>NC_133550.1:51560098-52175675 GCF_048773025.1 Camelus bactrianus | reverse complement strand
TTTTCCTTAAGTTTCTGTGTTGACCTTTCTACTTGGCTTAAGGCATTCGTCGAGGGACAGCAGGATATGTTGATGACTGTGTATGCTCTGTCTTGGCCCGAAATGAGCAAGTTCAGTGCATTTCCCTCATCCATAATCGCCTTGGCCAGTGAGCTGAGGCTGACCTGAGTGCCTTCCAGGGCCTAGGCGGTGTCATCCATCACTTCAGCTGAAGTCAGAGATCCATTTCACACCACCTTTTCTAATTAGATGGCTCCTGTTGTAAGGAAAACTGCCCACAGGGTGTGCATAAATAACAAGTCAGTTGTGCCTCTGGGAAGCTTGCCTAAGTGATGAGGATAGCATCTTATATAGATTTCTGCAGTTTTCTGAGTGCTGCAGGATCTAGTGGTGGTATTTCTAGAAGCAGTTGTAGGGTTGCTTAAAACCTTCGGTGGCTTCTCATCCTTAACAGGACTCCATGACCCCGGATGTGATCTGGCCTTTGCCCGCCTTACAGCTGTATCTCCTCCTAGCCTACCCCCTACTCTCCATATTCTTCAATTCCCTTGTGATTACCATGCTCGCTCTTGCCACATAGTCTTTGTACAAGCCTGGCCCTCAATATAAGTGTGTTTCCCACCAGTCTCAGCCTAATTAATTTTCACTTACCTCTTCCTCTCCTGTCCTTATTATCCCATTATACTATATCTTATACTTCTGAGATGTTATATGCTGCTTTGTAGCACTTGTCATAATTTTAGTTGACATAGAGTTGTTTCATGAGTGTGTATTCATTACTAAAGTATATGCTGTCTAATGGCTGGAATGCATTTGTTTTTACTTACTTTTTTATTCCTGAACCTTCTAGCACACTCTCTGGAAAGTAGTGAGATTCATTAAATATTTATAAATAGAACAAAATTTTTAGTGTATTTAAAATTAAGAGTTTAGAAAGGATGTTAGTGTCAAGCCCTTGGGCAGTCATCCCTCACTGTCACTGGCTGTATCTTGATGGACCAGGAAAGGAAATCTAGTAGTCGGACACAGGATGATGTAATTAGCAAAGGAAGCCACAAGTAAGGTAGACCCAAGGAACTTGATAGCACGTGGGAAAACACACCTTGCGGCTAAGGAATGTGGCATTTGCTTCCTTGAAATCAACAGCAGTCCACCCAATACGCAGACAACAATTCATCAAGAGCTGACTGAATTTGTCATTAAAACCCAGGCTGCTGAGAAAGCTTACTAGAGAAGTTCTTCGAAGAGCCAGGGCACAGGAAATGCACGTCAGTTGGTTCTGTTCTTCAGCCAGGTCCTCCAGGGGTTCAGGGTGGAGGGGGCCCTGAGGTGATGCCTGTGAGCTGGAGATGTTCAGTCAAGTGAAGAACAGGGACAGTCTTTCCAAATTTCCCTGGAAAGTCTTTTTATTTCATTTGTGCTTTTATATGTTTCATTAAGGGGGCTCATTATTAGGGTATTTATTGGGGTCATGGAAGCACTCAGTGTCAACTTTCAATCATGTCCCCATTTGGCTGTCAGCTGCTCAGAGTCAGGAACTCTAGTCACTCTCTGTGTCCCAGTTACCCAGCATGGTGCCTGGGAGGTACTGAGAGGTGACTCCTTGAAGTTTTGTTCTCTGAGCTCTGGAGAGAGACTGCTAGCTTCAGCCAAGCTCTGCCTCCTCTTGCTGTGTGACCCTGGGGGAGCTACTGAGTCTCCTCTAGCTTCAGCTTCCTGGTGGGTTAGTGAAGCTCCTCCATCCTTTTGAGACCTGGATGCGCAACTGATGGGAAGTGCCGGGCCCATGTTTAGTCCTCAATGAACACTAGCTTTCATTTTCAGATATGTAACATCACGCTCTCCCTATGTTCTGAGAGAGTTTGGGGATCTTAAAATCAGCTGGAACATTAACAGCTATGTTATTTCAGGTGATTGCAAGTCAAGAGGCTCACCTGGGCTGTTTTCCCCCAAGTGGTGACTCAAGGAGCCAGAATCTTCCTTGTGGTTCTGTCTGTGCCCTAGAGCATCCTTGGGATTCTGACTGGAATTCCAGCCCCCATCCATCTGGGCAGTGAGTGGAGAGAGTATGTAGGATCAAACTGGCAGATTTAGGGGCCTCATTCTAGCAGTGGTAGAATTCCTTTCTACCGCTGTTATCTTGGCTGGAATTCAGTCCAATAGCCCCGTATAGATTGCTAGAGGACTGAGAAACGTCTTCCCGTGTGCCTTGGAAATGGAATTGAAGGACTCATTATATTTCTATTCCAATAAGTTTCACCTAGATCCACGGTCAGCTTGAAACAACACCATTTTCACTGCGTTTAATCTGGTTTTATTAACATTGAACATTGTTGTTAGTTTCATTACACTTGTTTTCACAGATTGCCTCATATGGCCACGTCCTGCCTGTGGGTAAACTCACTTTGACAGCGGGAGGAACAGTAGGGAAGGATGGTGTAAACAGGGGCCCGGCCTCCAAACGGGCACCATGACATTGTCAAAGCTGTTTTATGTCTTGGAAACCCTGAGAACTGCAGAGATATTTCTTCATGAAATCTACCAATTTCTCACTGAACTCTCCTTTGATTTAATTGTAGGTTTAAATAGATCCCAGTTTAGGCATTAATAAGCTCCAGCTGCTTCATATTTGACTTTGAGGTTCTAGTTAATCTACGGCTTTTTTCTAGCAGGATGTACGTGGTGCGTCTTCCTTGTTAGCTGTATAAGCTTTTAGCAGTTATTTCTCAAGAGACTCGTGCTCCAGAGGTCAGATACTAACTCTGTTTCACCAAGAAGAGATCCTTAATTCTTACATGAAAACAATTGACCGTGTCAGTTTGACACCCACCAAGTCTTTGGCATTATTTTTAGTCACTTTTTATTCTCCATATTCTTAGTTCACTTGAAGAAGAGGGTTTTGGATTCCCCAAGCTAAGGAACAGAAGTGGCTGAGTGTCATTCTTATTGCTTGTAAACCTGAGGGATTATCAGATGCATTACAGCTCCGTTAGGCTCAAGGCAATTTAATAACCTGCATATTCCACGTATAAGACAACTAGGCCAGTAGCAGCTTAAGTAGGGCATTTCCATTCTAAACACTGAGCAGTAGCAGCACTAGTCTTCAGCCATAGTGGAACCAAACACAACTCCCACACCTACACTTTTGCAATCACTGAAGACTGAAAATATTTGTAGTGATTTGTAGTTTACCTTTGAGTCTTACCAAGTGCTCTTCTTGAATATCATCAAAAGTACATGTGAAATGTTGATGCTTAGAGTTAGATGTGTGGAAACTTGGATATGGGTTACGAGATTATGTTAATACCCCCGCCTCTTGGGGACACGTGCTGTTGTTAATACCAGCCCGTCACGGAACTTCTGCTCTGGGGGCGAGAGGCGCAGGAGTTGGGTGCGGGCCTTAGGTTCTCTCCCCCTTGCTTTTGGAGAGCCGTGAACCTAGATCCTAAAACTGCCGTATTGCCTGCTGGGTGATCGTGTTGAGGATTCACGGTATCAGGATTAAAGGCTCGCGTGATGGACTCCACTTCCCTTTGAGCCATACTCTTTTGTATTACCTGCACAAAAACCTCCTGGAAAGGGGCTCAAGTTGAAGTCCAAGTACTGTGACTTTTCTGTCCGTGGTTCCCAAGCAGCTCTTTATTCAGCTGTGTTTAATGACCACGTTGAGGAGCTGTTTCAACAGACAGTGTGTAGCTAAGATTGTCTTAAAGGGACTTGTTGATCAGCATGAAACATGTAAGGGCAGAGTTTGGTCAGTGAGGTCTTTCTGGACCTTGTCTGGAACTTGGGGATTCAGAAAGAAAGGCAGTGCTGTTTTTCTTTGATTTACTATTTTTTTCTCTACTGCTGTATTTTCGTGTTTTACGTGTACTTAGCAGCCCCGTGCACAGCTGTGTTGACCTCTAAACCAAGCAGACAGAACAAGCTCTGATGCTGTAAAGTGCCAAGTGAGCATGCCGCAGGGAGTGCATCATACCAAGGCTCCCCGCTCCCTCGGCTTCAGGAGGCTGATTGTGGTCCATCAAGCCTTAAGTCATCTAGGTCTTGTGCACCTTCGAGATGAGCTCTTCCTTTTTTTTTCTTTTTTTTTTTTTTAACATCCGCTTAATTAATCATGGTCCATCATTCTCCTGTCAGTTGCAGGAAGGGTCTGGAAATAGATCATTTCATGACCTCTTCCTACAGCATGGCCACCTTGTTTATAAGAAATAGTGCTGGAGAAGAGCCACTAGGAGTGGGGCCTATCCCCCCTCCCCCCTCAAAGATTTTTCTCCTATATAAGTTTTATAGTTTTGGATTTTGCATTTATATGATCTATTTTATTTTATTTTGTTGGATTTCTACATATCTTTAAAACATTTTTTTTTACTTAAAGTATAGTCAGTTTGCAGTGTTGTGTCCATTTCTGGTGTTCAGCATAGTGTTTCAGTCATACGTATACATAGATAAATTCATTTTCATATTCTTTTTCATTATAGGTTACTACAATATATTGAATATATTTTCCTGTGCTGTACAGAAGAAACCTGTTGTTTATCAGGAACGGGACCTTTTTGAGTTGGGTTCAAAATTCAGTTTTACCGTATGATAGCTGTGAGATGCTGGTCAACATACTGCAGCCAGGGATGGTGCTGATTATAAGAGCAAACAAAGAGCGCAAGTATGTGTCAGGTCCTGCTGGAGTGGTATCAGATCCTAATCCTTTTACTTCTCACTCCTAACCCTATCCTGCAGGTACTACTGTTTTCTCCATTTTGTAGGTGAGGAAACTGAGAAAAAATACTATTAAGGTCTTTCATTTAAATGTTAATCTCACCCGAGAACACCTTCACAGATACCCCCAGCACAATGCTTGACCAAATAGCTGGATATCCTATGGCCCAGTCAAGTTGACACTTAAAATTAATCTTCATAATAGTCTGATATAATAATTCATATGATAAATATATTTTCCCAGTAAATATAGTCTTCTTAGGAGAGTGACCATGTCTAATTTGGTTTTGATATTTGATATTATTTGAGATAATATCATTAGTCTGTATGGATGTGTGTGTGTGTGTGTGTGTGTGTGTGTGTGTATGTATTGTTTTGAATCTGAAATCATTTTATTCTTGCAGATAGGAACATAGCTTTTTTTTTTTTTTTAGCTTATTTAGGGCAAAGAGTATCCTTCTCAACACCTAGATTCCTGGGAATTTGGGCATCTTGAGGGATTTTGACAGTGATTCTAGTTGGCTCAAGATGTGACTGCTGTCAGATGGGGATGTACCTAAAAGTCACCTGTGTTAATGTTTATTCAAAGCTGAGACCCAATAGAACACTTTTGCATCAAAAGTATATTTGACCAGGAGGTGATTTTGTAAGTTCACTTTCATATTTGGAAGAGTTCAGTCAAAATATGCTTTTAATACTCTACTGCTGTTCACTTTCTCTATTTTAGTTGTTAAATTAGGAGAGGAAATGATACTTTCTATTTGTAAAAATCTTCATTTTATGACTCTTGTCCCAATAACAGTATCTAGTATTTCAAGGCCTTGAAATGTACCCTGGAAGATGTAATTTTATTGGCTTGGTGTACAAACATGCAGCAATCATAGTAAAATCAATGTTTCATCTGGTTCTTTACAATTACACAGTAACATGTATCTTTGTATGCAGTTGGGGTAATTTGAAACAGAACACCATTTAATCAGAAGGCATCCAATAATTAATTATTTCTTATGTCTACGTTTTCCCCCCAGGCTTGTTTGCAAAAACATAGGCTCCCTAACATTAACTTTAACTCTATTTGGCTTATTGTTTAGTAGCATATTTTCAATGCTAAAGCTGCTCTTTAGTTTAATCTCTTATGTAATAACTGTTAATGTATGCACCCCATGCTGATTTTGGACCCTCAGAACTGTTCTAATATTGAGATTGCTGATAGTAAGAGAAAAGTCAGACGAAGGGATGAAATATTAGAAATGTGACTGCATACAGCAGGTTGAACCTCTCTATTAAAAATGGCAATAGGGTGTGGTAAGTGGGACTGTCACCATCTTACATTGGGAAAGCTATGGTAGAAAGAATATAGGGAGAGACAGTAAAATAACCAGAACAAAACGAACTGCCAAGATGGTTAAGAATCTTAGACAAAGGGCTACTATTTCTGCCGTTTTCTCAGTTCCAATCTTAGGCAAAATGAATCTACCTAGTTCTCCTTAAAGATTCCTTAACTAAATAAGTATAGGAAGGGGAAAAGACAAAGAAAAACATTGATATTAAAGAAAGTTTTCTTCTAGCATATCTAATGCCCAGTTTCTCTCTTTTAGAAGCAGTATAGTGCACTATTGTGACTTTCTGTGTTACATGACTTGTGTGTAAGGATTCCCAGTTGATGCCACGTTGTAATTGGCCAAAAAGTATATTACTTTCTTCCTTTGAGACTCTGGTGAGATGCAACTTTAAAGACAAAATGCCTAATGACTTTTATGGTGATGCATGTAATGGTCTACCTCTTGGCAGTCACTCTGGGAAGAAAGTTTCATCATTTATCAGTGGCTCATGTGACTCCTTAAAGATGGAGACCCCCTGGAGTTCAGATCCATAGTCTTGAGTATGGACTAATCTATATGGTTAAAAACAGGTAGAGGGCAGGTAGAGTAAAAAATATATATATTTATTAGTCTTGCTTTCATTACAATTTTTTAAATATATATTTATTGAAGTATAATCAGTTTACAATATTGTGTTAGTTTCTGGTTTACAGAATAATACATCAGTCATACATGAACATACATATATTCATTTTCATAGTCTTTTTTCACCATAAATTACTACAAAATATTGGATGTAGTTCCCTGTGTTATACAGTATGAACTTGTTTATCTATTTTATATTTAGTAATTATTATCTGCAAATCTCGAACTCCCAATTTTTCCCTCCATCCACTCACGTCCCTGTTGGTAACCATAAGATTATTGTCTATATGAGTCTGTTTCTGTTTTGTAAATTTTTTTTTTTTAGATTCCACATATAAGTGATATCATGTGGTATTTTTCTTTCTCTTTCTGGCTTAATTCACTTAGAATTACAATCTCCAGGTCCATCCACGTTGCTGCAGATGGCATTCTTTTTTATGGCTGAGTAGTAGTCCATTGTATAAATATACCACAGCTTCTTTATCCAGTCATCTTTCAATGGACATATAGGTTGTTTCCATGTCTTGGCTATTGTAAATAGTGCTGCTATGAACATTGGGGTTCATGTGTCTTTTTGAATTAAGGTTCTCCCTGGATATATGCCCAGAAATGGAATTGCTGGACCATATGTTAAGTCTATTTTTAGTCTTTTGAGGAATTTCCATACTGTTCCATAACAGCTGCACCAAACTACATTCCCACCAACAGTGTAAGAGAGTGATTTTTTAAAAACAAAGTCTGCATAGAAAACGATCCTACAAATAATTTCAGAAGATTGACTTCTGCTGTTGACCTCAGATGTCTTCTTGACAACCATCTCTAACAATCAACTTTGAGGAGAACTGACTAGTTCTACCCCATTGTTTGCTTGGATACAGTCCCAGTTCACAGATTTTCTAAACTTAAATACAGTTGGTTCATACCCATGATGAGAAGAAACAATATACCAACTATTGGCTAGGTGAGATGGTTGCTAAGGTTTGAAATGGAATAAATACTCTGGCCCGTTCTGTACACTCTACAGCGGTAAAGAATGTTCATGCTAATTGATGTAGGTTCTTGACTGAGACTTCTGGCTCCATATACAGAGACTGCTCCCTACGGATTCACGCTGCATGTTAACAAAACAGTTTCTACTGATACGTACTCTTCTGTTATGATCATTCTGCAGAGAATCTATTCGCAAGGTCCCTGAGGCTCCTTTCTGCCTTCGGGCCTCTGAACTTACTCTTTTTCCCCGGAAGCTCTTGACCCAGATCTTCTCTAGACAGGTGCTTTTCTGTTGTCTAGAAATCAGCCCAAATATTTGCTTTTCAGAGACTCCCTCCCAGGCCACAAACTCCAGCAGCATTTCTCGTCACTTCACCTGTTTTAGCGGAACACTGTCAGTCTGCGTCTCTATTGTCTGTCTCCATCCTGCCTGTAGAATGAAAGACCCAGCAAAAGGAGGGAGCGCACCTTTGTATTTGACACTGCATTCCCTATATAGATAGTAGGTGCTTTGAAAAAAATTTATGAAATGAATTGTTGGCAGTCAGAACACAGAGCCACTTGGTGATTTTCATTTACGGCTATTTATGAATAGAAATAGCAATAACAGAAACACTCTCTAACATGTTTTGAGGGCAATGTGCCAGGACCTGTGTCTTAGCACAGTGATTTCCCTACATTTTCTCATGTCAACTTCAAAGTATTCTGAAAATTTAGACACTATTATTATCCCCAATTTATAGATGCGGAAACTGAGGTACGGAAAGGTTCCTGCTCCTTGGCACAACTCACATGGCTGGTAAGTGGCAAAGCTAGGATTAAAACGCAGGCAATCTGATTCTTAAGTCTTCACAGCTAACTATGTATTTCAGGTCCAGAGGTGCTTTTCTCTGGATCGTGACACAGGTTCTGACCTTTGCTTTTCTATGAATAATTAAGAATACTCGATGCTTGGCCATCTGATCTGCTATGATAGTTTTGGAATTCCATTCTGACTTACATTGAATGACAGAGTCTTTGAAGGTGGCTCTTTTTCCTACCCAGACTTTGCATTCCATATTCTTAAGCTTTTGTGGACCATGCCAGTGATGATTGCTATTGTTCAGGGTATATTACAAAGCAAATGTTTCTGATATTCTCTTGTCTACTGGCAAAACTTTTCTGTTTACATATATCAATTATTTATACAAGATGTTCTTTTTTTGACACTGGTAGTAGTGTTGTCTCATTGACTAGAAGCTTCTTTTTAGTTGTTATAACTGTCAAATTTGGTTCAGTCAAGGGCTTTAGGAAGAATGTACCTGTGATCTTCACATATAGCCAAACCAAAGCTAATAGATTCTGTTAAAAATCCCTCAGATCTCATTGTTGAGACAGTTGCCGCATTTGTGTCACATGTGAGTGGTAGTGCTGTAGAGTGGTGACTTCATATGAATGAGACTGTGAAATGAAAAATGTACCGTTCATTGACCCACAAAATCATCGAATGCCCTAGTCTTCTGTGGAGCTAGGATGGTGAGAGGGCTTAGCAGAACAAGTCTTTGATTTTACAGACTTAGAAAATATTAAAGTTGGTGGCTAGTCTGAATCACCCCCCATAAACTTAAGTATACTGAAAATTGCATTCCTTCATATTCTGTCACTAACAGAATTCCATTTTGCAGAATCTGGTGGTGTTATGGGTAGTCCAAGCTCATTTAAAAATTTTATATGCTCTTCTTCCCTACTTGTGCAGATGTCCCAGGATTATGCAACCCAGTAAGACAATGATGTGGACCCTACTGTTGTTGGTCATCTGTGGAGTGGTGGTGACTATGAGGTACAGCCTTATTTCTAGACCAGTTGTTTCCTTCAGGTCCTCACTCCATTCATCCCATGATAGAATTAGGCATCAGAAATCTTAAGCAAAGTTGAGAATCCAGGAGCCTTGGAAGCTGGGATCTCCTCTCCCTTTGTGTCTTACACAGCAGTTCCCCTCCTTGGCCCAACCACCTCTCTAATACAGAGCACGATGCCAGTCCCCAGACCTCTGTGCCTTTCCTAGTCTCAGGAAATCTTCCTTTCCCCTCTCAGTTCTTCTCAAAATTACTCTCAATGGGCCAGACCAAATCTCCAAAAGAAGAAATTATAAGGAAAGAAGATAATTTACTATTTCAGCTGATTATTTTGTCACAATAAATTTGAACATTTTTTGGAAAATGAATCCTAGGATGCAGCATGACTTATATCCATTTACTTTCTGTAACAAAATAGCCATTTTGAATATAAGATCTGGGTCTAGGCAATGTGTAGGTTGGAGATCATATTAAACGTTTATCTGAAATTGTTTAGAGCAGTGTTCAAGATGCTTTCTTGAAAAATGTTGTCACCAGAGCCCTATTCTCCTCATGAAAAAGTTATTTTATTGGTTAGCACTGAGAAGCAAATACACGAACCAAGAAAAGCACAGGTCTTTTACCAGGGCTGCCTTCATAGCTTCCACACTCTTCTGGCCAGCCCTTTTTTCCACGAATGAGCAAACAACTAAAGAACGTACAGTTGTTAGTTCTCCTCACTAATATGAATCATAGACGTCATTGGCCCATACCATAGAGCAGCTGAGTGGTGTGATAGGAGGAGAGCCCCACAGCACACCTTCTGGCCTTCTTAGGAATAGCATTCCTTGGAGGAGCTACTTTTTCCATTTGGAGGATTAAAAAAAGAGAAGGCTTACAGATATTTGACCATTTTAACACCGTAAACACAGACTGGCTGTAGACAAATATGGAAGAGACCTAGAAAGAGGGCTTTCTATGGGTGTTGATGCACAGTTCATTAGAGAAATGTCTTTTTTTTCCCCTTTTCTTTTTTATTACTATCATTCTAAATGTTCTCAGATGTGTTTGGCATTTGGATAAGAATATGTGTCATTCACATTATTTACTTGTGGCAATTCTCTTGCCTTGGCTTCAACTGTTATTTAAGCCTTATTTCTAATTTCACTTTGAAAAGCCCATGTTAATGGAATTAATTTTGCTTTGATGTGGGGCCTTCTCTGATGACTAAATACCATAATTTACCCAGTGAACTGACTTTGATATGTTTTTCTTGGTTAAGCTTACATGGGTATTGCATGTCACAACTGGTAGGGCTATAATAATTTTACTGTTCACTGAATGTCAAATTAAAAATGTATATGAGATAGTTAGGGATCCTATCCCATTAATTCTTCTCTTGGGACTTCTGAAATTCTTTGTTAATGAGCTGAAACATTCTGAAGACCACATGCCTGAATGTTTTAAAAGGGAGAGTGAGTGAGAAAACCTGCAAACTGGAAAATGCACATGAAGGAGAAGAAGAAAATAAATAAATAAATGTGGTACAGCGGTACAGCACCATTTAACCTTTTTTTTTTTTTTTTTTTAAATTCGGGCAGTTGCCTGCTTTGGGGGATGAGGAACACTCTTGCTACTATTAATCAGCACCAGTTTATATGTCTGTGGATAAAAAATCACATGCATTGATAAAGGCTTCCTGCAGAAACAGATCTAGCCCCTTCGTTGGATTCAGTGCATGATACCTGGCAGATAAATGAATGAATGAACCCTTTGTTTATCCTGTTGGCTCTGACTTATTTTTTGACTCACTGAAATCTGTGATTCTAAGGCAGATCATGAGCTGTGTTGTCAGAAATCTTGAAGTCTCCTTCTGGTTCCAGTAGGCTGGAGGAAGGGATATATCATAAGAATCCCAAAGACATTATGGAAAGTTTGAGCTCCGTAGTCATGGTGATAGGATTTTGCTCTAAGTAGCCAGGTGGTCCCATATGGAAGAAGACCACTCTAAATGAAAGCTTTGATTTGGAAACTGTAAAGAATCTTCATTCTTAGCCCTTCATTCATTTTGTCATGTGTCTTCCCAAAAGCTTTACTCAGAAATTTGTAGATGCCTATGCTTGGCTGGGTTTCTAAATGATTCAGAATTATGATATGTAGCTTTATTCTGAGAATAAATACCACAAAGGAGTTTCATGACGTAAGCCTATATTGACTGTTTCGGGGGCAATAAAGATTTTCTTTCATCTCATTTTATGTTTGTGAACTCTGAAAATTAAGGAAATGCACGAGGCTGGCAGGAAAGTTATATGGGCTGTAAGTGGTTAGGAGGAGCATGGGGTAAGAGCAGACAGAATCTCAGATATCTGTGGTTTCTTTAACAGATATTTAAATGAGATGTTAAAGAAATAGACGATAAAGGAATTTACGGAAATTTGAAGATGCTTTTTGCATAATCTGTATTACCTGGAAAGCTAGTGCTTCTTAGAGTTCCCTTATGTTATGAATATCCAAGAGGGAAGGTGGTGTGCAGATACTGCAACTGGACTGCCTTGCCATGACTTGAAGCTACATCTCTCACTCCATTTTGCCACTGTGGCATCTCTGCCCTGTTAACTCTTGCTAAAACTTGCTGTGCTCTATAGCTCTATCTGGACCTTCATCTTAATCCTATGGTTACCATGCAGTTTCTTTAATTACAGCTTTTTTAAAAATGTCTGAAAATGTTTCCATATTCTTACCATCCGTTGAAATCATGCACCCATTTGAGGGCAGATTTTCCGTGAAACTGCTGAGGCTTAAACTTCAGGGCCCTTCCTTTTGCATGAACCTTTTCCTAGGCTTGCACAGGGGCCGACACAATTCTGTGTTGATAATTTTGTCCTTTTCATGGGAACTCGAAAATTGGTTCATATTTAGGTCCCCCACCAAATCTGAATCTGCCCCAATTTCTACTCCTGTGCACTACTGATAGGTTGTTGCTAAAAATATCAGTAACTATAGGATCTTACGTTTTGCCTAAGTGGACTTCCTGCACCTAACATTATCTATTAATCTCTTTTCCATGGAGATCTCTTTTCTTTGGTTCCTATTTTGTCTAGTTCCTGGGTTTTTTTTGTTTTTTGTTCTTTTAAATTTCGTCCTCATCTCAGATGTAGGCTGTTTTTCCATCATCTCCATTGGGGTTATCCAGGGTTCCATTTTCAGCCCTCCCTTCTTATTCCACTTAGACTTTCAGTGTAACACACCCACTCTCATCTTCAACTGCCCCCAAGTGTGCAGCGTACAACTTGGTAGCCGCCAGCTGCAGAATGCTACTTAGCACTTGAAATTAGCTAATGCCATGTGCTGGAAACCTATTCTGGATGCATTGGTAAAATAAAACATGCCTTCATTTATTCCTTTTTAATTTTAAAATTGTAGCTACCAGAAATTTTGAAATTTCATAGGTGAATTGCATTTTATTTCTATTTGGAGCACTTTTTAAAGTACTGATGGTTGCCCAATCTCTGTCTCCAGTCCAGACTGACCCCTCCCTGGAATTTCAAGTGAGAAAATCCTGCTAGACATTCACCTAGGCCTCTTCTGAGGCCCCGGACTGAATCCATCACCTCCTTAGCCAGTCACTTCTGTTTTCTTTATCCTAGTTGGAGGAATTCTCTCTCTCTCAATTCACCAAAACTACAGACTTGGTACCATACTTGATTTCACTCTCTTGCTCATGCACATACCTAATTAATCACAAATCCTAGTCAACTTGGTCTCATAATTATATTTCAAGTATCTCCTTTTCATCCTCACCGCATCTATCCTGGTTTGAACTCTCATAATCTTTTACCTGAACTAATGTAAGAAACATCCTTCCAAGTGTTTCCAAGAGAGGAAACACAAGCAGACTGTTGGGGGGAAAAAAGTACACACGGCTTACGAGGAGACATTGCCATGACTTGGAGTGGAGAAGTGCACTGTTGTAGTAGAAAGCAAGTGCCTTATACGTGTGGAGTAGATTGATGTATCAAATCATTAATCCCTAGCTCCAAACTGCCAGCTCCATCAGAAGATATGCAGGTTTCTCAAATTCCATGACCCAGCAAAGTGACTCTGAATCCTCTCTGGGAATTTGGGGGAAGTCGTATGACCTCATAGCATTTTTTTTTTCTCCCTTATAGCCAGATTTAAAGAAGTTCTTCCCCTGGCTTTGCTATTTGCTTTGATATGCATGTACAGCTACTATGTATATGACAACCATTGTTTTAATACCCCTCTGTTGCTTCTCTTCCATGATGTCTGTTTTGGTGACTACCGTAGATTGTGGGTGCCTAGGGTATAGACAGTGAATTTGCTTGAACAACATGTGCATGTTGGAAATCAATAAATTTATTTTAATTATGATAATCATGTTCTCATATTAATATTTATTAAGGCAAGTGCTAAGGAAGGTAAATATTAATCTTCAAATACTAGAAGGTTCTTGGTGCGAAAAATTTAATAACAAATTAACCAAATATCCTCTTTTAATTGTTAATTCTGTGGTATTAAAATTCCCTTCTTTGACGATGCATGTGTTCATTCACATCTTCCGTAATTTTCCTCTTAAGGATCTTTACATTTGCCAAGTAAAATTGGTACTTGGCATATAGTGATTCAAACGTCTCTGCGGTAGAAACACAGGTGAAGCTCTATCATCTTTACTTGACTTGGATAATTGTTTTAAATTTAAAACAATTTAAATTGTTTTAAATGCCCAGCATAATAAAGACATCAAAAAGAGCAGTCGTCTTCAGCTGTAGAAATAAATTACCGTGGTTATGTGTCATGTATGCAATAGTACATGGTTAGAATTATGTTTTGTCTTTTAAGGGTATAAAGGATCTCTGTTCTCCATTGACAGCCCTCTACTTTGGTATGACCCATTTCAATTTAAATTATGTGTCAAATATGCATTCAATTATTTAGATTTCAATACAATTTAATAAGCATTCTTATTAATGTTCTCTATTGTAAACCCTTCAATTTTACTTCTGTGCTGTACTAGGCTTGCTGGGATGATTGCATTAATAATACATCGCTATCCAAAATTAAAGTGCCGAGTAGAGAACATGCTAATAGGTTTCATTGATTTCAACTTGGAAATGGGTGCAGGCAATCAGAAAGCAGGTGCAAACCTGACTAGCAATGAACTACTGTGAAAATATTGAGCCAGGATGAGTGGCAAGATTCATAGCTGTGATCCGAGTTAGAAAAATGTTAAACTTAATGAAGTTGGAGCGATTTAAGCCTTCTGGGAGAAATGTGAATGCTTCATTATGCTTTTCAGATGTTGGCTTTGAGTGGTAAGAGTTCTAAACTGTGTCTTAGGGATTTCATTGATTTTTCTTCTATTTTCCATGGTGTTCTCTGCCCATAGATTCACTCTCTGTTTAGTTTTCTAAAATTCAAAGATGAGGTTAAGGACACAGCTCAAAACTTTCAGATGTCATACTACCTATGCACTCTTCTTTCAAATTAATTTGGAGTTAATTTCCACATTTGTAAAACTGCTGTACCTTTTTGGCTAATTCTGTAGTTGACTCTCTACGCCTTTGTATGTATTCTTTTATGGCCTTAACAATTTGAAAGAATAAATGCTGTTGTGTATAAGATGTGATTTTAGAGTTAATTGAAGGGAACGGGGAACTCTTAAAATGCAAAGCAAAAACAGTAGTAATATTTCTAATTTCCTTTTTGTATTCCTCAGTCCTAGATTCTCTTCTTTTTGAAGTGTGTCCCTTCTGCTTGAAATGTACAAAATCAGGTACTATAGTTCTTGATGGTCCTGCACAGGTAGTAATTCAAATGAGCATATCAGAAACCTTCAATAACACACAGAAATTGATTCACTCACTAGAAACTCAGCGGTTCATTTGGTTTCTCCATACAGCTTGCAGTGGGTGAGGAATTAAAGATTAGGCCACTGTTCCAAACCTGAAAATATTGTATATGGCTGAGGGACTGCTATATGGGCAGTGTCTTTGGAATTTAGAGCCCTTGCTTGGAATCCAGGTGGCGGCCTGAGTTTTAATCCCTGCTCCAACCACCTGCTAGTTAAGTGACTTTATATCTCAATTTTCTCACTTAAGAAATGGGGCTCATATTGATGCCTACCTATAGAACTGTTATGAAGGTTAAATGAGTTAATTCACTTCAGTCTCTTGGAGCAATGCCTGGCATGTGGTTAGCACCCTGTTTAAGTGTTAACAAGTGTAATAGTAGTTGTTGGTGTTATTGTGAAATCCCTGTACCTGCTTCCCCAAGAGTGGCCTTAAAGCAGGTGTTGCCCCGCACTGAAACAGTTCCCACTGTTACTCATTCTAGATAAATCTTTCTTTGGCATCCCTGCTGAAATACCATACTACATCTAGTTTCTTTTCATTCCTGAGAAATTGAATTTAATTTTTTGATCCTACTTACCACATCCTTAAGAGTGGCTATGGATAATGCTAGAGAATATGTTTTATTTACTTTATTGAATGGGAAGACTGCTCTTGCTTGAGTAAGGACCAGGTTTGCCCCAGTGGCTGATTCTTACACTGGGAATGTTGGAAGTACGTTACAGGAACAACTTGGTCACATACAGGACTCTCCCTCCTGAGGCTGTCTTCCTCGATCATCTCGGCTATTATTTGACAGGTACACTTTTGGTTTTTGATGGTCTCTCATGCATTTAAAGAAGAGGTCTCTTTGTTGGGCATGTCACTTCCAGTTGTGTGGTTATAATCAAATTGCTCAACTGCTCTGAGGCTGTTTGCTAATCTATAAAAGAAGGGTGAAAATACTATATACTTTATAGGATTGTAGCTAGGATGTACTGATTCAGGGAATATGATGCGCCTAGTATATCATGTTATCCTAATAAAATGTTGCAGTTAGTATTAACGCAGAAATACTCTTTATAGTTCAATTCTGGGCAAATTCAGCACGTCCTTCTGGCTGTGTTCTGCTTCTGTCTGTAGAACTTGAACTCCCATTAGAGCCCTGTTCGGGAGATACACTCAGGCCAGCACCAGACTGAAGTGGGTACAAAGCCCATTCCGTGGGCCACACCTCCTTCCAGCCTGCCGCCTCCCAGCGCCTAAGAATGGTCCTATTCCTTCTGCTTTATTTACACTTGATTATGAACTTAATTTGTTCATCTGTTCAACTGTAAGCAAATTGATCTTGGTGAGCCAGTGCGCAGTCTTTGCTTTCTTTAGAAAAGGGAAACAATATTTAATATGAAATATCTGAAGCAAGAAAAATGTGAAGAGTAATCATAAATGAAGTGGTAGAAGACAAGCATGATACATGGTGGCGAGTGGCCTTATGTGTTCCACAACAAGAAGGAGTAGAGGAGGGAGGGTGTAGCTCAAGTGGTAGAGCACATGCTCAGCACGTACAAGGTCCTGGGTTCGACCCCTAGTACCTCCTTTAAAAATAAATAAACCTAATTACCTCCTCCCCCCAAAATAAAAAATAATAGTAATAATATAATAATAAGTAAAATATTAAAAAAGTAGAAAAGCAGACTGTTAGATTCATATATTTGATTAATATCAAATTAAAGGCTAGAGACATCCTGGTAGAACAGTTCACATGGTTTTCCTGCTTGTTTGACCAGCTGGTGACTAAATTAAAAGTGAAGAAATTGAGGCTGTATAAAATTTTCACTCTTGCAAGGGCAAAACCAGAAATTCAGCCATTAATTCATTGTAATCAGATTGTTCCCTTGTGAGTTTTGTCTTCTGCACTGGAAAGTGCTTAATGCCATTGTTGAGCATCTTAGGAAGAAGCCCTGTATCATTGTTTCCTAATTCACTTGATGCTAATGTTCATTAGAGAGTTTGTGAGGTGTAGTTGAAAGGTAAAATTAGCTGTTGTTAAGCTGCCAATACACGTGCTATGACTTTCAATTATATAATAATTCCTCCAATTATTCATTTTAATTTTCTAAAGCAAGGGTCACCAGAACACATTTTCCTTGAATGAATAAGCACTAGAGAAATCATTTGTGGCCACTGTGTCAGATAATAGTCTCTTTTTCCACTGGTGCAGAGAATCCAAGACGCTTTGGGAAATAACTGTTTGACTTCGTTTTGGATATCTGCAGAAGGATTCTCATGTATTTCCTTAGCTACATTTGGGAAAGAAATTCAACTTGGTCAATTATCAATATATACACACTTCAGAAATATTCTTCCTCTGTTAACACTTAGATATTTGTAGACATACCCTTAAGTGTGTAATACCACAGTGGATTAAATGGAATTGTGGAGAATACCTCAGTAAGCCGTATCCACTATTAGGAGAAAGGTTTATTACATGACTTTACACTTCTTTCTTTTTTTATTCTATTTTTTAAACTTGTTTTTTAATGTTAAAAAAAATTTTTGTGGGGGAGGTAATTAGATTGATTTATTCATTTAATGACAGTACTGGGGATTGAACCCAGGACCTTGTGCATGCTAAGCACACACTCCACTGCTGAGCTGTCCTCTCCCTGTACACATATTTATATCTAATCTGACTCTTCCTATCATGCGTGTGTACGTGGATGCGTGTGTGTATTTGTCTTGGATTCTCCTCCTCAACTACAGTTCAGTTGAGGGAGGAGTTCTGTTTCCTATTAACATTTGACTCTATTCTTTCCATTTATGTGCCTTCATGGGTGTTTGCAGTCTATCTAGAGGGTGTCATAGGCTAAAGTTTGTTTTCCTTCCAGATCATTAAAATAAAAATATAAAATAACAACAAATCCAAAGCTGATTTGCTGGTGAGTTAATCATTGCCACAGGAAACGGATGATATAAAACTAATCTGCTGAATTGTCTGACCTCCCACCCCCCGCTTTTCTTCACACCCATTGATCTTCAATTAAGAGTATGTGTTGGGAAATTTTTTCACTTCATCGTCTAGGGGTGAAAGGAACCAGTGAAAGTCTACGTTGTGCTTGTACAGCATGATTAATTAGTAGTTTTCAGTAAGTACTACTTAAAGGAAATTCCAGGCTTTGGTATTTTAGAGTTCAGAGTTCATTCATTCATTCATTCATTCATCCGACAAACAGTTTTTGAGGGCCTATGTGTTATATAGATGTCATATAGATAAAACCATGTTTATGCAGCTGGCTACTCAAAATTCAGTGCATTGTCTCCATTCTAGATTTAATTTGCATACAATACAGTAAACATAATTTCAAGTGTTTCCTAATATAGGAAAATACAAGAATTAGAATATAGGAATAGAAATGCAGAATATAGAAAAATACAGCATTCATGTGAATAGTAACAAGCGATACGGTACTCTCATATTTTCTTGTTCGACAATTTTCTAATACATTCGTGTGGAATACTGTTGTGATGGCTGTAAAAATCTCACATTGAAATCTGTATTTAAAAAACTGGAAATAATTTATCCTGTGTGTTTATTTTCCTCTGTCATGTTTTCATTTCTTTATCTTGCAGTGTTTAGTTTTTTTAATTATTGCTTTTATTGCCATTTTTGGTGTATGAGTATCCATCTCTCGGCAACTACTGTTTCATTCCTAATTCAGAATGAAAATAGTGAAAATAAGAGGTGATGTGTGACATGCTGCAGCAGTATTGATTGCCCTGCCACAGAACAGGAGCAACCTGAATTACTGCCATCATCCAGGCCTTTTAATAATTATGGGCAAAGGCCAAGGTTAAGCTGGAAGGTGAATTGCATTCAGAATATCATATGACATATGGATTTTTTGGAAAGGATGGATATTGAAGACACAGAGACAGTGAACTTTGCCCTGTTACATGGTACACATTTGTTTGACCAAGGTTTAAAATCTCCTGTAACAGGCAGTTACAGTAAATGGCTATTTGAATTGTAAACAAGGTTGTTGAAAAACTCATTACCTAAAAAAAAAAAGTCAATCACAGTAGTTGGTGATTAATACATATCACTGACAAAAGTTGGTGAACGGACATAAGTTGACCAATTTCAAAATACCAAATAAAGCAGTGAGAAAATAATATTTCATCCACTTAGGTTAATAGTACTTGGAACTCTGGCATACGTGCTTCTAAATTTCAGATTACAAATACCCAGTTCCCTGCTTTGACGTTTCCCCAGAGTTGTTTTCTTTCAGTTCTCAGGACCCTGAGTTCCTCAAATATAGACATTCCATTTGCTTGTCAGCAGTTAAGAAAGATCTTGAGTTTGTATGTGAGTAGATGACATCTGAGATAATATTCATGTCATTGCTTCTCATCTTCAAAATGTTGAACTCAAACATTTTTTGTTTTCCTAGAAGTAAACATTTTCCCATTTTTTCACATTTCAATCAGTTGCTTTTGAACAATACAGGAATAATTTTGTAGACTCTGTGGTCTTAGTGACATTTAAGATAGAAAATTTGTTAGACAATAATTTATACTTTATTTTTTTTTGAAAGAAATCTTTATCCATCTCACACATTTCAACATTGATTGCATTCATCCTTTAAATTTTGTCTTTTGTTTTACATTTGAATGTGTTACTTCATACATAATGGGAAACTTCTTCAGGGCAAGGAACGTAGAAAATCCCAAAGGTCATCAGATTTTCTGAGGCCAACGTGCCATAATACAAATTGTGTCATGCTGTGGAAAAATAAGAAAGGAAATGAAAGAATTCTAAGTCCAACAATGTTAAAAGTCCTCACGGCCAATGCGTGAAGGGCTCTTGAGGTTAGGGAAGTTCTGCTCTTCTAGTGCTGGACAGAAGGAGCAGGGACTGATGAGAAACTTGGCCAGAAGCTGACATCGATGAAAGGAGAGAAGGTGACAGATAAAATCAGCAGAAGGGGCAAGGTTATTGGTGGTAACAGGGGAGGAAAGAGAAGGGCAGTGAGAGATAACAGTTTTTCACATCCATAAATCAGAAATGCACTGTCTAAGTCAGATGTGTAATTATTGCCTCTAGGTGGATGATGATAACAATCCAACCCTATTGCAGGATTAGGTATATAATGAATAACGATTGGTTTATATTGTCCAGACCAGCAGTGTCTAGTAAAAATATAACACAAGCCATGTATGCGATTTTAAATTTTCTACTAACTGCATCTTGATAGTAAAAAGAAACAGAGGAAATTAGTTGTATCATAGAGTTTACTTTACCCAATATTTCAGATACTATCATTTCATCGTGTAATCAACTGAAAATTGTTAGCTGCTTTATATATTTTTTGGTACTAAGTTTTAGAAATCTGGCTAATTACCATTTAGTGCACATCTCAATTTAGACTAGTAGGGATGTTTCCAGTGCTTGCTATCTAGAAGCGACTGTATAGGGCAGTGAAGTTACGGATTTTTTTTTTTTTTAATAAAGTATTCTTTCCTACCTTCTAAAAAGGGAAGTGCACTCAGTCTGGGCACTTATCACATTTGTATGTTGCCATTTGTAATCTTAGAAGGATTCTTGCATGTATAGTGTGACAAGGTATTACCAGTGTTATTAAGGTTACGCTATGTCTTTGGGATCTTACTTGGCTATGAATAATTAGGAGCTCTGGGAAATCCCTGAAAGTATAGGTGAAATTCTGTGTTGGTGAGGATGTATGATATGTACATGCAGATTTCCATACACTTCTCTGGGAGGAGAGTCTATGTCTTTTATTTAATCCTTGAAGGGATGGTGATGTCTCCACGTCTCCCCAACCCCAAAGAGATTAAAAGCTTTTGCCAGTGTTTTTTTCCTTTATGTAAAGAGCTCTCAAGTTAAATTAAAGTTAGTGAAATGAAAATCAGGAATGTAGTTAAAAACTGGCTAGAAAGCCTGCCATATTGACTCAAATACACAGTCTACCTAATTAGGAATCTGTGTGAGGCACAGAATGAATTAAATGATAGGATGCTACAGTATTGTATTCATTATTAAAATATGACAAGTAATTGTTTAATCCTTTACAGTTTTTAATGAGGTATTTACGTAACTTGCAAATGACACTAATTAACATAACTTGTCTGGGGGCTCCACAGTTTTGTTCTTTAATGACATGTTTTTGGTGAGGTTACCTCTTCAAAGAGTGTGATGAAAATAACTTCAGTTCATCCAGGAAGCTTATACCATGTGATTTTCAATCTCACTTTTATGTGGGAGAAAAAATTATGAAATTCTCTAGTTCAGTGATCTGTGCCCTCAAATCTATGTTGTTTTCCGAGGGATATTTTGTTTAAAGAGCTCCAAATTACGGTATAGTCACACCTCAATGTATTTTGGGGTGATGAGAAGTCTATATTCCATTATTTGTGTACGAGAGGCATCAGGTGATGGATCTTTATCTCCTTTTTCCTTTTCTAAGTAATCCTCCATCTAAAAATGCATTTGAAATGCAGAGACTGGGAAAAAAAATTAGCAGTTGGTAATTATTAATTGATTATATTATGCAAACTCCCTAGTGACTTGGCTGGAGACAACTGCCATACAGCCCAGCATTAACATAAATTAATCATGGAAGAAAATAAGAGATACGTGAAGAGGTAAAAATAAGATTAGAGGTAACGTTTGCCCTAGAAAATAACACAATGAGAACAAAGGCTTTAGGGAGAGTAGGACAAGATGGTCTCACATGCAGGGAAGGAGGAAAAGCAACACACAAAGGGCTGGTAACACAAGGGTGAAGAAAGGGTGGAGTGAAGAGAGAGTCCAGCTCCTGCGAACTGGCTGTAAAGGAGGCAGAAGAGAGCGAAGGGCCAGTTAATGGTGAGCAGTCAAGTCTAATACAATGCCACGTGGGAAGGATTAAAATGTACTTAATGAAGATCATTGTCATAGAGAAGAAAGGAAGGAATTGCATGGAATAAAAATGAGAACAGCCAAGAAATCGGAGCTAAGTACCCCAGCCTGGCAGGGCTGCCCTCCTGAAGCCACGCTCTGTCCTGAGGTTTTGGTGGGGTCTCACTGTGTGATGGGGTCTCCAGACCTCCTCGGGGGAGCGGAGGCTGAAGTTGTGATTGTGATGACCAGAAACGGATTTGGAGTCGTAGTTGCACCTTGGTCTGTTCAGGCTGGTGTAATGGAATGCCGCAGACTGGGAGGCTTGTAAACAACAGAACTTTATTTCACGTGGCTGCGGAGGCTTGTAAGTCAGTGATCAAGGTGCCAGCAGATTCGGTGGCTGGTCAGGGCCTGCCTCCTGATCTTAGGTGACTGTCGTCTCGCTGTGTCCAACCTGGCGTAGGCGCGAGAGAGCTCTCTGGGGTCTCCTTTCTAAGGGCACTAATCCCATGCATGAGGACTCTGCCCTCATGACCTGATCACCTCCCAAATGTGCTACCTTCTAACAGCATCACAGTGGGAATAAGGTTTCAGCGTATGGATTGGTGGGAGAGACAAAATGTTCAGTTTACAGCAGTTTGCTATTCTTCCCCCCTGTAATTCTACTCAAGGGGTTGACTTTGAAAATCACGTTGAACACAAGGACACACAGTTTTGTGCTGGTCTCATCCTATCAAGAACTAGTGTTACAGCTGGATCAGCCCTCTGGTTCTTACTATGATTGCATGATACCCTCCTGATGGTTAATCAGGAAACTAACAACATAAAGATGTACTACTTAAAAAACCTGGAGATTGCAAAGCACACAGTGAGGTTGTTGGGGTACGGGGTTGCAGGGAGAGCAAGCAGCAGGGTCTGGGGTTCTGCTTTTATTGGGGTGGAGGTTGGGGGCCTAGGGTTTCTTGAGCTCATTCTTTACTGGTGAATTTAAAACATAGGAGCAGGAATTTAAAGAGTGGGAAGAGAAAAAAAACCAAACGAACAAGTAGCCCAAATAGTCAGTTGTTGAAATCAACCAAGATCTCTGAAAGTGAGGAGCCTCTTTGTGGGGACGTGGGCTGGCTCTTGGTTTAGTCCTGTGCTGGCAATGTGTTTATACAAGATCGCTAACTTTGAAGTGCATGCCTCCTTAAAAATGGATGAGTGGGCAATCGGAGTTTAAGTCAGGCACTTGCGTTACAAAAAAAGAAAAAAAAACCCCACAACTGTCTGGTCTTACCCTACCCCCACACACTGAAATATGTTAGGCACTGAGATCTTCTCAGGTTGAATGGATTTGAAGTGTGCGTCACCATGGCGGTGCTGCCATGACAGAATCTGCAGGTTTCAAAAGAGTAAAGAAGCTGATGTCACAGGGCCTTTCCTGTAAGTCCTGTGAATTGGTTTGTGGAATGTGGGCTAGGGATAGGAATTTAACTTTTAAGGTGGTAGTCAGAATTATTAACAAGGAGATGGGGTTGGTTGACAACTGAAACGTCACACCATTGCAGCCTCTCCCTTGCTGAAATGTCCTGTGCGTGTGTGTGTGTATGTGTGATGTAAATAGTACCCTGGAATAGACAGCAAGGTCATAGTGTGTATATAGCACAGGGAACTATAGTCAATATCTTGTAATAACCTGTACTGAAAAAGAAGATGATAAGGAATATATATTTATGTGTGTAAATGAATCACTGAGCTGTACACCAGAAGCAGCGCAGCGTTGCAAATCGACTATACTTCAATGAAAAAAAATACTGTCTTGGAAAGAGAAATGGGTAGCTACATGTGAAATAAGCCAATACTTTGACAGACAGATGGACAGTCTGCCTGGGTGTTGATTTTTTAGGAGTATAGTAGGTTTGGATACTCATTTTTTGTAGCAAATATTGATATATTAGAATTATAGCCAGAGAAGTCTGAATCCAGACAGTTTCTGCACACGCAGTCAGAAAGGGGTGCTTTCCTCTCCCGGGCAGGCAGAAGGGAAGGCTGCTGTCAGAAGCTGTTCTAGCCTTTTCCTTACCCTTCAAACACTGGTTTGCTTCATGTTGATAAAAGAATGCATCAGGGATCTGGTAGATTCTTCTGAAACTCTGTCCTAAAGGTTCTCAGCAAAACCTTGGTTAACGTCTCCCTCCACACTATGAGTGTAAGATTCTTCTCTAGCTCCTGACACCTCTGATAGCCCAGCAGTAATGTTCTGAATTAGAACCTGTTGCAACTCTCCAGCACTAACTGACCCGGCTTCTTATATCCAGAAGTTCCTAGAGACATTTATACCCACCAAGTTTTATTGTAGTACATCATTAAATTTTAGGTTCATGATTTTTCTTTCTTTCCAGCTTTATTGCAATGTAATTGGCATATAGCGTTGTATAAGTTTAATGTGCACTGTGAGATGGTTTGATGTGGGTTATTTCTTTGATTATTTGTTTACACATTTCTAACTGCAAGTCTTTTACAAAATAGAGACAGCATTTTCTGAAAGATGAAGGCTTATTGACTGCCTAATATAACATGGATACATCAATCATCCTATCTGCTGTTTATATATTTGACTAATCATACCTGGGGATAGATGGTAAAACTGTTTTATTTTTAGCTCTCAGTGTTTCAAGAAAAGAAATGTGTGCCAATGACATCTATAAATTTTAAGAACATTATAACAAAGTAAGTTTCTGTTAATAATGACAAAGGTAGACAAGTTCAGATTTTCTGGCACACAGAAGTAACTGACTTCTGATGTGGCAGCAGAAAAGCTGTTTGCCTCCCTGGTCACAGAGGCTGACATCACCAGGTAATGCACATGATCTTTAAATGGTGATCTAAGCTGTAAAGTGCGAAACCTGTCCATGCAGTCTTTAATGTCTTCGATGCTGAGTTAGTCAACGCAATGGGCATTTGTTTCCTTCCTTTGTACTTGGTAAACAGAATCTGAGTAGACTATAAAGTAGCCTTAATAAATAAGATTAATGAAAGTTGGTAATCAGTGCATCCTAATCTGGATAATAAAGTTTACCAGTAGGAAATGTTCTCTCCAGTAACCTCCTCAGAGTAATATTTATTAATCTTTCTCATACCCGTGTTTGTGTGCTCTGTGGGAGAAGATTTTCTGCTCAATACTTTCAATAGATTACATATTTTCAACTCAGCATGTGGTATTTTTTAAGAGAATATTGGTTTTGTTATTTTAGAGTATTGTGCGTCTACAAGCAATGTAATCTTTCAACTTGAGCCAAAATATTTGCATTTGAGAAATAGCTCACTTGTTTATTGTCTCCTGTTTCTTCCTGACTCTGGTTACTCACAGGCTCAGAAAAAAATTAGTAATGATGCGAAGTTCTTGGATGTGGTCTGTTCAAGCCAATTGGATTTGTGCTCATTTTGCAGTGCTTCAGACATACTGTTTTTGCATGTCCAGTTGTAGAGAAAGGACTGAACATTTTTAGAAATTTTAAAACACTTTCCTTCTAATTGAGACAAACAAGTATGATCACTTAAACGATATTTTGTTTCACTAAATGAGAGAAAAAACATATTGATTGTAGTCAAGCTCCGAACAGTTGTTCATGAGATAAAAATAAAATCACACTTCCCTCTGTTTTCAGATTTTTTGGACACTCTGTAGTGTATTAACAGTTATACCCACTGCTTTAAATTTAGAGACCCTTTACCCAAAATGTTTTCTAGGAGTCGAAGTAAAATGCATTCAGGATACTATATTTAAAAATGTAACTATGAACTATTTACAAGTAAGTTTTCCCAGTGTTTCCTGACTTTTTAGACACCCTGTATGTATATGCAACTATGTTGCTTGACACTGCAAAGTTGAAAGATATTACCATATTCTACCATCTAGGTAGCATGTAAATGGTAAATATAAATTTAAAAAAATTATCTCCAAATTTGTCGTGGACCGGCAGACAGAATGTGCTGAAGAGAATTCAGATTTATATTAAGCGAAGTTTTATAAGGTTGACATGGAATCTAGAGAGATTTTTTTTATCTATATCCAGCTGCTCATGCATTTGGATCCATATTTCCTGTGTGTTCCTACTCAGTGCCCTGCACCTCCCTGCAGTGGGAGGCTTCCAGATTCCCCCAGCTGTGCTTACAAATGAAGCTCCACTGGTGTAGATATGTGTATGGAACGCCTGACAGCCAGCCAGCCAGCCAGCCGGAGCCAGAGAGAATTCAGAAAAAGAATATAATCAGAAATTAGAGGGCTAGCCTGCCCATTGGGCTTGGATATAAATTCTAGGTGTAGGATCATTTTTTTTGTGCCTCTTCTGAGTATATACCCAAAGGAAATGAAACCAGTGCCTTGAAGGAATCCTGCACGCCCCCGTTTATTGTGGCGTTATTCCCAATAGCCAGTATATGAAATCTAGGTGTCCATCAGTGGATGAATGGATAAAGAAATCGTGATTATATATATGTGTGTGTATCTATGTGTTATGTGTAGATACATGTATAATATGTATTATAATATTATGGAATATAATTTAGCTTTAAAAAGGTGACCCTGCCGTTTGCGACAACATGGATGCACCTGGAGGGCATTATGCTAAGTGAAATAAGCCAGACACAGAATGAAAAGTACTGTGTGTTCTCACTTATATGAGGAATCTATAAAAGCTGAATACATAGAAAGAGTAGTGGTGGGGGGGTTGAGGAAATGGGGAGATACTGGTCAAAGGGTACAAAATTGCAGTTATGTAGGATGGATGAATCTAGAGATATAATCTACAGCATGATGACTATAGTTAATAATACTGTACTGAATACTGAAAACTTGCTGGGGAGTAGATTTCGGGTACTCGTACTACCTGCACACAAAGATGGATGAGAAGATGGATATGTTAATTAGTTTGTTATAATAATCTTTTCATTATGTATATGTATATCAAAACATGTATACTATAAACGTGTACAATTTTTATTTTTAAAAAGGTACAATCCTTTATTCTTGCCAAATTCTAAAAAAAAAAAAGTTCAAGGTCACTAAGAATCTGTGAAGCTAAGTTGCAAACAATGACAGACTAGGTACAATGCAGCTCCTGCCACAAGGCAAGGGACCACCGTCCTGTGCCCATCTTCCAGATGTATCTGTGGATCTTACAAGAGATTCTCAGATGTCACTACATCCTTGCAACCAATGCCATTTCCAATAGGACAAAACTTAGACTTTGGAAACAAGATTTTTTTCCCCTTTAGTTCCCATCTATTGTCATTTTTTAATAGTAAAGTATCCTCAAGCAGGATAAAAAATTATTTCATGTGTTGCCAATTATCCCCCTGGGAGCCTGCTCACATAAAGGCTAATAGGAAAATCAGCAGCCTGCAAGTCATCTGGAACTTTGTAAAGTAATATAAGTGAAGTTTGCTCAACAAAGGAATTTTGAAGAGAGAATGTAAAACTTTAGTCCCACGGTGCTCCTAGTTGGGTCAGTGCATTTCTGGCAGCCAGATAAATACCAAATGATGCTGCTGCTATGTTAAGTAAAGGAATAGCTCACATTGGCCAAGTCCAAGGAGTATCTTTCGCTACTTTTTCCGGAAAAGAAAAACATAGACCAGCTCCTTCATATTGATGTTTATTTAGTTGAAGGTGTGTAGGATACTCCCCTTTGGGGTCATACTTGGTTTAAACCAGAATTTGCCAACTTGAGTCCAAGAGTCCCAGTTTATCTTAGGGAGATGTTTAGGTTAAAAAAAAAAGTGAGATGACATTTTAAAAATAGGGGTTTTGATTTAAATACCTGGGTTTCTGACTTCCCAGAAGACTTGGAAGGTCAACCACACGAAGCCTGCATTCTTACGTGGCAGTGTGTTTCTAAGACTGAATCTCACTGTCCTCTTTAAAGAGAACATGCTCCCTAGTCTACAGGCCCCATAACTTTCTGTTGTCTAAAACTGAGGCCATGTGCAGTGTTGCACTGGTCAGTGTTTACTTGGTTCTGTAGAAAATAAAAACTCAGATTTGTCGCATTTGATGGTTTTCCACCACGGTCAACTTCAAGTTCCCAATGTGAAGTCATTGTCAAGAAGGAAGGCAGACTCACAATCTGGTGTGAGCTGTTTCTAGCATACCACGGGGTGTTTTCATTTATTATCACACTTGTATTATTTTTCTTATGGTAAAGAAATAGTTCGCCACACAGGAGGATGCTTTTTTGTGGTCTCATGTGCAAATAACTGGCACGGTTTACTAGTTCGTGGCACCTGTCTGGACCGGCTAGGTGTCTGTTTGCTACCTGTGGTCTGAGGGACTCTGAGGACACAGAAGGATTCTGGGGAGTTTTAAAGAAGCAGTGGTATAGGAGAAAGCACACCAGAGGAACTCTTGGGAGTTTCAAGTTTCAGTCTTCAGCTGATTGGCTGTTTGATCCTCAGCAGGGCATTAACCCCACTGGGATGTCTTGAATCACAGATCATTAGACTTAGAAAGAGCATTAGAAGCTGTCTAAGCAACTGTCCTGGACCCAGCTCGGTGCCTCCCCAGGCCTTGGTAACCGCTGTCTCCCCTAACACATCCTCTGCTGGACTGAGGCCCGGTTATGGCGGTCTGATACCCAAGTCCTACCTCTTGGTCCAGGCTGACAAGACTCACAGAAGGTCCTTCTACAACTTCCAGTCTTAGCGGAAGTGCTGTCCCACAATACAGAGGTTCTGGAGTCTTGTCCCAGCTGTTATGTAGAGGGCAGGGGAAAGAAGACAGAAAATATGAAGAGTTACCATGACCTGGGGCTGTCTGACCCATGAGGAAGATGTGGCTGGAAGACGAGTGTAGATAACATTCTCTCTTGATTGTCCCAAGGTGCCTGGCTCTGCACGACCTATCTGAGGACATCTCCCTGTGTACCTGAGCTGCTGACTGTATTTTGTTATAAGTTCATAATGCGCCCACCTTATATTTTCTTTTGCTCCTTTCCTGCGTGTTCCCCTTCCTCCTCAGGCTTACTGCCTTGGAATTACACCCTCCGTTCAAACCTCATCCTGTAATATGTACCTCCGATTTGGATTTTTAAAGCATCAGAATAAAGATGGTAGTCTCTTATCAAAACAGCAATTCTAAGAGATGAGTAAATATTTACTGTATTCTACAAAACAATTTAATAATGCAGGCTTTCAAGAAGTATACAGAATTAGTGTAATTCCTATTTCACATGCATGGAGAGAGGAAATATGACAAAAATGGTTAAGAGCTGGGACTTTTGCAATCAGGGAGACCTGAGATCAAATCCTCTTTCCCATATTTTCCAGGTGTGTGATTGTGCCCAAGTGTACAAAGTCTCTTCCAGCTTGAGTGTTCTTAAAATTTAGGCCTATGACAATTTTACTGGGCATCCTAGTCCTTGACTGAAACTGCCATGGCCTTGAGGAACTTGGCCTTTGAATGACAGGGAGAGAAGGGACAGGAGGTGGCTGGTGAACTTGTGGTCCAGCCTGCTACTTTGTGCTCGACATCAGTCAAATGGGTTTAAGTAGGCAGGTTATCTGACAACAGCATCTGTCCTGAGGACTGGAAGGAAAAAGAAAATTGCAGTCAAAACTAGAAACTGAAGTTGTGCTCATCAGCTTGTCAGCTGGGAAAAAAAAAAAGAGGTTAGTAAACAGCATCCAAGAATGTAAGATAAGATTAGATGTGACAGCTTTGCCAGGAGGTCTTCTTGGGGCTATGGAAAAAGTAGACGTGGAAAAACACATTTTGGTTTCTCTCCCCTCTCTTATAGGCATAGCCTAGGGAAAGTCTGTGTGTTGGAAGCATCACTTCGGATACTATGTTTTTGTTTCTTCCAGACATTTTGCTAATCACTGTTTTTCATTTTGATATATTGAATATTTCATTTGAAAATATCCAAAATTCTGGGAGGAGAGAAGAGAGGAGAAAAAAAATACTTAACATAAATTTGTTTTTCTGGCTAGCTGATGTGAGTTAAAGGAATCTTGTTTGTAAAAAAAAATTACCCATTACCATATTTTTTAAAGAGTATTAAGCATATGAAATTAGAGCTTTGTGAAAAAAACGGAATACATTTGAGGTTAAAAACGTGTGTGGGTATAAAATAATTCATGCTGTATAAAAATTTCTGAACCAATCTTCGTTTGGTAATACTTCAGTTTTGCAAAGAAGGAAATTGAGGCTCCATTGATACTTATCGGATCAAAGCACTAGAATGTGGGTGTTACTGGGTTCATAGAATCCATTACAGTAAAAATGAGTTTATTACAGCATAGCAGGTGGCCCTGAGAGCATTTGAGTAGCTCGAGCCAAAACTCAGGGCTTAACTTCCTGTGAAGTCAAGCTGCTTCACTGGCCTGTTGAGGAAGCTGCTGGATCAAGTGATCAATGCCAGAAACTTGACCTTGCTGTATTGATGCCTCTTGAACATCAGGAACTTGACCTCTCAGCCACTGAGGCCCCAGGAAACTGGATGCCTACCATTCCCAGTGCTAGCCATATGGCAGCTGCCCAGAGAGCTTGTTTCCACACGTTGCTCATTTGTGAATTGATGCCTCAGTGGGTGCATCTGATGAGTGAAGCACAGGTCACATGTTTGGGATCTGGCCACAGTTTGAGTTTGACTTCAGCACTGGGGACATGGGACTAATGGCACAGGAGTATCTCCAAACATGGAAAAGTTATTCAAAGGAAGATAGACTACTAAGCTGCCAAAGTTCATACAGTTGGGAAACGCTAAGTCCTAACCTGTGTGTCTGGTCCAAAGCCTGCGCTCTTAACCGTATTGCTCTGCGGCCTCAGTACTGCCTCTGCCTTATGCCAGTGCTTTGCAAAGTACAGTTCCTGGGCCAGCAGCATCGGCATTACTTAAAAACCTGTAGTTCATGGATGCTGCCCCATATCTACTGAATGCCAGACTCTGAGGCTGGAGCCCAGGCTTTGTGTATAATCAGTCCTCTGGGTGATTTCTGAAGTGACTGAAGTTTGAGAACCACTGCCCTACACAATACTGTTTTACCAAAGCTTCCTTTGGAGAGACTTTCTACTTTTTGAAAGCTGAGGGAAAAGGAATAGAAAACCAGGAGAATTAGAAACCATTAGCATACCTTTACATAGTTCCTTTGTGATTCTTGCCCGTCTATATGGTATCTTCATTTATTAGGACTTTGTGTAGTCATAGCAATTTACTTAAGTTGAAATAGATCAAATAGACAGAAGATCTGTTCAGCTGAACTTTTAAATGAAGACGTTGGAGTGCCAGAGACTTTATATTGCAGGCCAGGAGTTCCCTTATAATTGCACCTTAAAAGCCAAATCTTTTAATTTTGCATAAACCCTGGAGGAATTTTCCTAGGTTGGTGACTCTCAGGTGTTCTTGCAAAACAAAAGGCACTTGCCTCCCTCAGAGGGTGGGAATGTGCATAAGAGCTGGAGTTAAGCATGCCTCTTCTACAGATCTGCCTGTGTAATTTGGTCTTTATGCACTTAGAATTTGCTGGTTTGTTATAAATTCTTAGCCACATCTGCGATGAATGAGAGAGGAGATGATGGAACAGATTGCTAAGTCCTCAATCATTTAATTCATTCACTCATTCATCCATCAACTATTTATCAAGCAACCAGTACAGGCATACTCCATTTTATTGTGCTTCACAGGTAGGCAGGTACTATGTTTTTGACAAAATGAAGGTTTGTATCAATCCTGCATTAAGCAAGTCCATTGGCACCATTTTTCCAACAGCATTTGCTTTCTTTGTGTCTCTGTTTCACATTTTGGTCATTCTCACAATATTTCAACCTTTTTCATTATTATATTTGTCATAGTGATCTGTGATCAGTGATCTTTGATGTTACTATTGAAGTTGTTTCAAGGCGCTGTGAACCATGCCCCTATAAGACAGCAGACTTAATTTATAAATGTTGTGTGTGTTCTGACTGCTCCACTGACTGTCCATTCCCCATCTCTCTACGTCTCCTTGGACCACCCTATTCCCTGAGACACAATAATATTGAAATTAGGCCAGTTAATAACCCAACAGTGGCCTTTAAGTGTTCAAGTGAAAGGAAATGTCAGTATGGTAAACTTCATTTTTGTCTTATTTTAAGAAATTGCCACAGCCACCCCAGCCTTCAACAGCCACTACTACCCTGCTCAGTTCATAGCCATCAGTATGAGGCAAGACCCTCTAGCACCAAAAAGTTTATGACTTGCTTAAGGCTTAGATGATGGTTAATTTTTTAACAATAAAGTATTTTAAAGTTAAGGTACACAGATCATTTTTTAAGACATGATGTGAATGCCCACTTAATAGACTTCATTATAGCATAAACATCATATGCACTGGGAAACCAAAAAATTCACGTGGCTCACTTTCGTGTAATACTTACTTTTTTGCAGTGTTCTGGAACTGAAGCTGCGTTGTCTCCAAGGTATGCCTATATTTGGAAAGCATTGTTCTGGTGGCAACCTTATGCTAGAGATGAAAAAAAAAAGACCAATTATTGTAGAACTGAATTATCCCCATATGTAATGTGCATGATTTAACAATATTCAAAGAGTTAAGAGTCAAGTAAAATACTTCAACACAAAGATGAATGACTAAAAGCTTAGCTCAGCCTTACTTTGTGGAAAAGAAAAGGACGATACAGTTTGAGGGGCACAAATAGTTACTGAGAGGCTCCGCTGGTCTGAGCTCTTTACTCTTATTTTTTAGACATTTAATCTACAGTCCATGAGAGGTAGGTGCACCATCTGATAAGCTCTGATGGAACAAAACTGGTGCAAAAGCCACTGTCCTGTCCTCAAGGAATTTATACTCCAGTGGGGGACAGACCCGGGCAATTTCAACAGAGCATGACCTAAATCCCGGGAGAAGAGTAATCCATTCCTACAGATGAATGAAGTGAAGGTCCTCATGTGCTAGACGTGTCTGTATGTCAGTTCAGGCCCAGTCTGGGACATCCTGTTTCATCAGAATGGATGCATGTGCGACTAAGTAATTTGTCCAAGGTCAGGGTCTGAAGGCACAGCCTGCTCTTTGGGTGCTGGAGAATGAGAGACTGGGGGGAAGCGATGCGGGTATGCTATTTGACGTGTGCAGAAGGGCTGACAGTGCAAGGTCTGGGTCACCCAGGGGAGTATCCCCAGAGCCTCGGAGCAGTGATGCTCAGACACATTCCCACTACAGCAAGAGTTACAACGGGGTACCCAACAAACAGGTCTTTTTCGATTCAAAACTAACGAGCAGGCAATCCTGAGACACAGAGGTCAAGTGACTTGGCAGAAAATATACGACCAGGAAGTGGCAGGGCCAGGATTACTCCAGAGTGCCTGCTGTGAGCCATTATATTAAAATGTCCATGTAGTCGCCACAGTCATCCTATACTTACTTTACAGGTGGAGGAAACTGAGGTTTAGGGACAGACAGTAAGATCCCTTGCTGGGGGTCACATAGCCCTTAAGTGTCAGACCTAGCTGGGTTTAATTCCATATTGATTTTGCTCCAAAGCCATACCACACTTAGACTAATTATTGTCAGGAAAAACTTTTTTTTCTTTTACTTCGGTGATGCCACATGTTGGGGGGTGGGTGGTCTTAGGCATAAATTGTCCCAATTCACGTGGTTGAGGCTAAATTCTTTTTGCTGGCAAAGCTGGGGAAGATAATTTGAGTGTCTTTTGGGGGGCTAATTCATTGCGACAGGCCCTTCAAGAGGTGGTGTTGTGTGCTAGAGGAGTGAAAATAGAGGATATTAACATTTCCCTGGTCCAGCTCAATTTTTTTTTTTTTTTTTTTTTTTTTGCATGCTCTCTGATACAGACCTATGCAGGCTCAGCTTAATACTGGTCTCATCATTTGAGCAATTGTAACTTTCACTCCTTTAGAAAAATGTCAGCCTTTTCTCCCAAGGCATGTGGGCAGCCTGTTGAGAGCCGAAATAACCTTTGATCTGGGTGCAGTCACACGTCACCGTTTTCACTGTAAAATGTCTGCTTGCCACTTCCATCTCTTGTTTCTGAAGACTTTCACTCTCCTTTCAAGTGACAGTATTCTGTGTGTGCTTCGAGCACTCACTGGAAATGAAATCTTGAATTTGTTACTTTAAAGCCTACATGATGCCTGCAATATTTTAAGCAGGACTGGCTACATCATGTAGGGGTGCCCAGTGCAAAATGAAAATAGCAGGCATTTTGTTTTTGGGGGGAATTCAAGATGATGACCACAGAGCACTGAATCCCTCATTGAGAGGCCCTACTGAGTGCAGGGCCCTGTGACACTGTGTGCGGCACTCCCAGGAAGCTGGCTGACTTTAGGAAAATTGTCTGAGGTGGTAATTCCTGAATGTCTGTATTCTCGAGCTGCTCTGTGGCCAAGCTGTCATGGGTTGTGGCAAATAGGGGAAAAAAAAAGATGTTAGAAGTATGTGGTGATATTTTTACTGTACATTTTATAAAAGGACCAACCCTTTAATAATCTACTTTTTTGCCATTTAAAATAGCTTTTCTTTTTGAGATGATTACAGTGACAGAATTATCTGTATCTGATTAAAATTCACACGTGGCAACCCCTTGTCCTGGTGTTCTTCCGCCCCAGCAACTGATTTTACTCATTAGAAATTCCTGATATCCCGGAACTGCAGGTATAAAGTACCTAATGAGAATATTACACTGCTTTTCCTAAATTTTTCAACAGGAGATATCTTCAGGAAGCAATGTATTACTTAAACTTTATGAAATGACTTACCGTTTTGCCCTTAGTGTTCATCAAATGTTGTAAGAAACGACCGTAAGAAGATGGTTTTGCCATCACGTATTCAAACGATACTTTTCATCCCATCTCTAACATCTCCCTTGCATGTATAAGAATCCACAAAATACATTCTGCCCAGGATTTAATGCCAGCAAAATCTGCCTCTCAAATGAGCTTGCTTGCAGACAAAGAGAACTATAAAATCCATCACAAAATTTAGCTGAGTGCTAAATTTGCTCTTCAACTGCAGGACTGTTTTATGCCATTTTCCTAGAATCTCTCTTCCCTTCCTCTAAGCGGTTTCTGATCTCTCTTGGAATAAGAGCAGTTAACATACAAATTTCTCTGTTTTAAATGCTCTTATTGTGACTCTTCAAATCTTTTTTGAAGCACTAGGTTGACTACGTATTGTAAATAGTCAAAAACACTGGGTACTGAGTGACGAGCTGTGAGTGGAGGGCAGCAACTTGATGAGCTGGCAGATCTCTATCAGCTGGAAGGAGCAATACTCCAATCACCGCTCTGCACTTTCTGTAACTGCCTCATTTGCATTTTTCTCATCTGATCATGCCAACTGGTGGTAATAGAAGGAAGTTGAGGATGACGTAGCTTCTTGGCGTACGTGTCAGTTCCAGGTCCTGCAGCACTGAGGATGAAGCTGTCCTTTTTTTCCCTCAGATGTGTAGTCAATATGAAGTATTTCTGTCTTTTTGGGATAGAAGCTGCTTCTCCAAACTGCGATTTCAAACAGTAAGCATAATCCTGGGTTCGGTCTGAAAATGCCATAGGCCAAAGTTGGTGTGTCTTGAAAATATTGCAGTAGCTAGCCTGGTGCTGCTCACCTAACCTACATCTTAAACATATGGCTTCTACCTGTGTTTCGTTTCATTTTTTTAATGAATGACTTACATAGATTGAAGTTCAGTAAGCAGTGCTCTATATTCTTAAGCTGATGCACTTTCTAACTTTGTTCTCATGGTGGATTGTGGTGTGCTGTCCATTAGGAAAAGCCGGATGGTGGTTACCCATTCCAAAGGAGGGGGGACTGACTTTATTTAGTAACCTAGTTACCGCATGCCAAGAATTGTCCTTACATTATTTTATTTCCCTTATCATAATAACTTCATGAAAATATACTACTTCTATTTTTCATCTATTATGAAAATGAGACTCAGAGATGAAAATTGTCCAATATGACACAACTAGTAATTAGCAGAACGAGTACATGACTGTATATCTGTCTGATTTGCTCTCATTCCAAAGATTGTGCACTTATCCCCTGGAGTAATGTGGCTGAGTTGGATGTTTGAAGTCTTCAGGCAGCTTGTAAGGAGGGCACTTGGAAGTTGACGATGTTGGCTCTTTGTGTTCCTGGTTCATTGTCACCAAACCGTATTTTACTGCCCAAAGTCTTACCTACCAGAGGCAGCTCAGTCATCTTGCTAGAACTTTCAGAGCTCCTTGGAAACTACAGTTATCATCTTTGACAAAAACCAAAGTAGGAAGCCTGAGATTTGAGGGAAGGACTCTTTCATCCACCCAGTGGCCCACAGCTGTGACATCTCATTTATACATTAATTTGACACAAAACATTTTATTTACTGTGGGCAGAGTACTGAGCCAGGTGACAGTATCTTAGAAATGTGTAATCAACACACCCATGGTCTCATTTCTCATGGAGTTTCTTGTTCATTGGGATAAACAGTAAGCTAATAATCACACAAATAATTCATTAATTAGAACTGAGAACAATGTTGCAACAGAGAAGTACAGGGTGTTATGAGCGTGTGAAAAAGGAGAGCTAATAACTCTGGGACTGAGACATGGTCAGCTCAGTGACGGAGATGGGACGGACTGAGCATTCCAGGCAGAGTATAGAATAATCGCATGGAAGTAAGCAGCGTGTGTGCTAAGTTGCAAGAACGCACAGTAAGAGGCTGTGTTTACCTGGGGCCGTCGGGCACTTTCAGTTACTACTTGTGCTAACTCCGAATTCCATCCTCACCCCTAACGGTTCTGCAACACGCAGTATAAGCTAGCGTAGTACCTATGTATTGAAGGGATCGTGTGTTTTTTCTGAATTTTAAAGTTGCCTATTACTGTGTGATAAATCATTCCCAAACTTAGTAGCATCATTAGCGGTATATTAATGACCTCTCATGGTTCTGTGAGTTGACTGGACCCAGCTGGGTGGTTCCACAAAGACCAGACAGAAGCTGTAGGACTTCTCTAACCTTCTTCAGTCTTACAATGTCACTTCTGCCATATTTCTACTGGTCAAAAAAAAATCACTAAGGACAGCTTAGCGTTAAGGGAAGGTGGATTAGATTTGACCCTTTAGGGGTGATTTTAGAACTTTAGGAGTGTGTAGATCCCATTGGAGAAGAGCATGTGTGAAGGAAGATAGAGTTGCCACTATCTTTGAAAAACACAGTCTGCCATGAGAAGTGAAGGAGTTGGATGCTAGTCAGGACTGAAATGCACTCAGAGGGGTTGGCTCGTCTGCTCCTTATGGTCTCAAGTTTCTGATTGGATCCATATTTTAGGAACTGCCAAGATTAGATATGTCTCCCTTCTTTTAATCAGATCTTACTCTGATTCACTTAATCTCTATGATATGGCATTACAAAATAGATCCTTGCCAAGTATTTTTGGTCAACTTATGTTATTTCTCTAAGTTAAAAAAAATCTAGTAAAAATACAGGCTGTAGAAGCTGCCTTATCTGCTACATCAGGTTGTGATAAGGTTGTCAGTGATTCATTGATTTATTCAAAAACAGTAATGATAATAAACACGTAAGGTGCTTGTTGTAGACCTGAAACTATTCCATTATTCTGAGGACTGTATATATAATCTCATGACAGGGTAAGGGCCAGCTGTGTGCCAGGCAGCATACTCTGTTCTGGGCAGATAAAGGAGGGGTTAGATTAGTTAAATGTTCACACAAATGTGCATTTACATCTCGGACACAAAAGCACATGGTGAGGAGAATAGGACTTTAACAAAGATACACCTACTTTGTGCTGGACCTGGACTAATTTAGCTATCAGATGATAGTTCCTACTATGAAGGATGTGTAATGGTCATTACTTATGTGAGTGTTTTGGGGTTTTGGGGGAGTGACTTGAATAACTGTAAGCTTCTGGCTAAGTTTACAAAGGAGCTGAAATACAGATTTGATGATGAAGAGGAGTCTTTGCTTTTGAAGAGTTTGCTTCTTGTGGTATTAATTTCAATGGACAGACGTGACTCAAGAATGATGGAAATTGCTTAAAAATAGTATTTCTTAGCAAATTCAGTCATTTTTATGACATATCTGCCCACTTGCCCTTCCTAGAAAATAAAATAAAAATAAAGTTGTCTTTCTGGTCCCATGAATTAGGAAGAAATGTTCCCATATCACAGAAGTAATAAAGAAAGGTAATTCTCTGACCTTTTTGATAAAAATATGCATAAAGAGTCTTTAAAAGTCACAGTGGTACCATTCAGGAAAACAGAACCTTCCTATTGGCAGCCAAGATTTGGCTTTGAATTTCATCTCTCCCTTTTCTAACCAAACTTCCTTGAGTGAGTTACTTAGCACTTCTGAGCCTCAATTTCCACATCTACAAAGTGAGGCAATATCTTCACATTTTGTAAATAGTAAAACACTATGTAAAGCATTATAATATCACATAATTATTTAATACTATTTGGCAGCAATTAGGATAGAATGTTATTTCCAGATTAGATAAAAGCCTTCGTATCTCATATACTATTTTATTTTAAGATCAATTTGATTTCAAAATAATACTGGACCTTGATATCAGCTGTTGTTAGGGCTGATGGCTATTTTGTATGTAAGATCGCCTTTTATGTGATCTGTTGAGTATTTTACTAATTAGGTTACCTATGGTTTTAGTGACTAATTAGCTTATTCTGCTCTATGATAATAATTTTAGAATAATACAGAGTCCTTTTTATCCATTTATAAAGTTGAGTAGGGAGAAAAAAATTGCTATAACATGATGCTGTTTATTGTTATTTACCTCAAAAAGTAGTCTCCACTCAAGCATTTCCTGTGCTTAATTATGCCATCTTTCCCTGCACCTGATCAAATTTCACAATGGGCAGTTGCCTGCTGAAATATAACACCGTGATGTGAATCATTGGAAAATGAAATGATCCTTTTCTGTGTGTGAATCAGCAATGAAGTAAACAATGTCTTGTCATGTTTTCACACAATTTTGTCAGAAAAATAATGTCTCTGAAATTATATTTGATCCATTTTTGGTTCATTTAACACATTAATAACTTTTTTTATTTTTAGTTTTGTTTTCAAGGAATCCTATCAATACAGAATTCTCAGTCATTTATAAGGTTACAATGTTCTAATTGACTGCTTTTGGGTACAGTTGTCCTCAAATTATATTAAATTAGAACATGGCATTCAGTTTAACAGAAAGTATGAAAGAAAGTTGATAGAGATCAAGAAAAGAAACTAAATTTTGAGAGCTAAAGTTACTTTTAGGAATTAAAAAGAATCAATTTTTTATTTGTGTTAGTTTATGTAAACCATATATCAAGAAACAATGCATCTTAAACAATAGCTAGTTTAGTATGAATTATTTGTTTCGTGGGTTTTTTTTTTTTTTTTTTTGAGAGGGGAGGTAATTAGGTTTATTTATTTATTTGTTTGTTTTCTAATAGGGGCACTGGGGATTGAACCCAAGACCTTGTGCATGCTAAGCACATGCTCTACTACTGAGCTATACCCTCACCTCCCTGAATTATTGTTAATGAATTAGATTGTTAGCTCAATAATAATCATTATGGTGTTGAGACTTGGGATTAAAAGAAGTGATGATAATTTGAGGATGACCCAGGGAGGAGTGGATAAAATATAATTTACAGGTTTTCTTCTAATTAATTTGACTACTTTATACCTTCCCCTAGTTGCAATGTTTCAATTGAAATCACACACTGATTATTATTTGCTCTGATTGATGGTTCACAAAAGAGGTTGCAAACTTTAGAATCACCTAGGGACCTTTAAAAAAACTACCAATACCCAGGCCCCACCCAATCCAATTAAATGAGAATCTCTAGAGGGCGGGGCTTGGGCCTGCCATTTTTAAGACTTGCCCAAGTGACTCTAATGTTATGACCAAGGTTGAGAACCACTGACTCAGATCCTGAGCCAGCATCACTCAGAAGTGGATGTGGATGGCGGTTAGCAATCTCTGTCTCCTGGAAACCATTGATCCAGGAATATCTGCAGCATTAACCTGTTTTCTCCTCTTTAGCTGTTCCTCCTGTTATTCCCACTTAGGAGATGTCAGTATCGTTACTGAGAACACAACTGGCCCCGGGATGCAGTTTTAGCAAGATTCCAGCTTGGCTGCCATTGTTGATTGGAATTGCTTTCCGTAGAGCCAAGCCATTTTTCTCTCTAACAGCTTTAAACTTGATATCATCATAGATTGGCAATGGGGAAACAGCTGTTTAATTTTCTAAATACCCTCAGATGCTGGTAATGCTTTTTAGCTGTTATATATTGCTCTTGAAATGGACCAGTATGAGGTCATGTTGGGAGTTTTGCTGATGTTCCATCAAGGAGGCGCCCAGACAGGCTGTGAAGTACAAAGATGCAGCTGCTAAGAAGCAGGAGGCTGCCAGGAACAGCTTTGGTGCCGAAGCCTGGAACCTTGTCTGTCTTGTTCACAGCTGGGTCCCTGGCTCCTAGAACAGTGTCAGCCACAGAGGACACACACGATGAAGACTGGTTGAATGAAGGCGTAAAGCATGAAAAACATAAGTGCTGAATGGCTTTGAGAAAAGCAATTAAACACTAGCCCTCCCCCTGACCACACACAACCGAATGATTATATAATAATTGTTATTATTGAGTGCTTACACATGCCAGACACTGCACTGAGATTCCAGACACACACACAGACATGGGCGCGTGGACACGCACACACACACCATATTCTTTCCTGTTGAAAACTCATAACAGCCTATTAAATAAGTACCCTTCTTATCCTCATGTCACAACTAGGGGAAACAGAGACTTAAACAGGCCAAGCAACACGACCACTTAATAGCAGAATTGGCATCAAAGATCATGCATGTCTCCCAGTTCCAAGCCTGTGTGATGAAACAACTATGTAATACTAGCATCTCTTTGTGTGTCCATCTTCAGGTTCCTTAGCCTCTTGCCTCATCCCTTCCTAGCAATGATCACCCTGAGAAGTTAGGTTATTTCTGCATTTCTTCACTTGCCTACTTCTGTTAGAAAATAAGTTCCATGAGAAGAAGAGTATTTTTGTTGTTGTTGTTGTTGTTGTTGTTGAACACATTACCCCCTAGAGAATGGACTTGGTAAATGTTGTTGTTGGATGAATGAATACATGAGTCTCCCTCATCGTTAGCCCTTGTTTGAATGATTAGCTCTTCCATCCAGTGGCTCAGTCCAGACAGCTGGGCATTGTCTTTGACCATTGTTCAGCCTCATTCACCACCCACAATTGGTTGCTGTGTTTACCTCTCAGATGTCACTCAGATCCGTTTTCCTCCCTCCTGTTCCCCGCACTGCTGCATTAGTTCAGGCACTTAGTCTCTGTTTGCAGTAGCTTTCTGATCTACCTCCCTGCCTTGAGTTTCACCTTCTGATTCACAAAATTTCCGGTGCAGTGATTCTCAGCTGGAAGACATTTTGCCCCCTAGGTGGAATTTGGCAATGTCTGGAGCTGCTTTATTGGTTGTCACAGATGTATGGTACTGACATCTAGATGGCAAGGGCTAGGGGTGTTGCTAAACAATCTACAATGTGCAAAACAACCACAAAACGTTACCTGGCCAAAAATGTAAGCAGCACAGATATTGAACAACTCTCTTCTAGAGAAAGATAGAAGACCTCATTCTAATTTATGTGTAGTCAAACCCTGCCAATGACTGACCTCTACCAACTGGGTAAAACACAAAGTTCATGGCATATGGAGGATAATTATGATTTGCTTCCTTCTTGCTACTTCAGCTACATCTCTCATTTTTCTTCCAAATGTGCCTGAAATTCCAGCCATGTAAAGCAATTTGCATGTTCTCAAAAGCTTTCTGCTATTTCCTGTATTTTACTGTTAAAACTCCCAGGCAAGCTTCTGAGCTGTGCTTTGAGACTGTCCTAGATACAACCACTCAATAAATATTGAGGGAGCTCCTTGTCTCCTGTGTGGGCACAGTGTTAGGCACTGCGGGGACAGCAGAGAATGAAATGAGCATGGTCCCTCCCTTGGAGCTTCTGGTCTTCATCTACTGGAGTTAGCTTAGAGCCATATAGCAGTTAAAGCTATCACTTTGTCATTAGCAGACCACTGAATACAATTTAATTATCACTTCAAATAAAATGAGCAATACTCACTTAAGGGTATTCTCAGTTCATATCAAATTCACATTGACTTGTTGTCTAAGAAATGTGTGTGTTTTAAACAGTTGGTTTCTTCAAATCAGGTTCCAAACAAGATCCATTCCTTGTATCTGATTTTGTTCTCTAAGTCCCTTTCACTCTTTTGGGTTCTTTAGATCTAAGAACCAACTTCCTTTATCCTCCCCACACTCAGCCCGAACCCCAGCCCCACTACCACCATCCTTCTTTCCCCCTTCCCTCCCTCCTTTTCTCTCCGTCCCTCCATCTTTCCTTCCTCCATTCTTCCTTTCTTCATTTCCCCCATCCCTGTCTTCATCTCTTCACCCCTTCCTCCTCCTCTCTCATTCGATTATTTTGTAGAAGCTATTACTTAGTTGTCTTGTAGAAAGTCCCACATTTTGGGAGTTTCGATTTTTCTGACTGCTGCTTTGTCCAGGTATTTAATTCATTCTCCTATTTTACACGTTCGTGTAGACTAGAAGCTAGATAGAAGAACTTATTTAGATTTACATTTATTTTTTGCAAGAAAATTCATAAGTGGTGCTGTGTGTTTCACGTTCCATCATATTGGTGGTAAACAATGTCTGGTGGTTTGACTTTTAGTGACACTTAGATTGGGTTCAGATGGTGTTAGGAGGCAGCCAGAACTTTTCCATCAACTTTGCACCTAATAGTTTTACCATTCATTGATGACCATTGTACAAATCAGTCTGTTTATTAGATATTGAAGAACGGTGGCAGTCTAAATCTTTGATTCTGTTTGCATTTATTAGGTAGAATTTCCCTATGTAAACTTGTCTCATTTACTGTGAAATACAATTTAAACAGGAAAAGCAGCATAATTTTATTTTTTCTTTTTATTCATTTGCTTTCAGAGAAATAAGGTGGTGCCTTAACATTCTCTGGTGATATATTAATTTAATTTTGTTTAATTTTGTCTTTCTCTTTATCCCTCCTCTTCTTTTTCCCCTGTATTATTAGGAATGAGTAGCCCTTTTTATGTCTGTTATCTCTTTTAAAGGGTAAGTCTTCAATATTTAATACAAACCTTTGTCTGTTAGCAATGAATGTTTGTAGTTTTTTTCTGATAATTGAAGAAATAATCCTTATTTTAGAATTTGGGGAAAATTCTGTTGGAGAATGAAATGAAATAGGTGTTGTTACTTAAGGCAATAGATCTTATTTTTCCTGATTTCTTGCTTTCCTCAACTAGACATCTGGTGAGCATCTACTATGTGTTGGACGCCAGGCTAGATACTATTTTTGTTACAGATCTACTTTTGGTCGTAATATCTATGAATTATTGAGACTCAGATACCATTGGAGTGTGCAGCTTATTAGGTAATAGAGAGATGTCTCAGGAGCCTCACTCTTCTCCCGAGGTGTAGGGAGGGTTGTGGATCAGAGTGAAACCTCTCTAACGTGTCAAGGGTTAGAGGTTCTTGGACAGTGACATTTTCTAGATGAACTGACTGAGTAGGAAGTACTTCACCAAGTTAAAACAGGAACATGAGTTAAAAGCATTTATTCCAATATTTTAATTTGCAGTTGATTCCCTAGCCTTTCTTGATCAGCGCTTTCAATCTCCATTTTCCCCAGTGGCTTCATATTGAACAAATGGTGTTTACGCCAGACTTCTTATCTTTCCGAAGTATGGTATAGTTTAATCAGTGTTAGATAAAATACATAAGTTCTAACTGAGTTTTCAACATCCTACTCCTGTATGTGTCATTTTGCCTTATAATTTTACCTGGCTGATGCACACAGTTTCCCTGTGCTGTCAGTGGACTGTTCTATAGCTGATTTCAGTTTTAATTAATTATTGGAAATTGGAACACAGGTAATGATCTAGCCTTTTTGCGTATCATATGTCAATTTTGAAAATCATAATGAATATAGTAATTACATGAACTGGCAGTTATGATAGACTCATTGAATGGTGCTAGTCCTTGTCTGATTGCTTATATCAGCTATGTTTTCTATTATATCCACTCACGTTCTCTTGATTAAAATTGACAGTATCTTTGGATTATCTGCTTTAAACTACTTTTTAAGATTTATAAAATAATTTTAATAAAAAAGAGCTTCCATTTACTGATACTGTGTGCTAGGATATTACACTAAGTTTGTTTTAATGTGCTTTATATTATTTGATTTTTAAAGCAATGTAAATTTTCAGAAGAAAATTGAGTCTTATGTAAGTTGAGTAATTTTTTTCAGTGTACCATATAAAATTGGAAGTAAAATTGGAATTATCTGAAGTCTGCATGACTCTAAAGTTTATGCTCTTAACTATAAGCTACTGTCATCTCTAAAAAAGACAAATTCTGTTTGTCTGGAGAGTCGTTAAGTCATCTTTTCCAATCATAATAAATTCCTGTTTACATAAGTGAGCATATATTTGTAAGTATGAATATATTATGTGGCTCTTAATAACCTAGATCTCAGAGTGGCATACAAGAGGCAAAGTTTATAGTCCAAAATAATTAGAAATATATTCTACATTTAACTTGCTCTGCCCTTCAAACAGACATAAAAATAACCTAAATATATAGCTCACAATCAGCATTTATTAAAATTCCCTTTTCTAACTCAGTTCTTCTCTCTTCAAATTAATTCTACAATTTCGTTTTGCACAATCTGTCTTTTAAAAATCCTCCTCTTAATACCTTTTCCAAGTCTTTCAATTTAGGAGAGAATTATTCCTTTGTGAGAAAGAGGTAAGGGAAAATCAAATTTGTGATTTCACCAGTGGTTTTCAAGCTTTCTTGAACATATAAATGAGTGGAAAGTGTCAGAAAATAATGCAGTGGACTCCAACATTTCTATTTTATTTGATTCTTTTCTACCCTGCTCGACCCTTCCTCACCCCTCTATTCTCCTCTGTCCTCTATTTAGAAGTTTCACTTATGACCCATCCAGTTGACTTTATGATTCATTAATGGGTCATGAGCAGCAATAAGAAACTGAATTACACAATTATCTTTCATTGGAGAAGTCTGTGAACATGGCTAAATTAATAATTTTGCTCCTATCACCGAGATAAATGCATGTCACATTAATTGCTTTGCGAAGAATTACTTTAGTGGGAATTTATATTTTGAAGTCATATTAAAGTAATTATTAAAGAAAGAAAGAAGGATAATGATTAGGTCAGAGGGGAATGAAGTAAAACACTTTGAAAATAATAGGATTAAGATGGATTATGGATTTAGTATATTACATATCATTTGAAACTTGTTTTGTAGAGTTGTTTGGTAACATAGGAGTTTCCATGGAAGGGAGATCAGAAGACAACAATTTTAAGAGGCAATAAAATGACCAAGAGATATCACAAATATAAAAATACATCTTTTAAGACAGACAATGACAAGTGTTGGTGAGAATGTGGAGTAATTGGAAACCTCGTGTATCACTGAAAGGAATGTAAAACAGTGCAGCCACTTGGGAAAACAGTTTGGCAGTTCTGCAAAATGTTAAACATAGAGTTACCATTTAATGCAGGAACCCCACCTTTAAGTATACATCTGAGAGCAAGGAAAATATACGTCCACGCAAAAACTTAGGTAAAAATAAATATTTGTGGAAGCTTTATTCGTAACATCCCCAGGTTGGAAATAACCCAAATGCCCATCAGCTGATAAATGGATAAACAAAATGCAATACATTCACTCAATGGAGTATTATTTCATGATAAAAAGAAAGGGCATGCTGATACAAGCTACTACATGGATGAATCTTGAAAGCCTTATGCCAACTGAAGCCAGTCACAAAGGACCACATGTATGATTTCATTACTGTGAAAGATGCAGAACAGGGAGATGTAGAGAGCTAGAAATTAAATTAATGGTTGCCTGGGCTGGGGGTGGGATGTGGCATGAGGAGTTATTGGTAATGGGCATGGGGTTTCTGTTTTGGATGTTGAAAATGTTCTGAAATTAGATCATGGTGATGGTTATACAACTCTGGTGATGTACAATGAATGGGTTTTAGTAGTTTTAAATGGGTGAATTTTAAAGTATATACCTCAAGAAGGCTATTAAAAAAGGAAATACATATTTAAGGATTGTGTGGAAGTATTAAAAATACTTTCATTTGATGAACCAAGTGACAGTCTCTGGGTTTTGGATATAATTTATGTGTTTACTTTTCATAATAGGGTTGTAGCCCAAGGTGCCTTCATATTCTGAACAGTACAATGAGCAAAGCAATGTGGTTCAAGTTTGCATCCAATCTGCATCCATGAGAATGTAGCCAATTAATAAAAAAATGGTATTTTCAGGAAGACATCGATAAGTCCAATAAAATGACATAGTATGAGAAGAGAAGGAAAGAAGTTATAAACAGAGTGAGTTTTACAATGTAGGCAGGAGACTTCGTGTTTCTAATTTTGCTTCAAGATTTTTATAACTATACTTCAAAATTAACCTTTTACTTTGCTCTCATGCTTTAACTGGGGCCATGATTGCTTCTGTTTCAGCAGTAGTTTAATTGCAATTTGAGATAATTCAAAAATAGACACCGGGGTTTTCATTTAACTTCTTTTTATAAATACGTTGATTTTTAAATGAACTTTGTATTTTTGGAGTGATTTTATATTTGTAGAAAGACTGTGTGAATAGTAGAGAGTTTCCTTGTCCCCCTTCTTCATTTCCCCGAAGGTTAGCCTTGGGGTATTTATCAAAACTAGGAAACTAATATTAGCACACTAATACTGACGAAATTCCAGAATTTATTTGGATTTCACAGATTTTTCCACTAATGTCCTTTTTTCTGTTGAATGATCCAGTCCAAGTTAGCACATTACATCTAATCATCATGACTTCCTAGTTTCCTGTGGCAGTATTTTAGTCTTCCCTTGTCTTTTGCATGACCTTGATGTTTGTTCAGGGGTACTGGCTGGTTATTTATTAAAATATTCCTCAATTTAGTTTTGACTAATATTGGACTTGAGCTGTGAGGCTCGGGGAAGAATATCACCGAAGCAAAGTTCCCTCCTTGTCATCTCCTAGCAGGAGGTACCTGGTAACAACGTGAGTCCTGGTGATAGTAACTTTGATCACTTGGCTGAGGTAGTGTTTGCTGGTATTCTCTGCTGCAGGGTTCTTATTTTCCCTATCTGTATTCTTTGGAAGTGAGAGCATGATTTTATCTGATAAAAAGAGAGCTATATTTTGATTTTTCTCTTTTATTTATACTCAAATACACCTTTTAAATCTGTGCAGTAAGGAGGTTCTTTTTATCTTTAATTAAAACATTCAAATGATACATTATTATGATTCTTCAGGGAAGTTTGATTTTCACAACAGACCAAAGATTCCCCTATAACTTAGGTAGCTTCTTACTGGTGACAGTGAAGATATTAATATAAGATGAAAATTCTCATACCAAGGAAAACATAATATTTACGACAATCCAATAAAAAAGCTCTTTCATGAGTGTTGTTCCATATAAATAATAAAAGAAAAATACGGGACCATAAGTGACATTTTGTGTTGTATCTGGGGAGGTATGTGGTTATACTTTTCACATGTTTGTCTTTCCACTTGCGGAATTCTATTTATTCTTGGAAATAAGAGTATTTGTTTTATTTACTCCATTATATACTTTATAAGTTCTACTTCAAAAATTGTATTTTTTTTCGCCCAGAGACCTTTGCTTTAAAATTACCTCCAAGACTTCTACCCGAGGCTAGTTCCTCTTGATCCAGTTACCTTCTTTCCTCTCCAAGAACTGATTCCTTTAATTAGTTTTTCTTTTCATTTGATTTTCAACCTCTCCTTTAATATGGAATTCTTCACCAAGGCCAGAAACAAGCTGTCTGGTGCAGCTTTAAAACAAAGTTGTGTAGGGACACCCATATGTGTGTGTGCATGTACACACACATGCATGCACACACATTCTGACACTTTCAGCCAAACACAGACAAGTATCTTGAAGCTCAAGGACTTGGTCTATTTCTCTGTCTCTGTGTCTTTCATTCTCCTAAATCTCTTAAAAGAGAGGTTGTGTTTACCTCTCTTACATCTTCGTTTGCCAAATTTAACCCAGTTTTATTCTGATTTCTACTGATAGCTCTCTGCTGAAGTTGTCTTGTCTATGGCACCAGTGTCTCTAATTTTCAGATCAAATGGACTTTCTCCTACTGGAGTTTGACAGTCACTGACACACACTGTTTATTTAATAATTATTAGTTGATTGAATGTTGAAGGAACTTTGAATACCCAATGTAATGCTGGCATAAATAAAAGTACCTTTCACAGTATTGTGCTTTTTAAATTTGCTTCATGTATTATAACTGATGACTTTTCCCCTTCCATTTATGTGTGGTACCTATTCATGCATCTGAGTGGAGCAGTGATACCTGGCATAGTGAGACAGTCTAATAGCCTTTGCAATGTTAATATGGCTGATGACTGTGCATTTTTAGGCAGTTCTCCACTGATGATTTTAGCAACTGGTTTGGGGCCTATTGGTCGGTCCATAACCTTCTTTACTCCAACCACTCTACCCTTTGGGTCCCTAAAGGAAAATCAGTACTTGTTCTGGTTATTTTATCTCTTTTTCTGAGAAAGATCAGCTGGTCACCTGAACTAAAGTTATATAAGTCCTTAAAAATGAAGAAGTGGTCCTAGTTTCTGTTCAAAGAGACGACAGTGTCTAGTCACAGTGGAGAAGGATTTTTAAGCAATATTAGAGAGTCTTATGCTGATCAACGTTTAACTTGAGAAATCTTCCCAAGCTCAAATAAAGACCCAGAAGAGCAGGCTTCTGCACCTTTATGTAAAGCTAGGCTGCTTTTCACAATGGAGTTTTATTTATGCTTGTGGAGTCCCAATGGGTCTTCTCAGTGGTTATCTTCCTTCCTTCTTCATAATTGTACCCTCACATAAACTTATATTTCAAGTCACATTGTAGAGAGCAATGGAATACGTGCTCCTCCTGGAGGGAGGTGCCTAGCTCTCAGCTCATTATTGTCAGCATTTGGCTGGACCCAGAATAACACTAATAAACATTAATAACACTGACAGTCTCAGCATCCATTCATTGAGCACCTACCATGTACTTGGAAAAATCATCTAGGCATTTTGCAAGTGTTCTGAAGTCAGGGACCATGTCTCTCTTAGTCCTGCTGTATCCCCATCCTTGGTAGGATCACTGGGACATAGAAGGCAGTTAATGTGTTTAAATGCATACCTTAAGATATTGCAGGTTTGGTTTCAGGCCACTGTGATAAAGTGAATCTCATGAATTTTTTTGTTTCCTTGTGTAGGTAAAAGTTTATGTTTACACTATAGTCTATTGAGTGTGCAATAATAGCATTATAACTAAAAAACAACGTGCATGTCTTAATGTAGAAATACTTTTTTGTTGAAAAAAAATGCTAACCATCATCTGAGCCTTCAGTGAGTGGTAATCTTTTTGCTGGTGGAAGGTCTTGACTCAGTGTTGGTGGCTGCTGACTGACTGGGGTGGTGGTGGTTAAAGGTTGGGGTGGCTGTGGTAATTTCTTAAAATAAGACAAAAGTGAAGTTTGCTGAGTAGATTGACCCTTCTGTTCACGAATGATTTATCTATAGCTTGCAGTTCTGTTTGATAGCATTTTACCTATAGTGGAACGTCTTTCAAAATTAGAGTCAATCCTTGACACATCATTGTAAAATGACTATAACTCAATAAAAAATGTTAAAAAAAATTAGAGTCAATCCTCTCAAAACCTGCTGCTGTTATATCAACTAGGTTTATGTAATATTTTAAATTCTTTGCTGTCATTTCAACAGTCTTCACAGCATTTTCACCAGGGGTAGATTTCATCTAAAGAGAACACTTCCTTTGCTTATCCGGAGGAAGCAACTCCTCATCCATTAAAGTTTTATCATGAAATTACAGTAATTCAGTCCCATCTTCAGGCTTCACATCTAATTCTAGTTCTCTGGCTATTTCCACCACATCTGCAGTTACTTCCTCCGCTGAATTCTTAAACCTCTCCAAGTTATCTGTGAGGGCTCGAATCAGCTTCTTTCAAACCTCTGTTTATGTTGATATTTTGATCTCTTCCCATGAATCACAAATGTTCTTAATGGCATCAAGAATGGTGAGTCCTTTCCAGAATGTTTTCAATTGTCTTTGCCCAGATCCAACAGAGGAATCACTATCTGTGGCAGCTATAGCCTTATGAAATGTATTTATTAAATAATAAGACTTGAAATTTGAAATGACTCCTTGATCCATATACTGCAGAACGGGTGTTGTGTTAGCGGACATGAAAACAACATGAATCTCGTTGTCCAGCTCCATCAGAGCTCTTGGGGGACCAGAAGCGTTGTCAATGAGCAGTGATACATTGAAAGGGGTCTTTTTTTTTTTTTTTTTTCCTGAAAGCAGTAGGTCTCAACAGTGCACTTAAAATATTCACTAAACTACATGTGAATAGATGTGCTGTCATCCAGGCTTTGTTGCTCCACTTATAGAGCACAGGCAGAGTAGATTCAGCATAGTTCTTAAGGGCCCTAGGACTTTCAGAATGGTAAGTGAGCATTGCCTTCAACTTCAAGTCACCAGCCCCTAACAAGAGAGTTAGCCTGTCCTTTAAAACTATGAAGCCAGGCATTGACTTCTCCTCTCAAGTTATGAAAGTCCTAAATGGCATCATCTTCCAATATAAGACTGTTTCATCTACACTGAAAATCGGTGTAGTGTACCCACCCTCATTCATGATCTTAGCTTGATCTTCTGGAAAACTTGCTGCAGTTTCTACATCAACACTGGCTGCTTCACCTTGTACTTTTGTATTGTGGAGATGGCTTCTTTCCTCAAACCTCATGAACAAACTTCTGCTAGCTTCAGGCTTTTTTTTTGAAGCTTTTTCACCTCTCTCAGCCGTTAGGGAATTGAGGAAAGTTAGGGGCCCTGCTCCGGATGAGGCTTTCATTTAAGGGAATGTTATGGCTGGTTTGATCTTCCACCCAGACCACCAAAACTTTCTCCGTTATCAGCAATTAAGGCTGTTTCACTATCATTTGTGTGTTCACTGCAGTAGCACCTTTAATTTCCTTCAAGAACTTTTCCTTTGCATCTATGACTGTTTGGCCCAAGAGGCCCAGCTTTCAGGCTGTCTTGGCTCTCCATATGCCTTCCTAACTAAGCTTTAGCATTTCTAGCTTTTGATTTAAAGTGAGAGATGTGTGACACTTCCTTTCACTTGAACACTTAAAGACCACTGTAGAATTATTAATTGGCCTAATTTCAGTATTATTGTGTCCGAGAATAGAGAGGCCTGAAGAGAGAGAGACAGGCCAACATCTGGTTGGCAGAGCAGTCGGAACACACACATTTGTCAGTTAAGTTTGCTGTCATCTGTGGGTGCTGTTTGTGGCAATCCAAAATAATTATAATAGGAACATCAAAGATCACTGATCACAGATCACCACAACAAATATAATAAAAATGAAAAGGTTTGAAATATTGTGAGAATAACCAAAATGTGACATAGAGACACAAAGTGAGCAAACGCTGTTGGGAAGATGGCTCCAATAGACTTGCTCAATGCAGGGTTGCCGTAGACCTTCAACTTGTGAAAAAACAAAGAAAAATACAGTATCTGTGAAGTGCAGTAAAGTGAAGCACAATAAAGCAAGGTTATGCCTGTATTAAGTGAAAGAGTTATTCTCATCTTGAGAATAATCCCAAATAGATTTATTATTATTTCTCTTCTGTAGATGGGGAAACTGAAGCTTAAAAATAAGTAATTTGTTCAAAGGCCATTTAACTAGTAATTGGTAGTATCAAATTTGAGCTCAAGTATATCCGACTTCAGAGGCATAAATATTTCCGTTCTGAGATATAGTTAGTAGGCGGCTGGATGAAATAATAAAAGAGTGAGTGAATGAATGAATTGTTCTTGTATTTACTACTTGTACTTACTTGTACTGACCACTCAGCCATCCCTAGGCTACCTTGCCCATGACGTATGTTTCCTTTAGTTAGAATAATAGAATTGCACTTGCTACTGGGGAGGAGGTGACTTTGAATATTACTCTCTATTCTCAATATCCATAGCAACTGTGGAGGTCAGAAAAAGCCGATGGGCAGCCAGGTTTTCCAGATGATTTCACACTATGGAGGCCAGCCTGCTTGGGAAGCTGTAGGTCTCCAACTCTCCTCTCTCTATAAGTCATGAAAGCTTGTCACCAAAGGTTCTCAGGAGTATCCTGTCACCAAGAATGCGTGTGTGGTGTGTGTGTGAATGAATGATGATTCTTTTCAGACGCCCACATCATTCTTTGGTCCTTGTGAGTTCAGGTTCCAAATACATTGTACTTGTGTAATTCTCCTCTGTGCTTTGTCTGGCAGAATCTGGTGAACGGTCCAAACCTGGGGAGCTCACAAATCAAAACAGTCAATTTCCAAGAAGAGTGGTCTGTTGAAATGCAATCCTAGGAAGGTACTGGAATCAGAGGAGGGGATCTATAATAGGGTAGAACAGAGCAAAAGACTGAGATGGGCAAGGACAGGGGAAAGGCATTCTACGCAGAGAATAATAGGTTCATTATCACATTTGGGAAACTTCAACTTTCGATCCTTCTGCTTCCCGTTTCTGCTTTTTCACTGGAAATTGCTAAGGAAATTGGCCAGAAAGTAGAAAAAAGATGAATTTTCACCTGAAAATTCTAAGTTATTGAATATTTAAATGGAATAAAATATGGCAACAAATGAGTGCTTTTGAAGGGTCTATTTAGCCAAGGACAAAATTTTATGTCTTTCATAATCTTTTGCAAATTTCCAGTGAAATACAGTTCTAGCGCTAATGACGTGTATCTGATATTACTATCTGTTTATTAGAGAGTCGTGGTTATTCAGCTGGAAATACAGTATTTTAGTTGCTAGGCAAAATATGTTTGTTGTAAGCAATAATGCCTTTACCTAAATTCATCCTACATTTTGGAAGAAATTAAATTCAGCTGATCCTCATTTACATCTCTAATGTGTGCCTTTTGACTATGCTGATTCTAAACCATTGGTTATGACTCTGTGTCATATGGTTAATTTATACAGTAGCATACTGTTTATAGACTGCTGGCTTCTGGGATTTGAGGCAGTTTGAAGAAGAGCATACTGCTCTTTTTCCTATAACCTTTTGTTTAAAACAGGAAAATATTTTGAGGTTGCTGGATTAGAATGTTTTGAAGATCATTGAATGCATCTTATTTTATATTAAGTCGTTGGCCCTTTGTGCCTTTCTTCAGAGAGAAAACAAACATTTGAGAAAAAAAAAGCTTTTCTCCAAAATTGTGTTTTATGTCACTTTAATGTCTCTTCAACTTAACGACTTTATAAAATGGAAGAAAGCTATTTCTTTTATGATCACAGTTAAAGATCTCATAAATAGAGTTTTGATATGGTTAAAAGTATGTTCTGAGATGGGACTCCCAAGAATCTTATCCTACTTTCATTTACTAGCTGTATGATTTTTGAGCAATGTAGAACATTTCTGTTCTTTAGGTTTTCCAGCTTTAACTTGGGATTATAGCAGTACCTACTTGCTAGCCTTGTTTTGAGGATTAGATTAGATCCTTCTGATAATATGCTTCCTTAGAACAGTATTTGGCACAGTTCTAATATGAAATACTATAATTTTTGTCTCTGCAGTTTTGTAATCTGTATTTGGTTTTGATTGGTAATTAAATTTCTGGTAATCAGAATATTTGAATTAGTCTACCTGATTCTTGGTCAAGCAAGTTTCCGTTCACTGTATTTGGGCTCCTATTTTAGCGGTTTGTGGAGAATGTGCTTTGCGAGAACCCAAAGATAATGCACAGTGGGAATAAAATATAAATCTATATATATGCATAGCATATATAATCATTTTGTATTATTATTTTTGAAATGTTATTTCAGCCTATTTCATCTGTCTGGAAGACTGTCAGGTTAAAGTTCTTTACTATGGAACATTTGTGAAAACTGTATGCCATACTATTTTCTTAATGTTCCTATTTAATCTAAGCCATGTTCTTAATAGATGGGCACTTCTATTATGAAATCACTGAGGTAGAATGGTTAACCTCTCATTTTGGTAATTTATGTTGTCATGTCTGTGCCTTTTATTTAGAGAATATTAGGAAGTTTTATGCTTGAAACTTTATACTGCCCATTTTAATTTTATTTATTAAGGCATGAGATGCAAAGCTCTAAGACAGGGTAATACTTTGATTTTGTGACATGTTGTCAGAAAATGATGTATTCCAGATAATGTATTTTTTCAGTTGATATCCCCGCTATGTTGTAGAACTCTCTTCCTTGTCTCCTGAAGCAGTACACACTGAAAACAATACTTTTTCTTCCTAATACAAGGTCATCATTAGGCATTTTTATTATTACACTGCCCAGTGACACAGCCCTGTCCTCAGGATATATTAGACTATGTAGCTCTGCTTCACCATGTACTAAATGGATCCAGACAGCTTGTCTTTTTGTGAATTCTCATGTCTCCTGTTATTTCTCACCACTGGCAATGTGCCTACTTTTAGAAAGCCAATCCTCTTTGTTTGCTGATTCTGACTGTGAGCTATGCTTGCTGGCATTGTGTCTGAAATAACACTAGGATAGAGCTTGAGTGAGGTCTCGGTGTTCTCTCCTCAAGCACAGTTCACAGAATGAGGGAGAGGGTACTGTATGTAGATGGGCTACCGGCTGTTTTGGAGAGTGCTGCTGTGGGAACTATTTTGATTTCTGGTACGCTCTTCTAACATGCAGTCCAAGGACCTCTATATTTAATGTTTTTAATGTCTGGCTACATTAAGAACTTGAGTGCAAATACTAACATTACATAGATATTATTTGGTAGATTTACTAAATCTGTGACAAGGGGGAATAGAATTCGGAGTTCATGAATTAGATATCTTAAATATAATGATGGTTATTATAGGAACAGAATATAATGCAGGTAGTGGAGGAATCTTCATCTTTGGAGATATTCACAACCTAACTGGAGAATGACTGTCAACTGTTTTTAGGAAACATTTTATTAGTGGAGGTTTTATGGGCCATGTGAGTTTGAAAATCCTATAGCGTTGCCTCTGTTCTCTGCCTCAGAAATAAACAGTGATGAATTGATACAATAATTACTGGTGATTTTATCTTCTAGATTAAAGGTACTGTGGGAGGTACTGAGGAGGTGAATGGAACAGATCTTGCCTTTATCCTCCTGAAAAGACAGGAGTAAAATAATCTCAAATAAATATATATTTATCAGTTGTAATGTCTTATGAGAGAGAAGTACTGGATGCTATGAGATTAAATATTAGCCAAAGGAGGTAATTCAGTTGAAATTCAGAGACAAAGGCTGAAGTTGAGATCTGAAGAGTGAAGAGAAACGAGAAAAAAGTCTCTTAACAGAGTAGAGACTATGGGAAAATTCTTAGAGATGAGAAAGAGCTTGGCACATTGTGGAAACTAACAGAAGGCCAAGGTTAACTGGAATACAGTGCTCAAGGAGGGTTGTATTATGAGATAGAGATGGAGAAATGGGGAAGTGCCAGTCATGAAGGACTTTGTAAGGATTTTGAATGTTTTTCCAAGTGTAATGACGCTGAAGAGTTTTAAATAGGGGAATGGCCTAAGTAGAGTTGAGTTTTAAAAAAAAGACTATCCTCTACTGTTCATTGGTTAATGAAGGCTGGAGAAGAAGTGAGGGTGGAAGTGTAGAAATTAGCTAAGAAGCTACTGAAGGAATGGAAGGGTAGTGAAAGTAGTGATGAACAGAGTCCAGATGTACAGATGAAGCCCTTAGTTTCATTATCTCTAAAATGAGGATAACTGGTACAGGGTTCATGCCAGTAAATGTTAGCTACTATTGTTACTTGAATTATCCAGTGGAAGTTGCACTAGTTGGTTAGTTAATTGACAAAGCTGGTTAAAAACAAATACTGAATAATATATACACAGGTTTTGTACTTTATTTTAACTTAAAGAATATAAACACTCATTGTGAATCTTCTAATTCAGCTTGGGACCATTTGTTGAATGTGAATCTGTGAGTTGGATTTCTGAACTGATTTTGTTTGGTTTGCTTTTGTGTGAACCAGACCCATGGTTATATCTTCCAGGATTGCCAGTTTCAGTTCCTTTAAAGTGGAGCAAGAATTTAAAAACATCTGTAAATGTCTTCATATAAGAGCACACAACTTACTAGTTCTTAAATTTTGTTTCCAATTTTGCTTAGTAGGTGATTTAAAAGCAATTCATATAGCGATTTTTCTTAGAGTTTTCCAAAACATTCTGCCTTGTTTTTGTAGAGCCAAACTTTTTAAAATTCAAATTTCATTGGTTTATATAATATTTAATTGAAATATATAATTTCTGTAATAAGTGCATACTGGTATAAGCAAGTTTGGAAAAAACTACAACTGACTTCTGACACAGATGTCATTTGATTGGAGGGAATAAAAATGTAGGGGGAATGCTAGAGATAAGCCTTGTATTGGCTGCAAGCATTCAGTGTGCCACAGTCGCAAGTCAGTGTCTTTTGATAGAAGAAATAGAAAATATCAGTCAATCTGATATTTTCAGTCAAGTAAGTGGAGAATGGTTAAGAATGTTTTTACTGGGTTTCAGAGAGAATTGATAAGACAGGCCTGGATGTGTGGTGAGGGAAAGGAGAGGCCCAAGAATGTCTCGTATTTCTGGTGTAAGCCACTGTCTGGAGGAGGGAATTGATAGATGGGTGGGAAGATGGAAGCTAGGGTCCAAATGTGGTTTTCAGTTTAAGATGCCTGGAAGATACTCAAATGGCAATGTAGGCCATTGGCAGTTCATCTCTAAAGTTTAGAGAGAGGTCTTGGGTGGCTTTGCTTGAGGAGCTGGAAGGGGAGGTGTGGTGAAGACCTGAACCGAGATAGAGTGGCCCATGTGTTAGGCTGGATTATACAGAGTACGGAGTCATGGTGGCTGGAGGCCAAGTGGTGAGAGGGAGGGTCTGAATCTTGCCTGCATCCTTTAAGGAGGCAGAGTGATGTAGCTGCAGAAATAGGACTCATTGTCAGGTACAAGGTGGAGCTCCAAGTGCAAAAACTAATCGGAAAATCACACATCTGCAGAATTGGGAGTGAATAATGAAGAATGGCAGGAAACATATTAAAGTAAATGCTTGACTAGTAAGACTGTGAAAAACGCCAGGGCTTTAGAACACTATTTTTGTGCGGTGCTGACTGAACAGTGTGCGGGCCAATGTGAGAGCCCCTGCTACCCAGCCACCCACGCATAAACATTAACTTGATTTTCTGGAAGTGTCAATGGCTTTTTCATAATACAGCCTTGATACAAGGGTGCCGTTGCGATCATTTTTATGTGTTTTATGAACACATTAGCCTGTTTAGGGGGTGCAAGGCTAAAGAAAGCAATTTTGAATTCCCCTTAAAAGGACCAAGCTCTTGCCCTTGGCCTCGTTAGCATTATTCAGTAGCAAAATAAACTCTGATCCTGCCAATTTATCATCTTCATGTGCAACAATACAGACGTTTGTTATCCCCAGTGCCCTCGATTCATATTGATGTGTGAGTCATCCAATTGTGTTGAAATTCATTTTGAAAACACAACATGTTCAGAAACTTGTGGAAATTATAATTAGATCTGAAAGTATTCTGTCATTCACCATAAATATTGTGTTGTTTGACCCAACTGAGTTAAGACACGAATTGTGGTAAGGAAGGGAGGGTTTCTTTTTAGTCGATGAGTATAGCTGATCTGGCCTCTCAGTGCAGGAGTGTTGTGGGGTGATAGGAGAGGTCATTTGGCTCAGTGGCCACGTGATGGCTTGTTAAGTAATTTCAAACACCCCAGCATGAAGATTCTCATTGATTTCCCATTTCCTAGCTGAATCTGGCCATCTTTTCTTTTTGAAGAGGTAGTTGTTTAAAGGATCGTTTCTTCCTTCTAATGGGAGTATTTATGTCTTGAATGTTAAAACTGAAAATGGCAACCATTGATTTGGGGGAGGGGGCTGGATCCCTTTCCCACCTAGCGAAAGACATTTCCAAAATGTTTTAATATTTAATGTACAAATATTTGATGCTTATTAAATTTCTTCTTTAAGCATCTATATTTCAAAAGAGCCCTGAAGAAATATTCCTATGGATGAGAAATCTATCCATTTTTCATGTTGATAATATGAGTTTTCTCATCTTATATTTAGAAGGAGGCAAACACTTGATTATGATTTACCAAATTCCCCCACCAGCCGTTCTTTTTGGTTTTCTTTCACAGTGTCTGGTGGTATCATTCAATCCCTTGCTGAAGTTAAAAAAAAACCATGGGCTTCATCCTTAACTCCTACTGTTTAACTCATTCTAAAATCTGTTCAGGATCCTCTGTCTCCGTAGCCAGTACTTAATTCAGCCCCCTCTCTGGCTGCTCTAGATTGTTGGATGACTTTCTCCATTGTCTCTGCCACTGTTTAATCCATTCTCCCCACATTAGTCGACTTGGTGGATAATCATGCCATCTCTCTGCTTCAAACATCAGTGGTATTTCCCTTAAGATAAGAAACAAGCTACTTAGGATGCTGTATAAAGTATATCAGGGCCTGACTTTCTCCTCTTTCTTCAGCTTCAGAATCACCTGTTCCTCACATTCTAGGCTCCCGTCATACAGAAACTTAATGTATGTTCTCGAATGTTCCATGGCTGTAGGACCCCCCAGTCTTCACATATGATTTTCCTTCTGGACGCTGTCTTCCTCCTTTGCTGCCCTCAATCTAGGTGACACTACATAGAGGAGATCTTCCTTGAGAACCCAGACAAGCAGAGGTGTTCACGCTAGCATCCCAGTGCAGTCATCTCATCGTATTGTGGCTCTTTTTAATTCTTTATTGCTGTTGGTTATTTACTGGTCTGTACTTTTCAATAGACTGTCAGGGATAAGACCATATCTGTTGTTCTGGGTGTCTGTTGCCACATGTTTTCGGTTTGTTATGACAGCACGCCACTTACAGGAATCAGAATGTTCCAGTTACTATTTAAATAAAATTACCTCAAAACTTAGCGATATAAAACAGCCATTGTTTTGTATGCGCATGGAATACGTGGGTCAGAAGTTTGGACAGGGCATTGTCCACACGTGGGGGTGGTTTGTCTCTGCTTCTTGGTGTCTGAGGCATTAAGAAAGACTAGAAAGGCCGAGGCTACTTGAATGGCTAGAGGATGGAATTGTCTGCAGGCATCTTCTTTACTTTTTGATAAAGTCCAGTTGATCTATTTTTCCTATTGTTGCTAGTTCTTCTGGTGTCATATTTAAGAAATCATTGCCTAACCCAAGATCGTGGAAATTTACTCCATCAGGCTAATGGGGTAGTTCCCACATACTGAGTCTTTATCCACAATATTTCAGCAGGAAAAAAATCTTGTAACTCATCACTTTCTCTTATCTTTAAATTAAAAACATATGCCAAAAATTCAGTTCTTTTCCTGTTTCTGGTATGTGCCATAATGAATATTCTCTTGAAAAGTAGTTGGAAAGCAGCTTGGCTAACTTAAGAAAAAAGTATCTAAGGAATGTAAGCGTGTTCAAAGCTCTGTGCAAGTTAGTGGGTTGGTGTTTCCCGGACAAGGAGGCAAATTATGATGACATTAATGATGTTAGAAACCGCCTGCTTAAACAAGCTCATTAATTCAAGCAATTGTGTAATTTGTGTTGACCCAGCTATTAAAGACTCTGAGAAAGCTTATCGTTTTTATTCATGGAGAAGTCTTATTAGAAAACAAGATCAAAATCTCTGATATCTTTGGAATTGACTGTATAAGTTAAGGTTCTTTTTTTTTTAAGCAATAAATTACTATGATTACCTTAAGCAAATAAATGAATTTATTTGACGTTAATGGTGTAGTTTCTGTTATTGAAAGGAATACTGCAAACCAGGCTACAGATAGACTAGAACCAGGAATATTCTTATGGCTCTGGGGAGTAGGAACATTTAATCATCTGGCAGCTCCTTGGGATACATGGACTGAGATTACATAATCTGCCCTTGATTATCTTGCTTGAATTTCTAAAAGCCTGTATTTCAGGTTGTTCCCACTTATCTGTATATGAATGCAAAAGGGAGAAGACCCATGGTGAGACCTTCAGGTACTCCTTGGGGGTCCTGTAGCGGGAGGACAAAGCACCTTGATTTACTGCTCCAGCAAGATACCCTATAGGAAAGGAGAGTTGTTTCCTAAGATGGAATTGGATAATGTTAGCAAAGAAAAGGTCTATCAGGCAGCTCCAAGGCAAGAGCTGTCCTCTGTACTGGTTGTTTCAGTGAATTTAAGGTCTTAAAAGCAATCTGGCTTTGCATAATTAGTCTAGCATCTGCTCATAGTTTTCTTTAAAAGAGTGAACAACTATAGTAGAACTTACAACTAAATGAATGTTAGTGTTTTAGAACTTTCTTCATAATATTATCCTGAAAAGTCAATGTATTATAATGTTTAGCACAACACACCTAGAAAATAAAATTTAGATTTTGAAACAACCATGATCTTTGAAATGAAAAAAAAAAAAAAAAAGGGTTGCTACCAGTTTAAACAGAGGATTTGGGGATAGAACCACAAAAAGCCTCATAAAAATGAACTACAACCTTATATCTAATGATAGTAACTGAATTTTGCAATTATTCTATCTAAACAGATATACATTTGACTTTGAAGAAGCTGCAGGGTGTTCAACAAGGTTGCCAAGATAATTCAGTGTGGAAAGAGGAGTCTTTCCAACAAATGGTGCTGGAATATTTGGATATCCACAAGTAAAAGAATGAATTTGATATACTTCATACCATGTACAAAAATTAACTCAAAAGGGATTATAGACCTAAATATAAGAGCCACAACTATGGCTTTTCTTTCAAAAGAAAACCTAGGAGTAAATTTTCATGATCATAGGTTTCTTAGATTTGACGCCAAAAATACAGGCAACAAAAGGAAAAAAATAGGTAGATTGGACATCATCATAATTAAAAGTTGTGTGTCAAGGGGCACCATCAAGAAAGTGAAACCATCTGGGAGAATGGGAGAAAACACTTGAAATTTATGTATCTGAGAAGAGACGAGTGTCCATCCTTTTTTTTTTTTTTTTTTGGATTTTTGTTACTTTATTACATTTTTGTGTGTTTGTAGGGAGAGGTAATTAGGTTTATTTATTTTTTAATGGTGGTACTGGGGGTTGAACCGAGGACCTCATGCATGCTAAGCACACACTCTACCACTGAGCTACACCCTCCCCACCTAGTGTCCATACTATTAAAGAACTCTCACAATTCAGTGGTGGACAACCCAAATAAAAATAGGTAAAATATTTGAATATATACTTCTCTAAAGAGGATATACAGATGTCCGGTAAGCACCTGAAAACATTATTAGTTATCAGAGAAATGCAAGTTAAAACAAAAATAACACTTCAAACCCAGTAGGATGGCTAAAATCAGAAAGGCAGTAACAAGTGTCGTGAGGAGGTGGAGACATTAGAATCTTATACGTTGCTGGTGGGATTGTGAAATGGTGCAGTCACTTCGGAAAACTTGTTAGCAGTTCCTCAAAATGTTAAGCATCGAGTTACCATGTGACTCAGCATTTCCTCTCCTCAGTATATATCCAAGAGAAATGCAACCCTAAATCACACAAAGACTTGTACACAAAAGTTTGTACCATTATTTATAGTAGCCAAGAAGTGAAAATAAATGTCCATCAGTTCATGAATGGGTAAATAAATGTATATAATTTGTAAAGTGGAAGTGGAAGGTTATTTGGCAATAAAAAGGAATGAAGTATTGACACATACTACAATACAGATCTACCTTGAAAATATGCTAAGTGAAAGAAGCCAGTCACAAAAGGTCATATATTGTATGATTATTTATGTAAAATGTTCCGGTTAGGCAAATCCCCACCGACAGAAAGTAGATTAGTAGTTGCCAGAGACTGAAGGGATGAGGGAATGGAGAATGGCTGTTTGTTAATGGCTATGAGGTTTCTTTTTGAGGTGACAAAAATGTCCTGAAATCATATGGTGTTGACCATTGCACAACTCCATGAATAGTCTAAAAACCCCTGAATTATATGCTCTAAAAGGGTGGATTTTATGGTATCTGAATTATATGTCAATAAAGCTGTTACTGGGGAAAAAGAGAAAACCAGTGTGTAATCAGGATCTAGGTTTCTGTACCTGCTTGTTGATGAGAAGGGTGAATCTTTGACCTTGTTTTTCAAGAGTGATGTGGCTTCCTGGTAGGTAGTGATTTCAGCCCCCTGCTGGCTCTGGGTGCAGTGTGTGGAAGCTCTGGGCCTTTCTTTTCTTTCTGGAACCATGGTCAAAAGGGAGTACAAGTGATCATTTAGTAAAAATATGCAGTGGTTCAAGTCAACGAGCGTTTATTGGGCACCAAGGGTATGACCGCCTGTGTTCTAGACAAAAAATGCAAAGAAAACTTGATGTATTTTTGTTATTCAAGAAACTTACTTACTCAGAGCATTAATTCTCATCTCTGCTGACAAAATTGCTATTCCAAATTGAAATTGGAAAGAATTTCAACAGAGATACTGAACTGCATAAAACACAGCCATTACTTTCCATATTAAGGATAACTTTATTCACTCAATTTGGTGATTGATGCAATAGTTTTGAAAGCTCTAATAGCTAGTGGCTTATCTGCTCCTTAGAGTAATGCTACAATAGCAAGGAGCATTTATTTTGGCCTGTTGTGTTCTGTATATTTGTTAATAATAGAAATTATTTCTAGATATTTAAGTAACATTAAAAGTTACAGTCTGTTTTTAATCTGTTTAAATAGTTCAAAGATGATTGTGAATTTTAGGATAAAATTGTAAAATTCTGTTGTATTTTTCCTTGGGAGTAATTAACATCACATCCATTGTAAATTTAATTCAGCTACAAGCTGAAAATTAATTTTCTTCATGTAGGTAGTTGCTTCTTACTGTCGTATTTTCCTTTTTTGGGAGAAATACACACACTGTTTTCAACATAGGAAAAGGTATAAAGAATTAGCTTTGGGTAGATTATTTTGACACATGTATTCATTAAGTGGAATATGGTGGTCGAGGAATGGAGTTAAGGCAAGCAGTATAAATGAGTTCAGTGACAAAGTAGGAAGAATGAGTTAAGATAAATGACAAGGAACAGGTTTGGGGGCCATTTTTGGTTTATTTTCGTGTCCTCAGTTGGTTTCAGGCATGGTTTCTGCTAATGGAATTTGATAGCTTTGAATTTTATGGATCTGTACTGTTCAATAACTTTTTGGTAAAGGTGAAAAATTAAGTATACTCTTTCATGTATATTCATGAAAGCCACTATGTGTTTGTATGCATATAGTTGTTAAATATAATGACATGTTATTTGTAAGTAGTTTTATTTGAAAAATATATGAAACCCTAGAGTAATTTCATTGCTTAATGCAATCACATGTCTAATTCTATTGGCAACAAACAAAAAAGGATTTTGCAAATAATCTATTCCTTAAGATGACTACGGTCTATTTTATTGATTTTAATAATTTCATTGACCAAGAGTATCAATTTCCCAAAGATGCAAAATTTACTTCTTTTCTATGGCTATAATAATAATCTGACCTATACCAATACAAGAAAATTATTGTATATTCATCTTTATAATGAGGCACAGTAAGATCCTTCAGAGGTTCTCTGGCAAGAATGATAGAACGAAGACCTCAGTATTATTTTACCATCCATGCTGTGTGGTATTTTGTTATATATGTTGAGTGTTCACAACTCCATAGCTTGTAGCAAATGCCATGAAATGCATACATAACAGATTCTCACCTCTTAGATACTTTGGCACTTAGCAATTTTTTACATAGACAAAGGCATTATCAAGTTTTTAAAATCTGTTTTTAACTTTGTGACATTAACATTTGCTAATGATATTATGTGAAAGGTGAGTTTAGCTAACAATAGGCTCTCCAAACTTGATATGCTGTTCAAGGAGGGTTTTTCTGCAGATATAGCTGAACATTTTGAGAAGGATACTAATGTCACTCTAAGTAATTGTTAATTCATGTGTTACATAATTTCTTGGATTCTAGACATAGCTATAAAATATCACAAAATGTTTCTATAGTGGGTAGTTAGGATAGAAAATATATTTAATATTATTCAACATCAGTGTATATACATATGAGAAACAGACACAGAAGGAGATAGAGTAGAATTAAAAGAATGAGGAGGAAGCAGAGGAGGAGATTGATTTTTGCTAATAAACCTGCATTTTTAAGTTTAATATGTATTTATTCAACATGAGGCTATAAGATTTACTACCTTTTTAAAATTTATTTTTTTATTTGCATTTTTAATTGCAGTATAGTTGATTTATAATATATAAGTTTCAGGTGTACAACATAATGATTCACAATTTGTAGAAGTTTCATTCCATTTATAGTTATTATAAAATATTGGCTATATTACCTGTGCTGTATAGTATGTCCTTGTAGCTTATTTATTTTATACATTGTACTTTGTATCTTTTAATCCCCTACCCCTATCTTGTCCATCCCCTCTTCCCTGTTGCCACTGGTAATCAGTTTGTTTTCTGTATCTGCGAGTCTGCTTTTTTGTCATATTCACCAGGTTGTCTTCTTTTTTAAAAATTCCTTATGTAAGTAATATCACACAGTATTTGTCTTTCTCTGACTTAATTTGCTAGGTGTAATACCCTCCAGGTCCATTTATGTTGTTAGAAATGTCAGAATTTCATTCTTTGTTGTGGCTGAGTAATATTCCACTGTATATAAATATACCACATCTTCTTTAGCCATTCATCTATTGATGGACACTTAGGTTGCTTCCATATCTTGGCAATTATAAATAATGCTGCTATGAACAATGAGGTGCATGTATCTTTAAAAATTAGTGTTTATATTTTCTTTGGATATATACCCAGGAGTGGCATTGCTGGATCATATGATAATTCTATTTTTAGTTTTTTGAGAAACCTCCATACTGTTTTTTACAGTAACTACTGTATACCAATAGTGTACAAGGAATCTCTTTTCCCCACATCCTCACTAACATTTGTTGTTTGTGATCTTTTTGATGATAGCCATTCTGGCAGGTATGTGATATCTCATTGTGGTTAGGTTTGTATTTCTTTGACGATTAACACTGTTGAACATCTTTTTGTGTACCTGTTGGCCATCTTTATGTCTTCTTTGTAAAAACGTCTATTCTGGTATTCTACCCATTTTTAAATCAGGTTGTTAATTTTTTTATGTTGAGTTGTATGAGTTACTTGTATATTTTGAATATAAACCTGTTATGTGTCATATCATTTCTAAATATTTTCTCCCATTCAGTAGGTTACTTTTTCATTTTATTGATGGTTTCCTTTGTACTGCAAAAGTGTTTCAGTTTAAATAGGTCCCATGTGTTTATTTTTGCTTTTATTTGCTTTGGGAGGCAGAGCCCTCACAAGTTGCTATATTGCTATGATTTATGTCAAAGTGTGTTCTGCCTATATTTTCTCCTTAAAGTTTTCTGGTTTCTGGTCTTATATTTAGGTCTTTAACCCATCTGAGTTTATTTTTTGCATAGTGTAGGAAATGTTCTAATTTTATTTTATTTTTTACATATAGTTGTCCAGTTTTTCCAGCACCACTCACTGAGGAGACTATCTTTTCTCCATAATTTCTCTTTCTGATACTTCATTGTTAGCATATAGATTTCTGTACATTCTTTCTTCCTTTGCTGTTGACTAATTTACCTTAAGTGTATGCGTTTATTTCTGGGCTCTCTATTCTGTTCCATTTATCTATATGTCTGTTTTTGTGCCACTGCATCACTGTTTTGGTTGTAGCTTTGTAGTAGTCTAAAGTCAGGGAGGGTGATACTTCAAGCTCTGTTCTTTTTCAGGATTCTTTTGGCTATCCAGGGTCTTTTGTGTTTCCTACAAATTTTAAAATTATTTGTCCTAGTTACATGAAAAAGAGCCATTGATATTTTGACAGAGACTGCATTGAATCTGTAGATTGCCTTGAATAGTATAATCATTTAAATGATACTAGTTTTTCCAATCCATGAACATGGTATGCTTTTCCATCTGTGTCATCTTCAATTTCATCAGTATCTTATAGTTTTCTGAATACAGGTCTTTTATCTCCTTAGGTAGGTTTATTCCTAGGTATTTCATTCTTTTTGATGCAATTGTAAATGGGATTGTTTCCTTAATTTCTCTTTCTGATAGTTCATTGTTAGCATATAGATTTCTGTGTATTAATTTTGTATCCTGCAACTTTACTGAATTCATTGATGAGTTCTAGAGGTTTTTTGGTGGTGTCTTTAGAATTTTCTATGTATAGGATTATATCATCTGTAAACAGTGACAGTTTTACTTCTTCCTTTCCAATTTGGATCCTTTTTATTTATTTTTTCTTATATGATTACTGTGGCTAGGACTTCCATTACTACACTGAATAGAAGTGGTGAGAGTGGGCATCCTTGTCTTTGTGTTGTTTTTAGAGGAAAAGCTGTCAGCTTTTCACTGTTGAGTATGATGTTAGTTTTGGGCCTATCACATATGGCCCTTATTATATTAAGGTATGTTTCCTCTATACTCACTTTCTGGAAAGTTTTTATCATAAATGGATGCTGAATTTTGTCAGGTTTTGCTGCATTTATTGAGATGATCATATGGTTTTTATTCTTCACTTTGTTAATGTGGTATCACATTGATTGATTTGGGAATTTTGTAAAACCTTTATATCAGTGGGCTAAATCCCACTTTAATTATGGCATACAAGTCTTTTAATGCATTGCTGGATTTGGTTTGCTAATATTTTGTTGAGGATTTTTCCATCTATGGTTCATCAGTGGTATTGCCGTATAATTTTCTTTTTTTGTGATACCTTTGGCCTATTTTGGTATCACAGTGATGCTGGGCTCATAGAATGAATTCAGAAGCATTACTCCTTCTGCAAGTTTTTGGTATAGTTTCAGAATGATAGGCATTAACTCTGGATTTAGTCTTGAAAAACATATTTGATGTAGTATTTAGTATAAGCCACAAAATGTTTCTAGTCCAACTAGCTATTTTCTGCAAAATTTATTTTCAGTGACATCCAATATAAAAATAAAAGAGGCTGGTATAGTCTTGTCTTTGTATTTGCTTTATCTAGAAATTAGATTATTGATAGATCACAATGTGCCGTCCTTTTCCTATTTCACTACATGATATAAAGAGAAATGTTGCTATTCCATGATTCAGTACATAACTGTTCCAAAAATTTGTATATTTTCAGCTAAAAAATGGATCTTGTAAAATTTCTGATTACTTAAATACATTACTAAATTGGCATTTATACACTCAAGATTTATTGAATATCCAAAGGAATTGAAAACAGGATCTCAAAGAGATATTTGCACATCCATGTTCATTGCAGCATTATTTAAGGTAACCAAAAGGTGGAAGGAATCTAAATGTCCATCTGTGGATGAACTGATAAATAAAATGTGGTATTTGCATGTAATGGAATATTATTCAGCCTTAAAAAGGGAGGAAGTTCTTTCATATGCTAAACCATGAATGAATCTGGAGGACTAAATTAAATAAGTCAGCCACAGAAGGACAAATAATGTATGATTCTACCTAGACAAGATATCCAAAGCAGTCAAACTCATAGAAATACAAAGTAGGTGGTTACCAGACACTTAGGGAAAGGGAGAAATGGGAGGTTGTTCAATGGGTGTAGAGTTTCAGCTTTGCAAGATGAAAAAGTTCTAGATATCTGTTGCACAATAATATGTTAACAATCCTGTACTATACACTTAAAAAAGATTAAGATGATAAATATGTTATTTTTTATCACAATAAAAGAAGTTCTCAAAATAATACATATGGGGCACACTGAAATGGTGTGACATGATATTTAGACTTTGTCTTTTTTCTAAAAGGGGTATGTTAAAGGGGGGTGGGTATAGGTCAAGTGGTAGAGTGCATGTTTGGCATGTGTGAGGTCCTAGGTTCAATTCCTTGTACCTCCCCCTTAAATAAATAAATAAACCTAATTACCTCCCCCCAAATAAATAAACTTAAAAAAATAGAAGGGGTATGCTAGGGAAATTTTCTCTATAAACTGGGATAGAATTAGATATTTTACAGGTAAACAGTAAAAATGATACCTGAATCAAATCTTTGTTATGAAAATTTTAGGAGTGCAAATTTTGAGCTGGAAAAATTTTACATCATAGAATAGTGTCCAAAAAGTAAAAGTAGCTATGCAGTTTATTTCTCTAGGAATATTTTCTGTTACCAATATCTGATCAGTAAAGAGTGTCCTTATTTTTAAAATAATAGATATGGATAGACATGAAAAAGTCCGCACGGATTCTGTTTTGGATAACACACCACCTAGCTTGGGAGACAGATGCCTAAATAAATAATGGTGATTACAGTCAGTGCACAGAGAACTTAGGTAGAGATGTGGGGCTGGAGCCCAGAGGATGGAGCCACTGAATGCCAAATGCAGACAAAGGAAGAACTGGGTAAACAATGAGCAGTCACTTCCGTGGTGGGGAAAGAGAAATGCCTGTAGGCCGGAGAAAGAGCAGCAGTAAAGCCCTGGAGCTGTGAAAAAAGAGCATGCCTTGAGGGTGATGAGTTGCTGAAATGAGAACATTTGGAGCAGGATTATAATGCTCTCCAATGGGAATTTTTATGTGGTTCATACAATGTGTTGAGGAGCTGTGTTAACAGTGATTGTAATAGCCATTATTTACTGAGGGCTAATCGTGGACAATGAATTGTTTGTTATTTGCATGTATATTTTTATTCCTCTTTGGTAGACAAGGAAACTTAAGAGGTTAAATAACTTAACCAAAGTCATATAGCACATGACCTGCACAGCTGGATTTGGAACTACACAGACTCAGATTCCAAAGCTTCTGCTCATAATGTAGTATTTCACTGCCTTCTGTGACAGTTTTTAAAGATGGGAGATGCAGATCGATGTGAGATGTGTTTAAGGATGATATTCCAGAAACAGTGTGAAGGAAGCCTCTCACGAGGTAGGTTGCCACAATAGGGCAGGTGGAAAATCACGAGTCTAAATGCAAAGCATTGGTAGGAATTTGTTGAATCTGATATTGAAGGATCTTCCTCTTTGCCTGTAATTTCTCTCCCTGTTCCTGGAACCCATCCCCACTCCCCACGGAGTCAAAATGTCTATCATCAAAAAGAACACAAATAACAAATTCTGGCAAGGAAGTGGAGAAAAGGGAATCTTCATGCAATGTTGGTGGGAATGTGAACTGGGGAGCCACTGTGGAAAACAATGTGGAGGTTCCTCAAAAAACTAAAAATGGAACCCAGCAATTCCACTCCAGGGTATATATCTGCAAAAAGAAAAAAGAAAGCACTAATTTGGAAAGATACATGCACACCAGTGTTCATAGCAGCATTATTTATAATTGTCAAGATATGAAAGTAACCTGTTTCCATCAACAGATGGATGGATAAAGAACATGTGGTGTGTGTATATAACACACACACACACACACACACACACACACACACACACACAATGGAATACTACTCAGCCATAAAAAGGGATGAAATCTTGACATTTGCAACAACATGGATGGACTTGGAGGATATTATTTCCCAAGTCAGAGAAAGACAGTGTATGATACCACTTAAATGTGGAATCTAAAAAAGAAAACAAACTAGTGGATATAACAAAAAAGAAGCAGATTCATGGATATAGGGAACAAACTAGTGGTTACCTGTGGGGAGAGGGAAGGGGGGAGGGGCAACATAGGGGTAGGGGATTAAGAGGTACAAACTATTATGTATAAAATAAACTACCAGGATGTATTGTACAAATGGGGAATACAGCCAGTATTTTATAATAACTATAAATGGAATATGAATTTTAAAAATTGTAAATCACTATATTGTACACCTGTTACTTATATAATATTGTACAGCAACTATTCTTCAATTTAAAAAGTACAAGAAGCTTGCTTTTTTTTTAAGCAGAAAGCTCACCTGCCATTGTAATGTGCGTGTATAAACACTAAAAAGCATGAGACCTCTGGATCAGAGAACAGACTATTTACTCACTAAGCATCTTTGCAGCACGAATTCCCCATGCTCCACTTCCCCATGGGACAGTGCAGTATGGACTAAACACATCTGTGCATGCAGGGACTGCACCAAAGGAGAAAAAGCCCCAGATTATGAAACTCAGAGCTTCTATAAGGCAGCAAGCATGTTTTCCCCTCTTCCATCATGGAGACATAAATCCTGTCTGGGGAGGGGAAGAAAGGGTTCCGAGATTTTTATTACCCTAAAAATGTAAGCAAATGCTTCTGAGGGAGATAAGCTCTTAAATCTCTCTGGAAAAATTTACCCTTTCTAACTTCCAAAGTATGGTTACCATTCAATCATCTTTTAACTCAGGTTGCCAGTAATTTTTTACTCAGAACGTCCTGACCATGCAGAAATGTGAAAATACTCATGAAACATATTCTCCCAATAGTGGTATGAATAAACTATTGAAATTGGATGGACTTTCTACAGCTTTTATAAGATACTAGAATCAGTCCATCACAAGCTCAGAGTGTCTACTACACCAATTGGAGTGGACAGTTGTTGAGGTCAAGTTACATATAAAATTCAATTTGAAAGGTGTTTCTTAAACAAATGTCTGAATTACTCAAGTGATAGTCCTGTTACGTATATTCTTACTTTAAGTGCCAATAAATTATGTTTGAAGAGAATCCTGTTTCTTCTGTGCTTTGAAAGTTTCTGAAGAAAAACTGAATAATGGTCAACAGAAGGACCAAGGAACCTGCTTTAATTCAGAAACCCAGGCACTATCACAGTTTTATGAATACAGAGACATTCTCATGAATAAATTCCATAGAGTAAAAAATTGCATGGGGTGTGAAATTTAAAAATAGTTTATTTTGGCTAATAATGCATATCATAGGCTTTTCTCTAGAACATACCATGGAACTCAATTTTTTTTTTCTCAAAAAAATATGTAGGTGAATTCTCTTCTTGTGTCTCATAGGGATTGTCTAAGCGGGTACCAAAAAGAAGTTCAGTAGAGTTCAATCGTAGTGTTAAATCAAAAAGCACATTGAATCTGCTGAGTCTGACATTTTGAGAGTATTAAAAAAAAGTGGTTATGACTTTCTAGTATAATACAGTGAGCGTTTGTTTCCAACTCTTTTCTTCTGTTTTGTTTGCTTGTTTGTTTTTTGTATGTTCGTCAAGGGATAGCTAGGAGGGAGAATGGGAAATAAGGATGGAACTTCCAAGGATCTTCAAATGCTGGGTTTGACAGCAAGTAACTTTTCCCACATGTTACGTACAAAATGAAACTGTTAGGGTTTTTGGTTTTCTTTTCATGCTTCTCTGTCCTTCTCTCATTGCCAGAGATGACATTAGCCTTGATTATATTACGTAACCTGCTGAAAAGGAGGCGAGTATGAATACCGCAAATCAGGAACCGCAGCTTAGTTGAAGACCAGTCCTCAGTGTGTAGGTCTTGCTTTTTAATTGTATGAAAGAAATGATGATAGCCGTAAAAAAAGTCGTGTTAAAATAAAAAGTTCCACTGATATGCCACTCTCAATTTGCTTTTCTGTGTCACCTTATACTTCAGACACACAGCAGAATTTCAGTACATATTAAGGACTTATTGCATCTTTTCTATAAGCATGATATTATGTTTGTTTATTTAAGAAGACGTGAAAAGCACAAAACAGAGTTAGGTATGGTGAGTCTTCCTATGTTGCGTTTAGTGCCAGAGTAACCCTAGTCTGATGTCCATCCTGATAGTGACAAGGAAAAATAGTGACAAGGGTAAAGTGCTCTCTTGTCATAGCTGTTAGGCAAAATGAGAGTGCCAGTTTCACATTTTCAAGTTGATAACCTCGTAACCGTAATTTCACAAGGCGCTTTTGTAAGCTTGATTGTTGCTTCATCAGAATTACTCTGTTTATCATTTCTTTAAAATGTCAATTGCTTTTGCATGTGTGTTCATACATCCTTAGTAATCTTTTTAAGAGACATGATTTTGCTGCAGAAGTCAAAAGCTCCTAGGACTGTTAAAAGTGCTTAGACATCTCAGTATGGATCCGGTCAAATCTCAAATTTTCTTGTATACCTGGGGATGCTGTTTTAAAATGGAGGTTCTTACCCATCTCTGAAGAGTCTGGTTTAGTAAGTCTGACAGGAGGCCTACTAAGTTTGTGTTTTTAAAGTGTGTCCCAGGTAATTCTGATACATGCAGTTTATTGGACCACACTGAGAAAATAGCAACTTAGAGTTCGTCCAGTTCAAAGATTTGTTTAACAGGTGAGGACACTGTGGACCAGGGAGACTAAGTGACTATCAGAAAGGCTACAGGTAAAACAACAACAACAACAACAACAACAACAACAACAACAACAACAACAACAACAACAACAACAAACAACTACACACAGTGTTAATAAGCAATTTTACTGCCTCCTCTAGGAGGAAATCCAGTGGTGAAGTGGGTTTCAGGTCAGTTCAATTAGGACTCAGTTCTGACTGTTCTTGGTTCCTGAGCTCACTTCTCCTGAGACATGTCACTGTGCTCACTTCTCACGCGAAAACTCGATGCTCACAGTGGCCTTTGGAACTGCATGTTCCTCGTCCATATTCAGCAGTCACTTCCTATGACTCTCTTAACCTGCCCTGAAGCTTCCCAGCTCACTGGCCAGAATTGGGTCACAGGTCCATCTCTAAAATAATCACTGACAGAGGAAATAGAATCGCCATGATTGACGTGGACTAATTCTTTCTTATCCTTGGAGCTGAAGTCAAGTTTATGATCTGCCTTGACTATCACTCAATGGGCAAAGGTGGAATAAATGTGGTGGAAATTGAAATCCTATGATGCCTTGATGAAGAAAATGAGGAATTATCTTGAATTTAAGTTTTGATTGAAATTATGCAAATAGTTACCACTCTTCTATAAACCCTTTCTGTTACCATTTTTCTTATTTATTCCAAACATTATGCTTAGTAATCTTATTTTAGGATAACACTGGGTGAACTCCAAACTTTAAAGTGTTTTTAATATGTAAGAAAGCACCAGAGAGCAAGTTTTTATATTATTAACGAAAGTTCTATTAGGAAATTTAACTAATGTGTCACATTTATGTCACATCAGCTTGCTATTTCCAATAAGTCTTATTATTAACTATATACTGCTGTGTTAGAGACCATGTCAGTGCTAAGAGTATAGTACTGAGCCTGGACAGGTAAGTCTCTGTGTCCATGGAGTGTAATTTCACCTATGGATTCAGACATGTATGCAGGTGAGTACCATATTGTCTTGGTTCAAGGTGCCGTAATAAATATTATAGACAAGGTAGCTTAAATAGCTGATTGTTCTGGAGGCTGGAAGTCTGTAATCAGGTTGCCAGCATGACCAGGTTCTTGGTGAAAATCCTCTTCCTCGCTATGTCCTCACATGCACTGCCTTTCCTTGGTGCATGGAGATGGTGGGGAGAGAAAGGCAGGTAGAAATCTCTAGGCTTTTCATCTGTTTATAAGGGCATTAATTCCATAGTGGGGACTCTACCTTCATGACCTCATCTAAACCTCATATCTGCCAAAGGCCCCACCTCCTAATACCAACCACATTGGAAGTCAGGGCTTCAAAATAAGAATTTGGGGGCTGGGGACACAAACATTCAGTCCATACCAAGTGTAGTGGGGTAAGCGCTGTGGCAGGAAGAGGCACCAGGTACCACAGGGGCTGGATTAGGAGGGACCTCTAACCAGGGTTGAGAGGGTTGCATCAGGCACCTGGAGGAAGTCATATTTAAACTTGATCTTTGAGAAGAAATTAGGTTAAACAGGTAGGAAAGAAAGATTCCAGAAAAGGCAAGGAATGGCATGGTTTGGTTGTGGGAACCTGGCATTTATCACTTCAGTGTTTGGAGCAGAGGGGGCTAGGGCTAGGTGGGGTGCAGAGTAGCCAGTGATGTGGGTGGAGAGATACCTGGTGCCAGGTTCTTAAGGGCCTCTGTAAGTTACACTACAGAGCAGGAATCTCATCTTGGAGCAAATAGGGAGCCAGTGAATGCCATTTACAAAAGGAACTGCAGTTATGGAATCTGTTATTTCAAGGGGTGTCTTCTCTGTGGGAGTAGTGGATTTCAGAAGGGTAAGGTAAACAGTTTGGGAAGTTCTTAGTGATCCAAGTGAGAAATGGAGACTGAAGGTCAGGTTGAGGCAGCAGAGGAAGTTAAGAGGTTGACTCAGTGGGGTCTTGTGTTTAAGTGAATGCAGTCATTTAAGAAGAAGGGGACTTGAAGGATTACTACATCGGTGTCTGACCTTGAAAACTGTCCAGCTGGTGGTGCCAGTTACTGTGATGGCCATAAACTGAGTGATGCTTATACACCCTTTGCAACCCAACAGTCTCTCTAGGACATGAAACTAAACATGCTTGAGCCTAGCAAAATGCTATATACGATGTGATCAACTCTTTTGTTCTTAAGTTTCACATTTTAAGTTTTATGTCAATACTACTAATATACTTAACTATAAACATACATTTGTGCACATCTTTTCAACTTTTCCTTGAAGCCCTCTTGATTTTTGCCATTAAAATTTTTTAAACTTTTTAATTTGTCACTTATACATATATTAACCATAGAGCTACATGAGTTTTGAATTATGTAAAGGCTTTACTTATATTTTCATGTCTCTTTGTTTTTGACTCATCCTCATTATCTTTATTATTAAGTGCTTGGAAGTTCCTTAGCTTCTATTCCTTCTGTATCTTATTAAGGTATCTTTTTTTGACCAATTAAAATGTCTGTAACATAAAATGTAAATATGGATGCTGGAAAGGATAAACATTATGTAAAGCTCAAATGCATACTCCAGACCAGAAGGTTAGATGTGGGGGAAATTATTCTTATTCTCATCATTAATATGTAAAGAATCTACCACGAAATTACTACATTTGTAATTTTTGTTATGTGTCAGCTGTACGCAGAGCCCCAATAAGTGAGATTATTTGTTAATAAGAGTTTTTGCACAGTATTTATTTTCTCATTACTGCAACAGGTAGAGCTTTCTGAAATATAGTCAAGTCTGTATCAATAAATCCAAACCAGTCAGACTCGTCCCATCCAAGTGTTTCTTACTTACTGATGGTGATCTTAAAATTCCTAGGCAGCTGCAAGAAGATGTTATTGTAGCATCAAGAAAACAATATGAAGAAAATGAAATGTGTGATAATTTCTTCAGTTCTCTTAGTTGAGCTTGAATGTTGACAGAACTGACAGTCTTACATACAACAAGCTGTTACATGCAAACCATGCCTGATTTAGTCAAACACTCAGAATCTTTTTATATTCTCTTAAGTTTTGCAATCTTTTTTCCTTAAACGATTTCTTTTTTGTTCATGTTATTATAAAGTACCTGGGATTGCACTGTAGTTTATGGTCTTTAAAGATTTTGACAAAATAGGTAAGAGGAAAAAAATTAAAATCTTGCTTTCCTACAACTCGTATGAATATTTTCATTTTTAGGCAAACTTGTGTTATAGATACAGGTTGACTCAGTGTTTAAAATTTTGAGTTCCAAGGTCATACTTGGTATCCTTTTTATTTATTTCTTATCTTTTGTAATGTATTATTTCAGAGCAGGTGACTGTGGCCTGATTTTTCTCTCTCTTTCTTTCCATATATCTTTATTGGAATGATTCTTTAGTCCACCTCAGCCCTATTATTCTATTTTTATTAATTTTGGCTTGTATGTGCTGAGTCTTTTCAACTGATCATGCAGGTCATTATTTAGCTCTAATGTTTCAGTATTATGTTGCATTATTTTATTTGTTCTATTTGTCTCAGTCTCTTCATCCAGCAAATACCTGCCATTCATGTGCTGAAAATCAGTTTCTTTTTTTATTATTAACTCTGTTGTAGTCAACTTTTGTATTTTTTTCTTTACATTTTTTGGAAAGGACTGTCAAATTTCACCAATAATTTGTGATTTGATTTTTACATTGTTCATTACTTAATGTTCTTTTGAATTCTACCATGGCCTTATAAATGACCTATCATTCTTTGTACAACCCCTAGAATATTGTTTTATTAAGTTAGCATTTGTACTAAGCAGGATGGAACAGTCTATGCTACAGGAATAAGTAACCAACCCTGAAATCTCTAGCTCAGTGAAAGAGGTGTGTTTCTCCTCATGCTGCGTATTCAAATTAAGGTGATGGTCTGCTCTGATCCACACGGTCACTCAACCTGCTGGAGCCTCACAGTTATTTCCCAGCACCATCTGGGATATGCCACATTTTCAGTCTCAGCACTGTGATTTAATTTTTCTGTCTTCTTGGCCAGAAGCAGTCACTTAGCTCATCAAACTATATGTACCTGGGAGAAGAGGAGACCCAGATATGAGTGAGCACTAGAAATCTCTACCAAACAGTTGATGAAACCAGTGGTTATTTTTAAAAAAATGTTTTGAGGATATAAAGCTGATACTATCTAATCTTTACCTGTGTTTTTGGTGGTAAAACTTTTTTCAGGTGTGTGATTTTTCTTTTCCTTTGGTTTGGCAGAATCTAGAATTCACAGCACCAGAATATCATGTCTTTAGTTGTAGTTAATGTGTTTTAATATATTAAAACAAAATGTTTATTATATTAAACATTCACATGTATCTTAAATTGTCTTCCCAGGTTGAATTCTAGCCTGCTGCCACTGTATACCACTTATAGGGTATTTCGTCTATGTGCTCATTTGAATTGAATCTTTGTATATTAAATTCTCGTGTCTTTGAAGCAGCTGGTAGGGAAAAAGCATTACTTTTCTCCTGAAATTACTATTCATATGTATTTAACCTTCAAGTGCATTTTAGAGTCATTTTATCACTCTAAATTAAGATTTTTGAAAAAAGTATGTAAAGTGGTTTCACCTCAGCAATATTATGCCTGATAGGTAGAAAGTCTCCAAATCGTTTTTTTGTGTAGTCAGATTCTTGGGTTCTTATCTCCACTGTGCCGCTTAATAGCTATGTGACCTTGGAAAAATACTAGGCTCTGTGTCTCAATGTCCTCATCTGCTAAACTGGGAATAATAATATCATCTACCTTTTAGGGTTGTTATGAAGATGATCTGAGTTAGTATTTGTAAAAATATTTGTTAAGTTTTGTATTTGTGGTTTTTAAAAATATAAGTGAAGTAAATTAAAAACATAGTGCTGGAATATAATAGAAATGTGTGAGGTTTTTAAGAATGCTATCTAAAGGAAATGTAGTTGTTTACATAGGAGGAAAAAGCATGTGTGAGTGAAGGGAGCTCATTCTTTTGGGCGTTAGTTTTTGGAAATGAACTGTTGATGTACCTGATGTAATGTATAAGGTCATCTGAGATTAAAACATTTTTTAAAAAATGTATTTTATTTTTTGGGGGGAGGAAGTAATTAGGCTTTTTTTTTTCATTCATTTACAGATGTACTGGGGATTGAACCCAGGACCTCGTGCATGCTAAGCACACACTCTACCACTGACCTATATACCCTCCCCCTTGAAAACATTTGATATTCCTTAAAAAAAAAAAAAAAAAAACAGTAAAATTCCTGTCAAGGGGCCCATACATTTTTGGGTAAAGACCCTCAAAGTATTGTCTTCATAGTAAAGTTCATCTCTAAAAGTCTGCATCTTTAGCAAAAATAAACTTCGAGGTTGTGATTTTTTTTTAACCAAAGATGGTAGATTATTTTAAAAATATTAATGTATGCAGGCACTCAGATATTTTATATTAGAAATGGTCATGATCTTTCGATATAGGTTTTTTTTAAATTGGATTTTATATTTGAAGAATTATGACATTTGCAAAGGAATGGCATGATTGACTAATGTCCACTACAAATTAATATTAAAATATGGAGCTGTATGAACTGAAATATGAGTAAATATTTACATGGCCAACTGGAACATTGTATGAATCATCTTATTTAAAAGTGCCATGAATCCCTTGCCTTCCCCCCAAATAGCAGGAAGCATAGGAGATGAGCTATTGCAGTACTAGCACAGAGCAATATACCTGTTTTATTACAGAATTAGGGAACAATCCTCTGAGATTCTTATTTGAGGTAGAAAGGAGTGAATTTTTATTGATTTGTTATTTCATTTAAGACATCATTTTGCCCTCTTTCTCCCTTGTAGTATGTATGTTCAGTAAGTAATACATTCTCTCTTCTCCACGTTGCCACCTAAGAATTTGTTTGGCTCACAATAAGCCAGGTGTTTCTATACCGTTCTGTCCTGGCTTTGCTGTTTTGCGTAACAGCTGTAAGGACTGGTCTTCCTAATTGTTTTACGTGAGTGATGTGGATATCGAAGGTGGTCTGGGGTCACTAGCTCAATGCCCCCTTATCTAATTGCCATTTTGTGAACGGGCTTCTCATTTTGTCCCTGGTTGATTGTGATGTTCGCAGCTGACCCCTGACTGTCATTATGTGCCCGGTAACTGATCAGTCGAATCCACCTCATGATCAGCAGCTGGGCCTGTGAGGTTGACAACAACCAGATGTAAAACCAACATTGCAAGTAAGATGCTCATTTCATGGTCTGATTCAGCAGGGAGCTTGGCTGGGACACAGGCTGTGTTTTCATAATTAGGAAAACAAATGACATGACAGGTCTTTCCACAGAGGGTTGTTTGTATGTTTTATCAATAGTTTTTGGTTTTAATTAGAAATACTAGAGATGTATCACTTTTAGATTGTTTTAGCAGGCCTAAAAAAGAAGGCAAAGGGTACAATTTAAAAATGATAGGATTTCTGTGAGTATTTAATTGAGCTCAGGATTAAACTAGAAAACATCTTTGGTTATTTCCTGAAGTTCATTCTTCTGTGAAACTGCTGTGCTGTTCAGTAGATCTGTCTAGAGAGGAATGAATTTCAATGGGAAGTGTCACACCTTCCCCCCGTCAGGTCTTAGAGTCCCCCCACTTCAAGCCTTTCTTCAGATAAGGAGCGTGGATTACGGAGAAGGGTATGTGGTTTGCATTACTTTGACTGCATCAAGCTAGAAGTTCAATTTTTGCCATCAGCTAACAACATTTTGGAGAGAGTATGTTAATTTTCATTCTTCATATCCAACTTGGTCCTCCCCTGTCACTCTTAAAAGAAGAACTCTGTGTACTATATTCTGTACTTGACCCCAACATATCTTGGCCCAGGCTGGAAGAATTGGACTGAGTACAGTGAGTGCATGTCTCTTCAAAGATGCATTTGTAATGAAGGCTCTCTCTGGGAGCCTTGCTTAATACAAATCACCTTTTATTTTCCAACAGATAGTCCATGTTGGGTTCAGGTAGTAGATTTCGATGAAAGTTCATTTTACATCTAATTTCAGATCTCACACTTATATTGTATCCTTCCTATATTGTGATAATAATAAAATTTGATGTAGCACGTGTGGAGCCATTCTGGGCGCTGAGCTCTGGTGGCAAGACACAGAGAAAAGATGCAAGCCAACTGTCTGCAAAAGCATCAGTGAGTCGTGTTGTAGATTTTGGAGCAAACAGAGGTGTATATTTTTAAGAAAGTCAGTAACCAAAGTTTGTTCACAGTTTAGGACAGGAACATAAAATATTTTAAGTACTAGCAAAATATTTTAAAGTTCAACCTGGGTTTAAAAAAACTCTGTATTTTAAAGTTTAGATTTATTATGAATTACACTCTCAAGTAAGTTGCGGGCTTGGTTTTGTGGATAGAACTATTAAATGATATCCCTGCACAAAAATAATTTGTGATTCATGATTTTTTCATTAACTCTATTTTAAAAGCTTGTGCTTGGTTGACAATAACTAAGGCTTAAGTGATTCTTAGTTTTAGTATTTTTATAGTCTATCATATTTTATATTGACTTTTGCTATAATTCCATGTTTTTCCAGTGTCAGAAGATGTCTCAGCATTTGGTAAAAATTTTAAAATTTCCTCCAAATATCATTTAATAGTGTGTGTTTTGTCTACTTGTATTTTAATTTTCCAACTTAAACCCTGTAAGAAATTAGTAAAACTATTATATGCTTTGACTTTTCAGTTGATATATAGTAAGTTTCTGTTGAAAATTTCCACTGATTCCTAGACCCATGTAAAAGTAGCAATAATTTTTTTGAAAAATCTTGTCAAACCAAAGTAAGGCAGTCTTTTAGCTAGCTCTTAGGAGGTCAACAGACCTAGACTACTCTCAACATTAAGTTGGTAACTTGCTTAAAGTAAATATTTGATTGAATTACTCTTTGGAGATAAAGAATTCCTGTTATTTCAAAGGGATTGATTTAAAAAAATTTTTTTAATAACTGAAGTAAAGTAGCTGTACAGTATTATATGTTACAGGTATGCAATATAGTGATTCACATTTTTAAGTTTATATTCCATTTATAGTTTTATAAAATATTGGCTATATTCCCTGTATTGTACAATATATCCTTGTAGTTTGTAGCTCTTAATATCCTCCCCCTATTTTGCCCCTTTCTCCTTCCCTCCTCCCCATGAGTAACCACTAGTTTGTTCTCCATATCTGTGAGTCTGCTTCTTTTTTGTTACATTCACTAGTATGTTACATTTTATAGATTCCACATATAAGTGGTATCATACCATTTTTGTCTTTCTCTGACTACTTCACTTAGCATAATACCCTCCAAGTCCATGAATGTTGCTGCAAGTGGCAACTTTTTGTTCTTTTTTATGGCTGAATAGTATCCCATTTTGTGTGTGTGTGTACCACATCTTTATTCATTCATCTGTTGATGGACACTTAGGTGTCTTCCGTATCTTGGCTATTGTAATTAATGCTACTATGAACACTGGGGTGTGTGTATCTTTTCAAATTAGTGTTTTCATTTTTCTCAGATATATACCCAGGAGTGGAATTGCTGGATCATTATGGTAGTTCTATTTTTAATTTTTTGAGGAATTGCCATACTGTTTTTCACAGGGGCTGTACCTATTTACATTCCCACCAACAGTGTAGGTGGGTTTCAGAGGAATAGTAAAATTCTAAATCATCTTTTTAGGATTCTGTTTTTGATTTCCATGAGTTTGATTTCTCAGACCCAGTTTCCTTTTATTATTCTTCCTTTCTGAATTTGATTTTTCTTTAACAAGGGGAAAAACATTCCTTTCTAGATTTAAGGTTAATCGGCTAACCAGAACGATAAAGGTCTAAACTGCTCTATTCCCCCCATGTGGCAGGAGAACTCTCGTTTTCCAATATTTGGATCAATAAAGCATTTCTTTTATAGAAATAGATAGAGAAAACTTTCGCTTTCAGAGAAAATTGGGCGCTCTCAGTTACTGAGGAATTAGCTTGGAGTCACTTCTTTTTAATTTTCTCAGACCAGGTACTGGGAGAAGGTCTTTTCTGAAATGTGGAAGGTATACCACATGTTTCTTAAAATTGCTTTGGGTTTCTTTGGAAAGGTAGGGATTTGTGGAACATTTGAGTTAATTCCCTCTTCTGGCTATGACTGCAGAAGTGCAGGTTTATTTAGTTGTTAACCTGTCACCTTAACACATCTTCTGTTTCTCTTTAAATTTATTTTTCTAGACCTCAAAGTTACAAAGAGCCCTGAAGTGAGAGCTGTCATCCCACCCCTTCTCTGTCCTCTCTTCTGTCTCATCACCCCTCCTTCCCTCCTTGGTCTATTTTCCCTACTTCCTTTTCTTTTCCTTCCCATCTTCTTTCTCCTCCCTCCATCCCCCCTGCCTTTACCCACCCCCTCTCTACCTCCTCCCACCTCCCTTGCCTCTTTTTATCCCCTCTGTCTTAGAATGCATGATTCCAAAACAACAGTGACTAAGTCAACATGGAAATTATAGATCTTTAAACGTCAAGGCCCCTTAAGTTGCTGGGAAGAGTTGAAAATCGAATGATGAAACTATAAATATTGAACATGAGACTGCCAAGAGTCTATCTCACTTGTTTGAATGTAGCAATTCTCTTCTGGGGTCATAATTTGAATGTGTGTTCTCAGGAAAGAGCTTCAGTGGAAGGATAACTGGGGCAAATATGTGGCAACTTAAGAACCTAGAAAATGAGACAAACTGCTTCCCTTGATGAGGGATGTCAGAGCTTCACAGCCATATTTAGGCTCGATCATTTGCTGAGTGCTTCCAGGACACAGCCAGCCAGTATGGTCCAAGGATGATCTAGCTAGTGAGACAGAGTATCAGGAATCTAAGCTAAGTCATGGCAACAGATTTGTCTAAGCAACACAGGGAGTGGGGGTAGAGTAGACTCAAATCCTGAATAGGCCAGTCACAGGGATGCTCTTAGAGAGATGTCCCATGGAGTAAGGCTGGGTGTTAGTTACAGTCCAAAGTTGTTGTGACAAGTAATTCTCCCCACTCCTCATAATGTAGCTTAAATAAGAAAAGTTTTTGGTGTGTGTGTGTGTGTATTCACATGGGTGTTTTATTCTTATATGGCACGCCAAGGGTAGACCAGGGCTAGAGTGTCACTTCTCACACAGCCAGCCAGGAACTTAGGCTCATTCAGTCTTATTGTTGTGTTCTCAATACACAACTTTCGAGTCATGGTCCGAGATGGCTGCTGTAGCTCTCGCCATTATGTTTATACTTCGGGTAATGGGAAGAAGAAGGATCAGATGAGCATATATCTGTTTTTTCTAAGAGCAGTTGCATACATCGGTTCTGTCTAGCTTCCACTGGCCACAAATTTGTCATGTGGTCACACCTAGATGCAAGGGAAGCTGGGAAGTATCTCTAGCTAGGCAGTTGTTTACTTATTTAATTTGAAAACACATTCATGAAAAACCAGTGGTCTTTTCCAGAGGTGTTATGTACCCTCATCACCCACTGCCTTGTATGAGCCCAGGCTTCTGGTTGTGATACTCACTGGGCCAGAGGAATTGTTTATCACCTGCTGTAATTGGCAGAGGGGAAGGACCATATTCCTGAGAGTGACTGGTTATCATCTTAAAAAGTTGACATGGGGCTATATGAGGAATAACAGCAAGAACAGTCACCCCACTAGGTTGTGAGTTTCTTAAGAGTAGATGCTGAGTAGTATTCATCTTTATATTCCCAAAGTTTAACATGACTCTTAGCCTATGTTTTATCACTAATAGATAAATACTAAATGAACAGGTGAATACGTATTCATTAAGAGGATAAGAAGGAAGGGATACCATGTGAGGAAAAGGTGATAAGGGGTTAAACTATTTAAATCCTTGTGTTTTTTTAAAAACATTATTTTATGTTTTCATTTTCTGATTTTTTAGGAGACATTCTCTTAATATTTGAAATTGGCGTTCCAAGACACATACTTTCTCTCTGAAAGCTGTGTGAGACTAAAATATATACCGAGTTACGGAAAGTACACCATTTTCTATCCAAATATAAATGTAACCTAACTGTACATCTCAACATAGCCTACATTTCAGTCCTGACATTAATAACTTTGAAATCATTCCTCCGATAACAGAGGTATTCTGCTGTTTTATTTTAATACCAAATGTAAAGTTGACTATTGGACATTCAAAGTAAATTTTAGAATTTGCCAAGCTTTCACCATGCAGATAAAATTCTTAAATTATATTACATTAATTCATTTTTGTTTAGTCATATCTCCTAGTAGTAATTCAGTAAATAGTATTATGTTAAAAAATTTGTGTAGTATAGATAACTAATTGCCCTTTGTGATATCCAGGCATCTTTCCATCCTCAAATATATGTTAAAACATGTTGAAATAAATAAATATATGTATATTATATATATGTACCATATTGTAATTCTGTATTACAATATACATTAATTATATATTATATATACTATAAAATTATTTTATATATACATATAATTCAAATTCCATGTGTGCATGTGTGTGTATTTACATAAATGTAGACACTGTGATTGAGATGTTATACTAGATGAAATGTTTCCAGTTAGGGAAATACAAACTAAATTGCTTTACTGAGAAATATATCTTTTGCACCTTTAAATGTAAAGGATTTATTTAGTTTATTCTGTTTGGTATGCAAATAAATATTCTGATACGCAAATATTCTGGTGTTATGTGCTAAAAAGCACATAAATGGGGAAGGTAATTAGTAGAGAAAGTTTAAACATACTCAATTTGCTATAATTACAGAGCAGGAAAATATTCCGTACTGAATTTGGTACAAATTCTGTGCATTTTTGCAGATAAGGTATTTATGGCATACCTTTCATAGTGTCTTTTTTTCCCTAACCTGAGTAGCAATTGTCTGTAGCTGACTCATTTAAATAATATATTTGGAGCTTTTTGAGTATACCGGACACTACCTGAGGTGTGCATTATACTGCTTTCCTATACATTACCTACTGTTTAATCCTCTGGATATGAAGGGTGATGCTAGTCCCTCTTTTTACTGATGAGCACACTGAGTCTAATGTCAGAAGAGAGTGGGATGCAAACCTAGTTCTCATCAGAGTCTCTTGCTTATTGCCGTTCTTTCTCCGTCCTTTTATTCTGACACTTACCAATTTTTACCTTGTATTTATCTATATTTTAACTTATTTACTCAGTTGTGAGCTCCTTGTACGCATGAACTGAGTTATAGAAAACAAAAAATTTGTTTCTCACATGTCACCTATTAAAGCAAGTAGCATTTTTATACCCAGAACAGTAAAAGATGCTCATTTTGACTTGGAAAATCTATCAAGGTTTAGATTATTTTTTAATTTTGTTTGGATTTGGATCCTAGGTTGCATAGGTTGCATAGTGTGTGTGAGGGATCTGGGGAAACCTCCTTGAAATTTTTGCTATACTTTCATCTTAAATATTCCTGCAAGTCTTAAATTGTTTAATGATGACTTCCAAACAAAATAGAAAATACAGAATGAAACTATTAAAGATCAAGCAGTAGGTAAAATGGATACTTTTTCATTTTCCTTTTAACATAAACAGACTGTTTTAAGTTATCACTTCAATAATTTGGTCAGTAGAAACACATTTATGTAAAAAATGTGTTACCATAGTCACACTGAAAGAAAACATGGATGGTTTCCTCTTTCACCTTCATGTGAGGAAAGGCTTATCTACTTATGATTCAAAATCTAAAGGCAATAAAAGACAAAAAAAGTCGATAATTTTTATCATGAATGCACACGCACACAGAGTTCGTGGGATAAAACACCATAAGCAAAGCAAAGACAACTGATAAACTGGCAGTAAATATTTGAAACATATGCCACAAACAGAGGGCTTAGTATATCCTTAACATATAAAGAATTCTGAAAGGCTGAGAAACAAAAGACCAGAACTCCGAAAGAAAAATGGAAAAATGATGTGGACTAACAAATTCAGACTTGCAAGAAAAGATGAAAAATGGTACTTGAGCATCAGAAAAAAAAAACCCTCACATTCACTCATAATTAGATACATGCCAATAAAAATAATACTGAGATGCTACTTTTCAACTATCAGGTTAGTGAATGTTAAGTATAATGACACATCTCATTGATGAGACTATGAAGAAATGAATGCTCTCAAACATTTGTAGCAGGAATGGAAGCTGGGACAATCCTTCTGAATGGGAATTTGACAATACTTAGCGGTATTATGTATGCTGCTACCTTTTGACCAGCATCTGAACTTTTAGGATTTTCCCCTGTAACTACACCTTCAACACTATGAAAACACCTCTAGAAGGTTATTCACTGTAACTCCAATTAGAATTGCAGATTACTGGAAACAATACAAATGCCCTCATGGACAAGAATGCTCGAATTAGCTATGGTATATTCATTGAGTGGAATCCTATGCGATAGTTAAAAAAAAAAGTTTTAAAAAAGCAAAGTATAACAGACTATCCGTATTATGCTTCCCTTTATGTCGGAAATAGGAAATAAAAGAAAATATGATGTCTGCTGCTCATTTGTCCAAAAGAAATATAGGAAAGATAAGCCAGAAACTATTGAGCTTGTTATCAACAGGGGGTGAACAAGAAAAGCATTGAAATGAGAGTGATAGTTTTCTTAATAAAGATTTTATATATCTTTGAATCTTATAAATACGGTAATCTCTCACATGTATCCCCAGTAAACAATTTAAATCAACCAGAATATGGGGAGAACCCAAAGTGGAATTTAGAGAGTAAGGTATAAACATAACTCTGTTATAGTGAATGACAATCACACTAAAAAGATTTAACTAAATTTGGAAAACAGTATTTGACTCTGTACTGTAAGGTTAGAGACAAAAAAGAACATTCTACAAATATTATACTATAGTTAATAAATACATTTCTCAGGGGTCTGGGTTAGCATTTCTAAACTCCTTTTTGTGTGTGTTAGAACTGAACAAGTAAGTAAATATGTTATGGATAATGAAAGCCAGATTTCTCACTGTCAGAGAAAGAAGTTATAAATAGAAATGGGATAAGAGAAGGCTAGAATGTATGAACTAACAGTTTTGGTTAGAATCAGAGCTATTACCAATTGTATGCTAACAAATTGGATAACCTAGATAAAGTGGACAAATATGTAGAAACTCACCAAGACTAACTCACAAAGAAATGGCAAATCTGAGTAGACCTCTAACTAGAAAAGGGATTTGCTAAGTGATCAAAAACTCTAAAATTCCTAGAGGAAAACATAGGCAGAACAGTCTTTGACATAAATTGTAGCAGTATATATTTTTAATCTGTCTCCTAGAGTAAAGGAAATGAAAGCAAAAACAATCAAATGTGAGCTAATTAAACTTACAAGTTTTTGCACAGCAAAGGAAACCATAAACAAAATGAATAGGCAGCCTGTGGAATGGGAGGAAATATTTACAAATGAAGAGACTGACAATGGATTAATTTCCAAAATATACAAACAGCTCATATGGTTTAATATCAAAAAATGACCCAATCAAAAATGGCAGAAGACCTAAATAGTCATTTCTCCAAAGAAGATATATCAGTGGCCAATAAGCACATCAGAAGAAGCTCAACATCACTAATCATTAGGGAAATGGAGATAAAATCACAACGAGATACCACTTCACACCCATTATGGTGGCTACTATTAAAAAAAAAAACAGAAAACAGCAAAAGTCAGCAAGAATGTGGAAAAATTGGAACTTTGTGCACTTTTGGTGGGAATATAAAATGGTACAGCTGCTGTGGAAAACATTATGATGTTCCTAAAAAAATTTTAAATGGAATTACCATATGATCCTGCAGTTTTGCTTTTGGCTATATAACCAAAATATTTGAAAGTAAGGTCTCAATGAGGTATCTGTACACTCATGTTCATAGCAGCATTATTCACCATTGCTAAACCATGGAAGCAGCCCAAGTGTCCATTGACAGATGAATGGATAAACAAAATGTGGCATGTATATACAATGGAATATTATTCAGCCTTTAAAAGGAAGGAAATTCTGTGATATGCTACGACATGAATGAACCTTGAGGACATGCTGTGTGAAGTAAACCAGTCATGAAAAGGCAAATGCCATACAATTCCACTTATATAAGGTACTTACAGTAATCAAAGTCATAAAGACAGAAGGTATAATGGTGGTTGTCAGGGTTGGGGGCAGGGAATATGGGGAAGTTATTGTTTAACAGGGATAGTTTCAGTTTTATAAGATGAAAATAGTTATGAAGATGGATGGTTATGGTGGTTGCCCACAGCAAGGTCAATGTATTCATTTCACTGAACGGTACACTTAAAAGTAGTTTGGATGGTAAATTTTATGTTATTTATATTTTAATCATGATAAAAGTGTTTGGAGGGCATTGAAAGGGTTTAAGTGCCCACCTGAAGGAGCTCCTAGTGGTCAAATCAAGAAAAAAACTGAACAAGAAAATAAATAATGAGAGTAATGAATTATAACTCATAGAATAAAACAAACATCCACACTGATATAAACAACTGAACACATAAATTGTGGAGAAGAGACAGCTTTTCCTTATGAAATAATTCCGCTAATCCTTTTCTTAAGCCCTCCAAGACCATTTTTAGAGAGATCCATGTACTTTTAGTGACATTTTGAAATATTTGTATAAAAGAGAGGGTCAACTTGTTCCATGGGAGTTATATCTTCTGCGTTATCTGATTAATCTACCATTAAAGAAACGAAATATCCAAGGAATGTTGGCATGGAAACGTAAATGTTTAAGAGTAGGAGGTGAGTCTTTGGGAACATAAGATGGGGGAAGAAAGAATAAAGAACAAAAGAGCATTAGCTGGAGTGAAACAGCTCAGAACTTTACAGGAAGCAAGAGTCTTGAGGGAGATGTGTGGCTGAGAGATTGACATAGGAACATTTGGATTTGCAGTTACAGACATGCCCTCTCCTTGGGTAGCCACAAACAAACCATTTCGAGTTCGAGAATCGTGGAGTTTTAGACGTCCTTTAGATTTCTTATTTTACAGAGGAAGAACCTGAAGGTCAGATGGAACCAACAGACTTAAATCATAACTGTTTGCTGCTGTGATGTTGTTCATTATTGTATAGTGATTTGTTATTTAAAATGGGTTTCCTAGTGAGATAAGGGATGGGAAGATGCTTTGAAAATTACACTATGCAAAAGTGATTGATTCATTTCAAAAATCAATTATTCTACTCTATTTATGAGGTAGATATTATTACTACTTCCTTTCACTTATCCAGCAAATACTCCCTGAAGACCCACTGTGCCAGGAAGGAGAGTAAAATGGTGAAAGGCACACTTTTAACTCCGAATCAAGCTGCCTGTTGCCACTGTTTACTCCCTATGTGATTTTTGGTAGGTTGCTTCACCTTTGTACGCCTCACTTTCCTCGTCTGTAAAGTGGAGAGAATGAAAGCCCCCAATTCACAGATGTTTGGTGAGGAGGTAGAGATGGTCCTCAGTGCCTAGCATGGCTTATGGACGATGCTGTATGTATAAGCTATTATATCTGTAGTCCCTTTGAAAGAAGAGCAGCAGGCTGAATAACACACCAGCCATTTCAACAATACAGACTCTTCTACAGGATTATCATTAAAGCAGAATTTACGTCAGATAGAATTCATGTCCCTTTATTTGGGCTCACTGTATGTTTTTAGGTCCTAGAAGAACACTGACTAGTCCTTATAAGCATACAAGGAATTATCTTCATTGAGATACTAAAAAGTTTTCCTGTACTATTGATGAACAAGTTGAATAAGAAATTGCCTCTATGAAAGGACAGCAAAAGAAAATATATGTAGTACCTTAAACTAAATTGGCTTTTTTTTTGTTAAACTAAACTGTAGTCTACCTTGTGAACTAATGTCGCTGAATTCATTTTTGTAAATAGAATGCATATTCATATTTTAAACAAAGTAGACAGATATTTCTATAGTGTATTCTGGTTGCAATGTAAGCCAATGAGATATGCTGTCCACTGGAACCAGTATCTTCCTCTAGAGACTAGCGCCAAGGTCACCTGCTTTCGGTTGTTCCCTGTTTTCTTTGTTTGGATTTTTAAAATTGTATATAAAAGTATATACAATATACTACTGACAGTTCTCTGAAGGGCCTCTCCTCTCCCCGTACGTTTACAGATCTTATTACACAAAGGAATGACCTCCACTGAGTGCTAGTCTGTCTTTGTTATCTCTTCAAAATATATCGCTAATCCCTCTAGTAGAAAGTTCCACAGTTTTATGTGCTGGTCAGACTTTTCTCTACTTCACGTAGAGTTTATGATATTTAAGAGAGAGAATTTGCTGCTTTATTTATGTTATACTAGTGTCCAAAGGTTGGATAAATAGAAAGTACAGTGTAGACCATTGGGCTATATAGTGGTAACAAATCATGACTTAGGATGATCTGAAATGAAAGAGGGCTGAGAATGTCTCTTAACAAGGGGAATGTTCTTCTACTCAAAATACCTGTAGGTTGCAATCCACTGATCAAAATAGTGAAGGGCCTTGGCTAAGAAAGTGGCAGAAATTAGAAGGCAGTGTACAAAATCTTCGAGTATTAAAGTTGTAGCGATTCTTAGAGATTGTGTATTTCACCCTTCTATTTTGAAGATCAGGAAGTTGAGTTGAAACCATGATCAGTTGCACATAAAAGTTTCTAAAACTTCTAATTCCAAACTCATGAAGTCCAAATTGTTTCCTTTAATATAGCATGCCACCTTCTTTCTTTTTGGTACTGTGTATTTATTCAGTAATGTTGCCTACCCCATTTCTCCCCAAATTCAGTATCTTAGAAGAGCAAGTATTTTTCTTGTTAATAGGTCAGCTGTGCCTCATGTGGGCTTGACTGAGTTGTGGGTTGGACTTAGGTTTTCTCTATGTATTTCCTCTTTCTTCCTGGGCGAGTAGCACCTGAGGCATACTCTTTTCATGGAGGACCATAGGAAGGCACCAGGACAAACCGATTTAAAACCTCTGCTTGCATTAATCCACTCTCATTTTATTAAACAAAACAAATCACATGGACAAATCCCAAGTCACTGGGGCAGGAGAGATGAGAGAATATTTACTGGAAATAATCCAGCCGATTGTGTTCTCTATCAGATGGCCAAGGTTTCTGTGTCATTTAGGCTAAAGGCTCAGTTGCTGTGACAAAAAGATGCTGTGTTTCAAACCAAATTGAAGTTTATTTTTCACTCTCATCACAGTTTAGAGGGAGGTCAGTGTTCCAGGGTGGATGAGGGGTTCTGCCCCAAGGACCCACGTTCCTTCAATCTCATGGCTCTGACATTCCATAGGGTGGTGTCCTTGTCACTTGGTTGAAGCTATCTGACCAGCACAACATTACATTCCAGCCCATGGGAATTGGGGGAAGAGAGAGAGAACTGCCACACAAGCAGTGTGAAATTTTTTGAAAGTGGCGTGTGTCATTTCTGCTTGCATTTCGTTGGCCATAGCATCGTGAAAAGGCAAGACCTTGACATCAGGTAAACTGGTTGATGTGCACTCTCATTTTAAGGTTCTGTATATGGCTAAAACCTGAGGATAAACAGAGTAGATAATGGGTGACAATTAGCAGTCTCTGCTCGCAGGGCAGTTTGAACTAATTATATATATTATGGGGCAATGAGCATGGATAGAAAAGATGAAAAATGTTCCCTTCCCTTTGGGAGGAGCTATGGAGATGATAATCTTTCCACAGCATGGAAACAAGAATGATTTTTAAAACTTTTCTTAGCTCACCAATTTTCAGTATAATATAACTTTTGTGATTACCTCGGTAAAGTAATTTTCCATTTGCTATTGTAACAAGAAACAGCCGTGTGTTTCCAGTCTCCCTTATGGGAGCCCATATTTTCTAAATAACCAAATCCATGTACAGACTAGATGTAAGAAGCTGATCAAGTAAAAAGTTTGATTAAAATGACCGAGTAAGGCCTTGCATGTTTGTAAGCACATGTCCTAATTTTATCCACATAATGTGTGCTACAGCATCTGGGTTGTGACCTGAATTATTGGAAATAGTGTATGTGTATGTTTTATCCCTCTCTTCAGAGCTTAGAAACTCCATTTCAGAACTATTACTGAAGATCGAATTGATGTCAGCCAGGAAACTGTAATTTCCTGTCACTTGGTCTTGAATTACTGCTTTGAGTTTTCAGGCAATAAACAAATTTAACTAAGGGATGCAAGCTTTTTTACTTATCATTAGTACCTAAGAATATGAATGTTTTATAATGTTCCATCTCCATTATAGATATGGTTATTGGCTCAGAATCATATTCAACCCTCCTTGCAGCATTTTATCTTGAACTAATCAAGTCCAAACTTCCTGCTGAAAACCCATGTATGTTCATTTAAATGTGGGCTGCAGAGCCAATTTATCTGATAAAGCAAATAACGTACCGTTTCCAGCCTACGAAAGGAAGCAGAGCAGCCACGTTGCAAGCGTCATGTTCTCCCTGCTGTTCTTCTCTTGCGTATCACCAGTGGGAAAGATGGAATTTTACAAGAATGTAGTTTGTGAAGCATGATGCAAGGCAGTGTTTTTTCTTTTTTAAAGTATTTTTCCTTTATATGTGGTATATACAAGAGAAACATTTGTTTTATCTTACAAAATTGGGTTGTAGTTTTCCAAAAACCTGCAAAATTTGTGTTACGTTCTTGTTGACTTTCTGGTTGCCAGGTTCTCTATGACACCATGGAAAAGGATAAATTTACGTGTCGGGGTATTTATAGGGCAGCCAGTAGCACCAAGGCTCTGTTTGATTATGCTCCACCTTGTCTGGCTGTACACAAAGATTTCCTAGGGTTAACTTGGTGGAGCCCAACTCCTTGGCTGAGTCGATGAGCTGGGAGTTCAGCTTGTGGTGGGGGTGGGGGTTGCAGGGCAAAGCCTCAAGCATCTTTTCTCTTCCTGGTCCTAGAACAATCGCTAATCCTTAGGAGGCTCTGAGGGGTGGGGAGTAATTAAAGAAAGAATTAAAGAAGTAATTAAAGGCCCCAAGGAAAAGACCATCTTCTCCTGGTGAGGGTCTTGAATTCACCCTCTAGTTAAGTCAGGCATGTTCCAGGGCTGCTTGGTATAGTGACTGTGTCTGTCAATGAGTGACATAGGGACAATTTTTCCTTGTGCTGGATTGTATCCACTGTATTGCAAGACATTTATCATGTCCCCTCCCTCCTAGTGAATTTCAGCAGTACTCTTCAGTTAATGGGACCATCAAAAAAGAGCCCTCTTCTCTTGGCACATTGTCAAGAGCCACTCATGGAGAGATTCTAGCCCTTGTTAAAGCCCCGGAGTTAGTTTGTATGGTTGACTTATCTATTATAAGTACTTTTACATTGTTACTTCTCACTTTTGCTGTTTTTTTTTAACATTTCTTATTCTTATTGTGAACTATTTGAAGTGTTATGAAAAACACAGTGCATACGCATACAGAGTACACAGAATAACACCTCGATGTACTCAACATCTACCTCTGCCACGTTTTAACATTTTGCTTTAGGAATTTTTTTAAATACATGGAATACAGCATCATTATTAAAGCTTCCTTTGCAATCCTCCCCAATCTCATTTCTGTGTCCTCACCCCAGAAAAAAACACTACTATCTTGATTTCAGATTTATCATTTCTTACATTTTTTTTTTTTGCTTTTACCATGTCTCTGTGTATTTCTAAATGGTATTTGGCATTTCTTTACATGTTTTTAAACTTCTTATAAATGATGTTACACTCAATTCTTACGCAGCTTCCTTACTTGAAGCATGGTTATGTCATCAAGGTTTGTCTGTGTGGATATGTGGGGCTTTAGATCATTCATTTTAAATGCTATAAACCGTGTAATGCAAATATATGTTCCACTTTACTTACCTAAATTTCTGATACTTGGATATTTGGAATATTTCTAATTTTTTTTTCTGTCAGTGCCAAGGATGCCATAATAAACATTCTCATGCATGTCTTTTAGTGTATGCATTTCTCTGTAAAAATTCAAATGATGTACCTGAGGATCTGCTGACTTTTAACTAGACTAGGTTTTGTCAAATTACTCACTATGGCACTTGCACTATTCAAGCACTGTAGTTACATACTTGCCGGCCATTCATGAAAGTTTCAATATTATCACATCTTTTCCAACAGTTGCTAACATTAAACATTTCTTTTGAAAAATTTCATTATTTCATATGTTGATTGGGCCATTCGTGGTTCCTCTTGTGGACATTGCCTATTTATGTAATTTGCTCCTTTTTTTCTACTGGGTCTTTTGTCTCCTTTGTGGCTTTTGGGTAAGAATTCTGATTTTAGTACACACACACACGTATACTGTAAATAGATATTCCCAGTCTCTAGCTTTTCTATGTCATGTGCTCGCTTTTTGTTGTACAAATGGTGGTAGACAGTTTTACTAATCTCTTTTATTAGAGTTAGCTTTTTTTTATGTATTGTGTAAAATATCTTTTTCTATTAGTCTTATTTTTTCCATGTGGATAACCAGTTGTCCCAGAATCAGTTTTTAAAATTGTCATTTCTTTCCTCATTGGATTGCATATTAATATTCTTTATGTGGGTGTTTCTGTTTTTATTTCTGAGGTATATATTTCTCTTCCAAAATTTATTTGCCTTTCCCTTTGTCCAATACCTCTGTGTCTTAAATATCCTTGTTTTATGAAAATCTTGATGTTTATGAAAGCATGCATTTTTCAAAATTGTCTTGGCTAGACTTATTCCTTTCTTCTTACATATGAATTTAATAATCATCCTTTTAATTTATATAAAAGTTATAAGTTGAAATTTTGTTTGGAACTGAATTGAACTTACAGAATACCTAGAATACAACTACATCTTTGTGATATTGAATCCTCCTACCCATGGACATATCTCTCCATTTATGTATATAATTTAATGTCTTTCAATGTAAAATAAGATGTTCCAACATGAAGGTCTGAATATTTTTTTTTTCTAGTTTTACTTCTAGGGACATTATATTCTATGTATCTCTTACTAATGGAATTGGTTTTAAAATTATATTTTCTTTCACTGTTTTTATTGTTGCTGATATAAAGATGTGTATTTTGCTGGTGTCTTATAAATGATAGCTATGTCTGTTTCTTCTAAATAATTTTAAATACATTTTCTCAACTCTATATAATCAATAATATTATATGCAAATAATTTTTCTACCTTTTCTATCCATATTATTTTTTTTTGTCTTACCATGGTGATGTGTCTATGGTATAAGGGTTTATTGAATTGGTAGTGGACATCTTTATCTTATTCCTATTAAAAGACTTACTATTTCATACATGATTTTAGACCTTATATTTTTCTTTATAAATAATGCTTAGTAATGATTTACATGTTTTTAAACTTTATATAAATGGTATCATATTCTCTGTGTTCTGTTCGCCATTTGTATGATATTCTCTGGTGTAAGCTATTTGGCTTCTTTCTATTCCTATTTCTATTACTTAAATTTTTCTTCTTGTATTTAAACAGTAAATGAATATTGATGTTTATCAAAAAATTCTTGAAACATTTTCCCAACAGTCACATTATTCCAGTAGTTTTCTAATATTTACTGATTTAGATGCATAGAGATTATAGGTGAACCTTGAACAACATGGGTTTGAACTGCATGCCTCCACTTACATGTGGATTTTTTACACTATTTTGCACACTACAGTACTATACCATCAAAGGTCGATTACATCTGTGGATGCAGAACCAGAGATATGGAGGGCTGACTATGAAGTTACACTTGGACATAGAAGGGTTGGCACCCTCTGTTAACCTCTGCTTTGTTCAAAGATCAACTGTATTTAACAATTCATTATCAGAAATCAAAGCATGAACAATGGCCATATCGCCTCTGAATAATGGTTAAAATTCCAATAGAAATTTCCAGTCATTTTTTTTTTAATGGTTTCTGGGTCTGGTTTTATTATTCAGTCAATAGTACGGACACAGGAACTGTTGATTCTTTTGCATTCTCTTTGACTTGAATAGAGGTCATAGATCCTGGGAAAAATATGTGAAATAAAGTGAACTTATTTATTTTCTTCATTTGTGAACACAAAGGGTGTAGAAAGCCTGAATTAGGATATGGAGTTCCAGATGATTAAAAATCCCAGTATTGAATTGGGCTTTATTTTGGTCAAGTACATAAACTGGGATACATAAGCATAGACACCCTCATTCCTTCACAAAGAGCAAAAAAAAAAAAAAAGGAATGAACTACTACTACTTACTTACAACTAGATGAATCCTCCAGATTTAATGTTGGGGGAAAAAAAAGCAAATTGGGTACACACTGTATGATTCCACTTAAAATGAGGTTTTAAAAACAGAAAACAAATCTATGGTGATGAAACAATAGTGGTTATCTTTAGGATTGTTAAGAAGGAGGGAGAATTAGAGAGTTATGGAGTTTTGGAAGTGTTTTCTATCTTGATGTGGGTGGAGTTAACTGAGTGAATCATAGGCTATATACTTCAGATTTTTGTCTTTTGTTGTATAGGTACGATGCCTTAATTGAGAATGGCTAAAATAATGGCTATAAATATGTTTTTGATAGAGACAATTTTGGTACAACCTTTTTAGGTTTATAGGAAATTACAGTTGACCCTTGAACAGCAAAGGTTTGAGCTGTGCAGGTCCATATATACGTGGATTGTTTCTGACTGCTAGGTACAGCAGCATTACATGATCGTGGTTAGTTGAATCTATGGCTGCAGAGGACTGACTGCAAAGTGGATTTTCAATTGTAAGGGGGGAGTACTCCTAAAACCCCAATTGTTCAGGGTCAGCTGTGTTGGTTGGAGCACATATACACTAATATATGTACATATTCATACATATGTTTCCTTCAGAATCATAAGAATCAATGAATGGCTACTAGCCTCCAGGATTCTGTCATACCTTGGGGGTTCTGAGAAAGTATATAAGGGCTGACAATCCGGTGGGGGACGAGTAACTAGGTATGTATGATAGTGTGGGGGAAGTATATAAATGCTAGTAGAACACTGGGGAAAAGGGGGCGAACTTGTCTGGAGTAGGGTTTTGGGTATAAAGAAAGTGAAGCCTTGTGAGAGGAAATGGATTCGAGAAGACATTTTAAGGATACGTAGAAGTTTGCCAAGCGGATGTGTGACACTTCTGAATATGTTAACGCTGAAATTGTAGAATGACACATTGTACTAAGGAACTCTGCTTTTTTGATATAACTATAAAAGAATAAACTTGAAAGTGGTAATATATGAACTTGGAAAGTTAAAAAGGGATCATGACAGGGTAGAGTGTTGAATGACATGCTAAGGAATTTTGATTTTGATTTTCTTTTTTGGCTTTAGGGGTTAGGGAACCATTGAAGAATTTTAATTATCATGATCACTTTTGTATTTTTCGAGATAATTTTGGTAGTAGGACCTAAAACATTTGGGTTCTTCCCTGGCATGTTGCTTTTGGTGCTTTTCTCAATTTAGGTAACTTATGTGAATGATCTCCTCTTTAGACTGATGATTCCTTAATCTGTATCTCTATTCCAAACTTCTCTCCTTTTCCTTCAAACTTCTGAGTAGAATTGTTTCTCTGTCTCTGGATGGAAATGAGTTATTTCACATTTTTGTTCACTTTTAGATATGAGTTGTATGGTCACCTTAGATCACAAAACACATTTCAATTTAAAATTTAGAATATTTTTTCAGTGTATTTATAAATGCCTTATTATTCAAAAATTCTTCCTTTTCACCCAAACCAAGACTGGGTACCAGTGCACCTCCTTACCACACTTCAGCCGGTTGGGAAGGACCTTCTTTTTTTCACCTCTTCCCAACTCACTAGGGTCTTTGTGGGGGAGGCAGGGAAGAGAGGAGAGGTATGGAGGTAGGGTATTTCTGATTGGCTGATACTGGCTTCATGGCTTCATTCTCTGGAGGCCTCGGGGATGTCAAAGCTAACTCTACCATGGTTATTTGCCTGAGACGTTTGAAGATTTCACCTCCCTGATCTGTAATGTCCTCTCCTTAAGCTGGACATTTCAGATCTCTCCCCATCTTCTCTTCCCAGCAGTATCTACAGCTTCCTCCTGAAGGCATCCCCTTATGCTGGCAAATTACTCTTTTGAGCAGGGTCCCTTTTTAAAATGAATTCAGGCAAACATTCCTACCGCAAATTCCTACCTTATTCTAGGATGTGTACATCTTTGATCTCCAGAGAAGCCTGCAATTTAGTTCTCAGATGCATTACTCTCCTCTGCTGCCACGAGCCACTTTACCTCACCCAGGGCTGGTTTCTGTGTTCTCTCAATTGCAGGGAACATACAAATGTAGAGAAGCTCTCAGAGTGGTTCCCTTAAGATCCCTGTGAGAACGCTAGATTAGGAAGTAGCACATACCCCAATCACTGAAAACTCCTTTCAAAATCTCACTTTCTTGATCACTTTTATCCTGAATCTAAGAGGGACTTCTAGATGAGTTTGAACAATATGGAAACCTTCTTTTAAGCTATAGAAAAATGAAATTACTTATACTTATGTATAAAGTGAATGAATTTCACTCCCAAACCCAACCCTGATTTATATTAAGTAACAGTGGCAGGGGATTAAGGACATACTGGCAGTTTCTTCCATGTGAGAGAACAGCCTGTAAGAATCATTTCAATATACATAAATCTATTCTGCTTTTGGCCAGCAGTTTAGCTTTATTATAAATGGCTTTTATTCCACAAAAGTAAGCATAAGTTATGGTAAACTCTTTATGCATTTACAATCAAGTCATATGCAAATTAATTTTGTATGCATACTGTTCAATTAATTCTGTCCATATGAAACTGCCTTTATCAATGGTGTAAACTCATTGGCATTTTTAAGGTTTTGTTGTTGGGCAAAGTTGAAAAGAATATGCTGATGCTTCTTGATTTTCATTGGATATGACTCCCCACTGGACTGTAAACTCTGTAAAGACAAGAGCTAGATTTGAAATTTGACTGTTTTGGGCCTGCACCACCTTGAATACCTGTTAGGTGCTCAGAGCTATGTGTTTTTTAAATGTCTTTTAGCACTGTATTGGAAGGTAATAAGTAAGGTGGATGAATCTGAATAATTGAGAGAAGTAATGATACTTTGGAAATACTGTTTTATACTGATGTAAGTACATGTATAAGCATTATGGTTGATAGATTACAATAACACATTCTCTAGAAAGTGGGAGATGTTTGAAGTTAGGAGATGGACACATTTTCTGACATTCATTAGACCATGTCTTGGTAAGCTTGACATTGTTCTCAGGCAAAACTCTATCCCCTAATCCAGTAGTTGGTCCATAATCTTAAAAAAAAAAAAGAAGAATGCCTACGAATAACAAGTTTCATCAGTCTTACTTGGATGTATTTTTTTGTTGTTTGTTGGAGAAACCATTCATGGGAATGCTAAAGACGTAGATGTATCTGTATTTTTTTCTTAGCTAAATTTTTTTTATTATAAAGCATATTAGACATCAAGAAAACTGTACAGCATGTAAATTTATAGTTCAATGAATTGTTAAAAAGTCAAAAAGTGGAATAATGATACAGCATTCCAAACTCCAGACGAAACCCCTTCCTTCCCCTCACCAAAGGTAACTACTATCCTGACTTCTAATAACCAGAGTTGAGTTTTACAAGATTTTAAACTTTATGTAAACAAAATCATATGGTATATATTCTTTTGGTTTGAACTTTTAAAAATTCTTAATATTTTTTAGGTTCATCCATGTTGACATGTGTATCTATAGTTCACTTTAATGGATAGTTATCTCTCATATAAGTATACCACAGGTTATTTCTCTATACAAATGTGTTGTTTCCAGTTTTTTTGGGGGGGGGGCATTCTGAAGGAACTTTCTTGTACCTGTTTCTTCATGTCCATATGCATATTTTTTTTAAGAGTACATGTCTAAGAGTATTATTTCTGGGTCATATAGTATGTGTCTCTTCAAATGTAGTAGGAAATAACCAATTTTTCTTTGCAAAATACTTGTACCCATATATACTTTGGCCAGCAGTTCTTGCTCTTCCATGTCTTTGCCAACAGTTAGTATTGTCAGTTTTTGTTTTTGACCCACTTAGGTAGATGAAAGGTTATCTCATCTTGGTTTACATTAGCATTTTTCTGATTACTAATGAGGTTGTTCACTTTTTATGTAATTGGCCATTGGTACATCCTCTTTTTTTTCTGTTTTTTGTTTGTTTTTTCATATATAAACTTTTTTTAAATTGAGTTATAGTCATTTTACAATGTTGTGTCAAATTCCATTATAGAGCACAAATTTTCAGTTTACATGAACATACATACATTCATTGTCACATTCTCTTTCGCTGTGAGCCACCCCAAGATCCTGTATATATTTCCCTGTGCTACACAGTACAATCTCGTTTATCTAGTCTACATTTTGAAATTCCAGTCCCTTCCCACCCACCGTCCCCCTCGTCCCCCTGGCAACCACAAGTTTGTATTCTATGTCTACAAGTCTCTTTCTGTTTTGTATTTTTGTTTTTTGTTATTTTTTTAGATTCCGCATATGAGCGATCTCACACGGTATTTTTCTTTCTCTTTCTGGCTTACTTCACTTAGAATGACATTCTCCAGTAACATCCATGTTGCTGCAAATGGCATTACGTTGTCGGTTTTTATGGCTGAATAGTATTCCATTGTATAAATATACCATCTCTTCTTTATCCAGTCATCTGTTGATGGACATTTAGGCTGTTTCCATGTCTTGGCTATTGTAAATAGTGCTGCCATGAACATTGGGGTGCAGGTGTCATTTTGAAGTAGGGTCCCTTCTGGATATATGCCCAGGAGCGGGGTTCCTGGGTCATATGGTAAGTCTATTCCTAGTCTTTTGAGGAATCTCCATACTGTTTTCCACAGCGGCTGCACCAAACTGCATTCCCATCAGCAGTGTAGGAGGGTTCCCTTTTCTCCACAGCCTCTCCAGCATTTGTCATTTGTGGACTTTTGAATCATGGCCATTCTGACTGGTGTGAGGTGATACCTTATCATAGCTTTGCTTTGCATTTCTCTGATAATTAGTGATATTGAGCATTTTTTCATGTGCCTATTGATCATTTGTATGTCTTCCTTGGAGAATTGCTTGGTTAGGTCTTCTGCCCATTTTTGGATTGGGTTGTTTTTTTTTTTTTCTTATTAAATCGTGTGAGCTGCTTATATATTCTGGAGATCAAGCCTTTGTCAGTTTCATTTGCAAAAATTTTTTCCCATTCCATAGGTTGTCTTCTTGTTTTACTTCTGGTTTCCTTTGCTGTGCAGAAGCTTGTAAGTTTCATTAGGTCCCATTTGTTTATTCTTGCTTTTATTTCTATTGCTCGAGTAGACTGTTCTAGGAGAAAATTTTTGAGATGTATGTCAGATAATGTTTTGCCTATATTTTCCTCTAGGAGGTTTACTGTATCTTGTCTTATGTTTAAGTCTTTGATCCATTTTGAGTTGATTTTTGTGTATGGTGTAAGGGAGTGTTCAAGCTTCACTGATTAACGTGCTGCTGTCCAGTTTTCCCAACACCATTTGCTGAAGAGACTGTCTTTATTCCATTGTATATTCTTGCCTCCTTGGTCGAAGATTAGTTGACCAAAAGTTTGTGGGTTCATTTCTGAGCTCTCTATTCTGTTCCATTGGTCCATATGTCTGTTTTTGTACCAATACCATGCTGTCTTGATTACTGTAGCTCTATAGTATTGTCTGAAGTCTGGGAGAGTTATTCCTCCAGCCTCTTTCTTTTTCTTCAGTAATGCTTTGGTAATTCTAGGTCTTTTGTGGTTACATATAAATTTTACTATGATTTTTTTCTAGTTCTGTGAAATATGTCCTGGGTTATTTGATAGGGATTGCATTAAATCTGTAGATTGCCTTGGGCAGTATGACCATTTTAACAATATTGATTCTTCCAATCCAGGAGCATGGGATATCTTTCCATTTTTTTAAGTCTTCTTTAATTTCCTTCATCAGTGTTTTATAGTTTTCTGTGTATAAGTCTTTCACCTCCTTGGTTAGATTTACTCCTAGGTATTTTATTACTTTGGGTGCTATTTTAAAGGGGATTGTTTCTTTACTTTCTTTTTCTGTTGATTCATCATTAATGTAAAGAAATGCAACTGATTTTTGAACGTTAATCTTGTAAACTGCTACCTTGCTGAATTCTTCAATTATTTCTAGTAGTTTTTTTGTGGACCTTTTAGGGTTTTCTGTATATAGTATCATGTCATCTGCATATAGTGACACTTTTACCTCTTCTTTTCCAATTTGGATCCCTTTGATTTCTCCCTCTTGCCTGATCGCTGTGGCTAGGACTTCCAAGACTATGTTGAATAGGAGTGTTGATAGTGGGCATCCTTGTCTTGTCCCAGATTTTAGTGGGAAGCTTTTGAGTTTTTCACTGTTGAGTGCTATGCTGGCTGTAGGTTTCTCATATATAGCTTTTATTATGTTGAGATATGTTCCCTCTATACCACTTTGGTGAGAGTTTTTATCATAAATGGGTGTTGAATTTTATCAAAAGCTTTTTCTGCGTCTATTGAGATGATCATGTGTTTTTTGTCCTTTCTCTTATTGATTGCTTCCCTCTCCCACTCTTAATGATTTAGATGTCTTCTTTTACAATTTCGTGTTAATTTTATTTGTAAGTCATGAGTTATCACCTTTCCAGTTATGAGTTTCTCATTTCTGTAGCATCCTGCTGCTTTTCTATTTAGAGTAGACCTTTCAGTATTTCTTTTAGCATGGGTTTAGTGTTGCTAAACTCTTGTAGTTTTTTCTTGTCTGTGAAATTTTTATGTCTCCTTCTATCCTAAAGGATATCCTTCCTGGATAAAGTATCCTAGGCTGCATATTTTTTTCATTCAGGACTTTGAATATATCTTGCCACTCCCTTCTGGCCTGTAGTGTTTGTGTAGAGAAATCAGCTGAGAGCCTTATGGGGGTTCCCTTGTAACTTACTCTTTGCTTTTCTCTTGCTGCTGTTGGGATCATTTCTTTATCCTTGACTCTGGCCTTCTTGATTGTGATATGTCTTGGTTTGGGTTCTTCCTGTTTGGGACCCTCTGAACTTCCTGTACTTGGATATCTGATTCCTTCTTTAAGTTTGGGAAGTTTTCAGTCATGATTTCTTCCAATACCTTTTCAATCCCCTTTGATCTTTCTTCCCCTTCTGGGACCCCTATTATGTGAAGATCGTCATACTTTATATTATCCCATAGGTCCCTTGTTGCTTTCACTTGTTTTTATTTGTTTATCTTGCAGTTGTTCTGATTGGGTGCTTTCTGTTGTCCTGTCTTCTAGGTCACTAATTCGTTCCTCTGCATTATCTAGTCTGCTTTGCACAGCCTTTAGACCCGTTCTTATCTCAGCCATTGAGTTTACCAGTTCTACTTGGCTCTTCTTTATAGCTTCGATTTCATTTTTGACATATTTTATATCCCTAACACTATCTCTTTAAGTTCCTTCAATACTTTGATCACTCCTTTTTTGAAATCTTGATTTAGTAGGCTATCGATGTCTATTTCATTGATCGTGCTTTCAGGGGATTTCTCTTGATCTTTTAATTGGGAAGTGGTTCCTCTGTGTCTTCATATTGCTCATATCTCTCTGGCACTGTGGCTTAAGGAGTATCAGTTATCTATTGTGGTCCTTAAGGAGTTTATTTATCTATCTAAAGCCTATGTAGGAATAAAACTTAAAAAAAAAAAGAGAGAAAATTTTAAAAGAAAGGAGTAAAAAGGTTTGAAAACAGTGTATAATCCATAATAGAAGAGCAAGTTGAAGCAGAATAGCAATTGAATTGAGACGTCTTTTAAAAAACCTTAAAAAAAGGAGAAAAGATCAGAAAACAGTATTTGAGACCTGTGTATAATCAATAACAGGAGATCAAAACCAAGAGAAATAAAAATGAAATGAGATGGATTTTTAAAAATAGTAAAAATAAAAATATTTTAAAAGAAAAATTTTAAAGGGATTAAAACTGGAGATATATACAACTGTTTAAAAAGTAAATTTTTAAAAGGTAATAGAAAGTAGAACAGATTTTAACAAAAGATGAATTTTAAAAGAAGGGAGAAAAAAGGTTTGAAAACAGTGTATAATCAATAATAGAAGAGCAAGTTGAAGCAGAGTAGCAATCGCCTTGAGACATCTTATAAAAACCTTAATAAAAAGGAGGAAAAATCAAAAAACAATATTTGAAACCTGTGAATAATCAATAATAGATCAAAACCAAAATAATTAAAAATGAAAGGTGGATTTTTAAAAATAATAATAAGACTTTAAAAGAAACATTTAAAAGGGATTAAAACTGTAAACATATACAACTGTTTAAAAAGTAAAGATTAAAAAGATAATAGAAAATAAAACATATAGAAAAAGATGTGTTCTCTTGGAGACTGTGCGCTCTTAATGGTTTTATTGAGAGGGCGTTCTGTCTTTGCCCTGTTCCGCAAACTCAGCTTGCTGTTTCCAGAGGCCCTCTGTTGGTGCCCTCATCTGTGCTGCTCTCAGTGCCTGTCAGCAAGAAGGTCGCACTTCCTCCCAACACTGGGTCAGGTGCTGCTCTCCTTCGTGGTGGGCAAGCAGGTCACGCCCCCTGCCGAAGCTGCAGTGAGATGCTGTGCTGGGGGGAGGCAGGCGGGTGGATCGTGCCCCCTCCCAGCACTGTGGTCAGGTGCTGCATTTCTGTCAGGAAGTGGGGTGGCTGCCCTCCCTCTCCCGGCGCCGGTCGCTCCACTGTTCTGTGCGGCTGCCCGCTCTGCCTCAGGTTGGCGCTCCGTAGGCGGGCTTGGGGAAGACCGCGGAACTGCTCCATCCCTACTCCGTTCCAAAACTCAGCTCCTTGTTTGTCTTGGTGGCGCGAGTTCTCTGAGGTGCCAGGGCAGAAAGATCCTGCCTGGGGCTGTTAACAAGTCTCAGTCCTGCCTAGGAGTTTGCGGAGCCCCCTGCTGCGGATTCACGTCTCGGCTCCGCCCCCGCCCAGGCGTTGCGCACAGAAGGAGACCGAGGCTGTGGCTGTACCCTGCCTCTCTTCTCGCGAGAAGTGCCAGTAATGGCGCCGCGGGTCTGAGGAGACAAAGGCTATGGTGCCCCTCCCCCCAGGGCACACCGGCCGTGTTGCCTTGCTTTTTTCGCAATTTATGGGGAACCGAGGTTGTTCTGCTTCGTATCCCCTCCCAGCCACAGCACGCAGCACCCTGCAGTCCCCTGGGGCTGCCTCAGTGCAGCGGGCCCCGGTCCTCCACGCAGCTCAGGCGGCCTGTCCCGGCCCCAGCTGCCGGCTCACGTCACGAGCTGGGTGTCACGGGGACCTTTTGTGCCCATTTTAACTTAGTTCTGTCGGTCAAGGGGTGCTCCAGGCAGATCTGAGCCTCAGAGTCTCCCCCTCCGTCCTGCTGGCCTCTCCGTTGGAGAGGGGAAAGTTCAGCAAAAAAGCGCCAGTCCTCCTTTGCCACTCCCTCCTCACGGACCAGTCCCACACTGTTTTGCATTTTCTTCTTCTTTTTTTTTTTTTTTCCTTTTCTCCTACCAGACTTTTGGCGTCTTTGTCTTTCGAAGAGGGCGATGTTCTGTCGGAGTTCCTCAGGTGCTCTGGTTTGCTGAGTGGGTCCATAGATGTGAGTTCTGGTGTATTTGTGGGAAAGGGTGAGCTATGAGCGTCCTTCTACTCCGCCATCTTGCTTCTCCCCTCTCAGTTTTATTTTAAAATAATTTTAGATTCACAGGAAGCGGCGTAAAAAAGTATAGGGAGGTCCTGCCTACCTTGATCTGGTTTCCTCCAGTGGGAACGTCTTGCCTAACTGTAGTACAATGTCAAAACCTGGAAGTTGGCATCGGTACAATCCACAGAGTTTTATTCATGTTTTACTAGTTTTGTATACACTCATTTGTGTGCGTGTGTGTATTGTTCTGTGCAGTTTTATCACACGTATGGGTTCGTAAAACCACTTCTGCAATCTAGATTCAACATTGTTCTCTTACTGAAAGACTTCCTTGTACTTTGCCTTTTAGGCACCCTTGCCTTCTCTCCAGATCCCTAACCTGTAGCAGCCACGAATCTGCTCTCCATTTCTATTATTATTTTTGGAGCACCTATTCAAATATTTTTTACTTTTCTTGATTTTTGGATGTTTTTACGTGTGATTTTATGTATAGCAAGTACATCTTCCTACTCTATGTATTGTATTTATATTTTCTGATTGGTATAATCTGATGAATAAAAGTTTTTGATTTTAATGTAATCTTAGTTAATCAGTTTTTATTTATGTGTAGTGATTTTAGTCTCTTATTTAAGAAATCTTTCCCTTCCCCTAGACCATGACAGTATTCTCCAAGAAGCCTTATTGTTTTGTCTAAAAATCCATCTGGAATTGATTATTGGTGTGAAGTCTAGATCGTGTTATTTTTTTTCCATATGAATATCCAATTGACCCAGAACTCTTTATTGAGAAGATTGTTTCCCCATGGCTTTGCAGTCCCACCCTTGTAACCAATTAAGTGACCATATGTGTTGAGTCCTTCTCTGGGCTTTTGTGTTCCATTGGTTGACTTGTTTTCTCTTGTGTCATTTACATACCATTTCATTTACTTTTGGTTGATAATATGCCTTAACATCTGGTAAACCAAATACTCGCAACTTGTTCTTCAGGAGTGTCTTGACTTTTCTTGGTCTTTGCATTTTCATATATATTTTGGGAGCATCTTCTCAAGTTATAAAAAAAGAAAACTTGGGGATCTTGATTAGTAATGCACTGAATCTGTTAGGCTTGGATTGGCATTTCTACAGGACTGCATCTTAGTTTATTAATATGGCAATAGCCCACTATTCGTTTAGATCTTTATTTTTTGATATTTTTATTGCTTTGTCATAAAGTTTTTACCATCTGAGATTCATTCCAAGATATTTGATATTTTTAGTGACGCTGTAAAACGTATCTATTTAAAGTTCCATTCTTTGAGTATTTGTTGCTGTTATAAAAAACTTAAAGGAATGTTATATTTGACATGTTTTCTTGTCTCACTGCATGGGTAGGACTTTAAATACAATATTGAATAGAAGTCATGTTTGCAGGTATTTATGTACTGTTCCTGAACAAGTGGAAAGTCTTTAACTTTTCACTCATCAGTATGATGTTTGCTGTAGATATTTTGTGAATACATTTTTATCAGATAAAGGAAGATTGTGAAAGTCCCTTTTTAGTCTTCATTTGCCAAGAGTTTGTGTGTGTGTGTGTGTGCGCTTATAAATCAGTGTTCAGTTTGCCAAATTATATTTCTGCACCAATAGAGAGTCAATCATTTTTCTTTCTGATTTGTTAATGTGTTGTAGTATACTGATTGATTTTCAAATCTTAAACCAGTCTTTTATTCCTAGGATAATACCAACCTGGAATTGATGTTTCTTTTTATACACTCTGAGTTCAGTTTGCTAAAGTTCCTTTAAGATTTTCACTTCTACATCCATCAGTGAGATTGGCTGGTGATTTTCTTGATTTTTAGGAAGTGTCCTGGGTTTACTTTATAAACTCTTGTATCTTCCTCATGTCTAGTGCTTCTCTTGTGGAATTTGCTTTCTTAGGTAATGGTGTCATCATCCATATGCTCATGCACCCTTAAACCACACATCCACACTCATGTGCAATCAATTACCAATTCCATCAGCTCCACCTTTTAAATACCATATCACCCAGGTTCATCACGTTTTCCAACCTGGCAGCTCCTACGCTAGTTCAGAATGAATGCAGTTGTCTCTTTGATTGCTCTTGGGATCCCTGTGAGATTTCACTGCCGCAAGTTCGGTTCTCTTCCATTTTCCATATTACAATTAAGATGCACTTTTAAAATCACAAATTCTTTAATGTTACATTCCTTCTTAAAAAAATTAGTAACTTCTCACTGAATTGCTTTGAACTTTGATTGGCTATGTTTGTTTTCATGTCCAAGCCTTTGCCCATACAGTTTCCTTTGCTGGTAACATTCACATAATACTCAAACTATGTACAGAGTCTACAGTAAAAATATGTATGGGGCAGAGCAGTGGGGCTGTGGAAGGAGCAGGGGTTGGCAAAAGAATGACTAGGCGGGAAAAGGTTCAGGAGCTGATTTTTCAAACCTTATCTGTCTACTTCATCATTTAGTTTATGCTCAGCCTGGCATGTGTTGTGGGACCTGGAGGTGAATTCCTAAAGGGAGCGTGCCAGGCTTAGCCCTTGTGTTCCTTTCTGGATAGTTTATGGGTTATGTCAGAAGTAAAACCAGGGTGATGAGGAATTGTTGAAGGCACAAGGGGTGGTTAACCTTGCTAGGGTGATACTTGAAGAACTGTCACATAAAACGGGAAATTAAAAAGGATTTTGTGTACATTGATGCCTACGAGGATATAAATAATTACAGATGTACAGAAACATTCAGGAATGAAGACTTCATCTCCAAATTAGGAAGAGCTATCTAAAGACTGGAACTGCCTCAATATGGAAAGAGCTGCCTCCTGAGACACGGTTTCCTCTTGTTTGATGTATTATGTATTTACAATTATGTAAAGGGAATTTATATATTAGAGCAGAGGTTCCAAGACTCAGGCCACATCCCAGGCTAATTAAGCCATGGTCTCTGGGGATAAGAGACAAGAATTAGTAGTTTTTGAAGCTTCCCTGGTGATTCCAAAATGCAGACAAGTCTGGGAAGCGTCTTGCATCAGAGGGAGGTTTCAACTCTTTAGTACTTTATCTGCATCAGGAGTAGTTAGAAAAGATGGAAAAACAACAACAAAAACCAAAACAAATTTCGAAGCACTACCCTGTGGCTTCCGAATTAGCAGGGTTGGGTGGACCCCAGGAATCTATATGATTAAGATTATTCCCAGGTGATTCAATTTTCCAGCTGGGTTTAGAAACCACTGGATTATAAGGAGAGTGCCTTGTGTATTCATACTCCACAAGGCACTTGATAAACTCATTTATGGTGTCCTTGTGGACAGAGTATGGGATATGAATTGAAACAACTATTTCTGGGACAAAGAATGGGTTTTGGACTCAAAGGTATCTGAATTCAAATTCTAGTCATGTTATGTTTATTTACTAGACTTACAGAAATTTACTTACTCTCTCAATCTCTTCATGTTAAATTGGAGTAATAATAACCATCTTGTAGATTCATCTTGAAGTTTAAATAAAATTATGTATGCAAAGTGTCACTCTAGCCTAGTATTGAGTTATCTTGGGGTCTTTTCCAAATTCTGTAGCTCTCTGAGTGCTGAGATTAATTTGTGGAACCATGGAGCAGAAAGACATTTGGTGAGTGGGTGTGTATTTTAGCTTCAACGTGTTGTGAATCCCTGGTTTTAATATTCTTTTTGGGTTCAGGTATTATAATTGGTATTTTAAGGCAATAGGGATAAAGAATAATGCTTTTCACTTGCTATTACTTTTATGTGAATTGTAATCCATGCCTACAATTTTTTTCCTAATTGGACATTTCAGATAAGAATTTTTCATTATTTGTACTATACATAGTGGGAGAGAATTAATTGTGTGCTTATTTTTTTTAATCACAGGTTTACAGGAACTGTGTCATTATTTATTAAAATGGAAAAGTGTGAAGAAGAAAAAAGATAGCAGTTGGAGTTAACATTCCTGGATGAATACTTTGCTGTGGTGAAGTCAGCCTTGAAAAACGATATGCTGATTTGGAAAGTCCTGGGAGTAAATTACAGAATTAATTTTTTCCATTCAATCAATGGATTTTTTAATCATTCCTTGGAGTTGATGAAGTTTAGAGATGGTGTGTGATGGGGAATGTGGCATGCCAGTGTTTTCCTAGTGATTGCATCTTGGATTAGTTTGCTGCCTTTTTGAAGAGATTCCGTTTTGAAGGGGAAGAGCCTCATGTGATGGATTTATCTTCAGAGATGAACAGACATGGGAAAAGTCCAGTGAGCCACAAGCTAGAAGATCAGAAGAAGGTAAGACACATACATTTCCTTTTGCTTGGTTATTTTTGTTTATGCTTACATATTATTTTGTAAGTTGAAAATGAATGTGCTTTGAGAGATAAAATAGCACGCTATGCCACGGGAAGTAAGTCCTGCCCCATAGCCAAGTGTTGCTATGTATGGGCCTGGATTCATGATCAACTGGTTTTGTTTCTAAAGTCGTCTGGATTCATCCATCTGGTGAGTTGGTAAAGGTTTACACTTTGTTCTCTCACTGTTGACTTGAGTCTAATGATATGCTGATTTGACCTCATGTGAGCAGCTTTCTGAGTTTCAGGGTGAGGTGTGAGTCCTGGGGCACCTCTGGAGTAATGGAGCACGTTAGAGCTCTCCTAAAAGAGAACCCTTGCCTTGCTGCCATTAGACGGCATAGATGGCGTTTGAAATTCTCTGATTTCATGTCCTTGGGGCACTTTAGCATCTTGTGTTTTCTAGCTAGCCTGCAAAGTGAGTTGTGAGGCTGCTGTGAGCTGTGGTGTGATCCTTCATGTGTGATGTTGAAAGAACTAATAGCAAATATCAAGAAAGGACTGTGCTAATATTTTTTTTTTAAATGGGTTTAGAGAGCTTCTGAGTAGGAGGCTGGGAATTGAATAGTGAGGGTTGCATTCATTTTACTACTTTTTTAGAAACCCTTACCTGCTAAACTGTTGCACCGTTGTGAGAAGCATCTGGAGAGCACTTATCAGAAGGGTCAGGGATAGGCCCGGGAAAGAACACCTACTCAGTGAAATATATTATCTTTTGTGGGGCTTTCACTGAATCCATTAGTACAGGAGAGGTGTGTGGGGACCGAGGGCAAAGGCACAAAAGCAAGGAATAATGAGATAATACAAAGAAGATTTTTAGTTAGACCTGGATCTAAGGGACATAATTAACGTTTGTTTATACATCTGTCTCAGAAATTTGTTTGATCATCACTTTGTACCCCCAGAAGACAACTAGCTCTTTCACAGTTTGGGAAGTAAGACATTTAGAAGAGGCCATAAAGACTCAATAGCTTATTAATTTGTTCTGACATTATGACCAGTGCCACTGGAAGAGAGGGCTCCAGTGAGCCCTTTGCATCAATCCGGGCAGAAATGGATGGATCCTTTACGCCCAAGTTTGGCTCATTCATTAAGTTCACCTGCAGTATAAGTAAATCTCAGCCCACATGAAGTACTAAAAAATCCAAGATGTCTGTATTCATTGTGGATATAAATGTCTGCAACAAGTAAGTGTGTTACCAAGAATGCTGTTGGTGTTTCAGATAGCCAGCATTTTTTTTCCCTTCCTGCTGGCACTAAGGATGTTAATCGAAAAGAGAGGGCAAAATAAGTTTCCAACGCAAGCATGCTCTTCAATTTCTTAACTGCTGAGAAGCCATTTAATCCTTTTTCTCTGTCCACATTTTAAAAATGTCCTTCACACTGATGCTGATTTACCTAGTGTGTTGGGTTAGTGAGAGCAGAAGTGGGTAAGGTAAGCAATTAATACTCCAGAGTTCTCATTTTTAATAGAAATCCTGTTTATCTGGTGGGAAGAAAAAGCCTCTTTGCAGGTGTTATCCTTTCATTTCCTGACTAAGAGAGATTTTCTGCAAACACAGAAGGGATTACACGCTGAGGAATGGAATGAATTTTACGAGTCATTTTGAAAATGTCTTGAATGGGACTTGAAACCATGGTCTATCACGATGCTCTGTTGCCCAGGCCACTTCACAGAGGACTGTTTGGCCCATAAAGAATAGTAATAGAGTTTAGACAAACTATGGAGATTCACGATTCTCTGGAAAAAATAAAGAAAATCAGCTTGGTGTGGAACAAGAGAATCCCCATTTTTATTGTAGCCTTACCTTCTAGTTGGTAGGGAGATGAGGGAGGGAGGAACATTTTCAATGAGTTGTATCAAGGTGGAAAATTGGGTTCTAATGATTTCCTGGCCACCCAATTGGAGTAGGCGTTTGCAACAAAGAAGCCAGACGTTGATGGATTGGTTGAGGTTGATCAATACTTAAGCTTGAGATTTGCCAAGTGTCAGTTGGAACACCTAATCTCAGTGACAGTTTTGTGAGTTGGTATCAAGGAGAAAAATGAAATGTAGCATCATAAATCTTTGTAGACTGAGCTCTGGGCATAAGCCTGCCGCCTTGGAGTTGCCAATGGAGATTATAAGATTATTCATAGAATTACTTAAAGTGTTTGTAGCCCTTCATGATGAATTAATTTAACAGGCTGAGTGTTTTGCATCAGTAAAATAAAATGCATGAATTCTAACTCATGACTTAGTCCAGAGGTCTTTTTTTTTTTTTTTTTTTTTTGGTGTTGCTGAAAAATAAGTTCTTCTCACAGTGTTTGACATGTGGTAGACTTTCAAAGCAAAATGCATTGAACTGGTTTGAGTATAGGCTATTTTCAACACTGCATAACTGATTTCTTTTTCATTCTATAAGTAGCTCACCAACTTTTGTTCTTGATTTAAAATACATGGATTTATATTTATGCTCTGCTTCTAAGTAAAAATCTTTAGGACATTGAACATGTGGGTTTGTGAATATATATTATATTGCAAGGAGAAGGTAAAAGTCAGAGAAGAGATCACATATGGAGTGTTTACACCAGGCACAGGCTTGGTCCTTCCTGATTTATTAAGAAAATATCTTCTTACAAAGATAAAAACTGTTTTTTTACCTCCTTAAGATATTTGGCCCCATAAAAATATGGATCAGTCCCTCAAGAATCTATGTACTAAAAATACATACACTATTATTCAAAATTAAAGAGTTCAAAAGTGTGTGTGAATTCTTGGGCTTCTTTTAAATAATGCCTCATCACCTTACTAAACCTACACAGAAGAAAGAAAACATGCTTGAAAGTTAAAAATGTATCATCTTCACAAGTCCTATGTTGAAGCACTCTTCGTTATGGGTAAACCAGAAATGTGGATCTTATAGGAGTTGAGAATATTTCTAAGGATTTCAAGTCACCTTGGTTTAGTGTAGGGCTAGGTGGAATTCAGTTGCCTTTTTTGATTCCTGAGATTTCTATCAGTGGAACTTTCAGTTTGTATTGGCCCATAATCCTGTTCTTGGCATTGAGCTACTGGAATGTTCCAGATGAGAAAATTATGATGGCTTCTCAAAGCTCCTGAACGTCCATAATGAGGTGTTTATTTTTGAAAACTTGACCTTTTGACCCTTGTTTGCTCACTGATGCCAGTGAAGTTGGTTTATTGCTTTCCATGTGTTGAACTGCTGTGTGGGATTATTTCTGCAAAACCGCCTGGAACTGTGAAAGCCCTATCGGTACAACTGTCACTTCTGTATAATTAATTGTGACCTTGAACTGAAAAGCACAGCTTGGTGGATTTTACTGTCAGTCTAATTGTTGCAGTCTGCCATTCAGACAGCCCTGGGACACTGCTTTATTGCTCCATGCATATTTTGTGTATTAATCCAAAACATCAGTCTTAGTCAGCAGTTTACTAGGTACTAATGAAAAGGGTAGCAGGATACACGTTTTGAAATTATGGCAGTGAAGTGCAATAAACATACAGTGACCTGTTGGAATTATTTTGTTTCTCTATTCTCTAAAGCAGAAAGGTATGTGTGTGGAAATATTTACTTTTATAGAAATGTCCAAGATTGATGCCACCCTAGTTTTTTTACTTCCTCAAATCATGTCTTTTACATGTGAGCATTATCTTCACACTGCCCTGCAAAAAACTCGTGATGAATTCTAACACACCATGTCTTTCTGAGAGATGACGATTATTTCAGAAGTTATGTACCCTGAGTGTAGTGAATGTGACTGTTTGAGATGTGGATAATCATGGGAAATGAGAAAAATGATTGTACTTATTAATAGAAAAGGGAATGCTGATGGAGCAAGCATATTATTTTAAGGGCAGCCCCTGTGATATTGTGGACTTACAGTCAAGTTTAATTGGGGAGTTAGAGAAAGCATTATCTGCAAGTGACAGTGAGTGCTTCATCACTATCTGTCCACATGGACTAGTTGTGCTCTTTTTTTTTTTTTCTTCTTTTTTTCAGTTGACATCAAACAGAAGTGTGATGTAGGTGAATATCTGCATGTGACTGTGTTAGGCAACTCTAATAATTTTACTGATAATCTTACCCACTTATGGTTGCCACTGCTTTATAGAGTAAAAATACTTTATCAATTTAAAGTTAGCCTAATTTTAACTTGTTTTTAGTGCGCTGATTCTTTTAATTTAGAGTGCATTTGTTGCATTTTTCTTGTAGTGATGGTAAAATAGCGTCGTCTAAGAGTCAGGATGTGTATTGGGGTTATTCTCGCAGGGGTTGAGGACTACTTGAAATTGGTTATGTTGGAAGCTGATTAAAGATCTGTCTTCTTAAGATAACATATGAAGATAAGTCACTAAAGAAGAGAGGCTTAGGATAGATCCAGCCCTTTCATTCTTTGATAGTCTTGAAGGTTGGACTCATTACATGGTGCTTTTATGTTTATAAATCTGCCTGACTTCTTTTGTTGTTGTTGTTAGCGTGTACAATATCTGTAAAAGGGACCATGAAGGAGGATGAGGTTTCTGAAGCAAAACCACATCATTTATTAGTCACACAATTCCGAAAATTGACTGTTCATATGAATGGAGTGAGGGCTTCTACAAAACTGACTAGTCATCCTGTTACTACTAATTATCCAGACTTCTAGTTTTTGAGATGGAGTTGACCCTTAAATAATGTGGATTTGAACTGTGTGGGTCTGCTTATATTTAGATTTTTTTCAGTGAGTACTCACTACAGTACTACATGATCCACTTTTCTATACATCTATAATTAGATTTTTATGCATATATTTATATCTTGTGTATCTAAATACATAACTTTTTAAAACAAACATTATAATATTTTGTGACCTGTTCTGAATGGCCAATCATAGTATTCTTAGTTTCTCTTCAAGGTTATGTTTATAAAGGGGCTGGGACTTTTCTCCATTTGACCACATGAACATCTGAATACAGCCTCACCATTGTCAAACAATAGTTCCACCGTGTCCCACTGGTTGTGTTGAGGTTCCAGATGAGTATAAACATGAGGACTGAGCTTCCAGAAAGCTTGCCTGGAGGTAGCCAAGTGGGTAATAATCTGTGAATGTGTGAAAACATACCATTAAAGAGAGCTGAGTATCAAAATCAGGCAAATAGGCTTATTTCTCATTTCCAAAGGCCACAGATTTGAGACTGATCTCAAAATCGGAATACAAGTTGGCACTAGACTGGAATGGGGGGGCAACAACAAATGTGTAAGCAGAGAAGAGTCAGGGGAGTTGGGAGTGGGCTGAGATGCTCGTTTGTTTCCATGGACAGCAAGCTACCAGCTTGTGAGCAGAGGCATCTGATTTAGTAGTGCTACGACGGGGTGGACAGAAATTCTTGTGTTTTCCTTCCATAGAAACTGACCTAATGTTTCCAAGATTGATGATATTCAGTGGAGATGCAATGCCTAGACTAAGAGTTATATGAAACAAAGCAGAGTTAATGATACACTATGAAAGCAGTGGACATAAGAAATTCTGTCCATTTTCTATGCAAATTGAGAACATTTGAGAAACAAGCAGGAAATCATCAACATTTTTGCTCTTCAAAGTATGTTCTGAGGAACAGCAGCAGCGTTCTCTGTTGTGCACATATAAGGAATGCAGAGTCTCAGACCCCAGGCAAAAACTCCCGAATATGCATCTTTAACAAGACCCCCTGGCGATGCTAATGCTTAGCCTATTTGAGAAGCAGTGCCCAAGGGACCGTGCCTGGGAGGTCCTCAGTGGGATTAAGCTCTCAGTTACCTACTCCTGTGATAAGACGCCCTTCATTTTCTATCTTCTGGCTCTTATCTCCCTTCCTGACTTCTTTCCTAGTATTTCCTGGACTCAACAGCCAAATTGACTACTTGCTTTTGAATCATTATTTCTGGTCTGCTCTGGGGAAACCTAAACTAAAGACATTCGGTATCGAGAGTGCTGGGTTGGTGTTTGACTCTATGTTAGTACAGCTGCTTGGAATTTAAAACTTTCAAGAATTCTTCTATGCTTTTTATTCATTCCTATTTTATTCTCGGATATCCAAAGTGCATACCCTAGAAAGAGGATAACATCAACGTTTGTACCATATGGTTGATCCTGACTTATAAACACTCAGTTAACAGGTGAGCCATTCCCAGGACACTGCTGCCAGCTCCCACCATCACACCATTGTCGATGGCCTCTGCAGCTGAAATTGTCCCAAGCAGTTGCTGAAGTAGTTGCCAGCCCCTTTTTCCAGCTCCTGCCTTTTCCCTCATTCACTAAAAAGCAAACAAAAGACAATTATGGGTCATTCATTGAATCTGGTGTTTGGGATTTGGGGTGAGTTTTTATGTGAAATCCTCCCATTCACTCCTCTTTACCTCTGAGTTTCCCTGCTGAGGAAGAGAAATATATCCAAAACAATGGATAAATGAGAACAAGGGAGTAGCATTATAAAAGAGTGTGTGTGTGTGTATACATATCTATGTATATCTCATATATATGATTCTGAACTACCCTAAAGTAGATCTTCTCTGAGAAGCTGTGGTTCCTTAGGTCCAGAAGCCAAACCTGGGTTTTCTAGTTTCTCAAACCTGAGATCATTTCTCCACTGAGCAGACCTGAAAATATTAACCAAGTTAGTTGTGTGGATGATGATGGATGGAGAAAACTTTCCCAAAGAGGAGGAGCCGTTTACGTGAGCTCACCACAAATGAGCAATACAATGGGAAAAAGTGGTGAGATTCATAACCCTACCTTGTGCAGAAGAAACACTGCCCAGTAATTAAACATGGCCTGCTCTTTCACTCAGGACTTGCCCAGAGAGCTAGCAGTGTCTTTGGGAAGATCTGTAGGGAGTGTAGGGAATGGGAGCAAAGGATCTAGAGTGACTACCTGAGTTTGAGTCTTGGCTTTGGCACATTGTCAAATTACCCAACTTCTGTCTTTGCCTCATTTTCCCATTTGTGTTATTTCATCAAACGGGAGTAGTGAAAATAATCATGTACAAAGAGTTTGGAACAGAACCTCACTTGTAGGAAATACTCAGTTGGTGGCTCTTGGGGGTGAATAAGAAGTTGGACATGGTCTCTCCTCTGTGGGCAGAGGCTGGAAGGTAAGCTGAAGGGCAAAAGTGTTACTCCCTTCTCAACATTTGATTTCCTATGAGAACCTGGAAATACTGATGCTGAATGACTTCTGCGTTAGCTCCAATCACAGCAGCCCATTTGAGACTTCTGTCTCCCATCTGCATTTAGGCGCGCACACGCGCGCGCGCACACACACACACACACACACACACACACACACACACACACACACACGACTTGGTGTTAGCAGTTCCTCTGAGGCCACTGCTCAGTTTGCCAGTTTTCTGGAGGGAGTGAGAGGCTAATTGGTGCTCAGAATATTCATCTTAAAATATGGGTACAAGGTCAGCCACATGTGACTAGAGCTTAACCCTGGAGCTGGTTAGAAGAAGTCTGTGAGTTCAAGCTTTTTTTTCCATAAGATGACAAATTTGATAAACCAAAACACTTGCCGGCCTTGGCATGTTGACAAGTACAAGTTATCCTTAATTCATGGTAATTATAAATAAAAATTTACCTTCTAAATTCTAAACATTAGTGTGGGTTTGTTTCTGTTTTCAAAGGGAGAGACATAAGACAAATCCTTAATACATCAACTGATGCTTTATCATCTCCAAAGTGAGATAGAGAATGTAAAATTATGTATTGCAAACATATGTGATAAAGCAAACCAGAAGTATGTTAATTGTAGAGTCTAGTGGTAGGTATATAGATGTTCACTGTAAAATTATTTCAACTTTTGTGAATGTTTGAAAATATGTGTAAAACAGCATGGAGGGAGATACGTTAATGAGATGCGGTGCTTGCTTCTAGCATATTTACAGTCTAGTAGTATATTTATAATTTTTCTGCCTTATTTCCCCAAGCTTGATCCTCCTGCTCAGTGTAACTTGGGGATCAAGAGAGCTTAGAGGATTTTACAGGAGTTAAGGGAGACTGCTGTTACTCGATTTTTGAGCTGCACTAGGTAGTTTTTTCAATTGGCCTGGGATCCTAAGCGGCTTCTGTTACATGATATATATGGGCAGTACACTCACAATTTTCACCAACTGACTTGAAAATCAATTTTAGGACTCTGTCCCATATGTATTGGTTTTTCCTTGACTTAAAAATAAATTTTGTATAGTCGATCATTTGTATGTTTCATAGAACAGCACAATTATTGTGCTCCAATTTGAATCTGGAGATGTCAATGCCAAGCAATAATGCAATAAAAATATATACCTTTTAATCACTTTTGGAATCATTCTCTGTAATCACTTTTTCATATTTTGTAGAATAAACTCCTTTATAAATGCTTCTCAACACATATTACACTGGGCATTGTAATTGGTTAGGATATATTAAAATGTGCAATATTATATTGCTGGTTTAGGAGCTATTTCTTGCGAGCATTTTTGCATCGTGGTAAAATAGTTCATCGTGCCCAACAGATGCACTTTTGGCTAAGAATTTTCTACAGTCTACTCAGAAGGCCCTACACCTTGCTTGCTGTCTTCCAGTTGACTAACCAGGTTTAGAAAAGTCATCAAGTTCAGAGACAGAGATGGAGGTTAGTATTCAGGTTAGCAATGCTACTCTTAGTTGTTATATATTGTATCTTAGTGTAATCTTTTGTTTGAAGGTAGAAATTACCAATTTACAAATTGTACACAAATTTAAATGATACAGTATTTTGGCCGAATTCAATGTGTATTTGTGTATTTATGGAGTGCCTACTAGTGCTTGTGGGTAGGTAACAGTAAGTGTTACTACACTTACATTAGTAACTGTGTTACTAATGAGTTTATCCGTGTACATTCATCACCACCTCTTTGTATTAATAAAGTAGGTTAGGCTCCTAACTGAATATTTTCTGAATATAATTGAATTAAATATTCCTAATATTTAAGTAGCAAACTGTAGTTTATAAAGCACATTTCCTTGCATTTCTGTCTACTCTTGCAACTCTGTGGAGCTGTAGGTCACATACTCTTCATGTCTGTTCTCAGGAAAGACTGGCCCAAAGTCAAAGAACTTACCAGGTTGCATTTTTTTATTTTACTTAGTGGTCTATGATTTAATTTTAAATTTTCATCTACCTATATTTAGCATCTTTTCTATGTGCATGGAAATTATATCTCAAGTAATTTCACTTCTTTCTTAAGAACATCCAATTTATTAATGTTTTGTTAAAAGTCTGCTGGAAGGATATAAATCTTCAGAGGCCTTTCTAGTTTTCTATTCAACTTTTATGCTCCATGAGTCCAGGTATGGTATACTTTCTTTGAGCAAAAAGACTTCAAAAAGGTATGAAAAATGAGAGTCCAGATTTGGAAAACTGCAGTTTTTTTGTTGGCATTCAACCTGGTTTGGTCACATTAGCCTTGTCACATTTGGGGACTTAGATTCAAGGTTTTTTGTCTGATGAAAGGTGACGGATTTCATTAAATCACATCAGGAAGCTTCGTTTAATTGTTGGAAAATATGTTGTAAAGAACACAGGTCACGTTTAAATTTGATGGGCTACACAGAGAAAAATCACCAGTCCACACAGGTAGGGCCACACTCCATCTCAGCTTCCCAATCTTGCCAGCCTCATCCACTACCAAATAACCAGAAAAGCTTGGCTCCCGGGTCTCCTGGCTGTGCCAGCGACACATGTGAGTACATGCAGGTATGTGAGCTGCCTTGCTCTCCTGGAGTGAGGCAGGATGTTCTGTTGGACCACATTCACATTCAGAATTTGTTCATCCTGGCAGAAATGAATGAGAAGTAGGGCCCATCCCAGAGGTAAGACTGCTAGCCATTTCAAGGCATCTCCATATCATTTTTGAGGGAATATTAAAAAAAAAAATTAACTGTATCTGTGCCCATCTTTGGACTACCTTACTGTATGTTTGATTTGTGAGATGCAGAATGAAGATGAGAATAGTATTCTGTTTAAATGACCCTTCTGATTTTCTACTTTGATAATAGTTTTCAATAGTGCTGTGGTGACAAGCATTACATTTTCCTAATGTCCGTGTTTTCGCGCATGCTCATAGCTGTAGGGTACTTGTCAAAATGTGCATGTGCAGTTCTCAGGCAAGGCTGCCTCTTCTTAGGAGGGTGACCGAAACCACATTAGTTTTCTTGCTTGCTTTTCATGTTTTGCTGCTGGTAGTTAATTTTCTACTTTATATTTTTCATTAAAATTGCATGTTCTCCTCTGAATTCTTACCAGCTGTTTGATTAAGCAACATTGTTGGGTATAGTGTAGAAGTCTGACCTTATTCTGTCTCAGTTAAGAAGGGCTTCTCTCTTGTAACAGTTGCTGGTATGGGCAGATCGTAATGTTTGCAGATAACAGATGAACAACACCTTGTATATACATGTATTTTCTCATTAACACTGGGGAAAGATTTAGGGTTAAACTTTAAAAACAACATGAATTTTGTAATTAATGTCTTAGTCTGCTTTGCTATGTAAAATATTTTTATATAATTATGAACTGATGCAGTGATTTCCACATTGCTTTCAGAGAAAAGTACACAGTAATGTTAAAAAAAGAAAAATAAAGTGCCTTAACTTTTCCGGAGCACTTGCCATTTATGAAATGTCTTCCATAGTCATTATCAGATACTAAATCAGTGGTCTAGCCTATGTGACACTAAGAGTATTCATGAGCGTAACAGTGATTTTTTTAATGCACAGTGCTTCCAGTCTTGTCTTCCTAAAACCCTTCAGTGACTTTTCAGTGCATTCAGAGTACAATGTGAACTCTCCTTAACATGGCCCATGGGGCCCTGTTTGATCTTAATCCCCATTCCTCCTCCAATCTTGTCTCCAAGCCGCAGAGTTCAGTGTTCCTCCTTTTCAAGTCACGTACATATACTTACTTCCCAAGTATCAGCTGACACCGGGGATGCTGCATCAGACTTGTTCCCAGGGTCTCTCCTCTTTGGGCATTTACCCTTAGATACCAGACACCATCTTTTCCCCCTACTGTCCAACACAATGTGCTTGATTATACTCTCTTGACCTGGATAGTGTGCTTCTAGTAAAATTTCCTTGGACACTAGACAGAGTCCATTTCAGTGACTTGAAGATAATTTCCCACAACTCTCTTGCTGGGGAAGAGAGAACACAAACATGAAAAAAAAAAAATCTCAGATGAGCCATACTACTATATAAAATACATGATGTCAGTAGGTTTGTTGATGACCTTACCGCTGAAATATTATGCATGTCTATTCTCCAAAACTTGCTGTGATGTTATTTTGTAATTTACACTGACCACCAGATCCTTATACATGAATTCTATTCTTTAAAGTCTTATAATTTTGATTGGCCAAAAGTATTAAGATTCTTTCCTGAAGAAAGACTTTATTGTTGGTGCTTAGGAGAGCACTTTCCCAAGTAAGAAAATGTAATCAGCCCTTTATATGCTTGTTTTATGTGGCTAGATTCTTTCCAATATTCAGAAAGACTAGGGGTCCATTAGCACACACTGCTGTTTTATTTTTTTCTCAGAGATAATGGGCCTTTCATACTCTTGTTTACAAACATAATTAAAAATAGGCTTTTGTAGAGGGGAACTTAATTTTAATAGAATGCTATTAACTGAAGTGTTATTTAGTTTCTTCTGAAAGTCTTAGAGAGCACCTAATAAAAAATTTAGGATTATTTCCAAGAGAAAATAAAACTAGAACAACTATTGCAAAATAGAAACCAACCCGAGCTTACAAAAGATTTGAATGCTCTATATGTGCTTACTGATACAATATCTACCAGCCACTGTAGCTATTACCGCTTAAATTAATTAAAATTAAATAAAGAATTCCATTCCTCAGTTGCACTGGCCGTACTTCAAGTGCTCAGTCATCACATGTGGCTGGTGGCTGCCATATTGGACAGCACGCATACACAGCATTTTCATTGAGGCAGGAAGTTCTGTTGACCTTTGCTGCTGAAATGTCCTGGTTAAAATGCACTAGAGAATGGGATGTTAGGGTAATCAGAGTCATAGTTAGAGCAATGAAAGTCAGAGGGAAAAAAGCAATTATAGAAGATATTTTGTCATCTTTCTAGTGCACAAAATTGCAATGGGAGGCCATCATTGTTCCATGATGAAGAAGACAATAACTTCTTCTCCTGCCATAAATTTAATGAATTAAGTGTTTGAAAAGGTCTTAAAGGTCAGTTCGACCAATTACCAAATTAATATTTGAACTATTTATATTGCATATTTTTGCATATATGGAAAAACCCAAAACTCCCTACCTTCAGAAGCAATATACATTGAGCAATGAGTGAGATCATCAGTTTCGCATTACATATAAAGAAAACATTGAATTATCATAAATTATTATCCATAATAAATTTGATAATAAATTTTCACTATCACACCAACAGGAAGACTTTACAAAAATGCTTTCCATGATCTCACAGGGAGTTGAACACTGTTTCGAATCTCAGAACATTATAAGGTCAGACAACAATTAGTATCAGGGCAAAAGTACTAAGGTCAAAAAGAACTTTAAAATAGTTACTAAAATACATGCATATTTTCCCATCAAGTTAGCAAATGATTTGAAGTCATAATTATATCCATTTATATTGTAGTTCAACTCATCTGTTACTGATGGTCTTCTTGCCAAATGATAAGATCCACAGAGCCGCATGTTTCCTGAGCTCCTCTTAGACAAAAATTTTACTAAAGCTAGAACAAGTAAAATGTTTGCCAATCAGTAAAGGCATCACTATTTAAATCTCTGTTCCAGGCAGTATTGGTCTAAAATATGTATTATGGAAACCCATTTTCAGTCAGGTAGCATCAGACCACTCGAGGTACAAAGTGTAAAACCAAAAGGGTACCAGAAAAGCATGGTGAAGCCATTATGTTCTCTGAAAATGAAAGAGTAGCGTGGAGTTTAAATAATAATACAAGGTACATGAATACTTAATATGCCAGGAATGTTAAGTCTTAGTAGATGAAGAATGTGTTCCACGTAATAGTTACAGAGTTTTAAAGCCAAAAAAGAAAAAGAAATCTTAGAGATTGCATAGTTCAGGTTGAATATGAGAAATCTGAGGCCCAGAATGACTGTGTAACTTTCTCAAGGTTATAGTGTCAGAGCTCTGATCAAAGACATATATACACACACACACACTAATAGTTTCAATACCTTCAGGTAGATTTTTTTTAAATTACACTTGCTCAATATATTTAACAGCTTATAATTTGCACATCTTTTTTAAACCTGCATTTAGATAAACCAGTCATTCCAGATGTAATACATGCAGAGAAACTTTCTTAATGTTTTGAGCCAGTATATGTTTACTGTTACATGTGACCAGTGATAGGATTGGAACCACCCACTAGAGTAGTTGAATTGAGCTTCCTTTGGTGTCTCCTTGGCAATTTCAGACGTTGATATTCACATTCCAACTTATCTTGTAGTGGGAGCGTATAGCTCAGTGGTAGAGCACATGCCTAGCATGCAAGAGGTCCTGGGTTCAATCCCCAGTACCTCCATTAAAAAATTAATAAATAAATAAATAAACCTAATTGCGTCCCTGCTCAAACCCACCCCCCCAAACAAACAAACAAAAAATACCCAACTTGTCTTGTAGCTCTTCACAGTGACCTTTGCTTATAACTACAAGGGCTCAGCACTTGAAGTCCTGGGTCTCCCTGTATGCCCAGTGCCTAACATCAGGCTTAGTACAGACTCCCTGTGCTGTTTGTTGAGTAAATGAATTAGTGATCCTAACCTGCTGTCCAATAAAGATCTTATTTTGGTTAAGTATTACAAAGAAAGCTATTCACATGAAAAATATAAGGCTGAATTATGACAATAAGTTTTTTTCCTCTTTTTCCTGAAAGCAAAATTACGATTTTAACACAATATTGTTTTTTGTTTGATGAGAAAAACAAAATTAGGTAATTTGATTTTCTGTTTTGAATTGTAAATCCCTTTTGAAATGGAGTTTTAGCTAGCTATGTGAGTCCTGAGCAGCAGAAGATGAAAGCAGTGGGTTGTAAGTTAGGACTGGGCACAGGAAACTAAAACCTTGGGAATGACTGGTAGGAACAAACTGAAGAGATTCTCGGATGGGTGATACATTAAAGCTTTAAGTAAAGGCAGCTTCACATTCCAGAACCTAAGCTTCTGTAGGTGATATAGGAGCATCAAAGCTCATCAAAGCCAAACCAGCCTGGATTAACTGAAGCTGGAAATAAAGGATCAGAATCCTAAGACAAAGATGGTTTTAGGAAAGAAACCTTTTCTCATTTTTCCCCTATAGGAAGATCTTGGTAGTGTTAAACAGTAGGAAAACACAGGCCATGGGAAGAGGCAGACAATTTAAGAGACAGTTCAAATTCTGGCTCCCTTACTTAATAGCTCTGTAAATTGGTTCAGTAACTTAACCACACTGAGCTGCAACTTTCCTCATGTGTACAATGGGTTTGTAATGTTAGTTCCCTAACATAAGGAAAATGTGGATGCTTTTTTAAAATTGCATTTATCATCTCTATTTGGTAGATGACAATAGTAAAATGAAGGGTTCCAACAGATATATTGGACATTAGTAAAAAGGAAATTGCAAAAGTACACTTAAAAAAGGCCAAATTTATAAATATTTGTTCATGCTTAGATCTACGGACTATGTGTGTACACATATACATGGTATGTATCCAAATGTGAATATGTGAAAATCACAGCTACATTTATATTCAGATATCCTCATATATATTATATATACAGTAAAAATCAGCCTACTGATTTAAGATGTGAAAGTATTAGCTTGTATTTGGGCCATAGTTGGAAAGAAAATTAAGCCATTATTTTATAATAACTTTAAATGGTGTGTAATCTATAAAACTGTTGAGTCACTATGTTGTACACCTGGAACTAATATAATATTGTAAATCAACTAGACTTCAATAAAAATAAACTGGAAAAAAAAGAAAATTAAAATTACACTGTTCTTGGAAATTGTTTCCCGATGTTCTCATGGAGAGAATTTCTTCGCGTTTCTGGACTCTTGTGATACTTAGTGGAGTGGCGTGTAGGGTGGTGAGGGATTGCTGCTACTAAAGTCCTGTGTTTATGGAAGAGGATAATTGTCCAAGGGGCCCTGAGAAGGACCACAATACCCTTGTTCCTGACAATGATGTCAGTGGACTCTGGAAAGTATAGTTTTAATCCATATTTGATCTCTTTGAGTTTTACCATCGAAAGTATAGAGTCTCTTGCTGAAGCCTTATTTTTCACATAGAAACTATATGAATAGCCACGACATGGAACATCTTAAATTAACTTTGAATTTAGTTGTCTACCACATATATTCTACAAACTTTGGATGTTAAGAGCATGAACTCTGGAGTTGGACAGGTTGGTTGTGAACACCAGTTCTCCTCTATCCTAGCTGAATCACCTTGATCATCAAATAGCTTAATCTTTGTGTTTGAGTTTCTGTATCTGTAAAATGGGGTGGATAATAGTCTTTCCTCACAGGGTTGTTGAGAAGGAAGACAACTCATGTAAACTTGGAACAGAGTAAGCAGGTGGCGTGGGTTAGGTTTAGTGGTTACTGTAATTCCTGAGTGATACAAGACCAAGAGTCTGCAGGGAAGGAAAAGCTGTCTAGGTCTAGAGTCATCATTCCATAGGGTAAATAACAACTCCGAGAAGAGGTGGGATACCTGTATCTGCATTTGGCATGTTAGGTCAGACGATGGCACCTGGAGGATGGGAAGGTCTATGCTTCATCAGTGATGGGTTCAGCTTCTAACCTGCCTCTTCTTCAGGGCCTCCCTCCATGAATAAGTTAAGAAGATTCAGTAGCTGATGCCCCAGCAGGAGGAATGAAGTTAAGACCAGACACTTGCAGTTTTAATTATTCATAGCAATGTGCTCATTCCTGGAGATTGGTCATCAAGACTTTACCTATAGAAACTTCTGTGGAATTTGTGAATAGACATAGAATTTTATAGTGATGAGCAGAGAAGTTTGCAGAGTCCTCCAGATCTGGGTGTGAGTGCCAGAATGACGCTCTCTTTAATGTGGTCAAAGCCCTCTTAGCTTCAGTTTGTCTGAAAGATGGGAGGCACAGCAGTGCCCACCTCATTAGGTGGAGTGATAATAAGGACGATAAGCTATAGTGCATAGAGCTCACTGTGAAGGAACGGCTCATGGAAAAGAGGAAGAGGAGGAACTAATACAAACGGGCAGTGGGAACCTACCCAACTGGTTCTTCTGAATGCTTCTCATGTTCACTTAACTGGAAAATTGGGGGAGAAAGCAGAAAGTATCTGATATAAATACTGTTCTCCTCATGTATAGTAGTTATTTTTTTCTTAAATTCACTGCTTATTAAAGTCACAGTTTTCTTAAACTCCCAATTGTTTTAAATATCCCTCTTAAATACATTCAAAGATATTTGTCTGTTTAATTTGCTTTTGTGGACAATAGGATACAAATCGGGAGCCAAATTTTTTTTGTAGGGTTTTAGAGTTATACAGCATGGGGGGAGTGCATGTGATGTTCCTTATGTAGTTACTTTGTACAAATTTTGAAGTTGGAGGTATTTCTGGAAAATTTATAAAATATGCAGTCAATAAAGTCAACTCTACACAGATGGGAGAAACTGAGGAAACTGATGCTACTAATTTCTTGAATCAGCCAGTGGTGATAAATTGAGTGGTTGGGAAACCTTATGCATAACAGTTTGATCAGCCATATTCAGATGTGTTATTTGATTTCAAAAGCACTTAAACATAAAGCAGATTATTTGAGATGTGCATATCTAAAAATGAGTGCAATCCTATATATATCCTACCTATGTATTTATATAAATTTGGATTTAGGTATGTGTATTATATGTGTATGTGTACATGTTTATATATATCCAAATGCATCAAAGTGTCAAAGCACAATATCATATTTACTTTATTATTGATTGATAAGGAAGTCTACCCAATTTTTAGGAAAATATAAAGAATATTATGGATTTCTGAGATGGTTTGTGAATTGTAAAATACGCTTTTCTGTTGAAGCTCGGCTTCTGAAATGGGATTCATTGGTAGGTTGCTGCATCTTTGTTAGAAACTGGAAATTCTAGGCTTCTTAATGAGCAGACACTGCAGGTGGTTTGCACAATGTCTGGCTCCAAAACTAGATTTGGATCCTGCCTAGCTCATGGGCTTTCCTCCCAGGTTTCCTGATCAGAAAATTGAAGGCCAGCTGCTGCCTGTCATTAGGAGGCTTATTGAAAGTCAACATGGGGTTAGAAGCTGGCTGGGGCTGATGGGGCACTGTCCACACTCTGCCTCAAGGGTCACCTAGAGAGGGCCTAGGTGAATTTTGCTAAGGCTGCTTAGGACTTGCTGCATAATGGGCCCCTGGGAGGTCATAGATCAGTTTCAGGATGCTCTGTTGTTGTAGATGTGTGTCACGTGTCGTAGGTCATTCTTTGGTCTCCTGTGAACATTGTTATGGTTGAATAAAGAGATATCCTTTGTGTTAATCTGAACCATTAGTTGCCGAAACTCCCTGCCCTTTCCCTTTGGGACAGAAGTCCCGTCATGCCCACCCGATCCTTTTTGTAAGGCAGTAGAGCCTCAAGGGGGGATTTATTTTCTGACCTTCCTTAATGAAGATAATCAGATTATGCCTTGCAGCCTAACAGTTGTTCCTGGTCTTTGGTCTCATATCTTGGTTGGTGCTGCAGCATATGTTGTACTTGTTCACATTGGCTAACTTGCAAAATTCTTCTAAATTCTCCTAAATATCTGGGCTGAATGATCGCCTAGGGCAGCCAATTACCCAGGTTGCCCATATCCTGAGTATTCTGAACTTCTCCAGCCAGTATCAAACCATTTCCCACAGTGTCAGATTTGTGTTTAGCGAAGCCTATTGAATGAAAAGAAAATGCGGATATTTGAATGGAAAGGCCGGAGGCCTTAGGAAATACCAGAAAAATTCTACAAATATCCTTTCTCAGTGGCCTGGACAATTGGGATCTAATTCTTCTTGAGCAGCAGATGGAGGTGGGAGAAACTGAGCTTCTAAATGGCACAAGTCTCGGAGTTACAGGCTTGGTGCTGCGGCACGCTCACAGCCCTGCCTTCCTGTCGCCTGCAGCGAGGACGGAAGCCAGCTTTCAGAGAAAAGGCAAACCCAGATCACCCTTGGATGCCTAGAAATGATAACAGTTTACAAAGTAATGGATCTGTTGAGAAGGAATGCCAGTGTCACACCAACACTATTAACACTCACTCTACGGAGCGTGTTTGTGGTGCGCATGTGCGTGCGCATGTATATTTTTACCCCTTAGGTTTTAAACGATGTAAAGCTTATTATATCTTATGCTAACATATTTGACTTCTCTATTGTTCTCAATCTCTCGCCCCACTTCTCTTCCTCTTTTTCTTTCTTTCTTCCCCTCTCTCTCTCCCTGTTTCTTTCCTAGACAGCCGAAATATTATCGATTTTGTGTGTGTGTGTGTGTGTGATTTCTTGGGGGAAGGGGACATTTGGGGTAGAAGGAAGAGAAATTAGATGTTTATAGCTTGTTAAGTTGTCAAATATGTTAGGCACTTTTCTCAATAGTTCACCTTGTCCCTAATGTCACGTGATTCTTCTGCCTTTGCAATCTGGAGTGTATGAAACTACATATACACTGGCACAGCTTCTGTCACAAAAGATTTGGTCACTAATTGTTGAACCAATTTCACATGATTTATTTCTCTTCTCGTTTTCAGCCAGCAGATCTACTTAATGCTGGTGACTAACACAGTCCTCAAAGGAAAGCCTTACTAAGACCCTATGCTGTTGGAACAACAAAAAAGATGCTAATAAATTTTATGTCTTTTAGCAGCAAATTTACGGGTGTTATCTCACGCATTTACAATTACAGATACTTTATTTAATCATTCCTGTTGCCCACGGGGAAGGAGGGGGATGAGGAAGTAGCTGGTCTGTTGTACTGAAAATATTGTCATGCAGAAGAGAGTCTGTGAACGTCTTCTATAATCGTCTATCTGTGCTAAGAAAAAAGAAGAAAGAGCTTAGCCCTTCTTCCAGTGTTTAAAATAAATGTACCCAATTATTTTAACCAGTTTCCACTGACTTGTCAAAAATCCTTGTGTATCGTAATGGTCTGCTGGTGGCAAGACTGGCCAGAAATACTGTACAGTAATTGATTTTGTTAGTTGAACATCTGGCAGAACAGCCTGGATATTTACTTGGAAAGAATGTTCCCCAGTCAGAGGAAGTTTGCTGCTGGGTTTTAGGGCACTAAAGTGCCAGACCAGGCTGCTCTGGTCATAAAACACGTAGATGGCAACAGGCAAGTGAGTCAATAAAAGAAAAGGAAGAAGAAATGGGACACTTTTCACACATGGACTGAAGGTTAGAAGGCTTGTTTCCAGGACCTCCTTACTGAAGTTCAAAATGAAAACCAAGCGATAAGCAATAGGATAATTGTTTTGACTTCATATCATTTGTAATCATCTATTCTTTTTCTTAAATGCAGTTTTTCTTTAATAAGTGCCAAGTAAGGAAAACCCAATTTATGAGAATAGAAAGAATTCATTAACAATCTAATGCTTGCAAAATCCATCTGTGGTATAAGATCCTACTGATTGGAACGCAGTCCTGATTAGGGTAAATACAGTCATTTGGCTCGTTTCTTACCTAACGTGTCTGGCATGTGTATTATATGTTTGGGTGGTTTAACTGTCTTTCTCATAAATGTGCAATTTAAACAACAGTGAAAAGTTCTCAGGGTGGTCTCTCAGCCTGATTTCTCTAAGTGGACTGTTAAAGACTGTGCTTGAGAGTGTAAAATGTTGCTATGAATATTTTTGTGGTTTATCTAATTCTAAGAATCTTGTGGTAGCGTATTATTTTCTTGTGGGACGTTAACAAAAAAGTTTTCCAAGGAAATGATCAATTGTACTAAGCATGAATTGTAGGATATGTTGGCATGACTTCCTTATTTGTACTCCTCAAATTGCGGCAGTTCATTTATTGTACCTGCTCAGACGGACTTCGCAATAGACTGAGATTGCCTTGTGGGTAAGACTATGTCCTCCCAATTTTATTTTCTATTCTGTTACAGACATCTAGTAGCTATTAAGTGAAGACTTATTGAACAGATCCCTCCATAATTTATATTTATTTTCAGCACATTCTTATCATGTCAAAAAAAAAAGATGTTTCTGAAAGAAATAAACCAACCTATACAAATGCGAAGGAACTTTGCTGTGCTATGTATATGGTAACTTGAATATTTGTCGTATTCACATAGTTCTAATTGGCTTTCTGACGTCTACATTTGTCTGGCAGATGAATAATGAGGAAAATAATGCACTGAATTTTAAAGTTGTCTCTAGTAGGAGGAAACCTACCTTAAGAACACTGGAGATTTACTGCGTTTATAATTTTATTTAACTGTCTGGTTCATTCTGGCCATCTCTGAGCAACATGTCATTTTAGTCACGTAACTGGTGACTAAAAGCCTGGGCTCTGGAGCCAGGGAAATCTGAGTCCCAATCCCAGCTCTACCCCTTTCCTGCACATTTGACCCTGGACAAGAGTCTTGATCTCTCTCTAAATCTCTTTGTGTTCATGGAGGGTAATATAGAATTCATAGGATTGGAAAGTTTTTACAAGTGTACATATAAAGCATGACCAGAACGCAAAAATTGTAGTTTTTGATTACTTTAGTATATCAAATCAACAAGTTTTATTTGTATAGACCCTGGATTTGATCAGAGTTCAGCCTTTTATCAGATCCATATTAATGTTTATTGATTGATCCATTGGAGCATAAATATTTTACTCTTTAAATACCAGTAAAATTAAAAAAAAAATAAATGTAATACTACCAGGGCATATGATTTACAGTTGAGATTTCCTAGCTGTCAAGTGAAATTCCACAAATTTTTTTTTCTCAGGTTTGTGTCTAATAATCACATGTTCAGCCTGTTCCATAGATTATAGATAGCGTAAGTCAGAATGTTTTAGCATATCTTTGTACTTTTCAATTAAAGATTTTTTTCATCTCTTTCTTGAAACCGTCATTTCCAGATACTGCATTAGGTGCTGAGAATAGAGGATATAAATGACACTTTCTTGGCTTTCAAGACACTCAGAGACTAAGAGAGGAAAACATTTTAGTAGATTAGTTAGTGAAACAAGAGAAGCTTGTATAATGTACAGAGGTTAACACAGAGGAAGTAGTGATTCACTATTGAAGGGGTTGACTTAGGTAGCTTTTTGGGGGGTTGTGTTTGAAGGTGCGGAGGCCTGCACTAAGCTGGTTTGTTTGAGCATCCATGTGCAGTTTGACTTTGCCAGAGAGGGGAGTTGATAGGTGGGATGGAGAGAGGTGAAATGAAGTGGTTGATAAAAGTGATACCCTGAAGGGTCTTAGAGTCAAGGCATGGCTACCTCTCTGTGCATCCACTGATTCCATTCTCTGCCAATACAGGAGCATGGAATCATGACCATTTTCTTCATTTCAAAGAACAATATGCTGATAGAGATCTGTGTACATCATTATTCTAAAATTGGTCAACATTGGCCAGCTCAAGACACATGATGACATCTACCATGTAGTGTGGAACCCTGAGGAATTCTTACAAAGGTGACAGTTGTTAGAGTTAAATGATATTTAGGGTCCAAAATGACAACTTCTTTCTTCAGCCTGCTCTCTTTTTGCTGAAATAAGTTTGACACCACTGGTAAGATAGGTCATTACTCACTTCTCTCTATTACCATGTCACATTGTACTGGTCTCTATTCGGTACTGGTCATATGATATGAAATGACTTGTTTCTATGCCTGTCTCATTCCCTAAGCCATGAAGTCTTAATATCCCCAGTGTACAGAGCAGGTACTCAAATTGTCAAACTCTTTATCTTCTTGGCTTAGTAATTTTCAGGGACATTAAGAAAATATCACTTTTTTTTATCAGTTGAATAAGATTTTGACTAGCATAGTGATAATTATGTAATTAAATTTTAGAGGATCTTGAGTTACTTAATTGTATTTTCAAAGAGGGATTTTAATAGACTTTTACGTGAAATTCATGGAACAAATATTGGATGTTGGGCATTGTCCTCGTTGCTGGGGATAGAAACATGAAAATACATGCTTTTTTGTCTCAAATAGCTTTCAGTTTCTGCCCTCTCATACATGTAAACAGTTGAAGTACAATAAGAAAACGGAGGTTTGTACAAATACAATAAGACAAAGCGGCACCCAAGTCAACTTGAGATGATAAGAAAACTTTGATGGTGTTATGGAACATTTGACCTGGTAGCAAGATAGTAGTTGTCAGGTGAGTATGCAGGAGATGAATTAGGAGGTTTATGGTGGAATTAGTCTTGGAAAGGAGAGTGGAAACCTTCTTACATCTCTGACAGGGTAAAAGAAGGAAAAAGGGAAAAGATGGGAACAAGACAGGTACAAATGGAATAAGTTTATGAAAGTCTCTGAGCACTGAAGAAATGCATGCCTGGTAACTACTTGCATTTCAACTATATACAAATCTATGCCACCTTCCTATAAATAGCTTAAATTAAAAAAAATTATATAACTGTATAGAGTCATTGTAGAAAGTTAGACCATTCTTTTCAGAATGGTATCTTTGAATATATGTATCTATACATTTTCAGCATATTTATGATTTTATTACACCTGCTATTTTGTCATTGGAAATTTTCATCTCATAATAAGTGGCCACTTAAAAAACACATAAGAATTATTCTACAACATCATTTTAAATGGTTTTTTTTTTAATGAATGTATCCCAATCAAGTAACCATTTCATTATTATTGGGAGTTTGTTTCCATTTGTATTTGCGAGGCATCACACCATTGAAATTCTTAACTAAAAATTAGCTAAATATTTCAACATATCTTTTATTTTTAGAATAAATTTGTAGAAGTAGAATTGTCAGATAACAGTTATGCATATATCAGAAAATTTTGCAATAGTGCCTAATTGTCCTACAGAAATCTTAGAAGAATTTTAAGAATGACTTTATTTATTTATTTATTTACTTATGAACAGCTTGATTGAGGTACCTGATATATTTAAAACTGCACATATTTAATATATACAATTTCATGAGTTTGGATGTATGCATACTCCCATGAAACTATCACCACAGTCAAGGTAATAAACATACCTCCACATATTCCTTAAACACTTTTTTTTTTCTATACGTGTATTAAGGACATTTCATACAGGATCTGCCCTTTTAACAGATTTTTTAATTGCACAATCCAGTGTTATTATCTGTAGGCACTATCTTGTAAGCAGATCTCTAGAACTCATTCATCTTGTACAACTGAAATTTTGTACCCATTGAACAATAAATCCCTCCCCTGGTCCCCTGGCAATCATTATTCTACTTTCTGCTTCTATGACTTTAATTATTTTAGATGCCTCATCTAAGTGAAATTAAGTAGTATTTGTTCTTCTGTGAATGGCTAGTTTCATTTAGCATTGTGTCCTCAGGTTTCATCTATGTCGTTGCAGATGGGAGGATTTCTTTTTTTTTTTTAGAGCTGAACACTGTCCTAGACCATATTTTCTTTATCCACTCATCATCCACCAATGGGCTGTTTTCGTATCTTGGCTCTTGTGAATGATGCTATGGTGAACGTGGAGTAGAGATATCTCTTCCAGATCCTGCTTTCTTTTTTTTTTTTTTTTTTTTTTTTTGACTATACACCCAGAAGAACTCTATATCCTAGAGTGGAACATTTGTAATGTAATTTATCTGGTGTTCTTACCAGGAATGTGACTTATAAGGGTGATGCTAAGTCTGTTTATTAAAGTATGATTTGCATACCATAAATTTCTCACTAGTCAAAGATAAAATAAAATTCTGTAGAAAGCCATTTCAAGATAGAATATTTAATATTTTTGGTAGTAGTGATAAATATTTATTCAAGTATTTTTAAACACTTTTTTTTATCATCCTTTATCATCATCCTCTTGACAATTATAATTTGCATAGTCCCAGAATTTTCCTGAGATTTTCTTACTTCTTTAAACATATTCGTGTTATTAAAAGAAGACTCAAAAATCAGATTTCCTTCCGAATAAAATGCTGTGATTTACATTTGAGAGATTGTGAATTTTTAGTCTGGTTAGTTTCCAGTTTATAAGACGCTGAGTACAAACAAACCCAAGAAATATAGAGCAGGAAGGCACATTAACAGTTATCCGGTTTTTAGTCCCATCCTCTCACACTATGAAGAGGAAGTCAATTTGCAGAAATATTTTGCCATTAGGCCAGTATAGCAGCTTTTTAATTATTAAAGAGGACTGTCAGATCTTTGAAAAACTACACAACATCACAGATTTTCTTCTCCTTTGTAGCCGCACTTGGTGTCAGAATATATTTAGAAACATTGATGCTTAAGCAAATGTGTAATAGTTGTGGTCAAAGTAATGCAGCATTAAGTGTAAGTTCACCCTAGGGAATGCAAAACTAGTATTTTGATGTGTGTGCTTAAATATTTAGTATCTAGGCTGGCTCTAGGCAGAATTGGTAAAGCATACCTTTGCCGGTCACATCTTCTTTCAGCTTTTTTTCTGTATAGGATTACTGATATACTGGGTCTACAGATCTAGCACTGACCACTGAGCACATCTTAACTCTTTCTCTTACTAAAATTTCCAACACAGGTCCTGCCCTCCTGACTATCAGTTCTCTCCAACCCTCATTTCACCTTCAAGTCTTTCCCAAGCTTCATCTCCAACCTCTGATGTAGGAATTGGATAGGACATGGGGTGTGGATGGTTGGGACTACAGGGGAAAGCCACAGTGTAGGAATGGTCTACATATCTGAGCTCAGACCAGAGGCGAGAACTTAGCAGAAACACAGCTGGCAAGTGCATTATTTCAGAAGGAGATGAATACACATCGTAAATCAGGGAATGAGTACGTGAATTGGGCACTAAAGGAGAAGCATCCACTGGCTGGTAGAGCTGGAGAGAAAAGTACAGAAATTTGGTCAGAGAGGCAAGTCAGGTTCATCCCAGGACAAGTGACAATGGATGATCATTAGATAGGAAAAGAGGTCTAGTTCAGGACCAATCCAGCAGACACTGGGCTCTGGCTTCCAGTATCTTTAGAGGTATCTTTTTAAGCTGAGCTTTAAAGTGTCAGGCTTCTGCCAGACATCCTGTAAGCTTTGAAACTTAATTATTTATGTAACAGCTACTTTTAGAATGGCATTCCTTCCAAATAATAATGAGAAGAGATAACAAATAATTAATCATCCTTACTGTTCACTCACACCTCCCAGGGCCCTCCTTAGCCTTCCTTGTAACATTTTCTTTTTGAAATTTTAAGAACAGCTAGCTGTCATCTAGTGATTAGTGTGGGAGTTCCTGTTTTAAGTGCTGTATATGTAAACTCATTACCTATTCAGTTCATTTACATTTTATTACATATTTACAACTCGTTACATATCCAAACTTACGTGATCCTCACAAATACCATGTGGTACAGGAAGATAAGGAAACTGAAGCACAGAGGGTAAGTGACATGCCCAGGGTCATAGGACTGGTGAGTGGCAGGGTTAGGATTTGAAACCAGGCATTGGGGCTTCAAAGCTCACATACTTTACAATTCCTTAGCTACTGTCTCAACTAATGCTTTATTTTCCTTTTGTAACCAAAAAAAGAGATTTGATGGAGAGAGTCCACGCTGAATATAAGGGAGGGCTATCACCATTGCATATTTTCATACTGGTAGGATGCTTCCTTACATTCATTAAATCAGCCTTTGTAGATGTGCTTAAACTTTTGAAGGATTTATGCAGTTATTCTACAGACATTTACTAGTGTTCAATACCTGCCAGGGTGATAGAGATACAAAGATCAATAAACTGATTTCTAGCCTTCAGAAATCTAGAGTGAGTCAGACATGCAAACAGGTAAATTAAAATATGATTTATGACTGCTGTTACAGAAGTATGAGCAGCCTCATATAATAAAGAGAACACAGGTAACAGCAATAATCGCTAAGGGAAGACTTCTGAGCGTCCTCATGGATGATACAACATTTATCCTGGGACTTAAGAGTTAAGCAGGTGGTTTCACGACCAGGAAGAGGAAAGGGGTTATGTCAATCAAAGAGACTTCGTGAGCACAGGCGTAGTGTCATAAGAAGGCTGAGATAGTTTTGGAAATAATGGGGACTTCTGTGTGACAGGAGCATGTGTTGCACAGGGAGGGATGGTAGGAAGTGAGAAGGAGAAAGGTTTAAAAAAAAATCTGTGTATACCAAGCTAAGAAATTTGGATTGTATTTGGTAGATACTGGGAAACCTTTAGAAGATCTGATGCTGAAGACTGATACCAAATGACTTATCTGATAAGAAGATTATGCTTTAGGCAGTTGGAGAACAGACCATAGTGTGAGAAGCATCAAATATGAGATTTAGAGAATTCTAAGCCAAAGGCTTTGGCAGCTCGGGCTCAAGCAGTGTCTGTGCACTTGGAGAAGAGGGATTGAAATTGAGGGTTTTTAAAAACTTTTTTTAAGATTCATTTTTTAATTAAAGTATGAGTGATGTACAACATTATATGTTACAGGCATACCATGTAGTGATTCACAATTTTTAAAGTTTATCCTCCATTTGTAATTATTATCAGATATTGGCTGTATTCCCTGTGTTGTACAATATATCCTGGTAGTTTATTTTATGCATGATGTTAATAAAATAGAGGGGGAGATGGACAGAGAGATGGGGAAGAATGACATTAGAATTCTCTTTCAAGGTTGTAGACCCCATTTCACTGCTCCTGTAGCAGCAGTCTACAGCACCCTTGCATAGATTACCATGCCCTTCAAAGAGGCTCCACTCTGCAGCCTCTTATCTATCAGAAAAATACTTCCAAATTCCCTGAGTCCAGTCACAGTGACCTTCAAATATGTCCTCAGCCAACTGCTCATTTTATTTGTGTGAAGCAAAGACCAGTGCAACAGGGGACCCTTAAGAAATTTTGAAGGACTTAGCCTTCAGTTCAGAGAACTGAATAATGCAATACCTCTCAATTCCTTACAATGATTCAGCATTTATGTCTTTTCTTATTATCATTAAGGAGATGTGGGAAATAATGCTGTGGGCATCCTGGACCTTCTGATGCTGAACATGTTGGCTTTTAAGGCTGATTGACTTTAGAATTGACTTACAGGTGATGGCCCTTAGGTTCATCTGTAAGCACACCAATCCATGCTCATCAGTATGTGGAAACCAAGAAAGAAGTGAGTATTTAGAAGTAGCAAGTGCTGAAGAGCAGTCAGATAAGGGGAGAGCTAAAACTGGGCAAGGGGCATGACATTAATGAACTCCAGTGATTTCAGTAAAAGGCGTTTTACTACACTGCTATTTAGTAGAAGTTGGAGGATCAGAAGTTGCAGAGTAATGCACATTGAGCTGTGGATCAACAAAAATTGAGCAAATGAAGACAGAAAATGTAGACTGCTTGGAAAGACTTTTTGCTGATGAGCAGAAGCTGGATGGATGATTATGATGAAGGATAGAACCTTGAGCACAAATCTCTAAAGAGTTACATTCTTCCTTCCTCCCTCCTTCCTCCTTATTTCCTCCTTTCCTTTCTCTCTTCAATGTGGACGTTTTAAATGTGTTTATAGGCTGAAAGGAAGAAGCCAGAGCAAAGGGAGTTGCTTAAAATACAGGCGAGAGATGTCTGGTGTATGGAGGAAGTCTTTCATAAGAAAGGTAGGGGCAAAAGGCATAAGAAAATAGTCTATATTGGGTAAGTTTAGAGATGCCATTTGAGGAGACAAGTTGGGTAAGTTCCTGTTTGATATTTTCTCTATGAATCAGGAAGCTGGTTTATCAACTGAGGATGATGGGTGTGGTTGGAGTGCAGGACCTAGGAAGAGTGAAAGGCTGCAAAGGAAACATGAAAAGGAACTGATTATGGACAAATGTGATGAGGGCAGAGCAGTGCCAAGGGCCCAGATGGAGTCAGAAACTATCAATCATGTATCAGTTAGCACAGACAATTTTCAGCAACACTTCTAATTGTAGGCATTCCGGGCAGAGTGGATACCTCTTTATCTTGGGCGGAAGGGTGGGAGGAGCAGACGGACAAGAGAGAAAATGAATCAAGAATGCTGGAGAATTTGAAGGTTCCAGATGGGTTAGGAAAGTTAAGTGCAGTTTGGAATGAAAATGTAAAAGTAATGAGGAAAGGATTAGCTTTCTCAGAAAGATGAACACTTAAAACCATACACAATGATATCTTAGTAAAACTATGAACAGAGGTGTTGATCAAAAAATTCCGGAAGAGTGCCTGGCACAGAGTAGCCATAAATAAATACTCTTTAAAAGATAATTTAGAACCATGCCTTTATTTATAAGTAGCTTCCAGAGGTGGGGGAGAGTTTTGGGGAAAAACAGCTCTCTCACATGAAATTGGGATGCAAATTCAGCATTGGATTGTGTTCCTTTTTTCTCTGATGATGTTTCTGTTTGAGGGTCTGCTAGGCTTTTTAACTTGTGCTGGTATAGTTCTTAGTTCATTTCTGTTTCTTTTGCACTTATTTAGATAGGTTTAAACTCTGTTTATAAGTACAAACTTTGTATATAGCTGGTAAAATTCCAGCTATCTTGGGGATGTTTAGGTAGCTTATCAAGAGGGTTTATTCACTTTTTCTCACAAAACTGTATATAGTTGGTAAAATTCAAGCTATCTTGGGGATGTTCAGGTAGCTTATTAAGAGGGTTTATTCACTTTTTCTAACAAAACTGGCCTCTTGTGTAAACACTGCACTATGTACAGAAATAAACTGTATTCCTTTAAACTCTAAGTCTTAACTCTTTCAGATAGCACACTTAAAAAAAACAAAACAAATGAATTACTGTGAAATGGCTGTTTGCTTTAGGAGTTGACCTCATGTTGCCATTCTTTATTCAATATCTGCTGAGAGCCTAGGATTTAAATTAAACTATAGGTTAAATTATGAAAGATGGACTGAGGACTCTAGTTAGGGGACAAGAGAGAAGGGGCTTTATCATCACTAACAATGAATAAATTTCAAAGGTAGTTCAGTTTTCTATCCTGTAGAAATGTCTCTTAACTACAGCAATTCTCAATAATACGATTATGAGATAAATTAGAATCATGCCTAGCAAAATGCCTGACAGTCATTGATTCGGTGGTCAAGTCATTTAAGCTCTCGTAGTCTCCATTTCCTCATCTCTAAAATGGGAATAATCATTCCAAACAAGGTAATTATGAAAATAAAATTGATAGCACTTACCCAATGATAATTACCTTGAAATTTTAGTTCTCTTGTCCACTTTTTCTGTTAGGCTAGAAGATTCAGTTAATCAGTTATTGACTCTCTTTTTGTTCCTTTCTCAGTGACAAAAAGCCAGAGAAACAAAGCTCCAAACCACCATCTGGTTTTATTTGTACAAACCCAAGTAAGAAGAGTAGGGGATCAGTTCTTTATTTCAGCACAATAATTGTTTGGGGCCTTCTCTAACATGCTTATTTTGTCCTCTAAGAGTGAAGATATAATTTTTTTCTAGAGACAGGTGTGTGAAATAACCATAATTCCTGCATCTGTGATTATAGGAACAGGGTACACCCTAGAAGAATGGCAGGAGCCAGCATTTGTCTTGACTACTTCATACTCTTCAACTTGCTTTCATTTCTTGATTTCCAAGTGATTCCCCAGGGAGCATTTCGCTCCTACAGGAATATATTTCAACATCCAACTACAATTTTACCACCACCGCTGTTTTAAATTGCAGTTAGTCTTTGCCTCACTGAATTTGTTGACTTTGAGGTCCCCAGAGATTTCTTCTGAAAAACCCCTCAGGTAAGACAAGTTACCAGGTAGTGGCCTAAGAGTTAATTTTTTGCCTTTTATTCACTGGAATCAATGGAATGTCTTTATCATGCTACATATAAACGACAATTTGTTTCCGGAATGAGTTGGTGATTTCAGAGGGTTCAGTGCTGGGTGAGAGAGTTAGTATTTGGCATTTAAACCTCAGGCATTTCATATTGAACACAAAAGAACTAGTCACGCTGTTAACTACTGGGTGGTTGATTATATATAAAATAATAATGTGGTTCAGTCTTTTTACTGTGAACTTTTTAAACTTGTTTTTATTAAACCGGTGCTGGATTAGGTCCCCTCTCCTGATATCCCATTATCCTTTGTTTACCTTTCTGAATTTATTATCACACTATATTGATTTAGTCTTTTTTTTTTTTAATTTTCTGCTAGAATGTGAGAAAATTCAGGGAAGAATTTATGTCTCGTTCATTGCTGCAGTCCTAGACCCTAGCACATAGCATGTGCTCAGTATATATTTACTGAATTCATGAGTCATGTGTATTTAGTTGCAGGTTAAGAGAAAACCTGCTAAAAATGCGTTGAACAATTAAGGTATTAAACTTAATAATTTTGGCCTAATTTGATCAAGATTCACACCACCACTTCTCTGCAGTTTGTTTAGCTCTTTACATCCCAAGGTCAAAACTTGACCCTTATGCCTGCTTCCCTCAGACTGCAACAGGTACCCTCACAGATTTAGGGCAGGAGACAGGGTCTGTGACCCAGACTACTGGAAACAGTCCTGAAATTCCCTCCAGTTGAATTCTTTTAGGTTGCATGTCATCCTTAAACCCATACCTGTGGTCAAGCATAGAACAGATGGATTGGCTTTGCTGGGATTGTATGTTTTGCCTCTAAAAAATGATTGGAATCAGGAGACAAATGAATGCAATGTAATTATTAAAAATGTGCACTACAGCTAATGAATGGAATTCCAGATCTCTTGTGCATTTTAATAAAGTGTAGTGAAATGAGACAGCATTAAAATTTTTAAAAGATCTGAAATCTTTGTCTTTAATGGTTCAAAAGCAGTTGCACTTGTTTACACAAGTAGCTTAAAAATCTGTTCATAATGATTCTAGCTGCACACAATTAACTAAAACCCAAGGCTTAGCCTAGCAAAAGTTATACTGTACAATGATTTTCATGATGCAATTTAGGAAAAATCTACCAGCTCCAGTCCCCACCAACTTATCCTCTTAAATATATGAGGAATTTTAGCCTTCAACAAAGGATGCATTTTTCTTTTGATAATAGGAAAATGATTGAATAACTGGGTGAGGGAAAACAAACAAGGAAAGCTGAAAATGGAGGGAAACAAATTTAACAGACACAATTTCGCCTAGAGATATCCCAGATATTTATGACTTCTTAAAAACTTGATTTCGTGTGAGCATTTACATTTTGCAAGAAGGTATATAAATGAATGACGTGTCTGAGGTTGGGGGAGGGACAGTAGCCAGGAAGCCAAATCCAGTATTGTGGGAGTGGTGCTGTGTATAAAACTTAAATCGTCTTCTTGTAGAATGTTTATCAAGTGTTCAGCTCCATGGCAGTACCCCTTTCTTCTGTGTCAGTCCTGTGCAAATCCTATTGTCTGGTTCATTCTTCACTTGCTCCCATACTGCCTTGCAATATCTTGCAATGTAACTTTTCATTTGCATGCATTGTCTTCCTAAATGGAATGTAAACATTCTGAGAGCAAGAGCTTTGTCTTGTCCTCCTCTGAAATTAAACCCTGTATTTTGTAGAGTGGTATAGTAAATAATTAGTGCTGACTACATGCCTGTGGGAATTGAATCAAATGTTCTCTTTTATGGTGATTTGTGTTGAGGTGATTAGACCACAATGATGTGCAAAGTGTTTGCCTAACATTTTTTTTTTCCACTGAGAAACTTAGATTAAAACTTAAATATTGACATGCAAAGAAAAAGATCCAATAAGAAAGACTGTGGAAAGAGTTTCAAAGGGAATGGAACCATTTGAAATTATTTTCATTGCTTTTCTAATGCCAGGTTTCTAATGACTCTCAAACAGATAGATAATAAAGGAAGAAATGTTATGGGTGTGTCACTGCATTTATATTACTTCCATAAAATTAATAAAAATGTCAAGATATGGACATAATGTTATTCAGACATTCTTCTGAAATAGATGCAGGGAAATGAGGAGAGATGGTACAATACCATTATTGTTTCCATATTTGTTGTTGTAAATAGTGGAGTCCTTGTCTTTGGTGAACTGTCAGCCTAAAATGTTCTGCCAAACCTTCTAAAGCAAGTCTTTATTAGAATTAATCACAAGTGTCAGCTGAGCCAGCATTATCCTTTCCATGTAATTTAAACAGACTGTTATATCCTATGTGCAAAACATTTGCTTTGTTTTAGATGTGGAGTTGGACCATAACACAGTGCTAGTAAGAGAAAAAGAATCTTTTGTCCTTGCTGAGGCTCACGATGCTAAGAAGCTGAGGTCATACCCTTTTGTATGTAGTAAAGATATTTGCTAGGTCTCTGCCTCGATTTGTCCAGGCTGGTAGCAGCATTTCCCCAGTCACATTCCAGAGTGAACTGGGAATTCTTGAATTCATTTTCCTCCTCTCATCATTTGTCGAGTCCCAGCAATCCTGTCTTTGAAAATTCTGGCTATAGCCTTTTCTAGCCTGTTGCATGATATAAGAGCAATGCCCACGGACTGGGAGACAGAAAGTCTGGCTTTAGTTTTTGTCTTCCTCCTGCCATGTATATGACCTTCTTCAAGTCACCTAACATTTCTTGGTCTCAATTCTTCTACCCTTAAGTTCCTCCCAGCTCACATTCTGTGGTTCCTCATTGAACATCTGCCTGTCCTTTTGTCACATCTGGAAGGTAGTAATAACCTTTCATGTGGTGCCTCTGCCTGAATCTCTGTTTCCTAAATCAGGGCTCCTGACCCCTGGCATTCCATTTTTCTGAAACATTGCTTTATTGGTTTACAAAACCTGCGATAGTAGTATTTATTTTGTGATAATTTATTGAGTTGTACACGTAATGATGGTGAACATTTCTATAAATGGGTGTTATATTTCAACAAAGAAGATTAAAAAAACCCAACACTTAATGGCTCTCCTACCCCAGGTCTGGCTTATCAAACTTGAATTTGGCCCCCAACAACCTGACCTCAAGTTGGTTCCACTAACCTTGCTACAGAGCAATATAATCTGGAGAATTTTCTCTGGAGATCGAGAAACTTCAATGTGGAGCTGAAATTTTTTTTTTTCATTCCAAATGATTCTCATGCTGCTAATCCATCGTTAAACATTTGGAAAACATTATATTTGACTCACTATGCCTTTATTTATGACAGGGGTTCTCAAGTTTCAGTCCATATCAGAATCACCTGGAGTGATGATTAAAATTTAGGTCCAACACCAGGGTTTCTGATTCAGTCAGTTAAGGGTGGGGCCTGAGAACTTGCATTTTTAACCACTTCCCACCTGGTGCTGATGCTGCCGGTGGGGGACCACACTTTGGGAAGCTCTGGTTTATGCTCCGACCTTGCTCCGACTTTGCTCTGGCACGCCACTTCCCTACACCATCTTCACCTGCCAGCATGTTAACCATCATTCTGCTGCTGCTTTCCTGGAGCAATCCTCGAGGTCCCCGTTGGAAGGGATCTTTTCCCTCCGTATTCTGTCCAGCACTTCTCTTCTGCTTCTGTTATCCCTATTACCTACTTCAGTTGGAATGAGATCGTAAGTTCCTTGAAACTTTATATCATTGTTGTACAGCATCCTGTCCTCACACCTGTGGTTCAGTGATTTGTACAACAGAGCGAAATTCAGTGTACATTTTTCGATGAAAGGCAACCCCTTGAAAATTTCTTCTCCCAGTTATTTTTTCCTACTTTTTGCTCATGATTTTACATTTCCCCCTCTAATGTGTGTGTGTGTGTGTGTGTGTGTGTGTGTGTGTGTGTGTGTGTGTTTAACCTCACAAGGCATTCTTCAAGATTTCTCTTTGAAATGTAAAAAGACTCCACTGAAAACTATTTTCAGGTAGATAAACTTTGCCATTGACTTACTGGTTTCTAAGGTATGCCAGTTCTTGCCTATATATATGTTTTTTAAAGTTCTTCCCTTAGTCACTGTCATTTAACCTCAAGTACCATCGCTCAGAATACATTTTGTCTGAGATTATGTTTCTGCTATGATCCTGTTAAACTATACTTTTTATTTGATCTCCACATCCTCCTTTGTCAGATGTCTTGGTAGATATTTCTATTTGGTATTGTATGGAATTTTGTTCAGTTTTTTTTTTTCTAATGGACAAATAAATAGAAAGTAGCCATCACTGACATATTTAACCCAGAGCCAGAATTTTAGTGTTGGAAATATGCCAGTTTGTGGACTCCATTACATTTCGTATTTATAGAGAAATAGACTGAAGCCAGGTACTATCAAAGAGTTGTGCTGGTCACAGATGGACCTGGTGATGGATTTCTGTATCTCAGTAGTTGAGATCTCATCCTAAAACTCTGTCTGGAATCAGCTGGACTCCATTTACCGAGACTCAGAAGACAATTTCAAAGAACATCTTACATGTGCTTAGAACTGCAGGGCTTCCTGCCTCGACAGCACTTAAAGAGTCAGGTTCTCCTGAAAAGCCTGAGAATGGGAACCAAGTCTCTTTGGACTCAGAAGTAAGGCCCCTCTTTTTGCCTTTTTATTTGGAAAGCCGGGTATTTTAAGAGACTAACTATATTTGACCAAAGAAGTGTGTGATCTGTGTACTTTTAGAAATGAAATGGATAAGAAACTAGAGTAAGAGAAGTAAAAACTCAACCTTAGAGAATGCAGGAAGTTTACTTTTCAGGTAATTTTGAAAAGTCCTATTTAAAAAAAATTCCTGAACTCTGCTTAATAGTAGTAGTACTGATGTTTACTAATTTTGAGTACTTTAATAATACTGTTTCATTTTAAATGCTAGTGTGAGAAGAGTTTAGTCTTGTACCTAATAACTCACATCAGTGGCTGAAAATACAAGTGTTAACCAGGACACCCTGCAGGGCAACGCTTCCCAATGAAATCTCCCTCCTGATAAAGCAATTTTGTTTTCTAATTTTCCATTTATTTTAATGTTCCATTTTGTTTATCTTTTCCTCCCGTCAAAAAGCTTTTTCCTTGAGTTGGAGAAAATTAGTTGCAGTGCGTAGATTTTTATGCCTCTACTTTTTGAGAAAAAAAGAATTATAATTTCAATTGAGTTTGATGAGACCAGGCAAGAGAATAAAATGCTAAATACAAATACTAGCTATTTAATATTCTCCTATAAAATATGATTTTCTTACTTTGAAACTGAATTTTGCTTTAATTTTATTTATTTTTGGGGAGAGGAGGTAATTAGATTTCAGGACCTCCTGCATGCTAAGCATGCAGTCCAACACTTGAGCTATACCCTCCCCCTTATTTTGAAAGAAATATGTGCCCATAGTAGAAAATTCAAAAGCATAAAATACATATAAAATGGAAATTCTTTAGGAAATTTTCTGTCAGTCACCAGTTCTAGTCCCCAGAGGCAATCATCATTAACAGGTTTCTGTGTATCCTTTCTATTTATATAACACACACACACAACAGAAAGTGAATCGTGCTCTGTGTATTTTACAAAGCCTTATTTTTTTTCCTGAAGTATTTTTAAAAAGCATACTTAAGAATGATGAGCAGAACAGATATAGGAAGAAGAGAAGAAATGAATAATTGAGGATAGCTTATCAAGTATACTTTTTAAAAAAAAAAGTAAAACAGATTAACAATCCTCTATTCCTCAGGAGAAAAGGAAGCCAAGGAGGCGACGAGCTTCTCTTTTGTTTAAATTGTTGATTCAGGAAGCTGGTATTCATTTACTCAAAGATGTTTGCTGCCACTCACTGCTCTTTTAATTCTGTACCTGCTGTTAATGAACCAAGGAGATAAATGGTTCCAGAAACATCCTATCAGATGCTTATTGCTGTGACTGTATAGTCATTGTACATTTCTAGTTTTGATGCTTAAATGAACTGTTAGCAAAAATAATTTTCAGATTATTTGCCGGAAACGTCTAGACCCCATGTGCTCATAGTGCCATAGTAAATAGTCTGAACAGACTTTTAGAAGTGTAATTGCTGGAGAAATTACTTCATATTATAATATGACTTTAAATATGTGAATTTGGTGAAAATACAGCCATTATTTGACCTTGGTGGTGGAAGAATCACTCCTCAGTCATTGATGTGAAAGGTGCCTCCAAGTGATGATCTGCACTTGTGGAAAAGATGCAACTCTTGAGTTTCTGTAGAGTGAAGCTTAGAGTATGTATCTGATCCACTGTTGGATAAATCAGTAATTTCTGTAATCATGTCTTTCTGGCAGAGGTAGTCATGTGAAGGCAAATGGTGTGTTTTCACACATGGGACCTTGTCAACTTGCCCTTGGTCTTTGTGGTCTCCTGTCTTCAGAATTAACATTTCCTTACCCACCCTGCAGGTGGGAGGCAGCAGGAGAGACCCCATGCCCCTTGGTGGCACCAGTGTTGCTTTTACAGTGTAATTTGGCTTGATGAGGGCATTCATTTATCTAAACCTATCACGACTTCTTGTAGATTCACAAGGCACTCCAATGGATTTTAGAGCAAGGAGATACATTTCCTCTAATGTTGCTTTATTATTTTATAGAATAACAGTTTTCCAGAAATGTTTTTGATGATCTATAATCTATCTTTTCATTTTTAAAATGCCCCCCCCAACCCTGGTCATTTGAAAGAGGCCTCTTTTAGTGGCAATTATCTATCTCTCATTGAGTTCTGGATTCATCTTGCCTTGGAAGCAGAATAAACTAGATTTTATTTATTGGTTTATTGGCCCGTTATTTGCACACCTTGCACAGAATTCTAAATAGTGCAGTGAATGGATTTTATGCACATATGAGTCCTCTACTATTTTAATTTGTTCTTTGTTTAAAAAAGAACCCAACAACTTTCCTTATCTTTACCAGTGCCTAAGGAAGCTGACCATATCGGTGCATAGTTTGGGAGCCTCTGGGAACACTGCAGTAAAGAGAGAAGCCTGGAGAGTAACGTTAGCAACCTTGAGCCTCAGGGAGGGGTACACAGCCTTTTTACAGGAAAAGTGTGCCTCCCAGACTCAGGCATCCTCTCTCCTGGAAGAGTGCTGGCTCAGCTCTCACTGTATTCTCTTTTGCCTGTATTTGGTGTTCACTGTGTAGAGAGAAGCAGAGGGAAGTTCTTAGTATTCAAGACAGCCTGTGTCCTTCCAGGACTTGTGCCCGTGACTTAGAAAAGGGCCTTGTTCTCAGTGTTTGTGGGGAGGCCGGAGATAGTATGTGGACAGTAAATGGCCTTTTCACAACATAAACCCCCACACACTGTCATTTATTTCCGTGTTTCATAGGAGAGTGTACTGAAGTTTGGTCACTTCTCTGTGGGGTTGTGTTTTTGTCCATTGGGAAATGCAGGGTCCTTTGTAGTGGATTTGATACAAATGAAGGTGAACCAGGGAGGGGGCCTGGTCTTCGTCCTGCTAGGCTTCCGCCATATAACACCAAGTGTGTGATCATGACAAGGGTGGGCTTTGGCCTTGGATCAGGCACCGGTGGGTCTGGGCTTTGCTACTTCATTGGACCTGTGACCCCAGCAAAGCTCCTTGGCCTTTCTAAAACTCGATTCCTTCTTCTGTGAAACATGGTAGGGTGTTGAGATGCTTCAGATTCCTAGCCCATGGCTTGAACCAAGTAGGTGTATTCAGCAAATAGCGCTCCTTCCAACCAACCTTTGCTTTTGATGTTCTAGTGATCTCTGAGGACAGTGTTAATCTTTCCAGAAGTCTTTATTTTCCAAATCATTGTTATCTCTTGCCCTTTGAAAATATGTTTATTTTTATTGCTACTTAGGATATAAAACATTATGGAATTTGGAGGCTGGTGGAGATTCCCTAAATATTAACCAGTGCATTACAGTTTAGGAGGGAAGATATATTCAAGGCTAGCATGGTCTACAGCACTAGGCATATTTTAGGTTGGGCAAGTCTTTGTTGTGGCTCTAACCACCTGGTGGATTACTTTGCAGCATCCTTTGTGGCTTCTGTCTACTAGATGTCAGTATCACTACCCTCTTGCCCAGTTGTGATGACCAAAAGTGTATCCAGCCATTGCCAAGTGTTCCTTGAGGGACAAAATGACCCCTTAGTTGATAACCACCAATCTCTAGGGAAAGGAAGTCTGTGCATGGATGCCTCTTACACACAAAGCCTTTATAAGGCAAGTGTCATCCTTTATTGTGGCCTTGGGAATCCTGTATCTTCCAGAAACCTTTTGTCCTCAGTCTGACTCTATTAGTGAGAAGAAACTTTTAATTAATATTTAAAGTATCTATCACTGTTACACCTCAAATCATTTATTTTTTTAATGGAATTGAGAATCTATGTGGACCAGGCACTGTCCTATGTTATAGAGTAATTTAAAATACATAAGATGAGGCAGTATTTACTTATAAGTTAAGAGTGTGAATTCTAGAGTCAGAGTGCCTGAGTTCAAAGACCAACTGGTTCCAGCATTTCTGGCCATGCGATCTTCAAAAGTTGAGTATGTCAATTTCTTCTTATGTAAAATGGTAGTAATGGTACTGTTGCTTTCACACATTTTTTGATAACAGTAAACCAAATCATAAACATAGAGCAGTTAACACAGTGCTTGGTGCATAATATGTGTCAAACGAATGTTAGTTGTGGTAGATGTTATCACCGTCTGCATCAGGAGCATTACCTTTAAGGGTGCTATGCTTATTCAGGAGAGCAGCCTCTAATCTTGAATGGAGGGGTGGCAGCAACATCGAAAAGCTTTGTTAAAAAAAAATAAAATAAAAAAGAGCCCTGAGCTGAGCCCTGTAGGACTAATTCACCCAAAAGATAGTGAGGGGAAGAAGCAGGGGGAAGGGCATCTCAGCACAAGTATTACCTTCCCTTTTATGTATAATCTGTGTTATGGAAACAAAATAGTATTGTTTAAATACTTTAAAATGTAATATTTATTTTTCAACCTGTATTTCTCAGGCCCACAACTCATTATACTTAATAAAAGTTCATTTTGCTATTAGAAAAGTTTCATGAATTAGTCTTTATACCATTTTCATGAAATACTGATTTTAATGGAAACCTTATTTTTCCTTGAAAGCTACATGATGAGAACTATAGGACAGTGTTGTCTAATTTTAGAATTCCTTCTGATCACAGGCTAAGGAAAGCCTGGCTATTTCCAACTTCCTTTTGCTTGTTTACAAATAATGTCAAAACATAAGTTATTTAGTGGAGTTTTTTCTGTCTTCCACTTCCATGTTAGCTACCTTATTTATGTAAGAATCGGGATCTATTTATCCTTGGGCAATTCTTGGTGAATGCTCAGCTGCCTTGGTGATTCGAGTATAATATTGAAAACAAACCAATCCCCTTCTTAGTGTATGTATACATGTAAGATAGTGATATCTCCAACATACAGGTAGGTTTCTGTGACCCATAGAATAACTAGTGGGGGAGATAGGACAATTTTACAGGTGAGAAAAATGGTCTCAAAAGTATTGTTGCTTGTACTATATACACAATTATGTATTAAAGTGAACACTATGTAGTCATATACCTTTTCAGAGACCTCTTATTAGCTGTGAAGGTAGAATGATGTTTTGCAGAAAAGCTTTGTGTCTCTTCTTCATTTCTTTTATATTTCATAATCCTTGGTTAGTGCCGGTGGACTTAAATGACTGATTATTTTAACTTGCCACTAGTTTTGTAAATATTTTTATTATTCAGTGTGAATATAGTAGAATGCATTTTAGCATTTACATGATTCTGAATAATTACTTATTGGGCCCATTTTTCTGAGCTTTCTGAGGACATCTTCTGTGACTTTATCTTGACACAAGTTCCTCTTACTGAATTCACACCTATTGGAAGCTCTTTGGACAGCTGACTACTGAATTTACTGGGGTAGATCAGACTGTTAAATTTTGACCATCTTACAAGATACATGATTGTGGTAGCCAGCTTTCACATGTTCCCCAATGATCCCCACTCCCTTGGTTTCATGCCCTTGAGTTCCATCCCACATGGAGTAGGGCTGACTTGTGCATCCGGTAGGATATTTCTGTCAAGACGAGACTGACATCCAAGCCTAGGTCCTAAAGCTCATTGCGACTTCTGTCTTGCTCTTTTGAATCATGTGTCCTGGGGGTAAGCCAACTGTCCTCTTTTGAAGATGCCGTTTTACAGGGCAGCTCTATGGAGAGGAACACGTGGTAGGGAACTGAGGACTGTCTAGACCATGTGAGTAAGCCATCTAGGAAGTAAATCTTCCACCACAGTCGAGCCTTCAGATAACTGCAGCCCCTGGCCAGCATCTTGACTGCAGCATTATGAGAGATGTGGACTGGAACCAGCCAACTAAACTACTACCAGAGTCATGGCCCACAGAGACTACAGAATAATAAATGTTTATTGTTTTAAGCCACAATGTTTGGGGATATTTTATACTGAGCAATAGTTAACTAAAATATTATGTATTTGAAATGATTTTGAACTTCATAGTCAGGTAGTGTTAAAACAGAAATGCAATATTAAGTGCTCTATGTATTGTTTTGTCTATTCAAAATGGAATATGCCTTTATTTGCTCGGTATTATAATTAAACAATGATTCTTTTAATTGATTTGACTAGTTGTTAATTAGTATTTTAATTTAAAATAAAGGAAATAAATGGAAAACATAAAACTGAAGTGTTAGGCAGTTATAAACTATTGAATTAAATTCATTTCTAAATTGTTACAATGTGTTTTTAACATATTTATATGATATCTCACAATGTTAACAGAATAGCTTGAAGAGATTCCCCCTTAATAAAAAGATGGTTGTAATCCTTGAATATTACTTTTATCTTAGTATTTTACAAAATTTATTCATTGATTTTGTAATGCCTCAGAGAAATAAAGACAGAAGGAAGGAGAAAAGAGGAAAGATAAGGCAGTTAAATATTATTAGCCCTCATCTACAAATCAAGAGTTGAAAGCCGCATAAAGTCTAAATTGATTGTCGGTATCCTGCCAGAGATTCCTTCTAGTATTGAAGGAGCTTGTGTTCCCTGTGGTTGCATTGTCAGGATAAGCTCTGTATTGTGTATCCAAAAAGTGTAGCTTTGACATCTGAGGGCATAAAGGTTGATTCAGGAGATTTGCTCACAAAAAGAGAATCTTGTTGTAATAATCATTGAAAATATGTTTTAGTGAGCCAGGTTAGTAGTGTATTGAATGCTTTTAGCACAATGCGCTGACTTCATAAAATAATTTTATTTTACTCCACTGTCTTTTGAAAAAGCGGTTTATTATGTTGGCATAACATAATGATCACTGCCAACCATGATTCTTCATGCTTCCTCAGAAAATAAAGCTGTCTCCTTATCCCTAGTTAAGTTTATGAATACTGTCAAAAGCCACAAAGCTTCCTGAAATATTTAAAAAAGAATGTGTATTCATCAATAATACTTTTTAGATTCCATAAGCTTTTGCTGATTAAGACCATAAACCACATTAGACAGATTCAGGAATTAGACTCTAAGTCTTTTCTTCTGGTTCTTTGTTCTGACCAGAGCAATTACCTTTCATTATTTCCTCTTACTCTGACAGTTTTCTGTATTGGTAAAGTAAATACAAGGTTTGTATTAAAAAATGTAGCTGTGAATCAGCATACTTTCTTGTCTTGAGCTTTGATGGCAGGTGTGCTTGGCCATCTAAGCAGGCATTTTATGGTCGCTGCAGATGGTGTGTCCTGTCAGCTGGACTCACACATGATGTATGATATTAATTGTTCCTGGACCCTTGAAGGAATGAATGCTTTTGCTATCATGGGGAACATGTGGGAAAGAAAAATGAGTAAGTAGAATTAGCCTCATCTTTCTCATCTTTATGTTGGGCCTTTTCGGAGATTCTAGGTGTTGAAAACTTCTTATCACATGCTACTTCATATAAAGTAGTTGCTCAATAAATGTCATTTTTGCTTCTCGTGATGATGTTGGCAGGTATTGCTGAGTCAAAAATGCAGATACCCCAGTGGAATCCAACATGGAATGCAAAGATTTACTTGTGCATGTGCTCAATTTTTCATATACTACTTCTGACTTTGAACATCCATTTGTGAAAAAGAGACCAAAATAGCTGGCTGCTGAAAAGAGTCCAAAAGGAAAATATTTTGACATTTATGTGAAAGGACTGAATGAACTGTTACAAATTTAGAACTTAGGGAAACCAAGAGTCATAACATATCTGAATCAATAAAAGAATTGAGTAACGTAGGTGACATGGTAAAAGTTTGAAACAGGCATCGATGTGGCAGCAGAGTGATCGAGAAGCTGGGGAAACTGAAGGTGTGAGACAAGTGGCTCAGATTTTTCTTGCTTCTGATAAACTGTTCTTGAAGAAGGATTGGGCTTTTGATGTGTTCGAGTTCATTCTGAAACTCAGTCTTTCTGGGAGATGTATCGGAAGTGATGAGCAAACAATCATGTTTATCATTTACAAGCTTATCATTTATAAAATCATTTCCTCTAAATTTTCTGGATCAGTCACTCTGAAATCCCAGGGGATGGTTAGTTAAGAAGCCTTCCTACAACCGTGGGGCCCTGTTTTGTTGCCGGGACTACAGACCCTGATGTGCGTGAGCAATGCCTTCCCCAGCAAAGCACCCAACAACCCATCAGATATGAGAAATGAACCACTGTAGCCTCTGGATAAAGTCATTGGTTTATTTAAAATCTAAGGTAATACAGCCGTCACTGAAGTCTCCCTTTCAACCACAAAGCTCCACTGCATACTAATTTTGAGCTCAGGAACTCTCATCAAATAAGATTCCCCCCCTCCCCTAAATGACAACCATGTAATTTGCATTTCACTGCCTATCATTATATCATTTTGTATCTTAGAACCTGAGAAATAGTATTTGGGCAGATCCAGTAGATAGGCTTCTATGATGGTGGGGAATGGTGGACACATTCAAATGTAAGGTTCTTGTTCTTTGGCAAGAACGTCTTGGCACTCTCATCTTTCTAGCATAGCACTTGCCCTGGTCATTATTATTACTTAATTATACAAATAAGGAAAATGCGTAGAGGAGCCAGGAGACTGAGTGTCGAGTTTCACGTATTCAGTGTTTTTCCACCACCAGTGATCATGGTCCATTGTGCTCTGCGTGATGCTTATCCTGATTAATTTTTCATTGAAGTTGGAGGAGAAATGATTAGGCAAGCACCAAGAGAACATGATGCATGGGCTAGTTGTACTTGTTCCAGAATACTTAGTAAGGCAATAAAGCCCTCGTGTTTTAGTTCCTGGCTTCAACACATTGTGTTACATCAATCACGTTAATTTTGTTCCATTTACTGAATGAATTTTGATGTGAAGAATTGATGGAACATAAAGTTGGATGAAATATGTATGTGTGTGTATATATGCATGTGTATCTATAATTTATATAGTTTAAAATTTTTATTTGGAGTCTGAAACAGTGCTGAGATTGAGATGCAGACATAGCAGTTCTTTTGTTACCTAGGTAGTTGTGAAAGTGCATATCCGTATGTGCCTGGAGAATGTGATGTACACACAGTGATTTTCCGTCAGTAATATCTCTAGTACAGTTTTATGCTAGACTATGTCATAATAGAAAGTAATGGATACCAAACTATATTGACAGAAGTGTGTCTTGGCAAATATCAGGGCAGGAAAAGGAATGATTCTTCCAAGTGTCTGCTTTAGATGTCTTGGTACAGGAAGGCTTTGAGGCCAGAACACATTTAGCATGAATACATCTTTTTTCAAATTAAAATATTGTATTTTTCTATTACTGAAAATGGATTGCTTCTTTTATTAAAACAATAAATTAAAATGAAATTAAAGATAACCAAGGCCTGTTTTCACCCAGTGTCTCTTAGGCACCAGAAAGCCATGCGGGCATCTTGATAAGAGACATGCTTCAGGAGGTTAATCTGAGGATAATATTCTAACAATCTGACAGATTCTAAGCAGAGAATTAAGTCAGACTGGGAGGACAATATTACAGGAGAGCTAGTGTGAACCTCAAGGGCATATAGACTATCACAAGTTCTTAACTGAGGATGTGGAAATGTTTGGAGACATTTTTAGTTGTTACACTTTCTGGGGAATGCTCCGATGTTGAGTGGGTGGGAATCTGGAAAGTGAAACATCCTGTGTCATGAGAGATCTGCACAACAGAGAGTTTCTCATCCTGCCTGCAGACACAGCCCTTGAGTGAATGGGGTAGTGCAGTCAAGTGGGAGTTTGGGGGGACATTAACTAAGAGACACTATAATTAGGGATAAGAAACTTCCAGGGAGTCTGTTCTGCAGAGCATAATTAAGGTCCAGCATGTTCTTTCAGATAGAGGCATCTTTACATACTTGTTCTTGTCTTAAGAGTACTCAAATGCCAGGATTTTCCTTGAGTTTTCTCTTGAAAGAGTATCAGGAAGATAATTCTTACCAATAAAGACAAACATTACAACCTTTAAATTATTGGAAACATTCTACAGGGGAAAATTATAGATAAAAATATCTGTTAAAAACTCAGGGCATGAGCTTATGAATTAATCTCCTTAAAGAAAATAAGATGAAGAACTAGATTTGTTTGCTACTGTGCTACTGAAATGATTATAAGAAGAATGTTTGTATCTACATTCATCCAGTCTTTCAGCTAGCGTTTTTTTTTTTTTACCCCCAGCATTTTTTGTGTGCCAGGCACTGCTCTATAAATTGAGCATACAGCAATGTCTTGAGGGAACTTATATGATAACAGGGAAGATAGACGAGATAATGCCAGGTAGTGCAGGAAGCTCAAGGAAGATGGGGTGAGTGCGCAGACAATGACAAAGGGTTATTTTTAATGGGCTTCCCCAAAAAAAGACTGTCAGGAAGAGGTGACCTCTTGAGTAGAAACTGAATAAAGGGCAGATGTCAGCATGTGAATATGTGCAGGAAAGAAATTGAGCAGAGAGATCATCAAAAGCTCTGAGAATAATTGCTTATGTGGAGGACCAGTGGGGAGATCAGAGAGCAAGAGGTACACTGTAGAAATGAGGATGGAGGGGCAGCCCAGTGCCCAGACGGTGGGAACTGTTAGCCCATCCAACACCTATTATATGGAGTCACCCCGACCACCACTGTTAGATTCTGAGTGTGAAAGAGGCAGAGTGTAGGCTGGGAGAGAAAGAGATGAATCAAGGATGGCTCCGAGGTCTACAAATTACTCCGAATTTATGGGATATTCATTTGTGGAACTAACATGTAACTGAAAAGTTAAAGTCAACATTGTCTGTCAGATTTAACCGCTTGAAGCCCTTTCAGATATTGCCGTTTAATTGAACGTTGTCATCCCTAATTTTCAGGGATATTTTAGCGGCTTGTTCTAGACTGGAGATTTTCCCAACCTTTGACTTTGGTTTTCCATAGTTTTGTAAATTGTCACTGTATAGAATGAGGCTTTAAAAATACATGGTTGAGAAACACTTTGTGGAGGAATGAAGTATAAATAGAGAAGTTGTTAGGAGTGTGAATTTTAAAAGTACACTGCCTGGGTTTAAATGGTGACATCACCACTAAGGAGCTTTGCAGCCTTAAGGAAATTAGTTACTCTCTTTTTCTGCATCTGTAAATTAGAAGTAATAATATTGCCTACTTTAGAGGATTGTTGTGACAATTTAGTGATTTACTACATATAAAATGCTCTGAGCAATGCTTGGCACATAGTAAGTTCTTAATAAGTGTTAATGATTTTTATCACCTATTAGTACCGTTGCTAACATGAACAGATATGTAATGATTTGAATTTAAAAAGAAACAGTTTCAGAAACAAAAGGCCTGGATAATCCATAAACTGAACAAGCCAAAATGAATAATTGAAAACGAGTTCTGTATAAAATTAATGAAAGAAACAAAATTCAATAGATAAATTCACATCTAAAATGGTTAAAATTATATCAGATTATTCTTGTCTTAAATTTGTAACCCAAGAGAAGAAACACAAATATCAACAAGAAACACATTTTTTCCAATTGTTATTTATATCATTATTAGGTGTGTATTACTGTGTTATAAATTTGCTGCGGTTTTTTCTATTTGCAAAATGAGGAATCCAAAATCTAAGTATATTTTCTGCATTTTCCAGAATTTTAAATTTCTTAATTGTATCTTCAGGTACATATAGGGTACTAAATTGAATGTATACAGTAAGTCAGTCTTATTTGCTCATATATTGAAAGTAATTTTATCATATGGAAAAAGTTCTTAAGAATGCCTAAAGCAGAGTTTTATAAGATATTAATATCTATACTACTTAATAACAATTTTAGTATAAAAATAATAAAGTTGTAAAATCTAAGGGCTGACTTATTTCCAAGCCCATAAATACTGTCTTTCTTTAGAGGCTACTGATAGGATTCCAAATGGCTTGGGCATAAGTATTCAGTAAGTATTCGCAGCTTGATTAATGTGTAATTATGAAATTTATTGGCTACATAAAGTGAAACAGAAATTCTGAGACTGCTCTATGAATTACACAAGCAGAGCAGAAAATAATGTGGTTTTTTAAAGTGTAATTGTGATAAGTGGCCTTTAGTTTGACATTTTGAAGCTGACCTGACAACATCAGGGTCATCTATAAATGTTATCCGTTACCCGTTGCTTAATGTGCACTGTCATTGGAGCTTGGGCGTGTCACTTGCAAAGCTGCAGGTAAGTGTGGTTCCTTTCTGTTTCCCTTTATCTTCTGCTTGGACTGTTGCAGTATCATTCACTCTAATTTTTCCCTGAAATAAAGTCCAAAACATTCAATGTTCTCTGCAGTGTAGTACCAACCCACCTTTCCAAGTGTGATGGTATTTATGTATTAATCTCCTGTTAGACTATTTTGATATACTTTATTGCTTAAATATATGACATATTAACTTCTGTACATTAAGAACTCTCCTCTCTGTTTAAAATGACATTCTGCTTGTTACTCTGCTTTTTGGGCATAATGGGATTGCCTAGCATGCTGAAAGTAGGAACAAAGCAGGCCTGGAAGAAGATGGGACACCTATACAGGGAATGACTCCTTGCCAGGTTGTCGTGTCTCACAATTTCCGTTATCGCATAACCGAGGCCTTTTTTAAGGGAGGCTGCATTGGGGCCGACTCATGGCAACGATGGTTACAGAAGTCGTTGTTGGAGGAGGTCCCATAGGTTTAGCACCAGGGGTGATGGAAGCTGAGTGAGAGAAATACAACAGTCAGAGTTGAACACTGGACTCCAGGACTCGACTGACCAGGGTCAGAGTGGAGAGGGAAGCGCCTCCAGGTGCTCTTACAAATGCTCTGAGAAGTAGGGGTATGAAGGGCAGGCCCTCCCATTGCAGATTCCTCCCCCTCATAGTGAAGGAGGTTCCTCATTCGTTCAGCACCGTCTTACTTGTGGAGTTCAAGGGCTGGGCTGTGCCTGCCCAGGGTTGAGCGAGTTATTCCTTCAGGCAGCTGCGATCATCTCAGTGGCCCAGGATTTTCACCATCCTTCAGGGTACCCACTGAAAATGGTTTCCTTCAGTTCCCTAGGCTAAATTTCGTCTGCTTATCTTCTGTGTTCCAAATTGCATGGTTTTTTTTTTTTTTTTTTTTTTTGGAAGTCTTTTCTGGAACCTAATAGAGTTGGCTTTGTAACAGAATAAAATTGTGTACCTGTAGACGAGGCCTTCACTGCTTCCTAGTACCTGGCCCATAGTAAGCATCCAGAAAGTGCCTGTCTGAGTGTTTTGAGTGTGTGAGTATTTTAATGAAGTGAAGGAAGAACCGGATTTTCTTTTTCTTGGCAGCATTTTCCTATTGTCTTAACTTCTTATCTTTAAGGTCTTAGGCTTCAATAAGCCCCCCATTCTTGTTAAGATACATAGGAGAAAGGTAAGTCTTTTATTGCTTTATTTCAATAAAATTGGCAGATTCACACCTGAGGACTTAATCATCTATGTTTAGGCCTCGCGCACCCTCTGCACGCTGGGTGAACAACTTGCTGCTCATTAAACAGATTGTACATTAAAAGCTATAGCGTACGAAAGCAGAGATATCATACATTTGGTGATAATTAGTCGTGTTCATTTGCTCACTAAGTACTAGGGCATACCACACTGTTTCCATAGCAACTTCTGTTCTGTTCAATTGACTGCTAATGTGAATATATGAATAAGTTTTCTGTGTTTAAGAGAAAAGCCCCCAAACAATGAGGTGATTTGAGTTTACAGTTTTGGATGTCAGCATGTTGGTTTTACCTTATTTACTACTTTACTTTTGGAAGCACGTTTTTGTTGTTTTTAGGTACTGGCCACAACAACAACAAGAATACAGAGTGAATGAATTTTAATGAATTTCTAAATGGCCTACTGAACTAGATTCTCCCTGTCCCCAGCTACTCCCTGGTTGTAAGTTATGCAAATGTACAAGCTGCCTTAACTCTTTCAGGACGCTAGGGTGCTATTTGGCAAGTAGCTACTCCAGGGAACTAATCCATCATGGGGGGAAAAAGGAAGAAACAAAGGCCGTTTCATAGCAATTAAATCAGTGGTGCTTTAATTTATAAAATGTCCCTGGAAAGCAGGATTGGCATGACGTCAATTTTTCTGAAGAGAAAAGCTTTAATATTTTTAGCTGAGTCTCAGACACTGCGGCCAACAGCATGCTATCGAGGAGACGGCAATGACATTGGAGTTAGAGATCCAAGTTTGAATTCTGGAGCCACCATATGCTAAGGCTGAGACTAGAAATCTCAGCTTCCCCCCATTGTGAGGATGACAATAATAACGTTGTCACTGAGTTGGTTCTTACTCTTCATCACCCTCTCACCCGATCATGTCAGGGCACAACAATTATGAGTTAAGACTGATCAGTTTCCCTCTTTTATTACTGGAACCTTATTAAATTGTTAGCGTTGACCATTTTTGACCATAAAGGAAGTAATTTCCATGTGGTTCAGCATAATACAAGAGAGAGAGACACTTAGGCCCAGAGAGCTCAAGTAAAGTGTGTAATGTCGCATGGCCAGTCATGGTACACCAGGGCCTAGTCCCTTCTCCTGAAGGACTAACATGTGCTGCTTGGCTAGATAACCTGTGTAGCCTGACACATTGAAGGCACCCAGAAATCATCCAAACCGTCTCCACTTCCAAACTGTGGGCTGGGTAGCGGGCGGACTATAGACGGGAGCAGAATTATGATCTGCCTGGTCTTGCCTGCATGATTTGGAGCTCGTTGGAAGGACTGAGATTGGGTGGGGAGTCAAGAAAATTGTTTTATATCCTGCTCACGCCACTAAGAGACACACCTGGGGAGCTTACTCATATTTTTCCTCTATTACTCTAACTAAAATGAGAAGGGTGGTATTTATGCCTTTTTTTCAAAGAGGCTGTGATCTTTTAATGTTCTTTGTAAAAAAGCTAATACATATACTCTCCATACATTTATATGTACTATCCAATGCTTATGATTACCTCTATTTTCTTTACTTGCTATTTCAAAGAAGAAAATTCTAAAGTCCATCCCTTATACTACCGGGAATGAAGAGCCTTTTAAAAGCAATATGCCAGGTTGGGGATTTTCTTTTTTTTTTTCTTTTATATAAATATCTGTATTCTGTATATACACATATAGATTTTAAAAGGCACATTATATATTGATTTTTGAATAAATTACGTATAAATGTTTTTGGATAATTGTATATTGAGTATATCTTATGAAATATACACAACATATCCTATAATTTTAAATCCGTACTAATGTTTAGCATTGCACCCAGTAAGCACTCAGAAATGTTAGCTGTCATTGTAGCTGGTCTCCTCTTACCTTTCATATAATGACACTAATGTGAATGAAGTTACTTTTGTAGATATTTCCAGTTTTCCCTTAGAGGTTCATATTTGGAAAGAAGTTAAAAGATGCTTCTATCAGAGTAAACTTAGTTATTAAGTGAATTTTATTAATTTTTAAAGATAACGTGCTAGGCAGCATATTAAACGTTTTACATTTATTATTTCATTGTATTCTCACTGTAACCCTAGGAGTTAGGTCCCACTGTTACATTCTTTTAGTATCTTAAGTGTATATCGTACTTGTAACACTCATATATCTGTAACTATTTCGTTATATAACATAAGCAGAATGAAGGGTTCTAAAGATTAGTCATGATTGCAGCCATTAGGCACTGAAAAACTTTTTTTCTTAATACTTATTGTTAAAGTCAGTGTATACCTAATACAAATAACATTTCTTTTGCTAAAGCTGATCTACAGTTGTTGCATATCATGTGTTGTTCATGATGAAGAGATTAAAATGATAATTAAATAGGTGTTTTTTATTCAAAACTTCATAATTCTGATGAGTTCATAAAAATGTTTATCAAAGAAAACTAGGTACTGTTCTTGACACCGTGCCAGAAAAAAGTCTGAAATATTCAAAGCAGTTTCTAAATATTAAATAATTCACTTAAAATTTTTAAAGGAGAAACTAAACCAATTTACATCCCCAAATAACATTTTATGTTAGTATTGAGGTTGGAAATAGTAAATAATTGTTAGCATTGAACTATTATTTTTAAAGTGCTAGATCATTCTTGTAAATATGAAGTTTAAAGTTAAATCTTTTACTTATACATCATTATTTTAATGAAGGAGTTTGCAAGATAATTATTTGCACTGACATTTATTTTTTGGGTAAGGATATGCTTAGGCAAGGTAAAATATGCTCCTGTTATTCTATTTGGAAAACAATATTATTAGAATACTAATTGGAATTTCATCAAATACATTTATTTATTTTGGAAGCTTTAACATTTTCATGATAAATTTTCCCATCCCAGAATATAAAATGAGTTTTTAATTGTTCAGATATTATTTTATGTCCTTTAAAAATGTTTTTCTATTTTTTTTCACTTAATCCTAGGTCTTTTGTTAAATTCATTTCTAGATATTTAATAGATTTTTTGTTAATTTAAATGGAATACTTCCTGCTTCTATTTCTATCTTCTTTATGTGTACTTTAATTTTGTTTCCGGCCATCTTGGCAAATCTTCTTGTTAATTCAGGTTGTTTTACAAGAATCCCTTGAGGTTTTGAGAGAATTAAAATGAGATATGCTATTATAAAGCTTAAATGATGCCTGATAGAGAGCAAGTCCTCAGTAAACAGTGGCTGTTTTCATACCTGAGGTTCCACTTTCAGGCTGCATGGTCTTTATCTATAGAACATCCTTTTCAGCATTGGACAGCATGCACTGCTATTTTGATGGCTTGATATAGATTCACTTTACTTTTGAATAACATTTATTGGGTTTCTGCCATTGCATGCTACTTGCTTTTACATAGGTGATTTTTATAATTTTGTGAAGCAGATGAGCAATAATTTCTTTGTTCTAAAGGCGGTCACACCATAAATGTACTACAAGGGATCAACTTGCAAGGTCATCTTGACTTGGGACTGCAACTAATGTAATTAACATGGTGATGAAGCATGCAGAAAAGAGATGCTCTTTTCCTTGCAACATCTTCAGCTTTAATAGATGGCAGTTTTTGAATCCTTAGGTACAAAAATATATATGTTTTAACACGTAAACTATGAAACTCATAGTGTGAAACTCTGAAGTAGGTGTCACTTTTATTTTCCATTTTGGAATTGCCTTACATTATTCTGTTTATATTACTGATGAGAATTGCATTATCCATTTTTATGCATTTTTAGATGTTAGCAGTAATTTAAAAAATCCATTACCTGTATGACTGATAACATCTACTAAGACAATACACATCTCAAAGGAAAACAAGGAGAAAGTAAATCATTCACGTCTGAAGATTTATAAATGATGATCATCGTGTCATAACCCTACCAAAGATTATTTTAAGGACAGTTTTGCCTTCTAAATGAGAGGATGAGAAATGTAATTTCAGTTGGGAAAATAGATGTAGATCAAATTTTCTTCTGAAATGTTTATATGACAGTTTTGTGTCAATAGCAATAGTTGATTAAGAAATGAAATAAGGGGGCTGTTTTTAAATGCCCTGAGCCTTCGTAACGTGACTTTACTTGTGACCTCCTGGTAAGTTGGGACTGATTAATTTCTCTAACTTACTGAAAAGGCACGTAAAAACTAACTAAAGAACATTTGGCTACAAAAACTAATAGTACCAGTTAACATTTAGTGAACACTTACCCTGTTTGGGGTTCAGAGATTAAGCCCTATCCTTGAATTACCTCATTTAATCTTCTCAACAAAAATACCCTGAAGTAGGAGCAATTATTATTCCTGTTTTGAAGATGAGGACATCAAAGCTCTGAAAATTAAATGAACTTCCCAAGGTTACAGAATTAATAAAAGGCTGATACAATACTCAAATCTTAGTTTAATTTTAAAGTCATCTTCTTATTCTCTATATCTGTTCTACTTTATTATATCAGAAAGTGACATATTTTTTCTTTAAAAATATTTACCTAGCTTATAAACATCAAGTGATGCATGCATAATGGATTTAATATGTAAAATAAATCAATGCCATAAATATTTGACTTTAGGTGATTACTAATGCTCGTGACAAAAAAAATTGACCATAGAATTTATAGTATTTAAAACACCACCGAGATGTAAAATTTATTTATGTCACTTGGAATTGTAAGGATTAAGTATTCATTAGAATTGTAGGGGGGAAATATCTTCATGATCAGGAAAATAGCAGCATTTTTCCAGTTTTTTATCTTCAAAGCTAGAGTTGAAGCCATTTCTGATGTTGACAAAAACATTGTTTTTCAAAGATGTACATATTTTAAAAGTAATTTTATCCTACAGATGCATAGTAACTGCTATGTTCTAGAGGTTATCCTAAGCATTTTACAAATATGAGCTTATTTAATCCTCATATTGACATGAGCGAGGCCAGTAAGATGGGCACTGTTATTATTTTCATCTTACAGAAAAGAAAAAGAGGCATAAAAACTTGCTCATGTTTGCACAGCTAGTCAATAGGGCCATCGGATTTAAATCTAGGCTGTCTCATTCCAGAATCTATGCCCTATGCTACCTTGCTACCAAACGACTTCAGTAGTTAGATCAGCGTTTTAAATGTATTGCATACATTTAGAAATTTTACAATGTCCTGTGTTCTATTAAGTAGCTGATCTATGCCAGATATAATTGCAAAGAATATAATTAATTTTTTAAATTGTGCTGTGATAGGGCAGAGTCATGCTTTTAAGTAGTATTACCTTATTTCCTTATTGACTACTGTCATAGACATTTTTAAAAATTAATTGACATTTTATTTAACAAGTCAAAGGTTCTCAACAGACACTATTTCATGCATCATACAGTCACCTTTGTGTTGTATTCTACTGGCATTTGTCATCTGCTTTGTGTGCTGGAGCATAGAACATAATGTTCCTTGTCTACAGGGATTTCTTGAGCAATTGATCATTCACTGAAAAACATAGCATAGCTAAGTCTTAGGAGAGATATTAATGTCTGGCCCCAATTAAATATATTAATTAAAAAAAACAGGATCTTTGAATGATGTTTATGAACTGCCAAACTTCACTTTATAAGGCAGTCTCATCCTGAGTACAATGAGGAATTGTTTCTGCTGCTTTGTTTGAAAACAAAGGATAAAATCTTGGAATTTCCCTTAATGCATCTTACCAGCCCCAAGAAAAGATGACTGTTTGCTCCTCTACGTTAGGATTACTCTCTTTAAAGACCAGGAATCCACTTAGTGTACTTCTCGTCAGCTTGCTACGACCTCACATTGCTTCTGTACTCCGTACCTTTTCTTGGCTGCCACACCCAGTGTAGGCATCTGCTTTCTCTGAGAAGTCACGGCCCCATGTGTGTAGTGGGTGTGCACGGTCCTTCACAGGAATCTACAGGCCATTCGACATGAGCTGCAAGTCTCTTGTTTGCTAAGGACCTTCTCGATATTCTAAAAATACTGATTGGAGAGTAGAGCAACTTAAGAGAGAATTCTTACACTATTTTTTGAATCTGTGACATTTTTTATACACTAATAGTTTGGCCATCATACTTGAATAGATTAAACCTCTCCAAACAACAATAAAACCAGTACTATTTCTAGTGTCATCACTGGACTGAGATCCCCAGTGTTTAGGTCATAGGTATCCTCTGAACTTGTTTATTCTTAACCTTGTTACTCTATCAGAGTAGAACCGTTTATTTTCTTGAATCTGCTCTCTAATGTAATCATGTGACAGTGTTGAAATATAACTTTAGGAAGGATGAATATTTATTTGGACCCGTGCTTTTTTAAGCTCAAATATATTCCACATCATTTGTTCAATGTTCTATGTAGACATTGGGGTAACAGTATCTCTATTCAGCAAAAGTATTTCGCACTGAAGAATAAGTGGTGATGGGCACATGACTTACTAGTTTAGAACCACTGAGGTAGATGCAGGGAAAATACCCACTGAGATAAAGTTTAGGGTTGCTAGACCCTCTCCACTTGGATCTGGATTTACAAACAAGTTTTTATGTATGCTCATCTGATATGTCGAAAGGACTATCTGAGAGGCCTTCATTCATTAATTTAGTCAGTCAGCAATCTAGTCTAGATGCCAGGCACTTGTCTAGGTATAAATGACTCAGGAATGAACAAGACAGACCCGATCTATACTCTCGGATGATTTATAATCTATAGAGGAACACCGAAGCACAAACGAGGAGTCAATTATTCCTGTATTCAACACACTTTATTTTTATCTGTAGCACTCTTTATGATCCAGCACATTACAGATTTACCACTTTGTTGTCTGCTTCCACCAACTGGGATGTAAATCCACAAGGGCAAGGATTTGTCTACTTTGTTCTTTCCTGCAACTCTATTGCTACAACAGTGGTTGGTTGGCTCAGGGTATGACATCAGTGTTGAAGCCGAAAAGTTAAGTGTCACATATTTCCCATTCATCTGTGACGTATGAGGGTGCTGAGTGCCTGGTGCGGAAAGACAAATGGGAACCACAGGGGCCAGGAATGCCTACGTGTGAACAGGTAGCCCACTGAGAGGTGGCTCCATGCCACAGTGGACAGAGAAATCAGTTACCAGGAGAAGCACAGAGTAGGAGTAACAAATTCAGACTTCAGAGATGAGGCACAGCTTCCTAAAGGAAGTGATGTCTGAGTGCTCCAAGCAGTCGTCAACCTTAAAACTCAAGACTCTAGAATCTTAGGGTTAATTACCCCCATACCTGCACCCCCCCCCCACATATAGACTGAGTTGTCCATGCAGAAATGTAGCATGTTCACTGTTGCTCAGAGGCATAGAGGAGGCAGAGATGAAAGTCTGACTGGAGGCCTAAAAATGACTTGACAAGGAGGAACATTTGACCTGAGCTTTCCAAAGGGGCACACTGGTTGTGGAAAAGAGTTGAAGAATAACCCCCTTGGCTGAAGGAATGGCCCAGGCAAAGGCCCTGGTAGAGAATCTTCCTGACCATCATTTCACTTCTTAGATCCAGATCTTAAGAGATTAAGGCTCATTGATGATTCTTGTCTCATGCACCCTCCACCTTGTTGAAATATGCTGCTGTTTGTTTCCTCTGACTAAGTTTTATGCTGTTAAAATGTACCAGGGAAGTAGAAGATTGTAATTGCCAAGTGCCCTGTACAAAAAAAATGATGAATTTGGAAAGCTAATCACAGATACACAGAGCAGAGAGAAAGACACTCGTTTGGCAACACACAGGAAGAAGCGATTCCTCAGTGGGGGATGAGTAATCATGTTGCAGAAAAGACTGGAAAAGAGCAAAACTTTCTGTAAAATACTCCTGATAAAGAAAATATGAATTGCAAAATTATTTTGGAGAACAATTTGGTAAAACCTAGTAATCCTCAAGTGACCCAGTAATTCCACTCCTATTAAGTTGAACCATTTGAAATTGCTGATACTTAGTTGGTTTTGACCTACAAAAATGGCAGTTTCAGATAGTCTTTTTTATATATATATATTTATATTATATTTATATATATATGTTTATCAATCTTAGAGAAATTTGTCCATGTGTGCAAGAAATGCAAATGAAGTTAGCAACAATTGGAAATAATCTGATGCCATCAAAAAGAGAATGAATAAATTATTGCACATTCATACAGTGAAGAGTTAAAAAGCTAAGCATTTAACCTCTTTACAATTAAAAAAAATAACTAGGAGGTGACATTTCTTGGTAAAGAGAGAACAGCTCCCCTGTGCATTAGAAAGGCTCTGCATGTCTTAGCTGGTACACTAAATTACATTTTACTCTGTTTCAGCAGCAGCTGAAATCACAGTAAGTTCAAGTCATTCGTCTTCCGAAACAGCTCTGGGCTGCAACCAAACTATAGACTTGCAACACGGCTTTCTTTGCAGAAACTGAAAAAGCATTTATGTTTTCAACTCAGAAATTTGAAAAAGTTTGGGACTTGAGAGGTTTTCCCTCCATTTTACCTTCCTTGCCTCTTTCTAGAAACGCGTGAAGAGGCACGTGATCAGAATCAAGTCACTGCTTGTTTAGTGCAGCTTCTTTTTGACATCAAGTCAAGTGATTTATTAACATTTCACAGCCAGGACAGTTGTTATACCGTGCCAAGCCTCTCTAAGGGATGCAATGAAGTCATATAGATGCATCACTTTTTCTAGTGATATTACTACTGTATTGTGTTTTACTACTGCAGAAAAATAAAGCCTTCCAGTCAGGAAATTGCTTGATTTAAAAGCACAGCTCTACCATTTCTATACCATATAGAAGAAAAATGTGGTTTTCTGTACCTTAATTTACAGTGTGCATCTCAACTTCTCCTAAAACAGATGGGGAAATGCAATAATATTACATTTGGGGCCCTCAAGACCAGGGAGAAACTGGGCAGTGGTTCAAAAATAATGACATAACAAAGAGAAGAAAACAGATCCTGATTTTTCCCTGATGTTGGACCCTCTGTCATTGCCCAAATAGAGGTTTTGGCCTATTTGAAAGATCATGCCTATTTGGAAAGGCATACAAAGCATAATTGAGTATTACAGCTTTGTCCGGTAAAAGTAAGTCCTGGTTTCAAAGGAATTTCTTTGGAGGAGTATAAAAGCCAAGAAGCTGCTGGAATTTATTATCAAATGAGGTCTGATCCTGAATTACACTGTAATTCAGCCGTAGTTGGAAACCTGAGCTTTATTATCTGTTCAGTAACACATACACATGCACACGCACACACCCAGACACCCTTAATTTTACTTAATTAATTGGGCTCTTGGTTGGAGACTTTGTCATGTAGGGTGTTTTAAGTCAAAAACATCAAAGGTGGCGAACAGAGCAGACAAGCAATTTAATAGCAGTATTTATATCTCACAAATTACAGAGTCTTAGAATATATTACTGGCTTGTTATAAAATGGTGATAGTTGGATCAGGGCCAAACTGATTATTCAAGTATTTCTGCTGCTTGATGATGGGCTTGGCACGCAGTGGAAGAGCTGTCCTCTGAATGCTGTTGTTCGTCCAGCTGTGGAGAAATTATGAAGAAATCTACAACCAGCAAGTCCCCTAATACATGTCACAAACACTTTGGTGACTGTCTGCTCTCATAATTATCTCCGTTTTGCCTCATGCGTGAGGGGCAGACCTGACAAAGCCTGCTAAAGTTTCGTTCAGTACTACTTTCCACAAACGTTACTGAACTTTCTACTTTTGCTAGCAAAATTTATGGGTTAGGGTCCCAGGGCCTTAGGTCCAGATCCATCAGGCTCAGATTATCCCTACTATCTGAGCTTCCTCAGTGCTTTTCTTCCTCAGTGTCTTAAGTAAGTTTCGGAATATATATTGAATTAGACCTCATCCAAGCCAGTAGCTCTGCAGAGGGCCTCTGCCACATAGATGAACCTAGACTGGAAATGAGAAATTCATTCATTCATTCAACATTTATTGCGCACCTCTTACATGGGGGGCATTCTACTAGGCACTGAGGATAATTTAGTGAATAAAACATATGTTGTCATTGACCTTAAATTGTTCAAAGTATGATGGTATTTGTGTATTTCAAGTTCTGTATTTAGTATAAGTGACAAGAGACAGAGATCATTTTAATGTAACCCTGGATAGTAATACACTATATGCTGTATTATTTTTTGTTCTGTTGGTACTTACTTCAAGTTTTAATTTATCTTCTTTAATTTAAAGGCATAAATTAGCACATCATGTTTGCACAAATTATGCAACTGAGTGCTTGGAATATCTTTGATTCGCAAAGTACAATTCAACATATAAACTAGGAAGACTAAGTCAGAGATAATAAGAAATTTTCTATTTGAATTTTAAAATAAGAGTGAAATTTATATGCACTGTAACTATACATCATTGTGACCTTTATATTGTAATCTTATTTAAAAATGACTGTGTTGTAATAGATGAAAGTTCAGCAGTCTTCTGTAATGTGACTAATGCAGAATCATTTTGCCAGTATCACTAGCTCTCTGCTATATTTTGTATGACTGAAGATTTTTACATCTGCCTTTCAAAATGAATGATGTAATAGTTCTTTTCAAAGTGACAGTCTACACTTTTGTTTCCTCTTGCAGTCGTTTTATTTTCTCTTCCAAGATCAGTTTGATTTCCTCTTTCATTTCAGTTTGGGTTCCTTCATGAATCCTTTAGCCAGAATGTGCTGAAACAAAGATCTTTCTGTTCAAATACAGTGAGATATGTTGTTTAATTTCAGGGTTACAGCCCTGGTGTCCCTCCACTGTCTCTCGTTGTGTTAGAAATTTGTCTTCTCCAGGTTTGGCCCCTGTCAAACCTCCTGTCTCTTCTTCCCTGCTTATTTTTATTTTGTAAGTGCCTCCTGAGTGCCAGGCTCTGTGCTGACTTCAAGGGATGCGATGATGAAGCGGTTAATCACATCCCCCTTCAAGCTGAGAATTAAAAATGTTCCTTAAACAAGTAATCACATACAGTAATTTAATTTCTTGTATTTAATCTCTTGAAAGGAGGAGTCTGAGGTATTTTGAGAGGTGTAATTGGGGAACTTGGCTTACCCTAGGCTGTGGAGGAGGGGGTGCGTCAAGAAAATCTTCCCTGAAGATCACCGATTAAGCTGAACCTTGCGCGTTTCCTAGTTGGAGAGAACAACAAAGAACTTGATAAGAAGCTCTAGTTGCCACTTCTCTGCTGTCATGGGGTGTTTCACTCGACGCTGAGTTTGAAGGAGGTACATCTGGAAGCCTTGTTACTAGGTACTCTGAATTAATCTTATGCGTAATTTGAAGAGAGAAGATTTAAGTGCAAAAATCTGATGGAGAGAAGAGCATTTTACCATTAATTATGAACCATTATAATATCTCTGTATGTTCCTGATTTGAATTATTTAGTGTGGCTTAGTACCTTAATTTAAAAATTATATAAATTATAATTAACTTTTAGAAGGATGTTTTGTTTCATGTGGTTCATAAGTCTGAAAATTTTCTTGGAGCCTGATGTCAGTTGTAGGTGACCATTAGTTAAAGTTAATGACTTAAATGTCCCACTTATGGTATCATTTAAAAGCAGACTAATAAAGAAATTGTATGTGCCTTGTAATACCTATCATTAAGTCAGTGAGAAGATCAAGAATCAAAATAAAAGTACTGCTAATGATAGAAACAGTTTCCCGATTTTCCACCTGGTTTTCGAGTGAGTTGATCCAACTGAGTGAGTACTGAGGATCAAAAATCCTATTTCTCATCAATTGTTAGCAGCTATTTCAAATCTAGAGGAAATTCATCCAGATACCTCCGATTGTTATTAAAACTAACTACTGGGCCTTTAGAACTCAACAAAGTACAAATATGTTGCACATTGCTGAAACAGTTTAATGAAGAATGCCAGAGATGACACACTCCCTTTGAGTCCAATTAATTGTAAAACTTTTCCACTTTTCAACCCAGCTGCTTGCCTTACCTATTGCAAAACAGAACTTCATCAAGTCCTTAGAAAATTTCGGTCATTAATACTGAAGGATATTCCCCACCATGTTTATATGGACTTAAAAAATATATATTGAAGTAAAATTTCCACTGCTTTTTCTCTGTGAGCCCTTAATTTTTTCAGACTTAGACTGACTGATGGGTTTTCTCCACTTTGCTGGTGACTTGGTTTGTTACTACCAAAATCTTTCCCATGATGTTTTTTCTTTTTAAGTAGTTCTTGCTGCTTGTAGGAATGATGATTGAAATAGATTATTTAACAGCAACAGGGATTTTAAAATACTTCGCAAAAAACAACTCTGAAATTGGTTCCATCATTAGGGCAGACTCTTCCTTTGCCCTTAATGTCCTGAATCCCCATCTACACGTGGTGCATAAGGACATATGATGAGGTGACAACTGCATCAGATGGCCAGTGGTCCTTTCATATTTTAAGGCTCCAGGGGCTAGAATCAGAATTTTAGCTGAGCTAGTGTTTCTTGTTCTTTAGACTACTTCAGTTACATACAAGAGAGTAAAATGTGGCCGTTTCCACAAACACTGGAATTTACTAAAAGTATGTGTGGCAGCTCATGTAGAAAAAGGAACAACTGAAGATCCAGACTTTGAAAAAGAAAGGGTCAGAGGTGCTTTGGGCTGTGTGTAGCAGCAACTCGTGTCCTAGGTTTGGGAATCTAATTTGACGGGGGCACTGGTTAGCTTGAACTTGGCCCGTTCTTCATCTGTAGCTAGCGACAGGCAGGTACAGGTGCAGACAGAGTAGCTTTCAAAGGAGTAGTCGTGGGGGTGCGATGACCAGAAGACAGTGGAATGATAAAGGGAAACAAAAACGGTAGCTTTCTGTTCTGCTTTTGGGATTTAAGTTCTCTCTAGTGTCCTTGTCTGTAAAATGAGGTTACTACTGCTACCTCTCTCTTAGGTTGGGACAGTAGTGAAGCTAGAAGCACTTAGAACAGTGTTTGGCAGATAGTAAGTACTAGCTGAATACAAAATCGAACTATTTGTATGTATCCATATATGAATATATGTTATACATAAATGCATTAAAGCTCTGTGTGTGTGTGTGTGTGTGTGTGTTTATTTTTATTTTCATGTTTGCAAACACACGTATGTATCTATGTGGGAAGGGTACTGGGAAAAATTCTGGATTTCTGAGTCAAGAGAAAGTATACAAATACCTCTGAAGTGATAAATAACAGACAGTCATCTTATTTTATGGTAATTATATGTATAAAATTAATGCATCAGAAATTACTTTTAGTGGGTGGAGCAAAGTCTAATTGGAGCTGTTTCATTTAGCTACCACTGTGGGTTTAAAGATATGGTTTGTTAAACAGGATAGAAAAATTTTAGCAAGTAGGTGTCAGCCCCATTTTTCCATTTGAATGGAATTTGTTCTATCTCAGAATTTGAGTCAAGTATTGTGGTGTCATAAATTAAATTATTGGAGCTGGAAATTTGGGGGAAGTCAGAAAGATTCACTTCTGTGAATCAATTCTGTGCGTTTTCCTGTGTGTGTGTTTATACTATAGATTTTCTACATGAATTACCCAAAGACATTCCTTTTTTTTCTAACTGAAGTATAGTCAGTTTACAATGTTATGTCAATTTCTAGTGTAGAGCATAATAGTTCAACCATACATATACATACATATATTCATTTTCATATTCTTTTTTATTATAGGTTACTATAAGATATATTCCATTTATTTTTCACAGTTGATTTATAATTTATACACTGTAAAGTTCACCATTGTAAGTTTACAGTTCGATACATTCAAGGAAATATGTACAATTATGTAACCACTGCCTCAGTCCAGTTTTAGAGCCTGTCTGTCTTCACCAAAAGTTCCTCTATGACCCCTTGCAGTCAGTCTTCCTCTCCATTCCTGACCAACTGTTATCCAACATGGGGTTACCATTTTACCTTACCACCCGCAATTATTGAGAGTTCTAGTTTTCCGTTTCTTTAACAAACTTGGATTTTTTTTCAGACTTTTTGGTTTTAGCCATTCTAGTGTAAGGAGTGGCCTATTGTGATTTTAATTTGCATTTCATATGATTAATGATGTTGAGAATGCATTTATGTACCTACTACCTGTCTAATTCAGATCTTTTTTCACTTTTGATTCAGTTGTTTATTGCCTATTTAGAGTTATTTATATGTTGTAGGTATAATACCTGTATTAGATATGTGAGTTGCAAATATTTTCTCTTGGTCTGTAGCTTATCTTTTCACTTAATGGTGTTTTTCGAAAAGAAAGGTTTTTAATTTTGCTGAAGTTAAATTTAACAGTTTGCTTCTTTGATGAATCATGCCTTTGGAATAACATATAAGAAATTTTTGCCTAACCCCAAAGTCAGAGGTTTTCTCCCCTTTTCCCTATTTTCTTCTTCTATTTCTTCTAGATGGTTTTTAGTTTTAATTTGTACATTCAGGTATATTTTTCATTTTGAATTTATTCTTGTAAATGGTGTGAGGCTAGATCTTTCGTTTTTCATATAACTATCCAGTCATTCCATTGTCATTTACTGAAAAGGCTTTCCTTTTCCTCTCAAGTTTCATTGACACATTTGTGGAAAATCAGTTGATATAACTGGAGAGTATGTTTCTGGACTTTCTATTCTGTTTCATTTGTATTTATGTCAGTCTATATGGAAACAGCATACTGTCTTGATTACTGTAGCATTATATTAAGTTTTAAAGTTGAGGAGTGTACATCCTTCAACTCTGACTTTCTTTTTTAAAATTGTTTTAACTGTTTTAGGTTTTTTGCCTTTCTATATATAAAATTTAGGATTAGCTTGTTAGTTTCTGCAATAATGATGGTTGGTATTTTGATTAAGGTACTCTTAAATTTGTAGCTCAGCTTGGAGAATTGCCTTCTTAATTGTATTGAGTCTTCTAATTCATGAACATGGCATATCTCACCTTTTTTAAGGCCTTTTATAATTTTTCTCAGCAATGTTTATAATTTTTTGTTTATAAGTATTGTGCTTATGTTAAATTTATTCCTAAATATTTTATTCTTTTGATGCTACTATGAAAAACTTATTTTCTTAATTACATTTCAGGTATTTTGTTCTTATCATGTCAAACACTATCTTGTATCCTATAATCTTGCTACATTTATTTGTTTTAGTAGTTTTTCATAGATTCCTTAGGACTTCTAAAAGACATCTCACTCTGAATGTCTCTCAGAAATAGTCTACATGCTACTTGAGAGTAGATGCCCATACATAGCACATACTGAATACTTAATACATGTTTATTGAATGATGAAATGGAGTTTTGCATATATTTCTCCAAAGTATTATGCTTTTTCTAACTATAATTAATAGGTACTTTAAATTTATAAAAATTAAACTTCACACATAGGTTTGATGATTATATATTTACATTTCATTATGATTACATTGCAAGTGTTTCATTCTTTAGTCTCCATTCCTGGGCTATACAGACAACATGAAAACAAAATACAAGTTGGCAATAAAATAGATTTGTTTTATCCAAAGGGATTTTGGTGAAAAGATTCACCTTTTTGTTCTTTTCTAAAAGGATGAGCATTTTAATTGAATATGTCAATACTACATTTGTTAAGAATGCCTTCCTTACAATCAGGTTTTTATTTCATGAAAGAAAATTGCTTATGCCTTATGTTTATTGCATAATTTTCAATTTACAGCAACAATGCATTTATTTAATTTGTACTTAACGGTTATAAATTATACTCTTTAAGAAAACATTGTATACAAATCTTTTTTTTGTCAGTTAAGTTTTATTTTTTTCAACAATCTGAGTCATTTTAAACATCTCGCATTTTACTAGGAAAAGCTTTTTCCCTTAAATAATTTTTGAGTTAAAATTTTTAATTGCATAAAACACAAACACCTGTTTTCCCCACAGTATTAATTGATTTAATACTAAACATACATCATCATGACTACTGTGTGAGTTGTATCAACTCATACCTCACTTTTCAAGCCAAAACAGGTTGATGGAGTTTTCAGTTTGTCAGTTCTGAAACTGCATCAGTTTGGAAATTAAGGACGCAAGGAAAAAAAGTAAACAAACACAAACAAAATGTTGCTACATACAAAGTTAACTTTTTCAAATACGAGTAAGGATTTGAAACAACATTTCTTTCAAGTGTGTGGGGGTGAGCCTACACCAGGTGTGCATGGGTGTACATCTGTAACTGCGCTCCATTGCGTGTATGTTTCAATGTTACACCTAAAGTATAATCAGCATTACACAAGAGCTTTGGTCAAACTGGTATCCCTTCATTTAACCACCACTTCCCAAACTCCTCCTCTCTCCTCATCACCTGTCTTACATCTTTGTGACCATTACCCCCAGAGGCAGAGTAAGCAAGGGGTAAGAGCCAGGACTCGACTATATTAACTAGGTTCACATTTCTGGCTCAGTCACTTACTAGCTGTGCAATCATGGGCAATTGATTTATGTTCTCTGAAGCCGTGTTTCCAATCTGCAATATGGAGACAACAGTAGTATCTACCTTCTTGGGTGTTATGAAAATAGATATGAATTTATCCCTTTAACCCTATGAATATGTGTGTGGAGGTATGTGTGTGTGTGTGTGTTGAAGGTGCTATATCTGTTATCTATCTATCTATATATGCATGCATAAACATAGACACAAATATTTGTGCCCTACGTGTCTGTGTGTGTGTGTGTATATATATATATATATATATGTAGATACATATTGTTTTGAATAACAGTGACTGGTATGTAATAAGTGATCAGTATGTTTTAGCTATCATTATTAAATTTGGTTAAAATGCCTTGGTGCGATACTTGTCAAAGCTGATATTATATAAACCATTTTTTGGTATTAACCTTTCAGCTTGGTACAAAGTTTGATGAGCATCATGGGAAACAAAATCAACCAAATTGACAAACTGCAAAATGATTCAGGTTTTGGCGTGTACCAGTGGTAAAGTACGTAAATTCAATAGCTAATAACGTGGTGAATATTTAGATTTTGGATCCAAATTATTTTAGCAATATGAGAACTGCACGATCTTTTAAATACTCATGGTCATCCTCCTTAACATATATCAGAATGATTTTCTGTCCTTCACTAAATAATTTTGATATTCAATGAAGAATTAATTTCTATTTAACACACTCGGTTTTTTTTTCCTGGAAGGGTTAGCTAAATATTCAATAGATCTTTATCCTGTGCTTCCTCCCAATGCTTGAGAATATTTTAAAATACTTTTTCTTTTTGACACTTTTAATGTACACTTGTAATTATATTAAAAGTAATAGGTAATTTGACAGTCTCATTATTAATGACAAATATGATCTAATGAAAATATTTTAATAGCACTGCTAAATTCATAGATGATAATGTTCTCACTTGCAGTACTATTATAATTCCTAAGCCATAAATTTTGTTGAACTTCGAAAGTAAAGTACTTATTACTCAATAAATCTTTATTCCAACTTCTTTATCGGTTAAGAGGTCATATCTGAACTGCCTCTCCATTTATTTATGTTTATTTAGGTTTAAAAAAAGAAGAAAACCAAAAGCACACTAGAATCTTATTAATCTGTGTAGATTCTTCTCTGATAACATGTTATCTTTGTACACTAAAAATAAATATTGAGTGACAGTTACTGTAAACAGGTTTGCTGTGCTCTACAGTGCATAAGAGTTGTGATTTATGTCGTCACTTTTGGAACAGGGGTACTTGACCTTTTGTGGTTGGTTTATGGACCCTTTTGAGAATCTATAAAGGAATCTGTGAAACTCTGGACATTTTAGTCTGAAAAAAGCATGTAGGCACTTAGGCAAATAGAATTTTGTTTATGATTCCTTTAGGTCATTTGACCTGTTTAAGATAAATCAAGGACATATCCGTAGTATAGTTCTTACTACTTTAGGAAACCCGGCTCTGATATTTCTGTGTAAATCAAAGACACTTACCAGCAATCCACAATTTCTTGTATAATATCACAGAAATGTTATTGCCTTTTCTACATTTTTAGTTCTAGGGACCAAATCATTCTAGGCCTTGTGGCATTATTTCATATTATAGTTTCTCTGTAAGAATTAAAAACAATTTTTACAGTTACTCTGAGAAAAAATAAAAGGGCAGTCTCTCTTAATCATGTTATTTCTTATCATGACTATATTCTTTCCTGTCGGGAAGTTTTGAGGAAGTCTCCATTATTAGTCAAATATCCTAGTATCTTGGGAAGATAAAAACTGTGTAGATCTCATGTATCTTTAAAATATTTTTTATTCTGAATTTCAGTTATAAAAATAAATATTGACTATTACACTTGCTGCATGCCAGGCTTTTTATATTTGGCACATTATTGACATCATTCCATTCATCCTCATAAAAACCCTGTAAGGTGTCGTTGTTCAGGCTGCTGTAACAAAAACATCATAGACTAGGTGGCTTAAACAATGACAATTTATTTCTCAAAGTTCTGGAGGCTGGGCAGTCCAAGATCAAGGTGCTGGCAGATTCTGTATTTGGTGAAGACAGCCTTCCTGGTTCATTAGCAATCATCTTGCTGTGTCCTGACTCGGAAGAAAGTACAGGAGAGCCCCCTGAGCTCTCTTTGATTAGGGCACTAATCTTTCATGAGGGCTCCACCCTCATGACCTAACCACCTTTCAAAAGTTTTACCTCCTAATACCATCCCATTGGGGGTTAGATTTCAACATAGGCAGGGGGTTGGGGTGGAGGGACACAAACATTAAATTTATAACAGATATATGTGATTATTCCTATTTTACAGTTGAAGTAACTGAGGCTAAGAGAGTTGAAGTAATTTTCCCAGGATTACTCAATCAGTAATGATTCAGTTACTTAGAGGACAGATGGGAATGCCTGCTAGTTTGACTTTTCAGCCTTTAATTGTAACCAGTCCACTACAAGCTAAAATAGTTTGCCTGGAATTAACAAAGAAATATTACTTGGAAAGTTTCTCAAATTAGAAATCCTTTTCTATTTCTATATACATCATATGACATCTCAAAATCTTTACACGTTTCATTTTAATTGATTTATTCAATAGTTACCTAGTGCATACCATTAACTATCCTTACTTGACAGATGAGAAAATTTGAGGAGCCTGTGCAATTATGATTTTAATTAGTTTATTGTGCATTAATCGTAACTTACTTGTACAATTTTTTCCCCTAATCTCTGATTTTGTTTTTTGTTTTTTTTTTTTTTTTTACAAAATTCCATATTAAACTCTTTCAGGTATAGTCATGTATATACTCAGACCCCAGTGGTTCCAATTAATTACTAATCAGAGCCTTCTCTGTTGAGTCTTTCAAACTGTTCATAAACAATTTCAAAGTGCTAGAAGAACAGTGGTCCTTGGTTTCTGATATCAGTAACTATTCCTGTTAAACCAAATGCCTTGTACATAGCAGACAAGGAACAAATGCTTGTAGAATGAATGAGCAAATGAGTGGACTTACAATGACCAGACTGAAAAAAAATGTTAGATTACTTAAACTACTGTGTCCTTTCATTTAATTTAATCTGATGTGTGTTAAAGAAGAAACCAAACTCCTGAATATTGTCTAGAAGGGAAAAAAAATACTCCATAAGAAAATGATACTTTTAATTTAATGTGTTCTGAGAATGAATTCAAAGATTGTAGGGCAGTTGGCTTGTGCTAATTATGTCTAAATGTTCTACTAAAGGTATTAAATTGAATTATGAATTAAATCCTCTTATTTAAAGATATGTATTGTGCTTCTTTGAAGTTTATTCTACCTGGATTAAGTATTTTTATTTGATTTAGAATTTTACTTTGATATATCAGATAGGATGATAAACTTGGTCTGAAAGAAATTCTTGTAAGTTTGATTTGATTTTTTATACTTCTATTGAACGTTTTCCATATGTTATTTATCATGATGGGTAATAGTGGGTTTCTTTTGGAAGTAGATTTGTTTTCTGGGTGTTTCATATTTAACGAAGCCAAATATTTTAAATAAAAGTATCCTCTAAATGAAGAGTTTATTAAGCACAAATTATATGAACTAAAATGAGGTTTATGAATATTGGGTACTGAATTACTGAAAAATAATAACTTAAAATTAATTTTCAGAGTGCAAAATGGGTTGTTGTTGTTTTTTGTTTAGATTTATCAGTGCCATGTCCAAATCCTAAAAATAAATTCCCAATCATGGAGAGTATGAAGGGGGAATGCAAGGAATTTTATGTGAAAGGAGCTACTAGTTTTGGTTATTTGTGGAAATGGGTTTAAAAATTTTCCGACTATCTTGAATGGTAATAAGAAAAAAAGACAAAAGCTAAAGGCTTCCAAATAAAATGGGCTTGCCCTTTATTCTTCTATTCTTTTACTTTTGGAAAAATTGCTATATATTTGAACATCAGTGATTTTTTTCTAGAAATTAGTAGTTACTATTTGTGTTTGCTCATATTTGGTAGTAATCCAGTATAGTTTGACATATAAATTCACTTTTTTTCAATTTTCTCATCTAATCATTAAATCAGATATTTTAAGTTATGAGGATGTCAATTTTTAAATACATTTTTTGTTGAATGGTATTTCTTTCATTTTTATTAAACTCCATTGACAGTGAATTTTGGTTCAACGTTTATACATATTTGAATTTAAAATTTAGTTTTTTATAATCAAATTGCATTGTAAATCCTTCATAGTGTGCTGTATGAATGATTAAACAGAGCTTAATTGCTATAGTAGTAATTTCTTATGGTTCATTGAAAGGGGTGTAATTAGTACATACTAGCCGTAACTCTTCAGAAGGTTTTCCTTTAATATTAGACCCAAAGCATAACTTATGTTTTTAAGTTCCTATGTCTGCTTTCAAGCACGAAATCGTCCGTGAGCCAGTGAAGGTATCTTAGTGAATATGAAAGGTGCACTAATTTGTTGAACACCCATCCAAGTAACCTGATTCATGTGTCATCAAATTTATTTGAAAGTAAACATCCCTGCATTTTTGTATGGTGCGTGATTTCAGGCTTTCCTAAGGTTTATCTACTTAAAAGGGAAATTACTGAGGAGGTAGTTGAAGATCCTTTTCTCACAGGAAGAATTTTCAACAGGAAAGATTTCATTTCTTAAGCTGTGGAATACAGAGATTTATAAGGAGGTTCTTTTCCATACATATTTTGCCTAATAATATATTATGATCAGTGCCTAATGTTTAGGTTGTATCAAAAGAACAGGATTTTGGTTTGCCTTTAGAGTGTGAATACAGGTTTTTATTAAAAATACTTACAACTCCCTATATTCTCATTACTTAATTCTAACTTCCAAATTAATATCCCAAGTCATGAGATGAATCATTATTTCCAAAGAGACCTTAAAATACTATTAAGAATTTCATAAAATGTGGTGTCATTTAGTTGTCTCAAAGAACCATAAATTCTCTGTTTCTGCATAAATGTAAAATTGGCAAACCAATTTATGAGCTCTTCCTCATGCAGCACTGGCTTTGAGCCATTTTTAGCTCTTGTGATTTGGGTCACGTTAACTAAAAATGAGTTCATGATTGTTATGGCCTGAATATATCCCCCCAAATTCATATGTTGAAACTTGACCCCTAAGGTGATAGTATTGAGCATGGGGCCTTTGGGAGGTGATTAGGTCATGAGGGTCAAGTCCTCATGAATGGGATTAGTAATCTTGTAAAAGAAGACCCTGGAAAAATAGTTTGCCCCTTCCATCAAGTGAGGATACAAGGAGAAGTCTGCAACCTGAAAGAGAGTCCTTGCCTGGCCATCGGGTGCACTGAGCTCAGACTTCAGCTTGCGAGAACTATGAGAAATACATTTCTGTTGTTTATAAACCACCCAGTCAGTGGTATTTTGTTATTGCAGCCCAGACTGAGTAACACAGTGATGTTCAGTGGGCCACTTGCACAGGCATAGCTCATAACACCGACATTTCTTACCCCTAAATTCCACATTCTGAATCCTACACAAGTGTTCTTTGAAAGATATAGCTAAGGGTAAACTACCAAATGCAGATATTCTCACAGTATACTCAAATTTGGAATGCAGGGTGTTTTTAAAATTCTGCATCCATTGATACCCATGCATTCATTCAGCTAATACTGAGCATCCACTATATGTCCCTGGCAGTGTGCTTGTTAGTGAGGATATATTGGTGAACAAGTCAAACCCGGCCTCTGTCTTCATAGAGTTTAAACTTTAGAGGGGAAGACAAATGAATATCAAGTAATTAAACATTCATTTCAATTTTAATAAAGTGCTTCATGAGAAGAACAGGTGTCATGAGCATATTTAACAGCAGGACCCGAATTTGATGGGCAGTCAAAGAAAGCATTCCTGAGAGAAATAGATCTTTAGATTGGGACCAGACGGGCAGAGAATAGGATAAATGCATTTCAGGCAAAGAGGTATGCAAGTCTTATTTACGCATATTAAATTACTCCTGCTACAAGCCAGATGTGAAGAAAAAATGTAATATTTACATATTTCAGCATTATTTTGGCTTTCTTTGTTGTTATTTGATTGTGATCAGTCCGAATTCAGCCAGAGTAACAGAAATAATAGGAGATATGTATTAAGAGAGGCGGGGAGGGTATAGCTCAGTGGTAGAGCACATGCTTAGCATGCATGAGGTCCTGAGTTCAATTCCCAGTCCCTCTTCTAAAAATAAATAAATAAATAAATAGACCTAATTATCTCCTGCCATCCAAGGGAAAAAAATTTATTGTTAGTGTAACTGGCTAACACAGTTGTGGGGACAAGCTAGGCGAGTCCATAGACACATCCACAGAGCAGGCTGGAACTCTTGGGAGGAGCTGAAGCTGCTGTCCAAGGGCTGAATTTCCTTCTTCTCTGCTTTCAAGACCTATCAACTGAAAGGCCCACCCAGAATATCTAGGAAAGTCCCCCTGACTTAAAGTTTGTTGATTATGGATTTTAATCATATCCAAAAATACCTTCACAGCAACACCTAGGTTAGTGTTTGAATAATTGGGAACTCTAGCCTAGCCAAGTTGACACATAAAACTGACCGTCATATCGGTACCATTAAAATGTGTCCCATTTGCACATTTAAACAGTGTCTGTTGTTAAACCTCAGCCTCTCATTTAGATAAAAAGGTGCTCCTCAAAGCACCTCCCTCTTAACCTGCTTCCCTTTCTACGATGGCATCCAGCTGTCTGAGGGTGAGCGTTCTGGAAAGGTTGTGCCTATTAAGACCTGAGATCACAGGAGGGGTGGAGAGGCCCCTCTCACACTGGTCCTTGTGTGTATCTGTATACTAGCTGATTTTCACTCCCAAAGCCTCCAGGTTTCTGTCCTTGGATCTCCCTGGTTGAAGAATACTCTGCTGTTCTGTACTTTGGTCCTCAACAATCTGAGTGGCTAGTCATGTAGACCTCTAGACTCTCTTTTGTCCTCCATTTAGCTCCTAGCCTAGGAGTTTCCGCAGCTCCTCACTCACCAAGACGGTTCAGTGGTAAACCCACTGGTTCTAACACATCATCAACTTGACGTGGGAAGCAACTTCCGACTGCTAGCTTTAAGGTTATCCTCTGCCTGACAGGACTCTGCCACCTTGTTATCTTGGCTCCCTTACTCAATAAAGGGGAGTCTACAAGGTGGCATTCGCCCATGACCTCTTTCAGGCAGAGGATGCGCTGTCTTCGGTGTTCCCCCTACAGAGCCAACAAGCATGTCTTGCGTTGTTTTTTTTTTTTTTTTTCTTCCCATAATCCCCCAGGATTAGAAAGGAATGGTCTTTCTTTCCTTTTGTCAGACCTCCTCTGGTGGGCTTGCAAACCTGACCCTTTAATGTCTTTTGAGTATACATATCGATCACGTTGTCCTTCACGATACACACGAGGCAGGAGAAAGGATTATTTTCCCTTCTGCTGGTAAACTGTTTATTAGGGAAAGTTAGGGGCTTGAGGGTGGGATGAGGGTGGTGTGTATTGGGGGTGGGGAAGTAAGGAGTGCATTCTTTAAACTTCACTTAAAGCCCCAGAATTTAAATGTCAACTCTGGATAGAAATGATAATTAGATTTTAAAATAGCTTCTTTACAGTCATAAAAACTCCCAAACCAGCACAAATGGAACATGAAATGTTTCTCCCAGTGGTGCGGATGGATTCCTAATGAGCCATTTATCTTTTCTTAACCCATCCCCGTGTTTAACCAGAGGCATTTTTAGCGCGAGTTATTGAAGAGAGGGGTTCAGTTTGAGGCCAAGAAGTCAGTTTATTTATTCAACAAATCTTTATTGAGTGTATCTAGGCACAGCCTGTAAGACGAATTCTGAGTCTTAGTTTATAAACGGCTAATTAGCTGTTACAAAGGCTTATTCTTTAAAGAATATAATTTAAATTGGTTTTTAAAAAAAATAGAATTTCACACTTTTTGTGATCTGATGGAGCAGAGGCAGGACTGACTCTTGGGATGCTTAGAAGAGCCCACACTTGGTTTAATGCTCTACTGTGGCCATCTTAAAATTTTTAATAATTTTTTAACAAGGGTCCCATGTTTTCATTTTGGGCTGGGCTCAGGAAATTGCGTAGCCAGATAGGGGCTGGGGGATTTGCCTCCTAATCCTGATTCCACTCATTAGCTCTCTCTCAAGTCCCTTAATTACTCTAAACCTCACTGCCTCATCTGTAAAATGGGAATATTTCAGTGCCTACATAGGATTGCTGATGAGATAAATGAGATGTGTGAATGGAGTAATTAGTGCATCACTCAGCAATCAGCAAGCGTGCCAGGAAGTTTGGCAGTTGCTGCTACTGTTACTAGTACATAAATGGATGTGTTTTGGAGCCAAACTGTTTCTTAGGGCTGAACAACCTGCCTAACGTAGCAAGTACATTTCACTGTTCTACAATAAAAATGATACAAAATAATGTTTTAAAATTTTAAGGTATTACCCTAACACTGCCAACACTTATTTTCTAGTCACTGGTTAGTTTTCTTACAGTAAGTAGATAGATAGTTGTTGTTTGTTGCTTCTCACAAATTTAAATTAAATGTGGGATATTTTGTTTCTTCTAACTTTAAGATTGCTAAATAGTATGATTTTCTAAAGGGGGAAGTAGCAGGCTCTGATATTATGCCTTATTGGCATCGATTTACTGCTAAGAATCTGACAATTTAGCTTCTGTTTTAAGGAACTGACATTTGAGATAGATTTATAAATAAATTAAGCACATACAAACTCCAATAAATAGAAAAGGATGGAGCTGGTAGACACATGGAAGTGGGAGATTAGAAGGAAGCCGATAGATGTCATACAGTAATGTATTCTAAAAATGTATAATTAGCCTTATTTGGGAAAGGATTGGAAGCAAAATGCCTCAAGCCATTCAGCATACCAGAGGAATGGATAAATGAACTTTCCTCATAACTGAAGTTTAAACACAAACTTACCATGTGTGCTTTAACGTGTCTTCATAGAAATCATTGTTTCTATGGAAATCTTTAGTATTGCAGGCATCTGATTCAGAAAATAGAATGTACTAAGTAAGCATTGTGTTTCTTTCTTTAATAACTCAAGGTCATGACTATGAGTATCATGCCTTTACTGTTTTCTCTTTGGGGACATAGGAATCCCTTCCTTCTTTCGAGTGCTAGCTGGTATTCACTTGTTTCATTGGTTGGCACAGCTTCTGTTTTCTTACAACCCTTTCATTGATGTGGGTGGGTCTGTTTTTGTGGCTCCCCCTCTTAGGATTTTTTAAATAATTTGATTCTAGTCAGTCTCTTTATATGGTTAGAATTAAGAGATTTGTGAAAATGCAGGAGCAGTACCCCAGCCATCTTAGGCCAGATGGTACCCTAGGAAGTAGGGAAAGCTAGTCCCAGAGAGATCAGAAGTAAACAGAAGGACAGAGAGGAAGGGGAGAGGAGATGAGGAGAGTGTGCCCAGATTCCTGAAGGCTTTCTGGCTTCTGTTTCTAGAATTTCTTGAGGTCCTGCTTCCTTTGAGATTCCTTAAGTATCTCATTATCTTTTAAGTAATTCCAAAACTTATTAAAAAAAATGGTTTGGATTTGCATTCTTTTACTTGTGAACAAAGGCATATTAAATATGATTGTGTCTATATTAGACTTCTGAGCAGTTACTATTCAATGTTAACTCATTTGAATTTGTAGTTCCCTAGCTCTGGCTCTTTTTTTTTGTTTTTAACCCCCTTTCAGGACTTTGTATTTAGCTCTTTTAAATTGCAGTATTACTGAGATGGTTGGTGCATTTGAACATGACAGTAGTCTAAGTAAGAGATGGTGAAGGCCTCTGCTTGTGTGAGGGCACCCCTGGAGAGTCTGGGGAAACGATGAAGGATAGGATGGTATTAGGAGGAGGCTTGATAGCTATTGGTGTTGAATGGATATGATGAGATGAATGAGAGGTTGAGTCTTTGGGAGAACTTACCAATGAATGGGTAGAAATTGATGCCATTCTCTAAGACAGAACACATACAAGGTGAATAGGACGTTGAGTTCCTTTTGGGTCCTGTTGAGTTTGTTTCACTTGTAGGAGGGAAGTGTATGAGTCTGGGGCTCAGGAGAGAGACCCAAAGGACAGTTTAAAAAAAAATCTAAGAGTTATCCATTTTAAATGATTGTTCACTCCAGGATGGTGAAGGAGACTACTCAGCAAAAGGGTACAGTGTGAGAAGAGAAAGCTAGAGATTGAACCCTGAGGAAAGCCAACCAGTGGAGGAAGTGGAGGAACTGTTGGGAAAATAAGAGAAGCAGCAGCCTGAGAGGTGTGGAGGAAGCAGGAAAAGACAGGGTCAGAAAAGACAAGGAAGAGATGTCTTTTAGAAGGAAAGAATGGTCAATGGTGTCAAATGACATTGGAAAGTCCAGTAGGATAAGGAGTGGTGTATACACCTATAAGCTTCAATAACCAGAGGCAGTTGCTGACTTGAGGTACCATAGTGTCTGTGGATTGATGGGAAGAAGGTCAGAGTCAAGTGGATGGAGAAGAAACAGGCAGTGTAGAGGCGGTGCGAGCATCAGGTATCTGCCTGCACATGAGTGCCATTTGCAGTAAAGAAGAGGTAAGAAATAACAGTGTAACATGTTAAGTGACTAACTTCTTTTCCTCAGTAGGTTTCTGATACAAGGTGTTCTGTTCAGTTGGGTATTTTCTCCTTTTCTTGGTGGTATAGTTTCAAACAGTAAGATTCACAGATCTTACATGTAGTTTAATGAGTTTTGATAAATGTATGTACCCATGTAACCAAAACCCCCATCAGGATACATAGCATTGCTATCTTTCCAGTTTATCTCATTCTCTCCCAAGGCAGTACTTCCTCTGATTTCTTGCTTCATAGAACGATTTTGTTCGTTCTGGAACATTGCAACAATGGGTTATATAGTAGGTATGTTTTTATGTCTGAGTTCTCCTAAGCATAAAGTTTTTGAGATTCGTCCATTTACCCTGCATCAGAAGTTTATTCCTTATTGTCGCTGAATAGTGTCCCATTGTATGACTCTGTTATGTTACAGTTGTCTGATCCTTCTCCTGTTGATGGATATCTGAATTGTTTACAGTTTTAAGAATAAGATCACCATGAATATTTGTGAATAATATTTGGGGAGACATGTTTGTATTTATTTTGGGTAAATACATAGGACTGGAGTGAATGGATCATAAGGTAGTTATGTGTATAATTTTATAAGAACCTGCCTCATGATTTTCCACAGATGTTGAGGAACTTTCTACTTTGACCAGTAATATTGCTCTCTCCCACATTAAATGCTATTGCTTTTTAACTTTAGCCCTTCTAATGAATGTGAAGTGATATCTTGTGATTTTTATTTGCGCTTCTCTGAGGCACATGTTTTCATGTGTTTGCTGGTATTCCAATATATTCTTTTCTGAAGTGTCAAGTCCTTTGCCCTTTTTTAACTGACTTGTTAGATCATCATCACCATTATTTATTTGTAGGTAATATTTAGATAATCTGGGCACAAGTGTCTGATTTATGCACCGTGAATATTTTCTCATTTTGTGGTTTGCCTTCTCATTTTCTTAATGGTGTCTTTCGAGGTGCAGAAGTTTTAAGTTTGAAATCATATTTATTATAATTTATTTTATGGTTATTCTTTTTTGTTGTTCTGTTTAAAAAAATCTTTCTAATTGATCACAAAGATAATTTCCTATGTTTTTTTCAGTGAACTGTATAGTATGGCTTTTACATTTAGGTTTGTAATCCAGACCCAATTAACTAAATTAATTTTCACATGTGGCTAGAAGTATGAATCAAGGTTCAGTTTTTTTTTATACAGATAAATATTTAATCTAGCAAATTATGTTGGAAAGACTTTTTTTTTCCCTACCGAATTCCATTAAAACCTTTATCAAAAGTCATTTCGGTCATTTATGGATTCTCTACTCTGTTCCATTGATCTTTTTGTCTCTATGCCAGTACCAGACTGTTATTATTTTAGCATTAGAGTTAAGTCTTAGAATCAGACGATGTTAATCCTCTAATTTCATTATTCCTTTTCAAGATTCTGAAGCTGGAATTCTTAATTAGAATTACTTTGTACTTATGTAGAGCCTACTATTCTTCCTCTGCTCTAAGTGAAAAATGATTATGAATGGGTTATTGAAGAATTCCAGTATGTAAACGTGCGTACATCTTTTCGCTGTGCTTCCTAGAAGCAATGTGTGTTGTGACACGCCATGAAATTCGTAGTCTGAGCAATTCTTTAGTGCAGTGAAACAGGTTTCCTGACAAGTGTGCCATCTGCTGGTAGATTTGTCTAACTGCATTGTCAGATGTTGAACTCTTAACTTCCTGTCTTTGTTCATTCAGTATCTTCAGTGACAGATTCTCTAGCCTAGTTGTTAATATACACCCCCTACTCCGCCACCACACACACACACACACACACACACACACACACACACACACACACACACACACACACACACCCGTTGTTTCTATATCCATTTGTACATTGCCATCCTATCCACTTTTATCCTTCCTATCCAACTGCCACGTGTAACATCTTTTCACTTCCCAAGAGCCTTTTGGGATGGCTCTGAAGAGTCAGCTCTCCACTCTGAGGAAGTCTCAAAGGACTCTTAAAAATGGCTTTTGTCAGGTCATTGCCAGTCTGTTTCAAACCTCATTAAAGATAATCAGTTTCAGTGTTTTTTAAACTGCTTGCTATAGTCTTTCAGCCTACTAGCGAGCAGGACCCATGAACACACTTTAAAAGTTGTTTGTACATAATGTATACATATTATACATAACAGTTTATAAATAGAAGAATTCAGACATGTTGAATATATTTTGCTTCCCTGCACTCTTGTCATTTAGAATGCTTAAGAAACTTGAGAAGACTTTGACAGTGTTTACTGTAGGCATAGAGCCATTGCTTGCTCGTAGTGTCTTTTTAGCATTGCCAACTAAACACAATGTCTAGTTTTTAAAGTCAATAAATAATCGGCGAGAGATTAATTTATCTAAGTGTGGAATTCCTCTTCCTCCTCTTTGAGTCCTGATACATGAGTATCTGAAATCTACCATAGTGATTAGGCTTAGCCATAGTGATTGCCAAGGTTTTTGTTTGTTGGTTTTGGTTTTGGTTTTTTTGCATTAAAATCAGGGACTTTGTTCTAAAGTTGGTTGTGTAGTTTGGCTCTTTTTTAAAAAGTGTGTTTTATACCTTTTATATATGTGTAATATTTGAATTACCAGACTTTAATTTGTAAGGCTATTTTAAGCCTCAAAAATCAGTGAGGAGTCCACACATAACATCCACGAGTGCAGAGTACTTTCCATGTAGTATTTCATTGTATTATTATCCCCGCTTATAGATGATAACAGTGTGCTTAGATGGCTGAAAAACTTATGGCAGATCATAAGCATGTGGTAGAGGGAAGCCAGTATTTGAACCAGATCCATCTGACTTCATAACAAGCTCTTAATCCACGTTACTGCCTATTTCTCTATTTCTGATGTTTACTCCCTTAGAACAGCTGTCCATAAATGCTCTAAAGGAGTTTTCAAATCTCAGTTCTTTTCTAATTAAGATTTATCTTGTAATATACAAACATAGGGTTGTAAGAGAGTTTTAAAAAAGAAGATACAAATTTAATAGTGTGTGCATGTCTAAAACACAATATTGCCTCTTAGTGGGGTCTTTTTTCCATAACAGCCCGTGCATCTTCATTATCCCATCAGCCATGGTGCCTCTTGTATTGACTGAATCCATAATTTCCTGCAAGTATTAACATATGCACACTTCAGTCTGTTTACAAAATGTTCTTTTTACTTTTGTCCAGTTTTATTGAGATGTAGTTGACACGTAACATTGCATAAGTTTCACGTATACAATATAATGATTTGATCTATAGGTGTACAAAATTTGATTTTTCTTATTGACATTTTTTTGGGTCTTATCTCTGGTTAGCCCAGTTCTCTAATTTTATACCTCCAGGCTGGAAGGACATGAGCAGTTGATGAGCAGTATTCTGTCTCTCTGTCTCTCCCTTTCTCTCTCTCTCTCTTTTTTTTCCTATGACAGATAATCAGTTACAAAAACAGAAAGAAGTGGCCTGGTGCATTTTATTATCTTAGTTCTGCTATTTGATTTTTATGAGGGATGTTCTTCATTATTTGGATACACTAGGTGTTCACATATGAGAATGGATGTGTGTTTGTGTGTGTGTGGACTTAGAAAAGAAAGCTCTGTAGAGCCCACGTTTATCCACAAGTCCTTAAGGGAACATTTTATCCTTCCACTTCTGGGTCCATCCCAAACTCATTTCCGAGAACTTAAAATCTAAAAACACCTCACATGTCTGAATCTGTCGACAAGCCAGAGTTGGGAAATAGACCCAGGAAATGCCTAGAGATAATGAAAGAGATTTAATTAATCAAGCTTATGTCTGCCAGAGTTTTAAGTGGACTATTTAGTTGCCCAGAATAGCCAAGTATGAGCAAATAAAAACACAGCATATGGAAGCATCCTAGCATAGTGAAAAGGAATAATCACAAGAAAAAAATGGGTTCTTAGACTCTCCCACTGAACAGTAGTATGAAATTAGGTAGGTTAGTAAGTTCTCGTATTAAAGACATAATAGTGTCTTGATTATAAGCTACCTAAGGGTCAGGACAGAGTCTTGTATATCACCTCATTGCATAATAACAACTTTAAAAAAATCAGTATGTCATATAGGGTTTTCAACCTTTTGACTGAGTATCCCCTCAAAGTGATTTTTATAAAAATGTACTTTAATCCACATCTTACTTTTTCATTGTATCTACATAAGGATAAGATTTTTGGCAAATCATAAATATTGATTTAACATAATACTGTCATATAACACTTCAAACTGTATGCACTGAAATATAAATATTATAGAAAGTTGAAACCCACTGATGTCCATTTAAACAGTCTATGTACAAGCTCAATTTTAACAGGTGGAAAATTTAAGTGGTTACATTTTCTTCTCAAAATTTTCTTTCCAGTTCGCTCTCCCACATAATTACTACTGGTCCACAAAGTTCAAAGCTATATTAATATGTTTAAAATTACCATTGCTAAAAATTTATATGAAGCACATGTCAGGTTAAGAGATGGTATGAATGGTGTTTGAGTTAGAAGGATTCAGGCTCTTCCTCTTGAAGACCACTCCTGACCCCTTGGATTAGGTTAGACCCGCTCACTGTATGTGCTCAGTGTATCTGGTGCTACTTCTTTCTTAATACTGTGATTACTTTTTCATTGTCTGCTTTCCTCAGTAGACTGTGGGTACCATGAGGATAAGGACCTTGTTACCTTGTTCACTGTTTCACTGTTAAGGACTAAGTCTAATGACAGGAAAATAGTAGATACACAATGACTGTTTGTTCAGTTGAATTTTACTGAGGAATCAGTAAGTGAAGGAGACAGAGGAAGAGCAGACAGGAACATGAGTGAAGTATTATTAAAAACCAGCAGTCACATTATGCACAGTTATTACAAGAACTGGTTTATTGTAATTGCATGATTTTAGAGAATGAAGTTTCAGTAGAAGGACATTAATGGAAGTTAGACTGTAGAGAATATTAAAGACTGATGGGTCACGAAGAAGGAGAGGCAGTAAAAGAAAAGAAAAATTCAGTGAAATTGGGATGTGTGGGCATGGGGCAAGGAAGGTTATGGCTGACTTCTGCGATCACTGTGCTACATAATCAATAAGGAGTCAACGAGAGGATTTCTATGAAGTTGGAAGATGCTAACTGAAATTGGAAAATCTGAATTATCTGTGGGCCAAATTTACATAGCTCCATGCCTTTCTCTGAAAGTGCTCAGCTGAAATCAGAATAACAGGAGGTGTATCATGGGGGTGATTTGAGGCAGGAATAACAGAAGGGTTAAGGAGGTGGTGGAGTTGAGAACATCATTACAGACCTTACCACTAGGAATATGGAAGATCTCAACACACTGAGCAGACTATTTCCAAGTATTAACGAGTCTAAAAAAGATAACATTTCCTGCTGAAACTGCTGCTTCTTTTCCAAGTAAAATATGTTCTTCTCATGTCTTGAACATCTGCTGCCAGGAAAAAAAAAATCTCAGCTCAACATTAGATACCAGTGTTCAGGCTAAAGCAACGCTAACATCGCTGAATGAATCAGGATGAGCTCATCCAAGATTTCATTTTAGAACATATCTAGTCTTCTACCAACGGCTGGAGTGTGATGAAAATTTTAAACTAAAAATATCAACCTCTTTTGATGCCATACACTGTCTGGTCTGAGATGTGTAACCAATTCATGAGAGCGCACATTTCTCTAGGCAGTGGCTTTTACGTTGGATGTTTCAGAAAGGTGGGTTAAGATGCCTGTGAACTCAAAACTTTTCAGGGACTAACTAGCAGATGGTGGTTACCTTAGCAACTGTAGCAATGTACTATACTTAGATGTTTTTCTCTGAGAGCTGATTGTAGAAATACTTTCCTGGTGTTTAGATGTAGTAATAAGCAAAAATGAATAGGAACTTAAATGGAGGTAAGGATTTATCATAAAGGTAACATTTCTGAATGACCATTGCTAAAGGAGACCTTCAATTTTAGCTGTTTTTATTTAAGGTAGTAATTAAAACGGGGGGGGGGAGTCAACATTTTAAGTAATGCATCTGTTTTGTATTACTGGACTTTTATGATGCATTTGAGTATTTTGATATTTTTCAGAAATCACAGTAGGACTAATTAGCACCAAGTCAGCTATTAGATTTTGGAGGGCTAAATATTTGTTGTAGTCTCCATCTCCAGGAGTGATGATCATGTAAAAAATTAATGTGATCATAGTTTTTTTTTTTTTTCCCCATTTGCCATTCTGAAATGAAACTGAATAATCGCCAACCCTGAGCTGTTTTTTCCCTCTCAGATAAGCAGTCATCAGACTTCAAGGTATGTTAACATTCAGCCTTTCAAGCTCTTCAGGGGCTATCTGTATCAGAATAATTTATGGTGCTTGATAAAATATAGATTTTCAGATCCCTTTCTCAAGCATTCAGAATCAATAGAGCTGAATATTTTTTTACTTTCACAAGTTATTCTGATGCAGATGGTTCCCAGACAACACTTGAGAAACAAACTGTCTCAGCTTGATGCCCCGGGGAAGCCTTGGGTCACTTTGACAAATGAGAGACTCTGAAGGAGGCAGATAAATTTAGTGCTGATTGTATGAGGCTTGGAACATAAAAGCCCTGCTAAAAATCCGTTCTTTAGAAAGGATAATGTTCAGTTGCCGTTTCTAACAAGGTAATTAAAATCCAATAAATCCTTTAAAATGTTTTCTACTTTGTAAACATCATTCTAATATAAATACATTTTAAATTCCTAAAACTTACACTTTTTATTTCTTCCTATAGTCAGACGCATTTTAGTCTCATCTCTGCTGTATGTGGGGCAATATGGTAGAATAGAAAGAGTTTGGGTTATGCAGCCAGGCAGCTATGAACTCTGTTCTCAACCCTGTCGTGTAGCAGAAGGATATTAAGCAAGTTATTTACCTTTATAGGGCCTCAGTTTTCTCCTTTGTTAAAGTGGTGGCTATCTTAATTACATCCCTGGATGGTTGTGAATAATAAATAATAAAATGTATGTGTGGTGTCTAGAATAATAGTCACTCAAAAATTGCCCCCTTTTCCTCCTTCATATGAAAAGAAGCACTCATTCAGTGTTAACAACTTTATGAATTTGTTTCAGTAGTTCCGATTGCTAAAATTAAAACCAAAGTCTTAAACTGAGACAGGAGGGAAGGGGGCGGGGCACAACCATTAAAAGAGTGACACAGCATTTGAGGACAGGACACACTGGTTAGAACCAAGATGGCAGAAGATTCGACTTCCAGTAGACCTTGAGCCTCATGGCACGCCCACAGGCACCATGACAGTTCCTAGGCTGACCATACAAGACCAAAAAAGTGGGCAGGGGCCCAATTACTGGAAATCCCTGCCCCTTCCCCAAGATAGTTGAAATAATCCTCATATTCATTAGCACATGAAATTACCAAGCCCATAAACTAACATCCTTGCACCTGATGGTCACTCTCTCTTGCCTTCTGAGAAGTCTGCACTCTGTCTATGAAGTGTGTGTCTCTCTAAATAAACTTACCTTCACTTTACTATATTTTGCTCTTCAATTCTTACCTGTGGGAGACAAGAACCTATTCTCCAGTAGCAAAACCACACCTACATATTAGCAATAATGTTGTCTTCTAAATGTGGTTTCTTTCATACTTTTTCCAATTATATCCATTATTTTCCTTATGTTAATCTTTCATTTCTGAGCCAAGCTAAGTAACATTTTATATTAGTAATGGGATTATTAAAAAATAAAGATTCTAGTTGAAATAACATCAGAAAAATAGTATTGAATCACAATTGTATTACAGACAGGAAATGAACACAATTTCAGGAAGGCTAAGGTAGAATAAATACATTACTCTTTGTTTTCCTAGCACCTGCCGCAGTACTTGGTACATGGTTGGAGTGAGTAGTCAGTCAAGCCTTGGTAAATGCAAAATGAAATCAGATTAAATGGAAACCTCAATTTAACAGAATAGAAACTTGGCTATTGTCATGCACGTGCTAAAAGGAAGCAAGTAGTATTATCCTGATAAGATTTATGCGAGTGAACATCTTTTCTATCATGTCTTTTTAAAAATCAGGAACATTTAGAGTAACAGAAATACAAAATTATAAATTTTGAAGTGAAAATAAAACAGTAGCAGAGAAGGCTAAGAGATTAGAAATCATGAGACGAGGCAGCAGGTGGCAAGTTGTTCAGAAGGGATTTGACCATTCTAGAGCAAGTTCTTTTAGAGCCATTAACAACTCAATTATTGTCATGAATTATGGCTTTAGAATTCAATTAGTGTGTGACATTCCCTGGTAAATGCCATCCTTTATATCTGCTCGGCTTCTTTGAACCTGAACCTTTAATAGTGGCAACTCAGGTGGTAGGATGTGGCGTCACCTCTGTAGAAAGTTGTATAGCGTGATTTCCTGCGAGAAGGTACCCACAGAACATGTAAGATGGAATATTTAGGGCACAATTATGAAACTAAAAGTGATTTTCAAAAAAAAAGTTCATCTCATTTTTTAAATTAAAAATCTTGTGATGTCTATGTTTTGTTTACTTTAATTTGTTTTTAATTTGTTAATACAGCTCTATGTGAATGACCAAGTATTAATGATAATGACTTTTTATGACAAATGTAATTTTTCCTTCTTTGCATTTTCTTTTTTTTTCTTTTTTTAAATTGAAGTGTAGTTGATTTACAATGTTGTGTTAGTTTCTGGTGTACAGCATAGTGATTCAGTTATGCATATATATATTATATATATAATATATATTATATATATAGTGTGTTCATATTCTTTTTCATTATAGGTGATTACAAGCTATTTAGTTCCCTGTGCTATACAGTGGGACCTTTTTGCTTATCTATTCTGTATATAGTAGTTTGTATCTTCTAATCCCAAAATTCTAATTTATACCCCTCTCTTTACCCTTTGGTGACCATAAATTTGTTTTCTATGTCTGTGGGTCTGTATCCGTTTTGTAAATAAGTTCATTTGTTTCATTTTTTAGATTTCACATGTAAGGAATAACATATGGTATTTGTCTTTGTCTGACTTACTTCACTCAGTATGATAATCTCTGGGTCCATCCACGTTGCTGCAAATGACATTATTTCATTCTTTTTTATGCTGAGTAGCAGTATTCCATTGTATGTATATATCACAACTTTATCCAGTCAGTGGTCAGTGGACATTTAGGATTTTCACATAATATACCTTTTTTAAGGTGTATCTTACTACTGCTGTTTTCATTTTTGAGTGATTGCTTTATACTAGATACAGTGCTGTGAGGTTTGTTATTATATAACCATTTATGTATGAAATCATTGAGGCTTAGAAAGTAACTTCCCCCATGTCTTACAGCTAGTAAATGGAGGATCTGGGATTCGAACTCAGATCTGTCAGAATTCAAATCATGTAAGGTCTTACCCACATCACTTTCCTATGTCAAATTTTAATACACACACACACACACACACACACACACATATATTTAATATACTCATAAAACTTGTTAAACTCTAAGCCCATTTAAATATAGGGACTGTACCTTTACACTGTGGTATCACCTTTAGCAGTGATGACAAGTGCTTATTCATGGATGCCAAATGTCCCTCTGTATTTGTCTAAAGCTCCCTCCAGTGATTCTAGTACACAGCTTAGTTGAGAAGTTCTATGACTAAGACTGGGTCTCAAATAAACACCAGAATATATTAATGAAAGACAAGCATAGGAGTGTTGGGAGTTCTAAGTATGAAATATATCTGTTTATGCAAAATGAGTATTATTTTATATAGGGTACAATGGTTATATTTTATAGTTACATGAGAAATCCATAAAGAAATACTTTACATTTTTGGCTTTACAATGTAAAAACTCATTTTATAAATATTGTTATTTTGAATGAGAAATAGACTAAGACTGAAACAACCTGGGTCAAAGGCACTGCTCTACCATTGAGACAGCTCCAAGGCATTAAGTAAAGCATTGCCTCTCTAAGCCTTACTGTGCCAAATTTGTAATAAGGATGGTATTACCAAGCCTTGTGAGATTGTGGTCAGGATCACATGAACTTGTCAAAGCACTTTATTGAGCACAGTGTACTGTATACTTTGAATCTGGCACCATGAACTACTCATGGTGGGGCCAAAAGCTCCTTCCCATCCCCATCCAGCACTGTCATTAGTGACAGTTCTGAGCCACAGTCAGTGCTTAGAACAAAGAAGCATATTTAGCTATTTATATAAAGGTCTAGTGATTATCTTTCATTAGTCATTCAACCATTCATTTTTTAGTGCCATTGTGTACAAGAGAGATAATGTACAAAAACATGTAATTCTTTAAAAGACAAGTGCCCTTACAGAGTGTATAGTCTATCGAGAGAGACAGATGCTAATCAAAGAATCACAGAAATTATAGCTATGATAAGGCTGCAAAGGAAAAGCACAGAATTTTAAGAATGTCATAAAAAAGGACAACTGACCTACTCTGGGAGGTCAGTGAAAGCATCTCTGAGCAAGTTATGTCTGAGTTAAAATCTGAAGGATGGAAGTTAACCAAGCAGATATGGTAGGGGGACATGGTGACTTTCTGGTTAGGGGGGCAGCATGTACGAAGGCCCTCCAAATGACAAAGAAAACCACAGGGTCCAGATTGCAGAGAAGAATGGAGAGAGTAAGGAGAGGTTGTTAGGAGCGAAGCCATGCAGAATCCTGGGGTGTGACTTCTGATCCCTAACGCCCACGAGCAAGTACCACTACAAAATTGTCTCAACCTTGGAGCCCAGATAATAGGCTATGAGAAAAGCTTGTCATTCTTTCCATCAACAAACCTCTGTACCTTGTAGTTCAGTCTGTAATGTAGAAATCATTTGGACCCACATCATTATCTGGCACCAGTTGAATGACTGCTTTGTGCAGATGCCATTCCTGCTAACCATGGAACCACTCATAGCTGGAGGTTCCTTTGTTGACACCTTGTTATTTATTACGGCTTCTAGTTACTTACTGGAGATGCTGGGAACTCTTATTAGAGTTAGCCCTTCATACTGTTTTGGTGTAATTATGGAGTTGAACAAATTATTTCACCCATTCGTCTGCCTTGGGGCAACACGTGTTACCATCTTTCATAACTGATTAGCCTTGAAAACATCGGGTTCATAGAATTCTTCTCCTGGTAGCTGTGCTCACAAAAATTATCCACTTTATGTCTTGCTCTGGACTTTCATTCTTCTCCCAAAAAGGCATCGTGCCCTATGACTTTCTGGACCACAGAAGCTAGTTTGTTTTATTTCTCTGGGGGTCCTTTTTAATGTCCTTCAAATGAAAGAGCATCTGTCTCTGCTTACAATCTTTAATCCCAGCTGACACAGTGATCTAATAGGATATATGAGAAATACGTAGGCTACTGTGTCTCTTATCAGCAGAATAATTGGGACACCACGCAGGTCCCTGGGGTTTTGCTACAGCATTGCAACCCCCCACTCTATCCTTATTATCAAGCTTTATAGTGCCTCTGATCTCTATTTTTATACAGCCCAGTTTTCTCTTACATCATCCTAGTATCTGCAGTAGAATTTTGTGATTGAATGTCGTCAGTGCCACTATTTTCTACCCCAGGGATGGTTTAAAAAAAGGGTCGCTCCTTCCTTTGAAGCTATAATCTGTCATGCACCCAAACCTTCACAACCCGTTTCAGTGTCTAGACCAAGTGCTTACAGATGAGTCAACTACCAGACTACCTTTAACATGAATGGTCTCTCCTTGAGCTATCCCTGGTTTGCATAGCCCTCTTAGATATATAACATTTTTAGAAGAAAACACTGGTTGGATGCTTGTTAAAATGATGAGGAAGACTTTATTCAGGAGTATTGTGATAGGTGTCAGGATTGCCACAATAAGGGGGAGAGATAGGGCTCAACTCTGAGTACAGAAAGGATAAGGGGGGAGTTACAGCCAGAGTACAGGAGGAGGGGGTCCGTGGATAGGGAAGACCAAGAGCAGGTATCAAGGGTAGGGGCAGGGATTCTTGCTAAAGTCAGGCCAGGGTGTCGGATATCAAGGGTCGGGGGTCTCACTGAACTGACTTAGTAGGATTCTTGCTACGACTGAACTAGGCAGACTGAAGACAGAGCCCAAGGACAAGTCTGAGCCAGAAAGAGGGCTCAGATGAGCCTGTCTAAAGTTTCATCAGAGAGTCTTTGTCAGTGTCTAATACTTTGATCCTTTTCCTGTTCCTGATCCTCCATTTCCCAGATGATGGCTCTCTGAACTACATGTGCTATATAGTTAAAGTTAGGGACTTTGGAATTAAGAAAGACCAAGGATCAAAATACATACCCACCACTTATTATGCCCTCGCAGACTGGTTACTCTAAACCAGATACAGCATTAAACTCAATTAAAAAATGTTAAAAAAAATATGTAGCGAAATTAAGTTATATAGTGTATTCAGTGAAAGAGCCATTTAAAGGTAAAATGCAGTAAAACACTTAGCCCATTGACTGGCACCCAGTAAGCACATAATAAATATAATCTTTTATTAACCTTCTAGATCATCATAGAGGTTCTCCCTCTGCTTCAATGTAAGCTTTTTAAAGACAGTTTTGTCCACCTTGATGCCAATGTATCTCCTAAATTTAAAACAATAAATAGCTGTTAAATGAATGATTATAAAACTCACATTTCATCCATATATAAATTAAAGCAAAGAAAACCTACGGACACTACTTTCTAAAAAGATTTGCTACCACATCATCTGGGCCTGTAGCCTAAAAAAGACATCTTTTGCTCATATTCCACCATTACTGGTATTGCTTTGAATTAAAGTGATCCTTGTTGGGTTTTAGGAAATAAGCTGCAATGGTAGAGAGAGTCATTTGGTGAGGAACTAAAGGAAGCCTCTGGTCTATAGCCAGCAAGAAACGAGGCCCTCAGTCTAACAACCTGCAAGGTACAAAACTTTTCCAACAACCATGTGAGTTTGGAAGCAGATTTCTCTCTGGTTGAGCCTTCAGATAAGACCTCAGCCCTGGCCAGCACCTTCACTGCAGCCTTGGATAGACTCTAAAGCAGAGGCCCCCGTTAATTAATTATGCCTGGTCTCCTGACACACAGGGATTGTGAAATAATAAGCAGGTGTTATTTTGAGCCACTAAGCTTGTGGTAGCTTGTCAAACAGCAATAGATGGTTAATACATCAGGCACACCCTTGGCAAAATTGGAAGATTAAATAAGTAGGACAAAGTTGTCTGTACTAACATGCTCTCCCACGTCTTCCCCTTGGACTGCCTCTCCCTCAGGCACCACTGTCCATGGCTGGTGTACTCCCTGTAGTATGCCTGATCCCTGCAGTGAAATCTGTTCTGGGTGGCTAGCCTTTCATAGCTGTGTCCTGGGTTTGGGACTGGAGGTGGAAAGTAGGGGGGTGTTCATGGACCTGAGAATGAGAACCACTGAGGGGAGTTTTCACATGATTCCATGTCTACTCTTGGGCATAAGACATGATAGCATCTAGCAAGAAGTTCAATATTTAATGGAGTCAGTGAGGGCTTGAGAGCCATCTGTGCTTTCTGAATTTTCTGTAGAATTGTGGCCAACACAGAAAGACCCTTCACTGGGTGCTTTCTGATTTTGGAAACTTTCTCTGGCTTCCTAACAAGTGACACTGGCTCTTTCCTAAGGAGGAACTTCTGGCAAGTCACAGCCTTTTCCCTGAAGATATTTTTTAAGTTGCTAAATGTACCTAAAGTAGCTTTTCTCTGTTATGGCTGAGTAAGAATCTTCTGGTTCTCTAGGCTCTACATTGATATGATGCTCTCATCATTCTTTTCTGTGACATGTAGCAAGGCTTTGAGTTCCTTGAGTGCAGGGACCATTCCTCTATTTTCCTGTTATCCCTGGTGACTGTTCTTGTGCCTGAGACATGATTGGTGCAAATACATTTGCTGAATGAGTAAATAACTACATGGAGCGATGTATGCATGGGCTTCCTACACTCATCTGTTCACCTGTTTATAATCTAATACTGCTTGAACACAAACATACTGGAAGCGACTGTGCTTTATCACTAACCCATGTACAGTCGGTAATTATTTCCAACTACTACCAGTTCAAAAGCAGCATAGATTTAGCTCATTAGTTTCATCTTTGGTGATGGGATGGGAAACCTCTCGCTGGTATTCCCCCTCTGGCAGCTGAGCTCTTCATCTTATTAAAGAGCTGCATTTCTCTGCTTCTGACCCAGTTTCCCTCACCCAGAGGAGTTAGCACATCTTGGTATCCTGTGTGACTCTCCAGGTCTGGAGGAGCCTGGATTGTGTGATTAACTCCCACAACCCTTTTACCTTCCAGTCATCTCTCTCCAGGCTTCCTTGAGCCCATTACTCTCCCAGCCCTCTCTGTGTGTCTAGATGCACCATTACTGTATCATCATCCACCTTTCCTTCCTTCTCCCTTCATCTGCCCTCAGGCTTGTCTTGGGGCATCTCCCAACAGTGATGAGCAGGCTGAAGTGGCTTCAACTAGCTGACCAAGTATAGTAGCTAAGTTCAAGGACATTGAAGTCAGACTGTCCTAGATATAAATCCCGATTCCTTATGAGTTATCACCCTGACCAGTATATAAATCCTGATTCCTCATGAGTCATGCTTAATCTCTCTTGCTCAATCTTTTCGTCTGTAAAATGGAGATGCTAATTCATTTTTTTGTTTGTTGTTTGGCGACAAGTTCCATTTTTCACATGAAGCTGGCAGACATCCTTTCAATTTCATATTCTCATTTTTTCAGAATTGTGTACACCGTGGATTTGCATTTCACTCTGACTCATTCCCTCAGTCACTCACACATTAAGTACAATTTAATGTTTCCCACATAGGACAGCTCCTATGACAAACACCATGGATAAAAGGAGCAATAGGATGTTAATTCTGCTCTCAGAGTACTTACAGACTAGAAAGAAAGGAATAAAATTATTTACAGTGCCATAGTTAAAAACAAAATATGTGCCAAGAATTTGAGAAGAAAGAAATGAGTACAATTAACTAGGAATTAAGGGCTTTCCAAAAGAGGTGAGAGTTGAAATGAACCTGGAAAGATGAGCAAGAATTTACAAGTTAAATAGCAGTGGTGATGAGAGTCCAGTTAGAACAGAATTTGCTCTAAGTTGCTAATTTTTCTAGCTTCTTGAGTTAGAAGCTTAAGTGAGAAAACGTTTTTTATAAGCATTTGAACATATAAATTTCCTTCTATTGTTATTTGAGCTACATGTCACAAATTTTTCTGTTACATATTTATTTTAATTTTTAATTGAAGTATAATTGCTATGCAATATTATGTTACAAATTTACAATATAGTGATTCATAATTTCTAAAGGTTATACTCTATTTATAACTATTAAATATTTATTTTAAATTATATAGTTATTATAAAATATTTGCTATATTCTCCATGTTGTACAATATATCCTTGCAACTTATTTTATACATAGTAGTTAGTATTAATCCCCTACCTCTATACTGTCCCTCTCCCTCCCCTCTCCCCACTGGTAACCTCTAGTTTGTTCTCTGTATCTGTGAGTCTGCTCTTTTTTTTTTGTTTTGTTATATTCACTGATTTGTTGTACTTTTTTAGATTCCACATGTAAGTGATTTATCGTATTTGTCTTTGTGTGACTTATTTTACTTAGCATAATATCCTCCAAGTCCATCCATGTTGCTGCAAATGGCAAAATTCTGCTCTTTTTTATGGCTGAGTAGTATTCCATTGTATACCTATCTATCTACCATATTTTCTTTTATCCATTTTCTGTTGATGGGCACTTAGGTTGCTTCCATATCTTGGCAATTGTCAATAAGCTACTATGAACATTGGGGTGCATGTATCTTTTTGAATTAGTGTTTTTGATTTTTTGGGATATATACCCAAGAGTGGAACTGCTGGGTCATATAATATTAGCTTTTTGAGAAACCTCCATACTGTTTTCCACAGTGGCTGCACCAATTTACATTCCCACCAACAGTGTACGAGGGTTCCCTTTTCACCACATCCTCATCAACCATTGCTATTTGTGGTCTTTTAGAGGACAGCCATTCTGAGAGGTGTGAGGTGATATCTCATCGTGGTTTTGATTTACATTTCCCTGATGATTAGTGATATTAAGCATCTTTTTATGTGCCTATTGGCCATCTGCATTTCCTCTTTGTTTATTCTTACATTTTGATTTTTCTAGTTCTATCAGTTACTAAAAGATGGGTATCAACGTCTGACTCCTATTGTGAATCTATTAATCTCTCTTTATTTTTCAGTTATTGCTTTAGGAATTTTGAAGTTTTGTCATTAGGTGCATACACATTTAGGATTTTTCTGTCTCTTCAATGAATTGACCCATTAGTACAAAATATCTTTCTTTAACTCCAGTGATACTTCCTGTCTCAATGATTACTTAGTCTAACATCAGACAGTTATATCTGCTTTCTGTTTGCATAGTATATGCATACTATTTGCATAGTATAGTTTTTTCCTTTGTTTTTGTTTGTTTGTTTGTTTGTTTTTTACATTCTACTTCTGTGTTTTTACGTTTAAAATGTATCTTTTGTAGAGGATATATAGTTATTCTTGCCTTTTCATTTTGGTTGAAAATGTCTGCCTTTTAATGAAGTATTTAGTATATTTAAACTTACTGTATTTTTTCTGATGCCTAGAAATAAGTTTACTATCTGTATTAGTTTTCTATTTGTCACATGTATTTCCCCCCTCTGTTCTTTGCATGTTTTCATTCAGGTTAATGAAATTTTGTGTTTATTTACTGTTGTAATTTGTTTACTGGCTTATAGCTTTTTGATTTTTTTTTCTAGTAGTTGCTCTAGGGATTGCAACATTCATCCTTAACTGTCTCAGTCTACTTATAGTTAATACTATATCACTTCACATAAATGTAAGAACCATATAAAAGTATACTTTACTAATTCCTTTGTACTATTGTTGTCATATATTTTAGTTCTATAAACATTAAAAATTCTAACATAAATATTATTACTTTTGCTTTAACATAAACAAATGCCTTTTAAAGAAATTAACAGGTGGAAAATAAATAGTATTTTTTAGTTACCTACATATCAGAAATTCCTATTTATCTTTATTCCTATTGATATCACTTCCCTTCAGCCTGAAGAGCTTTCTTTAAAAATTTTTGTAATGGGATGTTCTACTAATGACCAGTTGTCTCCAGTTTTATTTATCTGAAAAATGTTTCTATTTTTCCCTTTCTAAAATAATAAAAAACAATTTTGTTTTACAGATTTATTAATACATACATCAGAGTCATTCTTTAGACTGTAGTTTGATAAGTTTTGATCAATGTATGAGATCCTATATCCACCACAGCAGTCTACATACTCCTTGTAACCCAGAACCTTCCTCATCCCTACAGAGTTTTCTCGTACATCTTTGATCCCTTTCGCTCTTTCTAGCCGCTGGCAGCAGCTGAATTTTTCTTATTCCACAGTTATATAAATGGAATCATATAGTATATAAGATTGTGTCTCCCTTCACTCAACATATTTTTGCAATCCATCCATGTATTGCATATATCAGTAGTTTATTTACTCTTATTGTGGATGAATATTCCACTTTATGGATTTACCACAATTCATTTACCCATTCAACAGTTATAGGTAGGTGAGTCATTTCTGGTTCTTAACTCTTCTGAATAAAGCTACCATGAATATTTGCATAAAAATTGCTTTGTAGGCATACGTTTATTTTTATCTTGGTAAAGATCTAGGAGTCATATGGCATGGTATGATTAACTTCATAAGAAGCCACCAAATTTTTTGCAAAATATCTGTAACATTTTCCGTGTACACAAACAAATTATGAGGGTTCAAGTTCCTGAGCAAACGAGTCTGTCTTGCTTGATTTCAGCCATATGTGTCCACCTTGGTCCAGGGAGAGTAGAATTTCTTTTTTGACAATTCAACAGAGTTATAATCAGTGAGAAGGCAGTAATTTTCCAAATGAAATGAGATCCTGATGATAGAAGAATAATTGCTGATCAGGTGAAAGCAGTTTTATTTCCTGCAGTGTGAATCACTTAAAAATGTTGCAGAGGTAGAAAGACAGTTGGACCACAGGGTTTGATTTTGATTCTACTGCTGGCCTTGCAAGTACTCATCTGCATGACCTTCTACACCACATTTGACTTCTTTATGTGACATGTCTCTCATTTGTAATACTTGAGGAATGGAATGGATGATCTTAGTGAGATCCCTGACATTTTTAGCTTTATCTGAGCTGTGGAAGATCAATTAAACATCTATTGAATGAACACATTTAAAAGAGCATTCATCTGAGGCCCTTTTCTATTCTATTTTCATTCATCTTGTTCACTGTCACTTTTAAATTGGGTAAAGAACATTCTTCTCTGTTAGTGTTAATAATATTTAAAGCTATTAAAAAGCTTTAGGATTAGAAACAGACTTTTCTGTGTGTGTGTGTGTGTGTGTGTGTGTGTGTGTGTGTGTGTCTGTATGTGTAGCACTTAAAAATAATTGGCAAGCGATTCATATGGATTGGATTAGTAGCAGTAGTGCCAAATCTGGAGTTGATGAGATATTGTTAACACAGTTCACACTTTGAAGCACAAACAAAAGCTACCATGTCCCAAATACTTACTATTCAGTCAGGCAGCCCTGATTCCTCTTTGCTTGGTTTCCAAGATAGTATTGGGTATACAAATTCTGGAAATTCCATAATAATCCAGCAATTGTTGCCCTCAAATCCTTTGACAATTTTATGCAATTTCATAAAAACTGCCTTTTAGTAAAACATACCAGCTTTTTTTTCCTGGGGAAATATTCCTGCTAATAAGTGTGTGGATTTTCCAATAATGGTTAATTGCTGAGGGTAATAATAGTAAAGAGCCAATTCTCTGTATTTGCTGAAGTGGCATGAACTGGGCTCCACGTTAACCATCTGGACATTAGTAAACTAGCCTGGCTAAAAGCTGTATTACAAAAAAAAATCTAAGTGAACTAAAGAAATTGTATAAGAAATTTTTATTTTCCACATTTCAAAGATTCATTCATCTGTCTGTTCTCTATGACCGGTCCTAGCAGATCAAAGACCCTCAGTATTTCTAGTAACTTCCCATTCATATATGAGTTTCTGGAATAGTGTTACTGCTTTCTAGGATATTTGAATTTTAAATCTGCTTTATATTTGTGAAATGAAAGATTTTACGATACGATTTTAGAAACTTAACAGCACATAGTAAGTCATTTTCAAGGTGCAAGAGACAGTGAAAAGCAGAGTGAAGGAAACTTATTGTTGCCCTGATGTTACACTAACCCTATTTCTGTGTTAGCTTAAAGGAGATTGTACCTTTGTCATATTTGCATGTGTATTAATCAGGACCCTTTCTCTCATGATAGTGAAATAAATGACAGAAACTAGCTCATACTGGTTTGAAATTAAAAGGGAATTTATTGGCTAACGAAACTTGGAAACCTTAAAATCATGAAATGGCTTTAGACCCAGTCCCCCAAAATATATTTTAAAATATCATGTCTATTTCTTAGCATTGCTTTCCTCTGTATGTTACCATTCTTGGACACAGTTTATTGAGGGAGAAAAAAGGAGATGCATATGATTATTGGCAGCTCCAACCAAATGGGATACATTAGTTAGCATCAGCCTAAACTTGTCACCCCTAAATTGAGGGACGGATTTGGCCCCTCTGAAATTATAGGTACTGTTTTGAATGCTGATAACAAACAGTCCCAAGTTCATGCCATCAAGGAGCTTGGTGTCCTGGCCCTTGATTGAAGGTGTAAAGCAATCAGTTATTAATAGTGGAACATTTTTTATAGCTGGATTACAGTTGATATTTTTTTCAGAATCTTATATGAGCTTTCAGATATTTTACAATTTCCATCTTATTTCTGATTTTAAGTTGTATATTTTCACAATCATTTTATTTTCTTCAATTGGAATAAGTCTTTGATGTGTTTGTCCATTTTGATTGTGTTTTCCCCATCAAAGCTATTAGAGTAGAGGGTGTTCCTACAGTCCCTGATTATCTATAATTGAGAAAATATAATTCTTTTATAAAGACGGAAAGTTATTATTGAACAACCTCTAGCTTTTATGATTCATACTTCAAAGCAAAGAAGATTACCCTTTTGTGTAACTAAGAGATACGATTTAATAAAAAGTTAATGAAATTTCAGGTAGACTTATCACTGTGCAAACTACTCCAGAAAGCCCAGTTAATCATTTTGGGGAACTAAAATAACATTCGCGAATCTCCATTATGAATGGTGAAAAAATAGTATTATAACTTTAATGAGTAAATTAAACTTCTTAGAAGTGCATACTGTATTTCTCAACAGTTGTTGAAAGACTTTGAGATTGTTTTCTCATTTTCATATAAAAAGACTTTCTTCAAATTAGGGACCAACTCAACCTGTTCATCTGTAACCTCCATCCATTACTGAGACTTCTCTGAAACTCTGCTTTTAATGTGCTACTTGAATACCTGCCAAGGGGTGAGTTACCATGATTACCTTCACTGGCCCTGATCACTCTTCCCACACTGGAAGTCAAAAGATAAAACAGACTTAGGATGAGAACTTCTGGGGTAAAAAAAGTGTGCTTTTCTGCATTCTCATAGTATGCAAGTCTGTGCGTGTTCTGTCTGCTTTCTACTATTTACTAAATCCCTACTTGCTTTTCAAGGGACCAGCTTGAATTCTACCTTTTTTCTTTTACTACCGACTAGTTTTAACTTTCTCTTTTTCTATGTTTCAAAACATTTTTATTTATAATGACTGGGTGCCCTACCATGTGTCTGCTCTGGAAGGTATTATGTTTTATAAACATCCAGTGCCTTTAAGAGACAGGCAGTGGAATGGAAAGGGAACAGTTTGAGTATAAATAAAGTATCTTAGGGGCTACAAAGATACTTGCTAGGTAGAGCAAGGGATCATATCCAACATGGTGTCTTCAAGTATAAAAAGCCCTTTATCTATGAAACTTCTGCTTAATCACAATAAATGGTGAGTTAGATAAATCCCCACTTGATAATTTAAAAACTGAGGTATTGAGAAGTTCAGGAACATGTCCATTGTCATAGTCTGGCAAAGGGCCTTTGAATATAGGCAAGTACTTCCCACTGCATTTGTTTCCTTCTTGTTAAATTGCAACCTTTTCATTATTGATTTTGTATTTTCAGCAATTAGCATTGTGCCTGGCATGCAGTAAACACTCAATAAATGTTTGTTTAGTTAAAAGGCATATGTTTTCCTTCCGTATATATTTTCAAGCAATCTTTTAATTTGTTTCTGTTCAATTTGCTAATGTTAAAGACTGAACCAATCCCCAAAGACCTAGTTATATGACCTGAACCTGGAAGAGCATGGAATCTTGAGCTCTTCTAATATGGTTCTAATACGAGCATCAGCAGAGACAAATCTCAACTACAATTTTTAAGAGGAATTACTTTTCATAGTAGTATACATCTTAGCTTCATTTTGAAAGTCAGTAGTTATTTAATGGATCCTAACAAAAAAAATCAGTCGATGATTATTCTTATTAGGATGTACACTTTTTTCTTATAAATATCCTAATATATTTCATATATGTCAAGTCATTAAAAGATTTAGCTCTCTCCAGAACACTTAAAATCACTTCAGAAACAAAATGCTTTTGCACAGACTCTCTCAATTATGAAGCAAAAATAATAAATCTGAACATCGATTTATTTTGTGAATCTAAAACTTGGGAGTTTTCCTGGACTTGATTCTGGGCAACTGTTTCCTGTTTGGAGCTCTTGTCAAGTAATTGACATTTTGGATGCCCTGTAGCTTCCCAAGACTCATGGATGAAAAGCAGAAGTGGAAAAAACTGAGTTCAGCTTTGAATCTGCTGATGTTCTTTGTGGTGTTGAAACTTACTTGTCCTCTTTGTACTGGTTTTTACATCTGGGAAATGGACATTAATGTGATATATCTTGCTTTTCCCCATAGGTACCAGTAGAAATTAACTTACAAGTGCTTAGAAGTATATTACATAACCATAGTGTAATTAGTAAATTAATGGAGATGGTATTCTGTAACTTTTCAGGAACAATGTCCTGGAAGAGTATCTCTAACATGCACATAGACAAGAAACTGCATTCTTTGTTCCTACTCTCCTGAATCTTCATAGAATTCCACTAGCATATTAGAAAGATAGCACTTCACATTACTTGTATTTCTAGAAACAGTTTGAGTGTTTTCGTTGTTCTAGCTCTTGGCAGTGGGTTAAGTGAACTAATCTAATATGCTTGGCAAAATTTCTTTGTGTCAGATTTTCTTTTCTTTTTCTTTCTTTCTTTTTTCTTTTTTTTTTTTTTTTTGGCAGCTACCTTTAACCATAGTTTTTACAAAATTATTTCTAAGAATGTTTAAGTTAGTTAGTCAATTTTTGTTGGTCAGAACTTTTGTATCATGATATTTCTTAATTCCATGTCAAACTAATGACCTTATAAAGCATCAAACTGAATAAAAACCCTCTTCAAATACCATGTCACTTTACACTTCTCAGAGAAGTGACTAGACATGGTACATTTTGGAATTAATTGCTGACTGAACTGACTTGGTACACAACAAAATTTTTTGAATGCTTTGCATGTTGTGACACATCAAACCCACTTAGAACCTCTCAGTCATCTACAGATCTTCTGTGACTTTTCATTAAAATTACTAGCGGAAGCTTCAGAGTCTCATGTGTCTTCACTCTTGTTAACGTGGTCTAACCCCATGCTTCTGGATTGAAGTAGAAGGAGATACATCTATATATCTATATAGATATAGATAGATAGAGATATAAATGTAGATTTTTTTTCCCAATGGCCTCTGCCCTGCCTTTTGCTGCCTGTGAATCATTAGTTTCATGGGAAATTCCCAGTCTTTCTTTGTTACCAGTGTTGTGATTTTCTTTTCTGTTCTATAGAGGGATCAGTGAAAGCTAGAAGAATATTGTGCTAATTTTGTTTCCTCATCTCTTTTCTTTTAAAATCTGAGAGAAGGGGCAAGAACTTGGAACTGATCTTCAAATTATAGCTTACAAACCGGAGGAAATTACCAATAGGACCTGATCTTTTTCTGGCTGTGGCATGGAGTGTCATGTTAAGTGTAGCTGAAGGGCAGGCATTCCTGGTGTCTTCTCCATCTTATTTCTTCAGCTGCCAGAAGGAGGTTAGCCAGGGTGTCGGTGGGACAGGGGATCTCTGAGGAAGGGAGGTGTCCACAGACTGGAAGCTTGTAGCAGGAATCCTCATTGCTGTGAATAGAATGATAATTTTTTATCATCATCCCCTGGGAGCCAAAACACAGCTTCCTTCCAAAACGCTGTCCTTCCAAGCCCGAGATGCCTGTCTGTTGCTTCTGTTCTTCCCTCCCAGGGGTCCAGTGCTGTCCTTTAAGTCCCCGAACATGTCTTCTCACAAAAGGAGGAAATTGCAGAGTAAAAGCTGTATTTGCTTGCAGTAAATCAGATGTAGTTACTTGGCTACACTCAGAGGCAGGAATGCAACGTTTAACAGCCTGCTTGGGGATGTTACTGTCATTCCCTTTTTATTAGTTCTAGGCTCTCATCTTGAACAGTAGTCCTGAACTAAGCTCTTTTTCCAGCTCTAGGTTTTGGGCAGACATGCCTTCATTTCCAGTCTCAGGTATCCTCTTGGGGCTTGCGATAAAAGCTGCTATCCCAGTAGCCACTAAGTGGCCACTAAATCAGCTCTCAGGAAATTTTCTGATTAGTTTACTGCTACTCAGCCCTTACGCCAACAAATAGAGCCGAGGTTCTCTCCCCTTCAGCTTGATCTTCCTGTTTTTTTATTCATTGCCTCCTGTATTTGGCTTTATCCTTCTCATGGTGGGCTCTTTTTAGAGCTATTTCCGATGAACTCATTCTGCCTTCTCTCTCTGTGTCTTTTTTTTTATTTTTCAAAACCCACAACTCCATTAAAACGCTTTTAGTTCTTTTGAACTAAAGCTGTCTGCATCTATCCTTCAACCCCCGGGTCCTTTAAATCACCTGTAACTTGAGCATGTTAAAAGAAAACATTGGTTTTAGCTGTCTTGTATCATTTTCTATTATTGCATTTTTTCACGTCTAACTTCGGTACACCCCTTAAGCCACAGTCTCCTTTTCAGGGAGATTAGAGATACATTTTTTTGTGTGCAAATAAGCAACAGAGACTAAGGTGAATTCAAGAGAAAAATAATACTGGACCAATGAAAGATACCGCAGTTTAAGTAGAAGGATATCAGTCTATGTTTATGATACAATGTTTTCCCCTTGTGAATTTATTCTGCTTGTAAGAATGCTCATTGTTTCCAGAAAGCCCAGTTTAAATGTACACAAGCTCCCCCTAAAATGAAATTTATTGAAAACTCTATCTTTACATCAAAGCTTTGGAAACAGGAAGGTGACAGTTTGATAATTTCAAGGCCAACAAATGGTGGGGTCCAAAAAAGGGTTCCCAATGAAAGGCCACTTCTAATAAGAATTGAGATTTTAATAAGATAAATATTAATCTGACATCCCAGCCATAATATGTTTACAGTGACCCAAAGGTGCTTTACAACTTTAGTTTTTCCTATTGGATTCTTAACTGATGGTTGTAGTAAGTCTCCAACTACAGACATTTCGAATGGGGCTTATTTTAACACATATAAAATGCTGAACATTCACATCTGTCCAGGATAGTATCCATTGCCTCAGAATTCTGTGGATTAGAGTTTGCATAGAAATAAAACAAACTCATACTGCAAATAGTCGTATTGATAAACAGGCAAGCAAGGTGATAGAAATCACTTAACACAATTACATATGGTTAAATTTCATAAATCATGTTCCAGAGGTAATAGCTCGTTTTGTTTGTTTGTTTTTGTTTTTATATTTTTTTAACAAAGTGTGCATATGACCCAGTCCTGTGTGACTGTTTCTGTGATGGTTTTTCCAGAGCTCATGGCCACTTGTGGCTGTGGCCCCGGGTTCCTTTAGTTTCAGATGTCTGTCCTACCACCCTCTGGTGTCAGGTCACCATGGGAGCTAGGTGAGGACCAGTGCTCCTCCACTGAGGCAGCACTAAGACCAAGAAACGGCCTTTTCAGTTAATTACAGTTGACTTAAGCACCATCCTGTGTTCTGTATGCTCCCACATGCGTTTAGCTGAAAGAAAACAACAAGCAACTGTGTTAAAGAGCAAGGCTGATGTGTGTATGCATTGGTTTCTGATTTTTTAAGCATTTGTTTTTCTATCCAATTATAAAAATAATGTATCTTCCCTGACAACAAGATGATGTGTTCAGAAATGATCTGTGCTGTATACCTGTATCTATCTATTCCTTTAGGGATACACTTTTAAACTTTGGTTTACAATGTGTATTCAGTTTTAGATACTGTTTTAATTTAACAGAGTGAACGGTTTTTGCATTGTGAAATATTTCCCAAAGTGTGGTATTAATAATATATCCATTCTTAAGTATACATTTAGTATACATTAAGTCAGTGAACCCAGGAGTAGAAATGGTGTTGAATAACATATGTAGAATATATGAAGATCATGAAATGCTGAGTGGAAACGCCCCTGCTTACTCTGTTTTATACTCTTTATCATGTTTTAAAGTTTCCTTTTATGATCTTCCTTAGATCTTTTCTGCATGACCTTTTGATGACTTTATTTCCCCCATTGCATCCTTACTTTTTATCTCTCTCCAATCTAAGATTAATCATGGAAATGTCTAAGCCAGAAATGGAAATAAAACAAATGTATATAATATCTTGTGGTGGCTAAGGGCATAGGCTTTACAGTCAGAAGATCTGGATCTGAATTGTAGCTCTAATATTTACCAGTTCAGTGGATGTTGTGGGCTAAGAAATTAATCATTTGGATTCATTTTCATCATTTCTATAATGGGGATGATAATATTTCCCAGCAAAATTAAATGCCCAATAAACAGTACTTGCTATTATTATTACTATTATTATTATGTATTTTTATAATGTAACATTTTTTACACTGAGGAAATACTTCATCTTTTTCTGCATGGTTAAAAAAAATCCTACAATTTTATGGAGATAAGAAAGATATATTTTCTCAGTTTTCTTTTGGGAATATAGTTTATTATATGTATCATGCATGGCTTGTGACTGGCTTTTGGAGAAATTCCAAAGAAATTGATGTTCCAGACTGCTTCTCAAAATCTTGCTGAGAGATTGAGGATATAAGGCACAGAGATGTTAAATCTCTATAACTCAGAAGTTTGAGAAATGAAGCAATGAAGAAGTATCAAAAATAATACCGCATGAATGAGTAGAAAAGAAAATCCAATGCAACTCAACCCTCTACTCAGATTTACCCTAGGAAATTCAGCAGTTGAGGCTATTATTTTGCTTTTGGTTTCTTTGTTTGTTTGTTTTCCAATTTGGTAGCTACTTGCTTAACTGTAATGAGCCTTGTGCACAATCTCTGATGAATAGACCTAGTTCCTGATCTTCTTTACCTTATTCAGCTTTGTGTCATACAGCCTGTCAGATCTTTTTAGAATTGAAGGCCTTGCCCCACCTGTCAGGAGATTCCATTCTTATTTTATTTCTCCTTCTTATTCACATCTGTATTTCAATGAGACCGCCACCTTAGAACATCGGTTTCTTTAGGGACTTCTGTAATAGGACCTAGTAAAAGATGTCGGCCCATTAGGCATTAAAAATTTTAAATATATTAGATTCAATAGCATTTATCTATAGTTTTGTTTATAATAAATCTTTTAAACATCTATGAATTCAATTTTTTATTTTGGATTTAAAAATTTTGCTTTAAAATCTCATTATGTGCCATCTGGAAGGAAATTTGCAAAGACATTCTTTTTTTTTTTTTAAACATTTTTTATTGATTTATAATCATTTTACAATGTTGTGTCAAATTCCAGTGTTTAGCACAATTTTTCAGTTATTCATGGACATATACACACTCATTGTCACATTTTTTTCTCTGTGAGTTATCATAACATTTTGTGTATATTTCCCTGTGCTATACAGTGTAGTCTATTCTACAATTTTGAAATCCCGGTCTATCCCTTCCCACCCTCCACCCCCCTGGTAACCACAAGTCTGTATTCTCTGTCTGTGAGTCTATTTCTGTCCTTTATTTACGCTTTGTTTTTGTTTGTTTGTTTGTTTGTTTGTTTTGTTTTTTAGATTCCACATATGAGCGACCTCATATAGTATTTTTCTTTCTCTTTCTGGCTTACTTCACTTAGAATGACATTCTCCAGGAGCATCCATGTTGCTTCAAATGGCATTATGTTGTCGGTTTTTATGGCTGAGTAGTATTCCATTGTATAAATATACCACATCTTCTTTATCCAGTCACCTGTTGATGGACATTTAGGCTGTTTCCATGTTTTGGCTATGGGAAATAGTGCTGCTATGAACATTGGGGTGCAGGTGTCATCCTGAAGTAGATTTCCTTCTGGATACAAGCCCAGGAGTGGGATTCCTGGGTCATATGGTAAGTCTATTCCTAGTCTTTTGAGGAATCTCCACACTGTTTTCCATAGTGGCTGCACCAAACTGCATTCCCACCAGCAGTGTAGGAGGGTTCCCCTTTCTCCACAGCCTCTCCAGCATTTGTCATTTGTGCATTTTTGAATGACGGCCATTCTGACTGGTGTGAGGTGATAACCTCATTGTAGTTTTGATTTGCATTTCTCTGATAATTAGTGATATTGAGCATTTTTTCATGTGCTTTTTGATCATTTGTATGTCTTCCTTGGAGAATTGCTTGTTTAGGTCTTCTGCCCATTTTTGGATTGGGTTGTTTATTTTTTTCTTATTGAGTCGTATGAGCTGCTTATATATTCTGGAGATCAAGCCTTTGTCGGTTTCACTTGCAAAAATTTTCTCCCATTCCGTAGGTTTTCTTCCTGTTTTATTTCTGGTTTCCTTTGCTGTGCAGAAGCTTGTAAGTTTCATTAGGTCCCATTTGTTTATTCTTGCTTTTATTTCTTCTAGGAGAAAATTTTTTAAACGTATCTCAGATAATGTTTTGCCTATGTTTTCCTCTAGGAGGTTTATTGTATCTTGTCTTATGTTTAAGTCTTTAATCCATTTTGAGTTGATTTTTGTATATGGTGTAAAGGAGTGTTCTAGCTTCACTGTTTTACATGCTGCTGTCCAGTTTTCCCAACACCATTTGCTGAAGAGACTGTCTTTATTCCAATGTATATTCTTGCCTCCTTTGTCAAAGATGAGTTGACCAAAAGTTTGTGGGTTCATTTCTGGGCTCTCTATTCTGTTCCATTGGTCTATATGTCTGTTTTGGTACCAATACCATGTTGTCTTGATGACTGTAGCTCTATAGTATTGTCTGAAGTCTGGGAGAGTTATTCCTCCAGCCTCTTTCTTTCTCTTCAGTAACGCTTTGGCAATTCTAGGTCTTTGATGGTTCCATATGAATTTTATTATGATTTTTTTCTAGTTCTGTGAAATATGTCCTGGGTAATTGGATAGGGATTGCATTAAATCTGTAGATTGCCTTGGGCAGTGTGACCATTTTAACAATATTGATTCTTCCAATCCAAGAGCATGGAATATCTTTCCATTTTTTAAAGTCTTCTTTAATTTCCTTCATCAATGGTTTATAGTTTTCTGTGTATAATTCTTTCACCTCCTTGGTTAGATTTATTCCCAGATATTTTATTACTTTGGGTGCTATTTTAAAGGGGATTGTTTCTTTACTTTCTTCTTCTGTTGATTTATCATTAGTGTAAAGAAATGCAACTGATTTTTGAACGTTAATTTTGTAACCTGCTACCTTGCTGAATTCTTCACTCAGCTCTAGTAGCTTTTGTGTGGACCTTTTAGGGTTTTCTATATATAGTAACATGTCATCTGCATATAGTGACACTTTTACCTCTTCTTTTCCAATTTGGATCCCTTTTATTTCTTTCTCTTGCCTGACTGCTGTGGCTAGGACTTCCAGGACTATGTTGAATAGGAGTGGTGATAGTGGGCATCCTTGTCTTGTCCCAGATTTTAGTGGGAAGCTTTTGAGTTTTTCACCGTCGAGTACTATGCTGGCTGTAGGTTTGTCATATATAGCTTTTATTATGTTGAGATATGTTCCCTCTATACCCACTTTGGTGAGAGTTTTTATCATAAATGGGTGTTGAATTTTATCAAATGCTTTTTCTGCATCGATTGAGGTGATCATGTGGTTTTTGTCCTTTCTCTTGTTGATGTGATGTATTACACTGATTTATTTGCGTATGTTGAACCAGCCTTGTGTCCCTGGGATGAACCCCACTTGGTCATGATGTATAATCTTTTTCATGTGTTGTTGGATTCTATTTGCTAAAATTTTGGTGAGGATTTTGGCGTCTATGTTCATCAGTGATATTGGCCTATAATTCTCTTTTTTTGTAGTGTCTTTGCCTGGTTTTGGTATCAGGGTGATGGTGGCTTCATAGAATGAGTTTGGGAGTATTCCCTCCTTTTCAATCGTCTGGAAGAGTTTGAGAAGGACTGGTATGAGTTCTTCTTTGTATGTTTGGTAGAATTCCCCGGTGAAGCCTTCCGGTCCTGGACTTTTATTTGTAGGGAGGTTTTTAATTGCTATTTCTATTTCCTTTCTAGTGATCGGATTGTTCAAGCGTTCAGATTCTTCTTGATTCAGTTTTGGTGGACAGTATGTTTCCAGAAATTTGTCCATCTCCTCTAGGTTATCCAGTTTGGTTCCGTATTGTTTTTCATAATATTCTCGTATGATATTCTGTATTTCTATTTTGTTTGTTGTAATTTCTCCATTTTCCTTTCTTATTTTGCTAATTTGTGCTCTCTCTTTTTTCTTCTTTGTGAGTTTGGCCAGAGGTTTGTCGATTTTATTTACTTTTTCAAAAAACCAGCTTTTGGTTTGGTTGATTTTTTCTATGGTCTTGTTAATCTCTATTGTATTTAATTCCTCTCTGATCTTTATTATTCCCTTCCTTCTGCTGCTTTTTGGGGCTTTTTTGTTCTTCTTTTTCTAATTCATTCAGGTGGTGGGTTAAATTGTTTCTTTGAGATTGTTCTTCTTTTTTGAGGAAGGCCTGTATCGCTATAAACTTCCCTCTTAGCACTGCCTTTGCTGTGTCCCATAGGTTTTGAGTGGTTGTGCTTTCATTATCATTTGTCTCAAGGTATTTTTTAATTTCAGCTTTGATTTCCTCATTGATCCATTGTGTTTTCAATAACATACTGTTTAATCTCCATGCTTTCCTTTTTTTCTCCTTTGTTTCTCTGTTGTTGATTTCCAGTTTCAAGGCATTGTGGTCAGTAAAGATGCTTGAGATAATTTCTATCTTCTTAAAATTGTTGAGGTTTCTTTTGTGCCCAAGTACATGATCGATCCTGGAAAATGTTCCATGTGCACTTGAAAAGAATGTATATCCTATTTTTGGGGGGTGTAATGCTCTGAAAATATCCACCAAATCTAGTTTTTCTATTGTAGTATTTAATTTCTCTGTTGCCTTGTTTATTTTCTGTCTGGAAGATCTGTCTAGTGATGTTAATGCAGTGTTAAAATCTCCAACTATGATTGTATTCCCATCAATATCCCCCTTTATCTCTGTTAGTAATTCTTGTATGTACTTAGGTGCTCCTATATTGGGTGCATATATATTAACGAGTGTAATATCCTCATCTTGTATCACTCCTTTAATCATTATAAAATGTCCTTCTTTATCTTTCTTTATGGCCTTTGTTTTAAAGTCTATTTTGTCTGAAATCAGTACTGCAACACCTGCTTTTTTGGCTTTTCCATTTGCATGGAATATCCTTTTCCATCCTTTCACTCTCAATCTATATGTGTCCTTCTCCCTAAAGTGGGTCTCTTGTATGCAGCATATTGAAGGCTCTTGCTTTATTATCCAGTCTGCCACTCTGTGTCTTTTGACTGGAGCATTTAGTCCTTTAACATTTACAGTAATTAATGATAGATGTGTGTTTATTGCCATTTTGAACTTATCTTTGCAGTTAAATTGGTATATCCTCTTTGTTCCTTTCTTCTTCCTTTTGTGGTTTGGTAATTTTCCTTTGTATTATCATGGATTTTATTTAATTTTTGTGACTCCTTTGTAAATTTCTGGCTTGTGGTTACCCTTTTTTGTAAATCTATCAACCCATTACTATAACTGTTTTTATTAAACTGATAGTAACATGATCTCAAACCCATCCTACTGTTAAAAAAATTTAAAAAAGAAAGAAAAAAATATTCTATATTTCCCTGCCTCCCTCTCCCACTCTCAGTGATTTGTATGTCTTCTTTTATAATTTCATGTTTACTTTATTTGTAATTCATGAGTTATCACCTTTCCAGTTGTGTGTTTCTCATTTCTGTAGCATCCTGCTGCTTTTCTATTTAGAATAGCCCTTTCAATATTTCTTTTAGCATGGGTTTAGTGTTGCTAAACTCCTGCAGCTTTTTTTTGTCTGTGAAACTCTTTATTTCTCCTTCTATCCTCAAGGATAGCCTTGCTGGATAAAGGATCCTAGGCTGCATCTTTTTTTCATTCAGGGCTTTGAATATATCTTGCCACTCCCTTCTGGCCTGTAGTGTTTGTGTAGAGAAATCAGCTGAGAGCCTTATGGGGGGGGTTCCCTTGTAACTTACTCTTTGCTTTTCTCTTGCTGCCTTTAGAATCATTTCTTTATCCTTGACTCTGGCCATCTTGATTATGATATGTCTTGGTGTGGGTCTATTTGGGTTCTTCCTGTTTGGGACCCTCTGAGCTTCCTGTACTTGGATATCTGATTCCTTCTTTAAGTTTGGGAAGTTTTCAGTCATGATTTCTTCAAAAGCCTTTTCAATCCCCTTTGATCTTTCTTCTCCTTCTGGGACCCCTATTATGCGAAGATTGGGACGCTTTATATGATCCCATAGGTCCCTTATGCTATTTTCATTATTTTTTATTTGCTTCTCTTGTAGTTCTTCTGAATGGGTGCTTTCTATTGCCTTGTCTTCTAGATCACTAATTCGTTCCTCTGCATTATCTAGTCGGCTTTGCACAGCTATTAGATCATTCCTCATGTCTGTCAATGAGTTTACCCATTCTACTTGGCTCTTCTTTATAGCTTCAATTTCATTTTTGACATATTTTATATCTCTAAACACTATCTCTTTTAATTCCTTCAGCAATTCGATCACTCCTTTTTTGAAATCTTGATCTAGTAGGCTATCGATGTCTATTTCGTTGATCTTTCTTTCAGGGGATTTCTCTTGTTCTTTTAATTGGGAAAGGTTTTTCTGCTTCTTCATCTTGCTCATACCTCTTTGGCACTGTGGTTTATGGAGTATCAGTTGTTTATTTTGGTCCTTAAGGATTTTATCTATCTGATGGCTATTTAGGAATAGAACTTAGGAAAAAAAGAAAAAAAAATAAGAGAAAGAATTTTAAAAGAACGGAGAAAGAGGGTTTGAAAACAGTGTATAATGAATAATAGAAGAGTGAGTTGAAGCAGAGTATTAATCGGGTTGAGACGTCCTTTTAAAACCTTTACAAAAAAATGGGGGAGGGGAGATGAATAGATGTATTTGAAACCTGTGTCTAATCAATAGCAGGACATCAAAACCCAAGAGAAATAGAAATGAATTAAGAAGTAAAGATTAAGAGAGTAATAGAAAATAGAACAGGTAAAAACAGATTTAAAAAAAGGGGGGGGGGTTGTCGGTGTTCTCCTGGAGTCTGTGTGCTTTTAATGTGAAGTCTTTCTGTCTTCGTCCTGTTTTGGAAGCTCAGCTTGCTGTTTTCAGAGGCCCTCCGTTGGCGCCCTCTTCTGTGCTGCTCCCAGCACCTGTCGGCAAGCAGATCGCGCCTCCTCCTAACACTGGGTCAGGTGCAGCTCTCTGCTGTGGGCGGGCGGGTCGCTGCCCCTCCGGATGCCGCAGTCGGATGTTGCAGACTGGCCAGGTAGGAGGAGGGCGGGTCGTGCTCCCTCCCAGCACCTCGATCAGGGGCTGTGTTCCTGCCCGAAAGGCGGGGTGGGGGGGGGGGCGCTCTCCCTCTACCTGCACCGCCGGTAGTTCCGCTCTCTGTGCGGCTGCGCGCTCCGCCCTGGTCGGTGCTCCGCAGGTGGGCTCGGGGAAGACTGAGGGACAGCCCTGTCCCTGCTCCCAGCCAAAACCCAGCTCCTTGTTTGTCTTTGTGGAGCAAGTCTCTGAGGGACCAGGATGGAAGGATCCTATCTGCCCCGGGCTGCAGGCCAGTCTCAGTCTGGCCTTTGAGGCTGCTAAGTCCTTCGGTGCGGATGCAGGTTTCGCCCCCGCCCCCGCCTGAGTGCTCAGCGAGGAGGATATGGCGGCTGTGCCTGAGCCCCGCCTCTCTTCCCCCGAAAACTTTCCGCGGGTTTTCAGAGATGGGGGTGTGCACCCTTCCCCCGAGAGCACATCAACCTTGCTGTTTTATGGAGGGCCCAGGTTGTTCTGCCCTGTGCACCCACAGCCACGGCGCGCAGCCCCTTGCGTTCCCCCGGGGCTGCCTCCGTGCAGCCACTTCCATCCTCCGCCCGGCTTGTGCAGCCTGGCCCTGCCCGCCGCTGCCTGCCCGCGGTCTCAGGCTGGGTGTCCGGGGGACGCTCTGTGCCGGTTTAACTTAGTTCTGTTAGTCAAGGGCTGCTCTGTATAGATCCGAGCCTCGGAGGCTCCCCCTCCGTCCCGCTGGCCTCTCAGTTGGAGAGGGGAGACCCAGCCAGCGAGCGCCCGTCCTCCTTTGCCACTCCCTCCCCGCCGGACCTGTCCCGTGCTGCTTTGCCTTTTGTTCTTTCTTTTTTCCTTTTCTCCTACCAGATTTTTGGCATCTTTATCATTTGAGGAGGGCGATGTTCTGTCGGAGTTCCACAGGTGCTCTGGTTGGCTGAGTGGGTCTGTAGATGTGGGTCTTGGTGTATTTGTGGGAGAGGGTGACCTGCAAGCGTCCTTCTACTCCGCCATCTTCTCCCGAAGCTCGCAAAGACATTCTTTTGTAAATATCCCTTACAATTTGGGAATCTTTACCATTTTAAATAGACTGCAGAAAGTAAGTTTCTATAAATGTTATTAAATGTTCTACTTGCCATGAAGAGTTAAATATATATACTTATATTTATGTATATGTAATATACAGGTTTTTCAGAAATTTGCAAGTTATCATTACTTAAAAATATGATTTTTTCATAATTTGTTTAATCCACAAGAATTTAATTTAGATTAATATTAGAATATTAGGTGCCATTTAAGTATAGATAAATGGCAGGTCACACTTGATAGTGATTTGGCTTTCCCCTTGAAATTATAGCAGCAAGAACTATAAGACATTAGTTGTAATCCTGTCTGTCAATAGAATTCTTTTGGTAATCTAGCAATTGTGATATTAAATTCATAGGACAAAGGGGGATATTTCATAAGTATGATTTGACAATTAAGTTTGTATAAATTATAACTTTTTGAGGTATGATTGACATATAACATTGTATTAATTTCAGATGTACAACTTAATGGTTCAATATGTGTATATATTGTGAACTGGTCACCACAGTAAATCTAGTTGAATTTTTTGTGATGAGAACTTTTAAGATTTACTCTTAGCAGCTTTCAAATGTGCAATACCGTACTATTAACTAATCCCCATGCTGAAAATGTTTCTTCTTTATCATACCACTGAAAATGACCTTTTCAGTGAGCTAACATGCATTAAAATATAGTTGGTATATAGTGGAATCAAATCTTAAGTAAAAAAAAGTACATATTTCCATATTAAAGTAAACTTTGAAACTTTGGTTATATGTCCATTTTGTATTATATTTACGTCTATTTTTATTGCTTTTCGAATATGAAAGCCCAATGTTTTTAAAAATGTCCAAAACAACAAATATTTTTGGATATATAAATACACAGTTGTGTGTATATGTGTGTATATAGATTATTAAAATATCGTTTTCAAACTTGTGGCTGATAAAAAATAATTTTTACCCCAAAGAATTAGGGTTATTAAATTACTATGATAGAGATGTTATCAGTGAAATGAACTCTGCCATTACTGAGGACACTAGTGTTAGATATATTAAACCACTGGTAAGTTTCGAAGTAGTCTTCTTTTCCATGTGTTTTGTTACTATATACGGAGTGTCTCATTAACTAAGTAGGCACATATGGGCTGAGTAGTAAACCTTTGCTGACTCAGCCATTTTTTACTTCTTGTATATTTTTTTCTACATAGTGTGCCATTTTGCTGAATGATGAAAAACTTAGAGTAGTCTTCAATCACTGTTGTAGTATGCCATTTATTTACTTCATGAGAGCATGAGATCTTTATAAAATTGTACCTTAGGTACGTTTATAGGTACTACTTCATAGCTACAGTGCAAATTTCAGAGCTGAGTCAAGATTTAGAGGCAAAAAGAAAATCATCATACTTTACAAGAATAATATATTTACAAGTTATACAGTACAATGTACAAAACCTATAACTATAGCTTTGAACCTTTTAGAATTTGTCAAGTTCTTAAAATTTAGTCTCATTTTTCAAGTTTCTTTCTAATCTGTATAAAGTTTGAGGTCATCAATATTTTCTAAAATAAGAATTTAAGTTAAATATTATAATACTTGTTTTTATAAAATTTTTGCAATTCAAGGAATCTAACTGCATTTCTCAAAAGGAAATAATGAGAGTGGGCATTCTTGCCTTTTTCTTGATCTTAGAGGAAAATCTCTCAGCTCTTCACCATTGAGTATATTAGCTGTGGGCTTTCTTTTCTTTACACATTTGTGAAGTTGCATTTGTCCAATTTAGCATGCACTCATTGGTTTACAGGAATAGCGGAAATTATGACCTTTAGTTTTCCTCCACATTTTTCAGTCATGGCAGAAATTTATAAGCACCTTATCTAAGCAGCTGAAATCATTTCTCATATATAAGTTCAAGGTCATATAATAACAAATCAAGTTACCAATGAATAATTTGAAATTCTCAGTTTTTCTCTTGGACTACAATCGTGGCTAGAATCCTAGACTAGAGTTGTACGTATCTAATTTCAATCTAAACTATACTTTTTATTCCCTCTACTTAACATTTCTATGCCTCAATTTTCTTATCTTGAAAAAAGGGATATACAATTTTCACCACACCAGCTTTTGATGAATATTAAATGAGATATGCACAAAGCAAACTCCATCTGGGAAGCAAATTAGACATCTTACACTGACAGCAGCAATCCTGCAGAATAAAGCTTTTAGGAAGCTGCCTGCGATGTTTATTATAAGAGAACACTGTAGTAGAAAGAATAAAGCAACTATGTTTTGCAGCTTGCTGAAAGTGAAACATATGTACATGAGCGTGTTCATATGTGTGCATGTAGGGAATTATTGGACATCTCCGGTTTTCATGCTTTTTTTTTTTTAATGTAGTTAAAACACGACACCAAATCTACTCTCTTAAATTTTTAAGTGTGCAGTACAGTATTAACTATATGCATATTGTTGTACAGTAGACCTCTGGAACTTGCTCATCTTGAATGAAACTCCACACCCATTGAACAGCAACTCCCTATTTCCCTCCCCACTGCCTTTGTCTATCACCATCCTATTTTCTGCTTCTATGAATTTGGCTACATTAGATACCTCGTGTAAGGGGAGTCACACATTTGTCCTTCTGTGACTGGTTTATTTCATTTTTTTGCATATTATTCTCAAGGTTCATACATGGTGTGGCATATGACAAGATCTTCTTCCTTTTTAAAGCTGAGTAATACTCCATTATTTGTATACATAACGTTGTCTTTATCATTTCATCCATCAATGAACATTTAGATTGTTTCTACCTTTTGCTTTTGTGAATAATACTGTAATGAACATGGGATTGCAAATATGTCTTTGAGAGCTGTTTTCAGTTTTCTTTAAAAATAAATACACAGAAGTGGGATTTCTGGGTCATATGGTAGTTCTATTTTTAATTGTTTAAAAAACTCCATGTTGATTTCCACACTGGTTGTACCATTTTGTATTACCACAAACAGTGTACAAAGATTCCCATTCTCCATATCCTCATGAACATTAGTTATTTTCTGTCCCTCCGTCCACCTCAATGGCCATCCTAACATATAAAGTGATACCACATTGTGATTTAGATTTGTATTTTCCTGATGAGTAGTGATGTTGAACATTTTTTCATACACATGTTGGCCATTTGTATGTCTTCTTTGGAACAATAGCTCCTCAAGTTCTTTGCCCATTTTTTAATGGTTTTTTTGTTTTTTGTTTTTTGCTATTGAGTTGTAGGTATTCCTTACATATTTTGGATATTAAAGCCCCTAGCAGATATATGATTTATAAATATTTTCTCTCACCCAATATATTTTTTAATATACTATGTTAATTGTTTGCTGTGCAGAAGCTTTTCAGTTTAACATAGCCCCACTTGTCTATTTTTGTTTTAGTTGCGTGTGCTTTTTGTATCTAGCCAATACACCATTGTAATGTTACATTCAGACTAATTTATAAAGCTTTTCTTTTATATTTTCTTCTATGAGTTTTATAGCCTTACACTTAAGTCATGAATTTATTTTGAGTTGATTTTTGAATATGGTATAAAAATAAGGGTCCACTTTGATTCTCTTGCATATGAATATCTGGTTTTCCCATCACCATTTGTTGAAGAGACTCCTTTCCTCACAAGGGTGTATTCTTGGCTCCCTAGTCAAAGGTCATTTGACCAAATATACATGGGTATATTTCTGGGCTTTCTATTCTGTTACATTGGTTTATATGCCAGTATTACACTCTATTGATTACTGTAGCTTTGTAGTAAGTTTTAATGTCAGAAAGTGTGTTGCCTCCAGTTTTGTTCTTCTGTTTCAAGAATATTTTAACTACTCAGGGTCCTGGGTGCTTCCATATTAATTTCAGATTTTTTTCATATTTCTGCAAAAAAAAAATGCCATTGGGATTTTGATAGGGATTGCTTTGACTCTGTAGATCACTTTGAGTATATGGAATTTTTAAGAATAGCAAGTCTTCTAATACATGAACTTGAAATGTCTTTCCATTTATTTGTGCCATCATTAATTTCTTTCATCAGTGTTTTGTATTTCAAAGTGTATATTATTTTGCCTCCCTGGTTAAGTTTATTTACAAGTATTTTATTCTTCTCTGTAACCTTTTCCTAAGCATTTTATTATTTTTGGTGCTACTGAAATGAGATGTTTTAAAAAATTTTATTCTCAGAATATTTGTTGTCAGGACACAAATGTGCAACTGATTACTGTATGTTGACTGTCATACATCTTACTGAATTTGTTTTTTAACTATAAAAGTTTATGTGTGTATGTGGAATCTTTATGGTTTTTGACATTTAAGATTATGTCATTTGCAAACAGGTAATTTGACTTCTTTGTTTCCAATTTGGATGCCGTTTACTTCTTTTTCTTGTCTAATTGCTCTGCCTGGGACTTCCAGTACTGTGTTGAATAGAAGTGGTGAGAGTGGGCATTCTTGCCTTTTCTTGATCTTAGAGGAAAATCTCTCAGCTCTTCACCATTGAGTATATTAGCTGTGGGCTTTCATATATGGCCTTTATAATGTTGAAGCAATTTCTTTTTAGTCCTAGTTTGTTGAGTGTTTTTATCATGAAAAGGTGTAGAATTTTGTCAAGCAGTTTCTCCTGCATCTATTGAGATGATCATGCAATTTTTATCATTTGTCTGTTAATATAGTATATTGCATAGATTGATTTTCATACATTGACCTATCTTTGCCTCCCAGGGATAACTCCCACTTCATCATGGTTTTAATGTGCTGTTGAATTTGGTTTGCTAGTATTTTTTTTTGAGGATTTTTGCATGTATATTTATCAAGAATATTGGCCTGTAGTAGTTGTTGTTTATCTTGTAGTGTCTTTGTTTTGCTTTGATATCAGTGTGATTCTGTCCTCATAAAATTAACTTGGAAGTGTTCCTTGCTCTTTAATTTTTTTGGAAGAGTTTGAGAAGAATAGATATTAATTATTTTTTAAATGTTTGGTAAAATTGACCAGTGAAGCCCTTTGGTCCTGGTTTTTTCTTTGATAAGAGGTTTTTAATTACTGACTTAATCTTCTTACTAGTTATAGGTCTGTTCAGTTTCCATTTATTTTAGATTATTCAATTTTTTTTGCAGATAATTGTTCATAGTATTTTTATAATATTTTTATATTTTTTTGGCATTGGTTATAATATCTCCTTGGTCATTTATGATTTTATTTAATTGTGTACTCCCTTTTTGTCCAGTTAGTCAAAGTAAAGATTTGTTAATTTTATTGAACTTTTCAGAAAATCAACTTCTAGTTTTGTTGGTTTTCTATTCTATGGTTTGTTTATTTTATTTTCTAATATTATTTTCTTTCTTCTGCTAACTTTGGGCTAAGCATATTCTTCTTTTTCTAGGTCCTTTAGGTATAAAATTAGGTTTTTTCTTGAGATCTCTCTTCTTAAATATAGGCATTTATCACTCTATACTATCCAATTTGTGAGGTTTTTTTGCTGCATCCCTTATGTTTTGATATTTGTGTTTTCATTTTGTTTTCCTATATTTCAAGATATTTTCTAACTTTTGATTTCTTTTTTGATCCATTTGCTTTTCAAGAATGCACTGTTTAATTTCTACAAATCTGTTAATTTTCCAGTTTTCCTTTTGTAATTGATTTCTCATTTCATTCCATTGTAATAAGAAAAGATTTAATCTTAAATCTGTAAGACTTATTTTGTGACCTAGCATGTGATCTATCCTGAAGAATGTTTCATATGTGCTTGAGAAAAATTCATATTCTGCTGCTGTTGGATGGAATATTCTATATATGCCTGTGAGATTCATTTGTTTGTATAGTGTTGTTCAGGTTCTCCATTTCCTTCTTGATCTTCTGTTGGATGTTCTATTAATTATTCAAAGTGGGGTATTGTAATATTCTATTATTATTGTGTGCCTGTCTATTTCTCCCTTCAGTCTCTCTCTGTTTACTTCATATATATGGGTGCTTTGATGTTGGGTTCATATGCATTTGTTATTGTTAAATCTTCCTTATGAATTGACTCCTGTTATTTTATAATGTTCTTCTTTGTTTTGTGACATTTTTTACAATTTAAAGTCTATTATGCCTTACAGAAGTTGGATACCCCTGCTCTCTTTTGGTTACCATTTGCATAGATTATGTTTTTTCAATCCTTTCACTTTTAGCCTATGTGTGTCTAAATCTAAGGTGGGTCTCTTGTAGACAGCAAATAATTGGATTTTTAAAATCCATTTAGTCATTCTATCTCTTTTGGTTGGGAAGTTACATTTAAAGTAATTAATGATAGGTATGGCTTTCCTATTGACGTGATATACTTTGATTCTATTCTCTTTTTCTCTGTGTATTTCCTAGAAATGTTTTCTCTGTGGTTTCCATGGGGCTTACATAAAACATCTTGTAGTCACAGCAATCTTTTTTTAAACTTATGACAATTTAACTTCAATCACATACAAAAGACTCTGTTCTTTTACTTCTCATTCCACCTATACTGTATGTTATTGATGTCACAAATTATGTCTTTATATATTGTATATCCATTAACATTATTTTACTATTATCGTTATTTCTCATATTTTTGTCTTTTAACTTCTATATCACAATTTAAAGTGATTTATGCACCGCTGTTACAGTATTGCAGTATTCTGTATTTGTGTTTGCTCAGCAGTGTGGTCTGAGTTTGATTTAGAGATAAATTTGTGGTTTGTTTGTTTGTTTTTGTTTTAGGTAATAGGACCATTTGGTAACTATGGTCCACGTGCAGATCCAATGGATCCTCTGTAAGCTGGGGAAAAAGGAGACAAGTCATTTAACATCTCAAAAACTCTAATCTCCCATTTTCAGAATTAGGATAATAGTCAAATATTCATCATTATCTTTGTGAGTGCATTGTAAGGGTGTTAAACATGAAGCTGATCTTATTTATTGTGTGTAATGACTATAGGATATATTCTGAATATGTGGATTTTTTTTCTCAGCCTAATTCATATAGTTGGCTCACTTTGATGGTGTCTACTTTGCCCTGTGTTAGCATAGTGAAGAAATTTGAGTCAACTGCAAATTCTGAGGAACTAAATTTTTGTTGTAATTCCTTTTTATATTTACCTTAATTCCCTCATATATCTGAATGTAACCACATGCATTTCAGATATGTTAACTCTTATAATTCAATAACTTAGGTAGACATTTTACACTTAAATTAGTGCTAATTGTATGTAAGAAACATGGGTATAAAAACACGAAACATTGAATGGAATGTAAAGAGAGTGGCTTTAGTTATTTATCTTTTTCAAATCAGTAATTCTTATTATCATATATATTGAAATTAAGATATTACATTAAAGATCTGAAATACTGAAACTCATATCACCCTATGAGCAGCCATTTCACGAAAGTGTGCTATAGAAATGTAGCAATTTACACAGCACATTTTCTCAAGGAATGCAAATCAGTTCGTAATTATTATCTGATTTGTGGGAGGTAAAATCGCAAAATCTATTAATTAAAGGAAAAGAAGCTATTCTATTCTGACTCAGGATAGCCAACCCTAATCAGGTCTGGAAACCACTGCACTGCTCAGGTTTTCTATGGGCAAGAAATTCAAGAATAGCACACTTAGAAGAATTGATTTTATACAGTGCCAACAATTGCCATAAACCATGTGTTCTGTGTATTTGAATGGAACTGAAACCCAACTCAATTTTCTGCTGGACAAATGTTTGCATTGCAAAAAGCAATGCTGGAGCCCACAAACAACCCTTTCAACATGATGCACATTTTTGTTTATTCTCTTGTTTCATTGTAAGAGTGGAATTTCTGTATAAAATGAAAGACCTGAAAATGATTTCAGTCGTGTTTGGTAGTATTTTTCTACACTGTGTACTGGGCTGTGACTGACATACTTCATTTGATAGGAATTATAAACACCCTTTGTTCAAGAAAAAAGGGGATTGAAGACTTCCTGTAACTAATATACTTGTGCTCTTTGAAGCAAAGTACATGCTGTGTATTTATATGTTAGAGCACCAGGTAGTATTAAAAAATGTTGATATGGTATGTGAGAGCTTTCAGCTTTTCAATGTGTAAACCTTTGCTTCTACAAAGCATTATGCTGGTAATGCTGTTTAGCAATAACTTTTGATTACTAGAGGGCCATGCGACTTTTTTTTGATGGACAGTATTCATATTACACATAAATTGCAGTAATGGAAAAAAATGTAAAATATTCTGCTATAGTCTGGGAGAAATTTTGTTAAATAATGTTATTACATGGGTCGTTGAGTTCTTTAGAGTCTTTTGAGGAGTGTCCAAGCTGTTTCCATGCTTTGTTTATATGGGGAAATGGTTTAAATAAAATAATGATCTGAACTATTCTTGAATTAAGCCAAATATTTATCTTATGGTATTATTGATATAAATTTTGTCATGTTCCTTGGAAATCATGCAGTGTTTACGGTGATAGCAATTTTCCAGCCAAAGCCTTACTCATGAAGTTCAGCTCTCTGACTTCACAAATGATTGCTTTTTCCCCTTCTTTGCCGTATGTTCTTGGCACAAGCACCAGTGAGGCTTGGTCCAGATGAAAGTGTACGGAGTTTCTTTTTCTTTATGATTCTACATAGGGATATGGCTGTAGCTTTTGTGTGACAAGCTTCAGTGATTTTAAATAATTTTTCTGCCTTCCAGAATCTTAATATTTTTCTAGTTTGTGATAAACTCTGTAAAATACATAAACCATTTCATAGTTATTGCTTCTCATTCTTCAACAAGTATTTGATTGCATGTCTACAGTGTGTCACACACTGAGTAGGCGACTAGGATGCAGAAGAGACAATGGTGCAGTCTCTGCCATCGTGGGAGATTGTGTGATACACCAAAACATCTCTCAATCCCCTTTCCTTTATCAAACCTGCCTCTTATAGAAGTGCTTATCAATAAAGTAAACTGAGGAGTAGATCACTGTATGCATTCACCTTTCACTTTTGCAGAATCGCACCACTTAATCGTTACACTTCATGCTATTTAAAAGCATTGAAAATGTTTGGCTGCAGAGGATAGTGTTGTGATTATGGGCTTATGATGAGATGTTCCTTAAGGAGGCAGGCAGCCTGCGTAGGCCACGTGGAGTCATTGAGCAGGTATTTCGCAAGTCACACCATGTGTCCAGCACTCTGCTGGCTGGCTGTTGGGAGGTCAATGATATACAAAATAGAGATCATCTCTGTCCACTTAATGTAAGTAAATTCCAAAATTAAATTATGACAGATGCTGTGAAGGGTTTGAATCTTCTGGCTCACACATCTTCTCCCTGCAGGAAATCCAGGTGCAGAGCCATATTATAATTCCTTGGATGCTTAATGGTCATAGAAATAGAGAATTAATGGGAGGGTTCTGATCCCTAGCCAGCTGATGCCCTTTCTGTGTCTTCATACAAATGTAAAGGCTTGTCTTCTTCGTGATCCTGACATTTGGTACATTTGTGTCTATTACGACAGTTTTCATGATATTCTAATTGTCTTATTTCTTGTTTCTGCAGCTCAGACAGTGAATGTTTTCGATATAGTGGTGAACCTTTTTCATGTTAAATTCCAATGTTTGGTTCTTGATAAATACATGATTTTAAGTAATGAATATATTTATCCATTCACTTATTCTTTGAATGTGAAAGTACTTTTAATCTTTGTCTCTTAAGTGTTTCTATTCATTATTTTAAAGTATGCCAAATAAATTATTACTTTTTCATATCCATTAAATGTGGATAATAACACACACACATATGTATCATTAGCTTTTTGTATCACCAAATATGATTACACATATAACATATTTTAGCGTTATTTCAGCTATTCATGTAAGATCTCAAGAAATGTTAGATATTACTGACACGAAATAATACCACATTGTGAATCTAATAAGAAAATATAAGGCATGTTTCTGTTAAAGTTGCTTCTTTTGTGTATAATGCAGACTGAGATCACATACGTGGGTACTTGTGTATTTATCTACAGTCCTGTTTTTGATTCTACCTTATCCAATTTTGTTTTTGAGAACAGAAATTCAAAATGCCTTGAAATTAACTCAAAGTTCTAGAAGGAAACTTAAAAATTTTTTTTCTGATACGGTCATATTATGTATGTATACCCTTAACTATAGAAAAAATTACAAATACTTTTAAACTGCTTTGGTGAGGACAGGAATCAAAATATTAAGCCATACCCCAAGCATTAAATGATGTTTGCAGTAAATTCTTCTGTCTATGCTGTAGGATTCAGCCATACACAATATTTGCCACCAGGAGGTGCTAGAGTGAAATGAACCAACTCTATGGCTGCTTTGAACTAGTTTTTGTCCATTTGCTCTTAGTGGTCTTTTCTCTGTGAATAATTTCCTCTGTTCAGTGACAGGTTTTCATATGGTTTCAATATTCTATCTACAAAGTTTCAGGGATTTGGCCATGTGGCAAAACAAAAGCAGATTTTTAATCTGTTTATACACCAAGAAATATCTAGAAAGGGCTTTAGGAAAAAAATGCATGATTTGAGAACATAACATTCATGTGATTGAAGATAAATATTCTATGCTTCTGCTTTAAAAAAATCATCTCTTAAATCAATTTGATAAAGAAATCTTATGTTACATTATAATTTAAATTTCAGATCTTTCAAAGGTCAATTTACGCTCTCTTCAAAGTGTGATAGAACTGAGAATAATACTGTTGAATGCATAATTCTGGAGTACATTTTCTAGCCTTATAAGTAAATTTGTTAACCTTAAAGGCTTTACTGTCCTCCAAGTTTCCTAAATATGAAATAGTATCAGGTGTCCATATGCATTTTATTCAGATGCTCTGTTTCAGCATAAGAAGATCACCTAAGAGATGCTGACAGTAACAAAAAATTCCATTGAGGAGTTCCCTTTTCTTCCCCATTCAGGAACTACAGCATGCTTCTCAGAGTCCAAAATCCAGTGTTTGTTTTTATTACTACTATAAAAGCATAGAAAGAGAATAAAATAGTAAAAGGATAATAATATTATCCTGGGAACTATTTCTGTCTTTCAGTGCTAAAAGTCATCAAGCTATATAGATATTTTCTTAAGTCCTTTCATAATATTAAATATTAGTGTAACTAATGAAAATTTATTCATCATTTTAGCAAGCAAAATTATGAAATTTCTCTGGATATTTGCTGCCTACGTGTTTCACTTAACGTGTTTAGAAAACGATAATTACATTTGTGAGCAAGATAGTTTCTCTAGATTTTTTTGTTTTATAAATTTCATGTGTTCAGTAGAACTATGGCAGTCTTAAGCACAGTGCTGCAAACTATGCTGGTGAAATAGAACTAAAAGCAGAGACAGGAGAAGTTGCAGAGAGCTTGCCTACAAAAACATACAGAATTTGAAAAGAAAACAGAAACATGTACACTTGTTTATCTTCATATATCCTGTTGTATTAGTTTCCTATTGCTGCTTTAACAGACTATCACAAACTGATGGCTTAAAATCCCCAAATATTTTATTTTACAGTTCTGGAGGTAAGAAGTCCAAAATGGGTCTCACTGGGATAAAATTAAGAATGGGGGGCTGCATTCCTTCTGGGGGCTCTAGAGAACATTTTCCTTGCCTTTTTTAGCTTCTAGAGATTGTCCACATTCCTTGGCTTATGTTTTCCTTCTGTCTTCAAACCCAGCAATGGCTGATTGAGTCTCTCCCATCCTCCTGGCTCTGATTCTGATTCTTCTGCTTCATCTTCTATATTTAAAGGACCCTTATGATTACATTTGGTTTAAGCAAATAATCCAGAATAATCTCATTTTAATAATCATTATTTTAATGTCAACTGATTAGCAATCTTAATTACTCCTTCCCATGCAATATAACATATTCAAAGGTTCCAAAGTGTGGACATCTTGGGGGGGGGGGGCCTTTTTTTCTTTCTCTCTCTTTTTTTTTTTTTTTTTTTGCCTACCACATCTGCCTTCTGTGCATTTTTATGAAATTGAAATACTATGTGACTAATTTGTTTTTAGCATTTGTTCACATCAGCAGTTTTTAGTATATATCTTTTCACAGCCACACAATACTACATTGATTGAATTTATTGTCCTTACCTAATGTTCCCATCTCACTTATTCAAAAAGTATTTATATCATTCCAATTATGTTAGAGATACTCTGCAAAGAAATTGGGGTTTTAGTCATAAATAAGGCAAACGCTCTGCCTTTGGGGAACTTACGGGCAAATGGAAAAGAAAGTAAAGAAGTAATAGAAGAATTAATTAATTAGTTAAAATTCTGACCCAGGCATGAAAATCAAGGATAGAGTGCCATGAAAAATGGAAAGAACGGTTCCTCTGATAAAGTGACATTTAAGCTGAGATTAAAAGGATGCATGGATTTGTACACTTTAGGAACTGGGGAGGAGTGTGGGTGGAAAAAGAGAAGCATGAGTCAAGACTACAAGTCAGGAGCTGTTGGCATGTTGGAGGAATCTGAAGAAGTCAGAGAAATCTCCTCCTTGGTGAGCAGGCGAATGGCTTAAGATAAAGCTGGAGAAGTGAGCAGTCTAGATCCTGCAGGATGTCATCTGCCAGGGTAAGAATATTGGACTTCGTGATAAAGATGAAGAAAAGCTATTGAAAACTTTTAATTGAAGGAGAAATACAATAAGGTTGCATTCAAAACGATCCCTCTGGCTGTAGTGCTCATCATGAAGGAAAGGAACAGAAGTGGGACTGGGGAAGGGCAGCTGTGTCGAGAATCATCCACCAGCTGTTGATAAAGTGAATAATGAGGGTGGCAGGAACCACTGGAAGGTTGATTTCACTTACAGGAACAAGTATTGGCCAAAAATAGCCGTTGTAGTAGAAAGATTGAGTTCAGCCTTGGATATATTGACGTTTGAGAGGCTTTGAGTCATAAATGTGGAGGTTCAAGTGAGAAGCTGAATAATATGTTCAGGGTCTGAGGGTTCAGTCTGGGCTGGAGCTACATCTGTGCGAGTCTTTAGTCTGTATAGAGCAATAGTAGGCATGGGACTGAAGTCAAGAGGGGGATAAAAGGAGACCATTTTCTATTTCAGTTCTTAAGAGGAGCATGGCATAAATCTTGGACAATTTTTTGTATCATTTAGAAGTAACATGACTAAGGTGAGGTATAAACATTTTAATATTAAAATGAAACTTTTATGACAGATAGGCAGACAAAACTAGGGAAGCACATTCCAGGAAGAGAGAATAGCATGAGCAAGAACCAGGAGGCATGGAGATACTGATCAGCACAGTTTGGAAGCGTTGGTATGAGGAACAGGCTAAGAATAGTGTTGAGATATTAATCAGGGACCAGGTTGTAATAGGCTCTCTTTGTCACGGTAAGAAAATTTGATTTGCTTATACATGTATAACAGTTAGTACTTAACTGTAGAGCTAAATCTATTCTAAGAATTTTACCCATATTAAATCAACAAGTCTATGGAGTTATTACTCATTTTATATTTTAGATGACTAAGGCACTGAGAAGGCAGTTAGACAGCTAGGGGGCTGTTGCGCCGGAACTCAAGTCCAGACAGTCTGTATTACATAGTGGACAATGCTATTGCCCAGTGTTCTTCTAATTATTTTAATCATTTCTGGGAACCTACTCCCCATTCATTCCGTCACCCATCTCCATTCCCACTGGCTATCAGAGTAGGCAAGAAACCCAAGCTGGCCTCACCCATATCTTTCTTTAGGATTAAACATTGGAAATAAGAGTGCCAGTCCCTGCTCCTCTGGTAGCCAAGCCGGTAGAATGTGTGCCCCAGATTGCAGGGGCTGTGATTCCAGCCTTATGGGCACAGTCAGTGTGGTTCGTAAACCTAACACACTGAGAAAAACAGAGAAGCAACCTAACGAGTCTTTTGGAGGTGTTCTAATACAGGATTCATTTTAGTCCTCTGGGAGCTAGCATACCTTTCCAGCAGTTTGGTCATATGAACCAAAAAATGCCTAAGGGTGTTTGAGTTGGTTACTATGGCTTATGATCAAAAGTGTTTTCTTGCTTTTCAACAGGCAAGGGCAGGGTGGATTTGTGTTTAGGAAAGCTCTCACTTGTAACAGTATAGAAAGTACAAAACGAGATAGAAAGAGTATAGTTGGACTCTTTCTGTAACAAAGATAAACATTAGTTTAAAAAAAAGTGGACTAAAGCATTAACACTGATGATAGAGGGGAGATATTTATATAAAATATATTAATTTAGTCAGATCTATTGAATTTTTTATTAGATGGGGAAGGATGAGGGAGAGGAGAAAATATCCAAGTCTCCAGCTTGATAGTTGGATAGTGGTATCGTTTAAGGCAGTAATAGCTTGAGGGTAGAGGAAACAGTGAGTCCAGCTTTGTAACTGATGCCCAGAGAACACTTCTGTATGCTGCTGTGAAGAGAGACCTTGGCTTCATATACAGAGGTTTGGCAGTCATGAGTGTGTTGGTCTTGGAATGTAGAATATCATTATTGATCCTCGCTAAAACAGTTTTGGGGGCCAGAAAGGGACAGAAACCTGACTTCATAATTGGATAGGGAAGGGAAGTCCTCTTCTTAAGCATGGAAGATTGAGTTCATGTGTTTATTTTTTCTTCCTCTCAAATCTCACCAAAAAGTTAGCAAAGAATAAAAACCTACCAGGAAAGGAGATAGGGGAGGACATGAGTAAGCTCAATGGTGTGTCGTAGAGCAAAGTGCAAAGGAAACACTGTCACCAGAGTACAGAATGCTGAAGAGGGAAGAGGCCATGAGGGATGGAGTTTTCCCTTTGGACCCTGGAGTGGCTCAGGCATCGGAGGTGACAAGAATCACTGAAGAGGGGAATGGATGATAGCTGAAATTCTGAATGAGCTATTTTAATTTCCTAGATTGCCTCCACACCCAAGTGACAATTCCTACTCAATCCTGAGATAAGGCCTGAGGTTCACTCCCTCTGGAATAGAACCAGATACAGTAGTGTGTCTGATACGATAGTTTCTGACACAATGGAGGGCCTGGAAACAAGATCATTAATTGGCGATGTGGATACTAAGGAGAGAAACCATGAAATCCTTCCTGTTACAGGATGCCACATCCAAACTTTAACTCCCTAGGGAGGAGAGTGCTAGATTTCTTCTTCAAGAAAGGGGAGTGGGGAGTAGAAGGGATTTCTAGATAGTGACACGTGAAGCTTTGCTGAAACATACAAACGCTACCTACTCACTCTACTATGAGACCCATGAACTGATAAACTCTAACCATTCACACAAGCCTTCTAATCTACTTTATATGCCTCACTTTAACGTATAGACTGCCAAGGATTCCAGGACATTTGATAAGTTCCTTTAATGCAAGACAAAAAACATGGGAAAAAAGCTCAGGAAAATAGCTCAAAAGAAATGAAAACATTTACAGCATACGTAGCAAAAGAAAACATAAAGAGCAATAATTGATAAGCTCAGAGGAAGTAGAAGATGCATGAAAGAACAATAGGAGTGGTTTTTTTTTAAGATTTAGTGAACAAAGAAGATTTTTAGAAATGAAAAAGTATGATTCCTAGAAATTAAAAAAATAATAATAAATGAGGAAGATACTCAGTATCTGCAAAAAAAAAAAAAAAAAAAAGACATAGGGGAAGCATAATAAGGAAAGAAAAGATAAGGAAAGTGAGCCAAGAAGTCTAGAGTCCTAATGAATATGTTCAGTCAGTTTTTATTGAGTGCTGTTATGTGTCGTCTGTTGTTCTAGATGCTGGGGGTATTGCAGTGAATAAAATAAAATCCTATGATGGTGAATTCCAATAAGACACAATTGAGAAAATACAAATAAAAAAATTAGGAATGAAAGAGTACAAAACTAATCTGACTTGAATTATTGAGGTTCCAGATTGAAAATGCCCATTGAATTAGATGGTATAGTGATTTTTTTTTTTTAAAGAAAAGAAAGGCGCATCATGAGGACATTTTGAACAGTCAGGAGAAAGAGAAAATTTTTAAGCTTTTTAGAAGGAAGGTAATCTTCAACAGTGAAGATTATTCTGGAAAGGAGTGCTAGAAGCTAGGGAAAAAATGGAGCAATTCCTGCAGTACTTGGAAGGGAAATGATTACCAACCTAGAATTTGATATTCAGCTAATGTCAGAATAATATGAGGATTACAAATAAAAGAAAAATATTTGAGAAAATATATGGCATTGAAATTTTACCACTCACATCACTTATGATCCTTGAAATCAAGGGAATAAATCAAGAATGAATGAAGGTAACATGAGGTTCAGGAATGTGGGGATCTAACCCAGAAGAATGGTGAAGGTAATTACCAGAAAAATGAAATTGAAGGCAGGGGTAACACCTATATGCCAGACCTGCAGTGCAACCAGTGCTGACTGGTAGAGTATAAGGGAGGGTTCCAGGGGAAGGTCTCTCAGAGGAAAGAAAAAGTTAAGATGATGGATGGATTAACCTACATGCTCTTCCATAGAGATTTATAGAAGAATTTTGTGGCAGGAACATAGAAAACTCTGTAGATTTTTAAAAAATGCAGTTAATTCGAAGAAAAACAAAAAGTTGTATAAAGTAAATGATTTTATGATGTGAAACATAGCCAGCAATACGCAAATTTACTTAGTTATTGTGATATAAACACTGAATATTGATTTCTATACAAATTGTGATTAGAGAAGGCTCATTAAGGACTAAGCTCATAGGACAGAGAATATTCTTTGTCTTGTATGTAGGAATTCAGTAAATTGTTAAACTTTGAAATAATAGGCAACAGCACAGATATTTTGTGTACATCTGAGATACATTCAAGAAGAATTAAATAAAAGTTAAAATAATTGCCTTTCAAAGAATTGAACTCCATATTGATCTAGAGGACTGCTGCTCTTATTAAAATCTTTCCAGTATTATTTAACTTTTTAAAAAAGTTTGCATGTAACATTTTGAATATAAAGTTATATTTGTATTATATTAATTAAAAATTAAAGGGGGAATGTTTGAGGAAGAGACTGCAAACATAGCACAACTGTAGCTAGAATTAAGCTAAGAGGGGCAGAAGAAAGAGAAGTGAGGAGCTATTGCTGCATTTAGCATTGAGGCAAAGGATGGTTGTAGCATGGGAGAGGTTTGAGTCGGTTTATAGACTACAGAGAATGAAATAGAGAGGAAGGTTTGAAAATAAGGTTAAAAAAAAAAAAAAAGAACTTATGAATTAAATCATCCAAAATAGTAAAGTTTGTATTGGGACCACTAAGAAGGATTGGGGTCACTGCAAGTTTATATTCTTCTCTCCCACCAGGGATTTCTAGTGCCTTCTTATCCCCTCCCCTAATTTAATAACCTATTTTGCAGCCCACGTGCAGGGGACATGAAGTAGAGCTGTATTCGTTGGATGAGAATTTCCAGAAAAAATTACGGCGTTGAAATGGAATGAAGAACAGTTGAGGAGGGATTTAGGAAGGGAGTTGGGTATTAACTGAACTGGAGAATTTGCCTGAGAGAGAGAACTTTGTCTACAGAGAGGGATTTGATGAGAGGCTCTTCTCATTGTTTCTGAAGGTGCCTCCACAGTGAGTGGTCCCATGCTACAGAACCTCAACATCGCGTCTAAGTCACTTGATTATTTTTGTGAAGTACTCCTCAAACTAGATAGAATTCAGTCCTTCCTGTAGATACTCACTACACGTATATTTGGTGATTACTGGTGACACACTGAGAGATTATTGCTGCCCTATTTTTATTGCTTCCTATGGATTGTCTCACCTAATCTTCACCACAACTCAACGAGGTAAAGTTGTTTTCACCTCATTTTTACAAAAAAAGAAATAGGAGGAACACAGAGTTTAATTGACAAATGGTCACCAAGCTAGCGACTGGGGGAGCTGATACTTAAATCTAAGGAGCCTGACTCCTGGTCCAGGTGGTTCATCATTATCCTATGTCAGCTATAACTGCCTTGTAGACAGAGGGATAGCAAGTGCACAGGGTGTTGAGGTTGAAAGAACAGAGTGCATTTGGGGAATTGGGAGTAATTTAGCAGAGCTGGAGCATATGACGTGTAATGAACATATAAAGGGGGCATGTGAGGAACTGGTGGAGAGAGTCCATAGACATCAGCAAAACTAGTTCAGGAAGTCTTGTCATATTGAAGACCTTTGGGCTTTAGCCTGATAGCTAAAAAAGGAACCACTGAAATATTTTAAGTAAGACAATAATGTGATTGGATTTGTCTTAGAGAGAGCCCTCTGACATTACAGAAGAAGATTGTTGGCAATGTCTGCAGAGGGCATGGAGCCATGAGAACATTTAAGAGACTGACATTGATTGAGGCAAAAAGTGCCAGTAGGCACAGAGAAGAGGGGACAGATAGGAAAGGCATTAAGGAAGTACATTAAATCAGACTTAGTGAAAGATTGGAAGAGGTGATGAAGGGTATGATTCCTTCCTTTTTGCCTTGGGTGATGAGGTAGATGAAGTACCATACATCTGTAGAAGAAAGCCGGAAAGAAGAGCATTGGGGAGATAAGGAATATATGTGTTCAGTTTGAGATACAGCAACTCTGGGTTACCTGGGAAGCTTCCAGATGGAAATATGCAGTGGTTGGTTGCTTTAAAGTGTATGTGTGTGAGTGATGCAGGGGAAGGGAGGTAGGGAAGGGAAAAAGAATATGAATGAATGAATGAATGAATATGTGTGGCTTGTATATTTCAGTCTGTGTTTCACCTGTATAAATCACCTGCACATATTGGACATGGTTGTAACCATCCCAGGGACATATAGCAAAGTTCCAAATCTTCAGCTGGGATCATTTGACAAATATAAACCAAATGTAAAGAAGAATATGGTTATAATTTTGGGGGAAAAGTCACATTTAAATGGTAGCTAGAAACCAAGACCACAGAGGAGATTGAAGAGGAGCCAAGTTTTGAGGGAAACCAACAAATAATGGTTTCATGAAAGTTGGAGAGTAGTGAGTAGAATTTCAGGGAGTGATCAAATTTTACTAAAAGGCCACTGAACCTTTTGGCACTTAGCAGACCATTGTTGACTTGGTTTAGACTAGATTCTGTGAAGCAGTTGGGTTAAGAGCTTGTTTTCAGTTTATAAAGAAAAGAGAGGTGAGGAAGTACATCCCATTTGTGCAGACTAGGATTTTCTAAATCTAGGAGTTAAGGTGAGGGAAAAATAGCATCAAGAGAGTTTTTTGGTTTTGTTTTGTTTTGTTTTAAGGTAAGAGAGACTCAAGGGAAAGAATCATAAAAGGGAGATGAATTTGAAAATTCTGAGCAAAGAAGGAATTGTGGAGGAACATTTTAATGGGAAGAGATCGCATCCAGAGTACAGAAGGGGGCCATTTGACTTGGATAATGGTCCAGATATCTTTGTTCACTAATGCTGTAAAGATGAAAGATAGAACTTGGTGGAGAAAATTGAGCAGCCTGTCAATTTGATAGACTCTACTTTTTTACATTCTATCCTATCTTCCACAAAGCAGTCATTTTTCCTTTGTCTGAATTCCTATTGTTACTTGTCTTTTTCATTTGCATGCTTAAATTGCTTCTGAGACTCAATTCCAATGTGTGTGTAGGGATTCCCTTTAACTCTAACAAACAATTCTCAGACATCAGCAGGGTGTCCATGAATTCAGTTCAATTCTGACACTATTTACCCAGAGATAACCTCAGATTCCACAGATTTAAGGATTCAGTCCTACAAGACTACACCCTCTCTTCAGACACCACCTGCCAGCCCAGTTTGTTATCTGTACTTCTGAGCAACTGGCTAGAAATCAGAGGTTTCCACAACCTCCTTCTTGGGTTTAATTCACTTGCTAGAGCAGCTCATAGAGCTCAGAGAAACATTTCATTTAGTGGATCACCACTTCAGTACAAAAGGATGTAACTCAGGAGCAGCCAGATGAAAGAGAGGCAAAGGGTGAGGTATGGGAAAAGGGCAAAGCACTTCCGTGCCTTCTCTAAGTGTTCCACTCTCACCCATCTCTGCAGTGTTCACCAACCCAGGAGCTCTCTGAGCTTCATCCTTCTGGCTTTTATGGAGGCTTCATTATACAGGCATGGTTGATTAAATCATTGGCCATTGGTGACTAACCCAACCTCCAGCTTCTCTCCTCTCTCCAGAGGTCAGGAGGTGGGACTGAAAGCTCCAACAGTCTAAGCACATGGTTGGCTCCATTGGCAGCCAGCCTCATCCTTAGGTGATTTCCAAAAGTCACCGCATCAGCATATCACTCTTCACACCTGGATGATTGCAAGGGTTTTGGGAGCTGTAAGCCAGGAACTGCGGGCAAAGACCAAAGAAACCAAATGACCAAATATATATTTCTTATAAATCACAATATCACAATTCATTTTTATCTTGGACTCACGGACCATGTCCATTTTTCCTCCTCCTTCCTCAGATTCCATGTGTCTGCTAGCCACATGATAGTCTTTAAGGAAAATCTTGCTGATAGCTTGGTATATAAATGAGAAATAACCTGGTATAAAATGAAACTGGGCTTTGAATCATTGGCTGATGACCTTTATAGAAGTCAGAGTCACAGCAACTAAATTTGAGGTTTTTGATTTGCGTATTTGGATATCATTTTGCAGTCTGAGCAGTTGATCTACAACCTGGCCTCAAAGATCTGCATGCAGTAAATTGTAAGATGTGCCTCTTTTTTTTTTTTTTTTTTTTTTTTTAACCTCCCAAAGTGGAAGGGATGAGTCAGCCTATCTGGGATTTTAAACAGTCAGTTCCAGGGACACTGCACAACCCAAAGCCATGTCTCCAGCAAATTACTATTAAAAATATTCTCTACTAGGCAGTACCGCCTAATGTGTCAACCTTGACTGGTTCCTTTAAGTAAAAGAAAACATTAGGAGGCAAAAACAACAGAACTACTACTGAAGGCCTTCTTAAGGTTACTTCCTTCATTTACCTTTGAAAATCTAGTGTCCCCCACCCCTCCCGTAGCCTTGATGTTTTACAAGAACAGTCAGATATAACTCATTTTACCAAGGACAAGACAAAGTTGAATCAATTTTCTCTCTGAAAAAGCTAATAATATGTAAATTGATATACAAATGTCAGTGAGTACACTGTGTATGTGCCCTTGAATGATATTATAAACTGTCTTCTGCACAGATACCAAGGACATGATATTATTCACACCATTTCAAAGATTTAGGCACCACAGGTCAATGAAGATATTTTAAAGACCAAAAATGAGAAATTACACAGATGTTGACAGAGTCTTTTAGTGTCTTAGAAGATACATATTGAAAATGAGTATACTGAACACTGTTTATAATAGTTTAATAAGAGAGTGCTAGAAGATGATATTTACCTTTGAATATAAACACTTAATTTAATTATTCTTAAATAGGATTTGCATTTCAATACAAGTGAATATGTGCAGAAATATTAACAGTAAGTGAATGAACATGAAGGAAAGTGCAAGTAGCTGTTCACAGTAGGAGCTTGTAAGCGGTTAGCTGAATTTGAATGATGTTAAAGATAAGAGGGAAAACTTGTTAAGCCCCTCCTGTAAACAGAAGATGCACCCTGGCAGGAGCCCATTCTTTTTCTTAGCTTGATTAAGGACTTTCTTACTATTTATGGTGATTATTTTTCTTCTTTAAATTTCCCAATATTCCTTTAATTTTTTGTACTGTTAGACATTCTTAGACATCATTTTATCTTTATACTCAGAAGAAACATATATTTTAATTTTGAAAAGACACATTATTTACTTTTATGAGATTTTACTTTAAAATGTGATGAGATACCTGTCACTTGAATCTACTGTTATAACTCCCCACACAGCCTTTCATAAAATGAAGTGCCAGGTGCAATAAATGAGCGTCTATACCACTACATAAGCTTAAAAATAAAACAAAACCTTTAAAAAGAGATATCAAAATCACAGTAGAACATGTTTTAGCACCATCATTCATAGGTTTAATTGGTATGCCTGCATTCTTCTGATGTCTTCACTTCCCATCTGCTATCCCAAAACAGATTCACTGGGAGAGATGACAAGAAAGGCATGAATACTGGAATCTGTGGTTCATTGGGGGCCACCAGTGTCACACTGTTGTAAAGAAACTGAATTTAAGATATATTCTTCTGGCTTTCAGGGGGCTTTGTCGGTCACTACAAGAATTTTGGGTTTTGCCCAAGAGGATGAGTGAACCCATTTCATAGATTTAGATAAATGAGTAAAACTTTCAGGTAGGCCACATGGGCATCACTGTGGAGGACAGATTTAGGAAGAACAAGACTAGTATTAATGAGGCCAGTTCAAAAGTAGTGCAGTAGTATTGAGATAAGAAGTGATTTGAACATAAAATAATGCTACTTTTATTTATTTATTTTTCCTAAAGTTTCCTTTGGCCTCCTTTTAACCCTGGCAGAGGGTGAAGAAATAAAGATATGGGGGGAAGGAGAAATTGAGTATGATTCTGTGTGTCACCATTCACTCCAGTGAGAGAGGTAGAAGAAACTTCTTTCTAAATGATCTGTTGACCTTGATGTTTCTTTGGATATACAGGTAGAAATATGTACTGGTCACATGGTATGTGGATTTAGAACAGAGATCTAGACTGGAGAAGAAATTTAGGAGTTAGGAGCCTACAGATGGTTTTTGAAGCCTTAGGAGAGATTGAGCTCCCCCAAGGAATGCATGGAACAGTCTTTCTTAAAGAGGGAAATACATGAGAATCCACCAGGGGTCGTTTGCAAATTCTTTATTCTAATACTCTGCCCTGCCTCCCAACAACACCGGGGTAGAGAAGGAAGCATGTGTACTTTGACAAAACTCCCAGGTACTTCTTTTATATGCTGTCCTCTCCCAGGGTATGTGGGCATTGATACTGCTTTAAAAGCTCTCCAGGAGATTCTGATGTACACCCAGGAATAAGAACCACTAAAGGAAAGTGGAAAGGTAAGAGGGGTACGCATTCCATCCAGGGGAAACAAAAGCCAGATGAACAAAACCAGACCTGACAATGTGACACCTATGGGTAATACCTGTAAGGTCAGCTACAGGTGACAGAGACAACAGTAGCATTTTAGCTACTGTCACAAATTTAATGATAACTTTATGTAGATGGTCTCTGTGACGGCTCATAGCTATTAATAGGATTCTTCACCTGCTAGTATACCCTTTGTCATTATAAGAATTCAGCAGCCACTGTTTTTTTAGAGGTACAAGTGTTTCTAGTTTTTCACATCGATTTGGTCACTGAATCTGATCATATTCTAGAGACTTTCAAACATGCTTTCCTGTGTTTTTCTGGTTCCCTTTATGGTAACAGTAAATTTCACTAGCTTTTTTCTTGCTAGCTCCTCTCTTTTCTTCCCTGGACATCCCACCCCATGCTTCTTACTTTGAGCATCCTTTAAGAATGTTTCCTGGTTCCAACTCACTCTTCTTCCTCAGGTTCTTGGATGTTAACTTTAGCCTCTTTCTGTTTGTTCCTTAAAGAGTATCTTAAGATATGCAGTCTGGTCCATCTCTAATTGGATTCTGATGGCAAATCAGATTTAAATGTGAAATACGGAATGTTTTCTCCGTCTTTTAAAATCTCTCCTAACATCCGTCTACTTTGTCATCTCTCTTTACTGCTTTACCTTTTCAGTTGATGAGTTAGTAGAGAGAAAATGCCATGTATTACTGCTTCTCCTTCAACCCGTCTGCACTTCAGTTCCTGATCTGTAAAATGGGGACAAGTGCCGTCTTCCTCATGGGGCAGTTAGGAGGCTTAGAGAAGGTATTAGAAGTAAAACATCGAGTGTAGTGGTGGCCACGTAGCGAGTACTCAGTAATTATTTGTTATCATTACTTCCTAATGACACCTCCCTTTTCCCTAAAACTTTATAAACTTTGCTAAATAAATTAAGCAAAGTATAATGAATGGAAGCTTGGCCCAGAAGTAAGCAAGTGCACACACACACAAGCACACGTACTTATATCTTGATTTGGGTGGTGACTACACAGGCTTCTACATTTGCTGAAGTTTACCGCGCTCTGTACTTTAGATTTATGCATTTCCTAGGTGTAAGTCATACCTCAATAAATAGCTTGGGGGAGAAAGGTGTTATTAGAAGCAGAGTAGCAGAGCAGTTAAGATTGTGGGTTCTGGAACTGTATTTAGGTTTAAATCCTCACTCCAGCACTAACCAACTGTGTGATGATAGGCAAGTGGTTGGCCTCTGTATTTCCGTTTCCTCATTAGTTAGATCTGGATAAAAGTACCTATCTCATAGGGTTGTTATGACTAGGACTAAAGGAAGTCATCTAAATAAGTGTGTGGCACATCTTAAATAGCGTATAAATGTTAGCTATTGCTTTTAAATTTATTTTCTTAAAATAATGGCATTACATATTTCTTTTATTTGTACATCCCATATCTTTACTTAGTATCTTTTTTTCATGCAGAGAATAAAGTTTTATACTATTCTGTTACCTCTGTATATGTCTAGCATTTAGCATGATGTTACATGTAACATTTAGGGAAAAATCAACATTCATTGTCTGACTGAACATTGACCAAGGAGGTCATACCAGACCAAAATAAAATAGTTCTTATTAGAAAAACTGATTAAATTGGGTGTTCCTAACTAGTAGTGAAAATTGTATCTGACTGATTTAAACCAAATCCACCCAAAGCATAATTGTTCCTTTAGCAGCAAGTTTTAAAATGATATGAAAATAAGCTTATGAGAAGTAAACAGATTTTATTTTAACCTCAACTATTCTACTCAACCTTTCAGATCCCAGAAAATTATAGTAATAATAAACTGGAATAATGTCAGATGTTGGAAAATTCAAATCCACATGAGTAATTGTCTCTTATAAGTAGAGAGTGGCTATGGTTCTGGAGCTTTAAACATTTAAATCTAATAGACAAATGTCCTAGTGTTTTATAATGATTCACACATTGACCTTTTCCATTATGCATTTGAATTGTTTAAATCAAATTTTAATATGAAGTGCAAAATCTGTTTAACAGTCATTTGTAAGAATTAGAAGAATGTCATCAATGCCTTAAAAGAAAATTACAAAGTTTAAATTTTTTCAATTAATTTTATGCTAACTATTATTAATTATTTCACATTGTCTATTCTTTTAGTTATACAGTGAAGACAAAAAAAAGATGCCACTTGATTCTCAGTTCTTGGATTGGGAACTGATAATTACCATTTATTACATACCAATTATTTTTCAATTCCTAAACTTGGTAGATTTTACAGGTTTTATTAAAACTGTTGCAATGTAATTACTATTCCTATGTAGACATAAGAAAACTAACAATATAGTGCTCAATTTAAAGCTTAAACAAGCTTCATTGAATGTGTGGACATTTTCCTCTTTAAGGAAATATTTAAGGTGATACTTCTAATATGTAGAAAACTGGTACACAGAATGCTTAAAAAACTGTGAAAATAAACATCTAGAAAGTGATAGGATGATATGTAACAGAGAAAAGGTCATTACAGAAGTTAAAAAACATAGATTATTGGTTAGAGGAAACCTGATTTTGCACACACACACACAAATCCTTGGGAAAATTTGTGATGTATATGGGGGGAGGAGGGAGTTATTCTTTTACAAATTAATTTTGAAATAGTATGTTCAGTAGTTCAGTTTGGGGAAAAAAAACAGAATCAGACTGAGAATAGACTTATCATAAATTAATCAAGGTGTATTTCCAGTTAAAGAGAGTATTTCACCATGGTACTGTATTGTTAAATCCCATTCTGTGGTTAAGATCACATCTGGAGTACTGAATCCATCTCTTGGGGGCCATTTTTTAAAAGGATAAGTGGAAGGGTAAGAGGTCTTTCATGGTTTCCAATGTGGATGAGCTGCTGTGATTACCCTGGAAAGGAGAAGGCTTGTTGGTAGGCTCCAAGAAGGCAGAAGAAGAAGAAATGGGTGAATAATACTAATCCTGGGAGATGAATTATGGCTCCTGGAAGAGAAGCATCATTTCCTATCAAGACCATGCACTTGTGGTCTGAAGTGGTATGCAAAGAAGTGAATTCCCAAATACTGCGACTACTTCAGCAGAACCTGAGTGATCCCATGCCAGGGATGTGATGTTTGAGGATTCCTACTTGGGAGAAAAGTAGGCGGACTCCTGAGCAACCTTCTGGCCATTAGCCTTTCAGATCAGAAGTTTGCCAGGTAGATTTGTCTGTTATCAGATTAAGAGAGTCCAATATAAAAAATAATAATAATTTACTGGGAAAGTATTTCTTGAAATGTCATTTCCCACTGGGTATAAATAGTGGAACTAATATTTGTTGATTTTAGAAATAAGAGCACAATTTAATTGGCAAAGGTGGTAAGAGAGAAAAAAAACTATGAGAATTAAAAGGAGAAATAGAAAAAAAACCAAAATCCTTATGAAGTATGATACACTTAGCACTTTTTAAAAAAATTTGTCCACATGAATTAGCCATTACTTTTCATTATTTTATATAAACATGATAATCTGAGGTTTGGGACTTACGTTGTTGCTACAAGCTATTTTTACATTATATATGTGCATTCTATAAATATGGACTTTTAATTTTTGTGTTGCTTTTGGGATCTTCTTTTTACCATATGTACTATAATTAGACAACTTTATTTGACTCTTTTTTTCTCCCTGCTAGTACTCTATGCCCCGACTTCCTTATTCAGGATCTCTTAAAATTTATTACTCAGTCATTTAGAGTATGTGTTCAAATAGTTTGTAACCTTCATATGCAGCTTCACCAAGTTTTCTTTCATAATTACCATTCATTCTTCAATAAATATTGAGACTCTTTTTGCTTATTTTTGTGGTTTCCTCACTCAGTATACCTAAAAATCTTTTATTAGGGATATGTTCTGCTAGCTCTATAAAAATTTTCTTCTGCCATATTTTAGCTCTTTGCTTTTTTTTTCTTTCTACGTACAAGTTTTTCAAGTTTGACCTCGATGTTATTATATAAGCTATGTTGTAGTTTTAACTGTTGAATCAGTTGTGCCCTTAATTCAGCTGGTACAATTTTCATGTATATGAAGCCCATTCTAATTGAATGAATTTATCTTAGCATACTGCTTTTGCTGGTGGCAATGTATATGCTATGCCATAGTTATAAAATGAAGCATATACCTCTCACATGATGCAGCAATTACAGAAACTTGGGACTGAGTTTTGAGTTGATACAAGGGGCTGTAGGATTAAGGGCGAAATTTCATGTATCATGGAAGAGCTTCTCTGTTTAGTAAGTGGGGCAATATATGGGACACTGCTTGTTTGTCCTCAGTCTAATTTCAGGAAGATTGTAGAATGTGGAACTTCCTAAGATTCCAGATAGCCTCTTTGCCATACTTTACATTCTAGTGTGATTTTTTTTCAGTGTTTTTAATGGTGTATTAATAAAAAAAAAAATTGGGAGAAGGTGTGTGAGGAAACCAACATAGTAATATTTTAAAATTTTAAATATTTTACATAAAATGAAAAATCATACTGGGCTTTTTGAGGAGGATATGAACTTAAAAGAGTGCAGTGGTTTTAAAATAGGTCTTGGAAATATTTTTTTATACTACATAGCTTCATCTTTCTGTATAAGATTTGCATTTCAAGAGATGGAACTAATTATATCTCTGTGTCTCATTTTGGACTGTGAGGTGTTAAATAAGTGTGGTAAGGAATTCTCTATTTTATTTCTTTTAATTAACAATCTAGGACTAAGGTGTTGTCTTTTGTTTAAAAATCAGTGTTGCAGTAATTTTTGCTGATTTAAATGTCATTAGACTTTGTCAAATGAGTTAATGACTAAAACTAAAGTTTGTTGGTGGTATTCCATCATTCACTCTGCATGAAACTGAGGCTATCCCTTGTCTTCTTATTATCCCAGTAGGAGTTTGGACCATTTAGTCAGGCAGCAATCATTGGTTCTTCTGAAAGGTGGAAGTGTTTGACTCAGTTAGATGAGTCAGAGGAAAAAAGACAATGATAAAGGGGCAAAAAGCAATTGACAGAACAAATTGCCTGTGAGAAGACTGGAGATAAGTCCAGGGGCCTTGGAAAGTGAAGCTGAGTGAACAGATGCAGGTAGAAGCCAGCCAGCCACATCATCAGGTGGGAAGGAAGGAGAAATCAAGATGTCATCTCCAGGGTCTATAATCTTCTCTGTAAATTTAGAAGCAGGGTCATCTGCTAAGTAAATACTCCTTGAATGAGTTGAGAGGATTAAGAGGAGAAAAAAAAACTGAGAAGTTTGGATAAGAGTGGTAAAGTCTGGGGTCAAGTGTGGAGGAGAATGCAATCATGAGTCCTTTAGGATGGAATCAAAGGCTTGCTGGGCCACAGTGAGGTCTTGGTGTGGCTCCATGTGTATTCTGAGTCAATCAGGATGGCTTTGTAACCTTTCTGCTGGTCACTGACAGCAGAGGACAAAGGAAAGTAAAATTCCAAAGTAAAGGGGACAGCAGTGAACTCTCAAGTGGATGGGAGACCACGGAATTATATGGGAAGATGGAACGGGGGCAAGAAGGCCTGATTCTGAAAATTTAGACTAGAAATCCATGCAGACCCACAAGATTAGCTAAATACTTAAGGTCAGACTATAGGAACATATTCTTGGAACCATGAGTAAAGAGTGGTAAGCTGTTGCCCAATTGGCAGGCTGATAATAACAGTAGCAAAATAGCAGTCGAAAGAAAATTGGTCACGCTCGTACAGCTTCCACCACTGTTCTGTTAGTGGAGGGCTACTTTCTGTTGTATATTTTGCCTGTAAATAGGGGCTTGAAAACATTTCCTTACAGGGCTGGATAGTATATATTTTGGCTTTGAGGACCATATTCTCTATCACAACTCCTCAAGTCTACCATAATAGCAAGAAAGCAGTCTCAGACCATCTGAAAATGCACTTACGTGAAAACTACGAGTGGTTGTCCAGAAACACTAGTGTGAAATTACCATTGAAAGTCAACAAACAGAAGAATCAGTAAAAATAATGTTGCATTTCTTGTAGAAATAAACTTCCTCGCCTACTGTATGTCAAAGAGCTTTTTTCAGTCTGCCTACATCTATTTATGTCTGCGTGTGTGCATGTGTGTGTATTACACATACATATATGTGTGTAGGTCTGTAAGTTATATACCTAATACTGTTTTGGTCCCTGCGGGAAATATATAGAAATTAAATAATCTATTTTCTAAAAAATGCCAGTCTACTTGGAGGAGAGAATGGGGAAATGGAAACTGGGGGAATGGGAATAATGATAAAATACCCTTTAGTTGGACAATGAATTACTGCAAAAAAGGTGACTGAATGGCTTTGAGTGCAGAATGCCTGTACACCAAGCAGAAAGATTTCTCTGCCTTTGGACTTGAGATTCAAAACAGTAGCCAGCTGGGAACTCTTCTCTCACATATAGCATTTCGGCTACTCTAGTGCTTTGGAAAGATGAAATAATGACTCATTTTTCCAGGATTATTATTTCTGCTGCTTAGTTCTGCTAAATGTCATATCGTCTGAATAGTTATTCGAAGTCGGAAAAATATAAAAATTAAATGGACACTCCAGACTTAATCATATTTTTGACTGATACGATAATGGTCCCCAAAATATTTGATACCTTAATGATTTGCTGTGTATGATATAGACTCCTTTATCTTCTTTTAAAATATTTTTTGAATTGTAAAATAAATTCATGTGGTGATAGATCCTTAAGTCTTTTGATTCTATTTTGGGAAGTTGTACCTAAGAAAAAGAAAGACCAGAGGATAAATTCTATGTAGTGTTTGCCAGATTAAAATGATCTCTTTAAATTTTTAAATCGTATTTTCAAAGTAATTGAAAAGTGGCATGTAAAAAAAAAGACAGTATTATAAATTTTTTCCCATTTTGATATCATAGAACAGTATGTTGAAAGGCCCCAGCGCTATTACTTCCTAGTGGTGATTTTACAATAAAACACAGTCGGTGATTCTAGATGGAAAATGACAGCATGAGGTGTTCATTATCATGGTGGTGTCTCTGTAAAGCGGCCTGAGCAGTTTGGTTGCCACAGTCCCTGCACTCCTTCTATTTGTGATTGGCTTTGCTCATTGTCAGATTCAAGATTTTTGTTGTTCTGGTTGACCCCCACATTTCGTATATCACGCTTTCAAGATGGTGGGTAAGAGTCAAGTTGGCCTTTAAAGTTGAGATGAATGTGATATTAAACCTGTGCTAGAAATCTTCCCACACTGTTGGCAATAAACTCTTGATAACACAAAGTGAAGTGGGATTCTCCCAGCATAGTCTTACCCAGAACTTCTGAAAAAGAGATGCTTTCATTTAATGATGACAGATGAAGGAAAGCTTGGTATGAACTACAATTCTGAAGAGAGCTATTCTAACCAGACTGTGCTGATGGGCATCAGATGAACAGAGAAGGAAATATAATTGTAAACAGGAAAGGGACTTTTCATTTTAACAATTCTGTTACGTTGAGGGATACCTGAGGATCTGACTCTGAAGGGTTCATCCCTGAGACTGGTTTTAACATTTAAAACCATTTTTAAATATTAAAACTGAGATGAAGTCATAAAAGATATGTAATCAACCTTTGCAGATGATAGAAATATGGGAGGGAACATTAATATGGTAGATGAGAACAGCATACAAAGTTAATAGCTTCAGTTGATGGACTGCATCAAATTATAGCATTAAATTTGAATATAAATATTTATTTTAAGACTCAATTTGAACAGTTTTAAAATAGTGGATACACAGCTTGAGAGCAAATAATGCTTTTTAAAAAGGTTAAGCTGGGTATTTTTATATGACTCAAAGGTTAACATGAGCCAGGAGTATGAGGCAGCTGCTAAAAATAAAGACCTTAGGCATGACAGAAATGTAGTAAAGATCAAAAGAAGTCCTAGATACATTGCACACTGCGATGTGTAGGCTGTATCCTGCATCCAGAGCACTGTGCTGAGCTCTCTGAGCCATGTTTTAAGAGAGTACTTGATACATCAGTGTGTCCAAATGAGGCTGGAGGTTGACCAGTTTTCTTCACATGTTAGAATTGCCAGTGGAACAGATGCTAGAATTATTTTCTTTCAAGTAACAGCTTCAAGAAGCGGACTTGATTCTCCTGGGAAGTTGTGGGCAGCTGCTGCCAGAAAGATATAATAAAGGGGATTCTTTGGCTTGGTAGAGATTAAGTGGAATAACTTCTGTTTTCCTTTTAAAAGTCAAAGATGCCATGATTATTTTAATATAAATGATAAATTTGGGAAAGCGAAAAGAAAGACAGCCTTGGGTAAGAACCGAGATGGGATGTAACTGGGCTCTCACTCCTGATTAGCTTCTGGACCTATTAAAGCATGTTGTTTGGACCTCGGGTCTCCATTTAAGACTGAAGTGGACTTAAATGATTGTGTTACAGTGACTCGGGATAGAAAAGCATATCACAAGGTATACTGTTAGTATTAGAAAGGGAAGGTCAGAAATAGTTTCATGTGGATTTTATCCCGAATCAGGCAATGCAATAAAGTACAATAAAAAGGCAGAACACAAAACTCACAAGAAAGGATAGTCTCTCCCCTTTGAAGGTTTTCATGAACTAACAGGATTACAGTTTTTTACACTATAGTTCACTCAGAATTGAAAATAAAATTGCCTTTGGCTACATGACTGCCCTTATAATTGGCTTAGTGATTCCTACACTCTCATGACTAATAGTAAGAATTTTCTTTTTCTCCTTTTCCTTTATTTTAGGGGAGTTCTGTTCTTCAAGTTTCACAAAGATGTGGTAGATCGTAGTTTGAACAAATTGATCCTCTCATTTCTTCAGCATCTGTTAAGCATATGAGTTTAGTTTGGTGTGGGTCAGGGCAAAGGAAATATAAGGATTTCGGATAACAAAAGAGACAAAAAAGGATGACTAATGTGTTAGACCCTTAAAAGCCTCTCTGCTTCAAAAGCCTTCTCTAGTCTTGTATAGAGCTATCATTGAAATAACTTCTTTTTCTCCCTCAAATTCAGTATCTACCCCTACCCACACACACACAAATATATACATACTTTTATAATCTAGAAGTGTTATAGGAATCTGAGAATAAATTTTGTATTATTAAATGACACATTGTTCAATTCAAGGTTTTTTCCTTTCACAACCGAGTTTATAGTCAGTTGTTCTATGACATTAACACATTGCAGTTATTCTTAGTTTGTTATTAAAGAAAATATTGGGATATTAGACATCTTCAGGAAATTAAAAAAAAAAAAACATATTACCAGATGGGTTGAACATTTATCCTTTCCAAGAATATAAAATTGGTGACTCATTTTTATCTTTGGTTTTCCACTGTAAAGAATGGGTGTCAGCTTCCTATGTAATTTCGATTTGTTTATCCAGCAGTTTTGTTTGTCCATGCAGTTTTCTGTGTGCCAATTGTGGTCAATTTTTGGTTTCCATAAAAGGTATGAGTTTTCTTTGAGGCTATCTTTCTTGCCAGTGCCAAACCCACAACTGATGCACCATTACTTCGACTTTTGTTCTTAATTTAAACTTGGCACAAATCCTGTCTTTGGTGTAAAACATGAAACAAACTCCATTTTGACCTGGAATCTAGGGAGGAAGCTATTTGCTTGACATTCTCTAAAGGGAAATATAGACAGGATGTTTGTGTTGTTCTTAAGGGGACAGAACTGCTACCTGAATGTGCCAGTACCCACAAGTTCAGGGTTGGCCCTGCTATTAAGGAAAATATCTAGCCAAGTCCATTTTTCTCAATTTATAGGTAGAAGCAGATAGAGACCCATCAAAATGCCTCAGTTTCATGGAATGCAAAGCAATCTATTAAAAAAGCCCAATGGCTTTCACTGCTGCAGTCCTCCAGGACAGACTCAGTATTGTACAGGATTTGGACCCAGACTGTCTGAGTTTGAATCCTGACTCTACCACTTATATGCCCAGGCAAGTTATTTAACCTCCCTGCATCTTTGTTTTTCTCAACTGTAAAATGAGATATCAAAAGTTTCAACCTCATAGAGCTCTTAGAAAGATTACGGAAAGTGACTTTGAACAGTGATTGACACAGAAAATCCTCCTCCTCCTCCTCCTTATCTCTCAAAATTGAATACGCAAGTTACATTCCTTCTTAGCAAGACTGTGGAATTTAGGGTTTTTAAAGAGTTAGTGTTGGGCTTTCTGGCCTCATTATCACCCGGCTCTCACTCACTTAGTCAGTGACATAGTCTTATACATCTTACATAGCAAACCGAGTGGTAACCCCGTCACCTGAAGGTGCTAATACACCTCTAAAATGTGCACCATTCAATCATACTTCATGAATAATTTAGGTCTTGTCAGCTCAGTTCATCCAAATTTTGAAATTTTTTCAAACTATCTTCTGTAAGAGCTATCTGAGGCTAGAAATGGAAACCACATAGAAATAGTTGGAAAAAAAAATTTCGACCAACCTTTACCTGTCAGATCAACCCATTTATTCATATTTATTGAGTGTCTAGAACCTACCCGGTGGAGAAAACCATCATTTCTCATGAACTCCCTGCCTTGTACATTGTAGGCACCTCATAAAATTTTTTTCAGTTGAAGTTTATTACCAAGCTTTTCACAGTCAAGATTTCGTTTCAAATAGTCTCTAAATCTCTTCTTTTCAAAGTAGATACCCAGTCAGAAGTAGAGAAGTAGCAAGAGCTGAGCTTCGCAGTAGCCAAAAGCCAACTTCATCCTGAGTCTAATGACAGCTTCTTGGATGCTGCTCATGTATGTTTCTCTTCTCTCTCTTTTTAAAGACAATCTCTAGGTTTGGATCCACTGCTGAGTTTTCAGTTTTTACTGATTAGGTCATATTGAGAATGATGCTAGCATTAAAAATGAAGTGTTGTACTCTTTTATCCTTTGCCACAGATTAATAGGAAAGCGGGGGGCGGGTATCCATTACTATTGTCCTACAACACCAAGCTTGTTGCTTTTTAAGAAATGGCATGTACGTTATATAAAAAATTCTTGTCTAAAGAGAGATTATTTTACAGATGAAGATAATTAGTGCTTATTGAGGTAATAATGTCTCCAACTATATTCAAAGAAGAATTGAATGACAGATGTTTTGTCATTCTGTGCGTAGTTCACTAAGAGATCCAAGTTTTTTCGCACTAGTCGGACTGCCACTTTTCGTGCTACTAAATTTCACACAATGAATTGTGATTTTGAGTCCTGACACATGGGGAAAAATTAGGCTACTCCACTTGAGTTTGCTTCAGGAACAGTCATTTTAGGTTTATCTCTGAAATTACACATATTTCTGAATGAGCGTCTCCAAAGGCATCTCATCATTTGCTGTCACCCTCCCTTTCTGTCCATTTTATCCATTCAGAGCTCCTATTCTGACCATTTGCTCTCAGGTCCTTCACTCCCCTCAGGCTGATCTTGACATAGGATTGGGGATACCAAAGCTTCCTGTCACATAGAACCAGTGTCAGAGGGACTAAGAGAATTGTCTGTTGGCTTAATTCCCCATTTATGCTCACATGGGAAAGGGCAGAAGGGGTAACAATATGTGTGGGAGTTCTTTAACAGCTATGCTTCAGGGTAAGCTATGGCTATTACCATTTCCCTGTATTTGATCATCCTGGTGACCTTCTCCTTTGCCTGGTCTTTCTCTTCCGTGATTTCAATTCATGGCGTGCACTTATAGCTGTTTCTGTCCAGCTCAAGACTTTGAGCTTAATTGAGTATCTAATTCTTACTGACTAAAACTTGGACAGCTGCAGAAAGCAAGCTTCTTAATCATAATTTTGTGTTTCTTCCTGCTCCTAAAACAGGCAGGAAGTCAGGCCTGTTAACTAGTATTAGTGAGACTTTGTGAAAATCCCAGGAAAACCTTAATGTTCCTTTTGGCTGTGCTTCCAGTGAATTAGCTGTTTGTGTGAAACTTTGCCTGAATTGCTCATGAGACCAATGATACTATGAGGTTTTTTTTCCCTCTGCCTTGGAAAAAAGTGTTGCCAGAGTCACGTTTCTTATAATAACTGTTATTTTGCTCCTGATTTTGCACTAACCCCAAAGACATAATCACAGTAGTGACTGGTGAAACAAGAAAACAAACTTCTAATTGTTGGCGTGAGTAGAAAATATTTTATCAAAAGATTTAAATATGATATCCTAAATGGGTTTTTCTTGTTGCTGTTCACCAATAGCCAAGAAAATTTCCTTCCTGAATTAAAAAACAAAAACCTAATAGTTTAATTTTCTCTCATTTTTCAGTTAGCTGTGACAGTAAGTCTGCAGGTAAACCTTTTCATACAGATGTGTACCTTACCATCTTGATATTTCTAAATCTCTTTGTTTTTCCCCTGAAATCTGTTTTACTTAGAGTCTTTTTTTCCAAAGAGCCTATTTCTGAAATTGTTGCTGATCTCTTATATCAATTAATAATTTTCGATTTATGTTTTCCCTGTAAGGTTCTTCTAAGATAAAAAGAAACACGTGACTTTAATTTAATAGAGGCAACATATATTTTGACCTCTTTGCCCAGCCATATCTCCCAGGTACCAACTATGTGCCAGGCATGGGAGGATGCAAAGCCCTCTGCTTATACCTGGTGGGAGTTACAGTTCTCCTTTTTGAGAAACTATTGGATCATAACATTAATAGGTTAGAACCATATGTCACATTAGAAATCATTTTAAGAAATATTTAAAGATAAAAATTACTTTACAGAGCTTAGTACACTATAGGAAAGCACAGGAAAAAGCCTTAAGTAGTAACTTAGAATGGGCTTGTAAAGAGAAATATCAACTTTGGAAAACCAGCACTGTTACTTAACAGGCACAAATTACACTTAACCTTCTTGCAGTCTCATTTTGTTTTCTCTAAAAAAACAGAGGTAATAAAAGTATCATCTTCACAGAGGTGTGTGAGGACTGTGTGATACAATATGCATAACGACTGCCACCAACTAGGTTCTTAATGCACTGAGCCTTTTATTTTTATTACCAATGTTATTAAAAACAAGAGCTTACGGAAATTAAATAGCGTTATAAAAATTTGAAAATTATAGGATGGAATACTCTTTCAGAATGTTGGCTCCAATGGCTTTTGAAGTTTATGCATGTCAGGCTTATTTAACTGTCAGCTTTATTTTTAAAATTTCAATTCCCTCTCTCATCTCCAGGAAACATGTATTTTTATTTTTCCATACAGTATGTTGTCCTACTTATTATTCTGGACATGGGAATAAAGGAGTGCTTGGAAATGTCTCGATTATCTTGGCCATTCTCTTGTTACATTCCGTGATGTCATTAAAACCAGCTCCTTCAGGAGCCGTGTAGTTTATGTCTAGAGTGTCATATAAAAAAGAAACATCCGTAACTCTCTGTTTTATAGCTAGAGATTATATAAAGATTCCTGGTTGAGTTTCTTTGGAGACTGACTATTTCAGTAAGGCTTTAAAATTGATATTCTGAATTCTTCTTCCTATTATTTTTGCATTACTCTTACTTTCTTAGTTAAAAGTAAGAAGGTCCTAATAAGCAAAATGTAGAGTATACTTTGGAAGTCTTTGAGATATACAGTGTCCACAGATTTGACCCATCTACATTTAGTGGGTAGATGTTAGCTACACTGTTTATTTAACTGTTCCCTGCCTTTTAAGAAAAAAATTATATTTAATAGATTCATCTCATTCCTGAAAAGATTCTTCTTATTCATTCAACTTGCTAGAAATCCCTAACTTCACTCTTAACTTAAGATTTTAGTTGCTATTTCCGTAAGATGAAAACCTCCTTATTTTCAACTTCCTCAACACACCCTTTACATCTTTTAGGTGGCTTCTGCTGGTTTATACTGCATTAGCAAAATCCTCCATGAAGTTAAAGCTTTGTTCTTTGCTCATGTTAAATACTGTCTGAGAATCCCTTTCATGCCCTTGTCACTGTGGTAGTCAGGCTGACGAGCATCCCACGCCAAGGTGGTGGCAGAGAGGAAAACAGAGATTGTGAGATTACATGCTGGCTCTCGCAGCTTCCGCTCACAGGAGGCCCACATCCTATGTTTTGGTTGCCATGGACATAGAGAATGCACTGGCTCTGTACTAGACCTAGTAGGAAGAGACCTGGCCTATCGATAGATCACCCTAAGGTAGCTCCTAAAAACAATACAAATAAGAAAAACAACTTACCATTAAAAAAAAAAAAAAGCTGATCAGAAAGTGTATCATTATAGTGCCTAAATTCACTTGTTCAACTTTCCTTTCTTTCACTATGCTGGTCTCTGCTAGATTGTTACATGTTAAGAGAATGATATATATTGGCACTCTTAATAATTCCATTTGGATTCAAATTCACTTCAAAATGAAATATACAGTTTTTTAAAATGAAGAAATGAAGTGCTTGAGAATATCTTAGGCCTCTGATGATGATGATGATGATGATGATGATGATGTTTTGTGCAGAATACATACACTTTCACCTGCAAAATGGTGGAATTATATGAAGGTAGGGATGGAACTGGATGATTCAGAGGAGAGAAGAGTGAAGGAAATAGACTACAGAAACGGCACTGCATGGTTTCCCGTGTTACTGTAGTAGAAGCACTCAGTCATTGCACAAAGCCACGTGGCTTAGTCAGCTTAAAAGAATAATAGAAGATTTTAGGTTTTAAAAATTTGGTCTCAGTGGGGTTTTTTTCCAGATTGACAGCTGATGTGTATATGAATATTTTTAACTCATAAATCTCTATCAGCTTCATAGTTTTATTTTGAGAAACCCTAAACGATGCCTTGTGGAAACCTGGAGTTACATGGAAAACTACTTTGAAACCACTTTGGGAATTCCACTGTCTTTCACCAAACAAGAGATCTAAGACCATTATAATTCAGCAACACATTAAAATCATCTGTTTCAATCTGCTACACGGCCCAACTATCAGCTCCCAACATTCCTGACATATAATCAGCGTTGCTTGAACTCTCATCATGGAAAATGTTGAAAAGGTGACCCCTCCATGTATGAACCGGGATAATTGCTACCAAGTTCTTTTTGGTCAACGGAACTCTCCCTGCTTAAAATTCCACCAATCTCTTCATATTCTTTATTGTTAAATGCACAATTTTTGGCTAATTGGTTATTTCCCACTGTGAGCGCAACTGTTACTACTTTCGGTGCCACAAATCTTCAGAACCTATTTGTATTGGAACAATATGCATCCTGTCTCTGCAGTTCCATGACTCCACTTATTTCACATTGGTTAGATTATTCGTGACTCTGCATCACCCATGGTTCTTCCCATGAATACTGGCCTCTGGTGGCTCCCTCAGAGGTTGTGCACAGTAATAACCATGAATGGACATCTTAGAATATGGACGGAAATGTGAATTGTAATTTGTTTTCTGGTTATATTAAATTTACTATTCAGAATTTAGAATGTGAACAGAGAATAACACACCCATCTTCCAACTGCATCTTTTCATGAACTCCTTAGGCCAAAATCACTGCATTTCTAGAATGTGATCATTTTGAATGTGCCCCTGCCTTCTATACAAGGCCCCCCATAAGGAGGGGGTGAGGGACCCTTGGAGAGACAGAGAAAAGTTGCCTCTTCATATAAAGAATATCTGTTCCTTGGAAACACAGCTTAGGATGGGCCTGGGAAACACATCAATAGGAAGTAAGAGAGGATATTGATCAGAAGGCCCTGTTAGCATTAGGGAAAAATCTTGAAAGGCTTTTCTTTGGAAAGATAGGTATGGCCTCTACCAAAGGACTCCCTGACAGTTAGCCTGGAACCTGCAAATGGGGAGAGGTGACAGCCCTGGGTGCAGTGGGCAATGAGCCCACAGGATAAAGAAAGGATAAAGCTGCTCCCCCTGCTCCCCTAAGTGCTGTAAACCAGTAGCATCACCATGGTTGGAACATAGGCAGACTGAGGCCTGAGCCCATGAAGCTCAAGCCCTAAGGCTAGTGGTAGACCATTGGCGGCCCAGACCCAGTTTTAGTTATGCAAGAGGAGTAAGTTCTAGAAATCTGCTGTGTAACATAGCGCCTATAGTTGATAATAATGTATTGCACACTTAAAAATTGATCAAGTAGATGGATTTTATATTAAATGTTCTTACCACACACATACATCCATACACACAGAGAAGGGAAGGAAACTTTTGGAAGTGAAAGATACATCTGTTAGCTTGTGGTAATGGTTCCCTGTCTAAGCACATGTCTAAACTCATCAGACTGTGTACATTAGGTATGTGCAGTTTCTTGTATACCAGTAATACCTCAATAAAGCTATTTTAAAAAGAAAAAAAAATTCAAGGAAGGCACTTTAAGTGTGGGAGTCCCTGAGGACTGGGGCCCAGGACAGGGGCCTCACTTGCCTGGTTGTTAAAAGTGGCATTACCCATAATAGCTGTTACATTATGTAAAAAGTTTTCTTCTCATTTCTGTCATCTTTTCTTGTCCTTCTCAATTTCTTCAACTATTCCCACAGTGGATGAATGCTTTCTGAAGTATAACAACATTTTATATGCTGTTCTTTTCTGAGTGGGACCATCTGTGCTGGGCAGTGTCTTTCCTAATTAAGTTGTACACACTGTCATCTGCATTGTTTATATGTTTGTTTGGCATTTATATAGTAAGTAATAGAATCTGTTCAAAATCAATAAAATCAGCCCAGTTGTCACTCATCAAATGTAAATATTACCACATAGGCAATCATAGTTATTTTGGTACACATTTTGGTACAGAGGACCCTGGCCATTTTGTAACTGAGACCAGTCATTGGTTATTTTGAAAAGAAGATAAAAATGAACTGCTTTATATATTTGGGGATTTCAAGACAAATTTAATCTTAAAGTGTTTTAAGATCACTTTAATCGAGTTCCAAAATAGAATGTAACCTCATTTAAGTTGATATTTTGTTGATTTGGACCTGAAATACATTTTTCATCATTACTTCATGGGATTTTAAAAATATAGACTTGTATTAAATTGGTGTTTTACATTGTTTTAATTTTATTTTTCATACTGTTTTTAAATCCAGTCAAATATTTCATTCTTGTTGACTGTCAAGAAGGAAGAAATTTTCTTCTACCCTTCCTAGGTTCTTCTGGCTGGTCCGAGAATTAAATTGACCTGAGACATATGGGTAGGAGAACATCAGACAAAAGTTTAATAACTTGTATACATTGGAGAGACTCAGGAAAATTAACTCGCCAAAACAGCCAAAGCTGTCACCTTAAATGGCATCTTCAGCTAAAGCCAAAGGAGAATGTTGGAGGTTGTGGTTTGGGACCTTAAAGGAGAATAAGGCAATTCACGTGGAGACCAATGAGCAAACGCTTGGTAAACAAATGTTAGCTGGTCCGTGTAGAGATAATGGAACACAGAGAAATTTTAACAAACAGACTTTGCTAGACGCCTCCCTGTCTACCATACCTATTTCATGCTATGATTATCTGTGGTGACAGTTTCTTTCCTGGAATACTTCCTCTATCTACATTCTTTTAGGCAGCCAGGGGGAAGGTCAGAAGTCCTTCCTGATTTTTTTGGGCCTTGATTGTTATAAAGCTGGAAATAATCCACATGCCAAAGGACATGTTTTGGGGTGGTAAATCTTGCTTTCCCACACGGCAGTATTGCATTTTATTCTGCTTTAACTATTTCACCCTCTTACAGGAGGTCTCTACCTCTGAATTAGCTAACCGAATTCTCATTTATAAATGGAGTGAATAGGTACATACATTTCCGCCTATTTATGTCAGTGTATCAGTGACACTTATGAAAGCAAGACTGGGTCATTGTTTTGGAAGCTATCCCAGTTCATGTAACATATACCTTATCTAGAAAGTATCTGTGTACCCATTAGCAAGCCGGTCCTCCCCATGCCCTCTTGTAAAATCTCTTAATGGTGTGTCGTCAATTATGCTAGGTTAGGAAAACTGCTTTAAAGTTTTCTTGAACATAAAACATTATGAAGGCTATTAAATTTTAAAAAATGGTATTTGGAAAGTGGAAATCCCCAGAAATCCTAATCTTTTAAACTTGCTTCTTTATGCACATCTTGTTGGAAGAGCACAGCATTTTCATACCCTGAGCTGAAAGAAGACTTCTGACAACAGTCTTGCTGCCAGACCTGAATTCCTCAGACTCCAAGGTTCTCTGACCTTTCTGAGACCCTCAGCCACAAATCCCTTTTCCAGCCACCTCGGCCTCCTCACTGGGTTCTAGTGCCTCTCTAAATGTCAATGTCACCTGCTGAACCCATGACTCCAAATTTGCTCTCTGATCAGACTATCAAAAACTAATTGTGGAAAAGTCTGCTGAATTCTCGGTATCATGCCAGTTATTTAGGCTATGAAGATAAATGAGCTGTTTCAAGGAGCTGCCTTTGAAGAGTACATTCTGCTGGAGTAGAAGTGCAATTACAGAAGAAGGTAATAGATGCTGCAGAGGAATATGAAAATACAGAAGCAACAGCAGCTGACTGTGTTTTTGGCATTCAGTTAAGATGATTTTTAAGCTAAGTTACCAGTAAGCCAAAGAAGAAAAGGGCCGTGAGAGTAAAAGAAGTAGCATGAACAAAGGCATTTGGTTCTGAAAGAACATAGGATATTGGAAAAACGGTATGGCTGGAGCCTAGCGTTCACATGGGAGATGGTAGGAGCTGAGGCTGGAAAGGTAGAGAGGGTGCAGTGGAAGAAAAGGAAATTCAAGATAGGCATACAGACTGAGAGTTGAAAAAAGGCCAACAATGAAACCTGAGGAAACTGGCTAGATAGGGAGAGGATACCAAGACTGAAGCATGAGAGAAGGGGAAGAACCAAGAGAAAATCGTAACAGAAATAAGAAGAGAAAAATGTAATGAAGGAGGAAAGAATCAGCAGTGAACTTTGAAGGAGGGACATGAAGCCAGATGAGAATGTGAAATGATTACTGAATGTTGAGCAAGATCTATGTCAGCTGATGGGTTGGGAAAGAAAAACTGTCACAGACTGAGAAATTTAACGGATGTGAGAAAGAAGAGATGTTGAATGATCAAATTTCTTGAAGGAGTAAAGTACAAGGAAATGGCAACTGAGGTCTTATCCAGACAGGCCATTTTTTCCCCTCCCAGATAGAAAAACTTAGATCACAGTTATCGCACAAGGAAGAAGATCTAGAAGGAAAGGAAGACGGTGAAGATACAGGAAGTAAAAGAGATTATAATTACTTTTAAAGGAGGTGTGGAAAATCTGTCAGTTCCTTTAGACATCAACACCACCTTTTTCTCTTTCTTCATTTCCTTTCCAGATGAAACTTAACTCCCCCTTTGGCACAACTGTAATCCACCAGCAAAGCTATTCTTTTTATCTCAGTCTCAGAACCTGGCTCAACACTTTACTTAGTGGCCGGCCCTTTCATTCCCCAGTCATCATGGCCTCATACATATTCATCAAATTGCTGTCTAATATGGATAATGGCCAAGAGAATGTTTTTAACATTCAAAGAGGATGGTTTTAGTATGTTAAAAAAAAAAACACTGATAGCTGAAGAAAGAAAGAAATAGGATAGCCACATGACCTCAGGACAAGTCATTTAAACTCTCTAAGCTTCATTCTCCTCCTCCTTTTTAAAAAATACATTTTTAGAGCAGTTTCAGATTTACAATAAAATTGAGAGAGGTATAGAGATTGCCCATATACCCTCTGTCCCCACACATTCCTAATCTCACTCGTTTTATCAACATCACTCACCAGAATGGTACATTTTTTACCAAGGATGAACCTATGTTGACAATCACTCAAAGTCCATAGTTTACCTAAGGGTTGACTCTTGTTGTACCTTCAGTGGATTTGGAAAAATGTATAATAACATAGCCATCATTGTATTATACAGAGTATTTTCATCTCCCCTCCCTTCAACCCTCTGAAACCACTGATCTTTTATTGTCTTTCTAGTTCTACTCCTTATAGAATGTCATATAGTTGGAATTATATAATATATAGGCTTCTCAGGTGGGCTTCTTTCACTTATTAATATGTGGTTAAGTTTCCTTTATGTCTTGACAGATCATTTTTTTTTTAAATGCTGAATAATAGCCCATTGTCTGGATGTACCAGAATTTATTTATCCATTCATCTACTGAAGTACATCTTGATTGCTTCCAACTTTTGGCAGTTATGAATAAAGCTGATGCAAAAATTTCACATGCAGGTTTTTGTGCAGACATCAGTTTTCAACTCCTTTGGGTAAATATCAAGGAGAGTTATTGGTGATTGGATGGGGGTGTATGTTTCATTTTGTAAAATACTACCAAACTGCCTTCCATAGTGACTGTACTATTTTGTATTTCCATCAGTTTTGCATGACAGTTTCTGCGGCTCCATATCATCCCCAACATTTGGTGGTGTTAGCGCTTCAGATTTTGGCCATTCTAATAGGTATATAGTAGTATCTAGTTGTTTTCATTTGCATTTTCCTGATGACATATGATGTGGAGCATCTTTTCATATGCTTATTTGCTATCCATGTATTTTCTTTGGTGAGGTACTGTTAAGGCCCTTGGCCCATTCTTTTTCTTATGGCCTTTGTTTTAAAATCTGTTTTATCTTATATGAGCATTGCTACCCCTGCTTTCTTGTTACTTCCATTTGCATTAAATATCTTTTCCATCCTCTCACTTTCAGTTGGTATGTGCCTTTACCCTGAAGTGAGCTTCTTGTAGGCAGTATATTGTAGGTTCTTGTTTTTTAATCCTATCTGCCATTCTGTGTCTTTTGATTTCTTTTTTTTTTTTTTTTTAACTGGGTAGTTTGCTTTCTTGTTGTTGAGTTTTAAGAGTTCTTTGTATGTTTTGGATAGAAGTCCTTTATCAGATACATCTTTTACAATATTTTCCCTTAGTCTGTGGCTTATCTTCTTCCCAGAGCAGTTTTTAATTTTAAAGAAGTCCATCTTATCAATGATTTTTTTTATATCTGTGTATTTGTTGTATCTAAAAATGTATCACCATACTGAAGATCATCTACATTTTTTCCTATATTATCTTCCAAGAGTTTTATAGTTTTGTATTTCACATTTATGACGGTGATTCATTTTGAGTTTATTTTTGTGAAGGGTGTAGTCTCTCTTCTCCTGTGTTTAAAGATGACAATTTTATAGATTATATTCAAGATGTAGTCCAGCTAAAAATTCAAGGATACTGAAATTAAGCAAGTAAAAATTTTATTAAAAGGGGTGAAATGACTAGTAGGAAATGTGGTAGAAAGTCAGAGGATCAGAGGAGTAGTTTCCAATCTTGGCTTCTTGTATGGTAGTTTTGTATCTTTACCTAAGTTACTTGAACTAAGTCTTAATTTTGACCTCTTCATTGTGGGTAGGTGCAATTTCTACAAGTCTGTTGTGAGAACCACTTGAGATGATCTGGTTAAAGTAGCCAGCACAAATGTGGCAGATGACAGATGCCTAATGAATATTGGTGATTCTCTTCTTCCTGAAGTTAATTTTGCTTATTGGTAATACCTTTACCTAATACTAATAGGAAAATTTACTATGAAAATTTACTATAAACAAGAAAGTGTTTTAAGTCTTCTATATGAGTTAATGTATCTAATTCTCTTTAAAAATACCGTTGAGGTCAGTATTATTTCATTGCCATCTTACAGTTGAGGAAACAGGAATAGAGAGGTTAAATAATCTGCATGGGGTCACTGATATAGTAAAGAACTTAGGCTAAGTTGAAATCCAGCAGGTCAGCTTCAGAACCTCTGTTTTAAGCTACTGCATATAGTTGCTGCGTATTTATGAAATAATTCTTAGTCAAATATGTGTTTGATATAAATCACATTTGATATAAAGTACCACTATATATAGCTTCCAAGGTTTCAAATATAATTTCTAGTATAACTTCAGACGTATGTAAAATGCCCAGTTTGTCAGTAATAACTAACAGAAGAGCACTGATCCCAGAGCAGCCATGCCATCTGTCAGAAGCATTTTCTGACAGTGCAGCAGTTAGTGTATTTGAAAAGAGAAATGTTGATCTGTTTTGTATGGTTAGCCGGATAACTACTTTGACATCTGAAACTTTTTCTGTACATTTCCTTGCCCTGAAAGAGTAAATAGTACATCCATCAAAGAAAAGTCACAGGAATGTTTGAAGAGACAATTCTGATCATGGGTTAATTAAACAAAAATTATTGTAGTTTTATAAATTAGTCAAGTAAAACTTGAATCATTATAATAATTTAGTAATAATCTCAACTAAAATGGTTTACTTTTATTATTAAATTAATGCTTTTGATGCCAATATTTTGTCATCACAGAAAGTCAGATGTCTCAACAAGAAAGTGATTTTCAAAATGACTTTACAATCATTACTATTAGACCTTAACTGAGCATACCCTGTATTGATTTTTTTTCCAATTAACCTGGCAGTGAAAATTATTAATTAGTTCCTATTTTGAGATAGTACCTTATCATTACTATGTGTAATGAAATGAATGCTTGATCAGTAACTAGGATATTTGGGTTAATTTTTTTTTAAATAGAGTTAAGGAAATAAATAAGAAGGAGCAATTATCTTTTTAAAGAAGATAATGGGTTTGAATTTGGATATGTTGCATTGAGAGGCCATCAAGCACATGAAAACAAGAAACAAGAGAGTTGTTCATGGTAGAGTTCTCAATTTTATTTTATCTTTTTTTTTTTTTTTTTTTTTTTTTTTTGACATTGGAGGTATTAAGAGCCTGGAGGTGTGGGGCTTCTTCTAGTTTATGAGAAAGAATAATGGCACTGAGGAAAATATAAATAGGACTGAAGAAATCAGAAATGAGAATGCTAAAATGACTGTAGGAGGAGAGCAGATTGTCAATTTGCAATCTCAGAGATGGAGCACTTCTAAATAAAGAGAAGTCAGAGTTAGAGACCTCCCAGAGGTCCCTGCTGAAGTGGCCCTGGACTTGGATGTCACTGGGATTGAGCATGTCAAGGAAATGGGCCAATCAACAAGTTGATCTCCCAAGTAACCAGGAAAGTGTCATTTTGTCATTTTGGCTGAATGACTTTAGAGCTCTTGAGAGATCTGGCAAGTTGAATTTGACCTGGAGGCGGCTTATCTCAACAGTTGCCAAGAGCTTCAGGTCTGAGTGGTTCATGATAGCCTGACAGTCACACCTACACCATGGCTTCTGGAGCCTGCCCACTCTTCCTTGATTTTACATGATGTCTAAGACTTTACCATTTGGACTTAGATTAGCCTTGCATGTGATCAAGTATGAAAAGTTAGTACCATGTATTCAAAATTGGTACCTACTAATAATACCCAATATTTATCATTCTTTTGTGATGTACCACTGTGCTAAAGGTTTTGCATGATAATCTCCTTTAAAACCTTACATCAAGCCTGAATTTGATAACATTATTAGTTCTATATATAGATAAGAATGTGGGGGCTTAGAAAGGTTGTGTAACTTGCTCTAGGTGACAGTGGTAACAGGGTCCAAACCAGTATTTAAACTCAAGTCTGCCTGATCTCTAAGTTATACTGATTCTGTGAAGGCTTTTCAAAATCTTTGTATGTTTTGTACTTTAAGCAACAGATGACAAAACACAAAGATGATTTCAAAAGAAAAGTAAGGAGAGATTACTTTAATTTTGAAATCTTTTGCTAATTAGGAAAAGGCAATGAGTTATCACCAAACTAAGTATTTTTATTCATAAATCTTTGACTTTGACTTTACTTGTCATTCCTTTTATGAATGTATGCCCTTCCATAAAGGAACTCTCAGAATCGAATCCTTGCTAAGGCTAATGATAAATAATGTTAAAACTGACCTTGACATCACTGAGCAAAATTAGTAAGGAGATGCTAGTAATTTTCATATCGAAAGCTGAACTGAGTTTTTGGTTTGCTCTCCTTTAATCTTAAGTTTCAATTCTTCTTGGTTGGAGAGGTTCTATTTCAATGGGTAAACTCACAGTCACATGAGAAGCTGTTTTAAAAGGAAAATCCTTGATGGTTCAAGCAGTTGGAATCTGTGTTGAATTCTTACTGACGTTTAGGATGACTGCTGATGGCCAAAATGTGCTTGTGGGACACACATGTTACATGATAGCAACCAGACCTGACTTAATGAACTAAACAGATTGCTGGTCTTTCCTACCAGCTGTTCCAGTCTTCTTTAATTGTTTGCATTATGACTCTTCATGGACAACAGATAAATCTGGACATTTCAATAGCATATATATTATGGGAAGAAATTGTAATGATGCAAAAATAGGCTGTTTTCTAAGATTTAATCATCCTAGATGGCAGAAACAGATGAGTTCTCCTATTGACGACAAAGCCATCCAATGACATGGCTGTGACCTCATTAAGAGATAGGTATCTGGTTAGCATGCACTTCAGTAATAAATAAGCAGAGATTGTTTTCCCCCAAAGTGTTGACCATTTACTATATCATCTTATCAGAACCCCCTTTGCCAGAACCATCATGTTTTTGTTGTTTCCCCTAGTGATGATCCTCAGAGATAAGAATGTATTGAAATTATTGTAGAGAGAAGCATAAAGGCTGTAATTGTTACCACCAAGATTTCAAAAGAGAAGCAATATAAACAATAACATCTTCCACTGGAAAATTCTATTTGATGTCTCTATTAGTTGATTTTAGTTTTTGCAAAGTCTTTTATATGTTTTAAAGAAAACAGACTACAAATCATTCTGTTTAATAATTCATAGATATGTATTGAATACTTACTAAGTGCTAGGAACATTTACACTTGTTGGAGATATATAGACCCTGTCTTGATGAAGTGGAAAGATAATTATTGTCCTAATGGAGTTTAAATCTACTGTGGGAGCCAGAGAATAAGATGCATAAGTAAGATACTTCATACAAAATACATAATGTTAGATGATGGTAAGAGCTGTGGAGAAATATAAGGCAGGAAAGGCAAATAGAGAATGCTGTTGGGGAGTATATGGGGAGGTGCAATTTTAATAGAATAATTATCAAATACTAACTCAAGTATGTATTTTGACAACTTTATATTCTGTTTTTGCCAGCGTACATAATATATAACTTTGACATTCATCTTTTTAATTATGTAATTACACTACGTGCTATTTTCAAATTTATATCAACCAACCCCTGCTGTTATGTTAATGAACAAAAAAGCAGTAGGAGTTGGCAAATTCACAAGCAGCTTTTCTATCTCAAGAGCTGGTAAGCATTAGATATGATTATTCTACAATCAAGCGCTATTATACCTTTTCTTATGTTGCCGAAAACTTAAGTTTTTGTTGTACTTACCTTGCCAGTTAAGCTCACGATCAGAAATTGGTCATAGGTTAAAAATGCTTGAGTTCACACATTTTTGCATCAATGTTACTGAATTAATGTGAATGGAATAATTTTCCTGGGAATTATATAGCAATTTCTAGTTATTATTTTCTTCCTCGGGTCTGCTTAGTTGCCTACACAGTTATAGAGACTAGAAGGAGTAAACATGCCATCTTCCACTCTGATGCTCAGATGGTTCTAATCTCACAAATTGGGAAAGGTCTAACAGGAAGTGCCTACAGTTATCCAGTCATTGCCCATGAAGAGGTGGGGTGGGCTTCATTAGCCTTCCTAAGTTGATGCTGGTCATACTGTTTTCCTGTATTATCACTGCTCATTCAGCAACCTATATTAGCTGTATTCAAGGCACTTCTCAGAGCATATTATTTTGATGTCACTGCTCCAGATGCTTATCCAAAGCTGGAATGAGAGTGTTTATGGAGGATTCCTTGAAGGAGGTGCAGAGCATTCACCCCTCTAGACTGGTGATTACAAACTTAAAGGACTAGGGAAGTCAAGGAAGTAACAAAATTGAAAAAAAGACAAATATGTGACCTGTGGCATCCTGGAGGTTACATTCCAATCTAAGAGACAGTTATTCCTCAGTCTGCAAAACACTTCTGCAGGTTGGTGTCTGCAAGCAGATGACCGCTTTGAAACCATACATTGAAATTGACTCAAATCTTCCTCTGATTACAATAGGCTGGTAACTGATACCTCAAACCACATTGTTCTCATCTCTGTTAAAGTACAATTTTCTGAATATTAATGTATTGTGAATCCAACAGTCTACATTGAGGAAGTTAAAAATTAAAGACCTATGAAACATGTAGTTCTGTTCACTGTATTTATATATCACAGAGTATTCCTCGGAAAGACACTTGGGGGGAAATTTCTGTCTGGTCTTAGTACCAGGATTAGTTGTGCTTCCACTGTGAACAAATGACTGATTTTATCTTATGAATAAAATAAGTAAATTTGCACCACACTACACCAGGAGCTGGTGGCTTTAAACATGGATATTATGCTTAAAAAATCTCTCTCTCTGTTTGTCAATTTAAACTGTCTCTTGCAAAAGTTAATTTAAATTTATAAACAAGCTCTAGTGGATCTCAACCTGCAAGATATACCTGTCTATCAACTTCACTTCTGACTTTATCTTATCTAATTCTCATTTCCCTCTGATCTATTTCTTCATCAATTTATTAAAAATTTATTTCTTGTTTCATTTCATGTATAACTATATAGAACACCTTAGAACTTTGGCAACAGGTAAGATTAAAAATAAATGAATAAGCAACTTCCAAAATCTATGCTGGTTGACATTTTTCTTATCACAGTAGCACTGCATCCTAGTATATTACGAGGTCAGTCATAGATGCGAATATTTTTGTTACCAAACATAAGTAATAATAGCAAAATATTTACATTTTTGCATGTTTTGATTATTACTTGATGGTCCTTATAAAGAGATCTTAAATAAGACCATTGTTCACTTTCTTAAGTTTGATAAAAGAGGTAAATTTACATCTAATGCTGGGTAGCATGTCAACGGAAGTTTGTCCTTGTGTGTATACATGACTGCTGCCAACCCATGTGGTACCTTTTCATGGTGTAAAAAAGGACATTCTGTCCCCTTAGAGGATACAACCCAGTATTTTTGTCCTCAGAGTGTGGCAAGGATTGTAGTTCCCATCTCTCTCAGGCCAGAAATTACTGCGGAAGGCATAATCTACTCGACCATTCACAGACACCTTACTAGTGTGTTAACATGTGAATTTCATCTGCCATGTGTGTCTGACCAAGGAAAACTAGATTGAGAGCAGATGGGGCAAATTCCAGGCTGGTGACATTTTATAAACATGTAAACAAAAACAAGCAGTTTTAATCTCACAGAAAAGGAAAATATGATAATAGGATAGACATGTCATATAACAAATTATTAATTTTTTTTTTTGCTATGTGTTGAACTCTTCCTGCATTTAATAGCTAAATACTTTTTGGTAAGTTACGGACTTCTTGACAATTTGATGAAACCTATGGTCCCTCTCTAGAAAAATACACAAAGGCATAAACATATACATTTTTTATTGAATTTCTGCAGGTTATCAGATGGTAGGAAGCAAACTCCAGTTATTGATTGTGGGGGGCTCGTTCCATCAGTCAGTCATTTGTTCAGTAGAAGGGTGGTGATAACCTCCATAAGAGGGTCCTCTACCTGTATGACCCTGTCAGAATCATCGATCTCTCAGCCCATTAAAGCCATGCTCTGGGATTGAACCACTGATAAATACGGCTTCTGAGTGAATCTAAACAGGAGCAGAAAGTTTACACTATTGAAACAGGAATCCATCCAGTTCAGCAGTTCAAATTCTAGTTAGCATTCTGGTGGTTAAGCATATGTTTAATAAGAAGGCAAGAATTACAACAATGTAAATTGACTATACTTCAATTTTAAAAAGGGAAAAAAGAAAGCAAGGATTAAGTTAATCATTAGTGAAATATTACAGTCATTTAAAAGAATGTTTGAAAACAGGTAATAATCACCTAGGAAAAAATTCTTAATTATACTAAGTTAATAAAGTAGATTACCTAAGAGTTTAATCAGTATGATTGTAACATTTATTTCTTTAAAAAAAACTATGTGCTTAAAAATAAAAACTAGAAGAAACTATACCAAGAATATTAGTGATCCTCTTTGATAAAATTATAAATCATTGTTTTTTGTTATACAGTTTTATTTTCCATGTTATTATAATGAACATGTATTATTTTATAGTAAAAATACAGTATCTTTTAAGAGGTAAAAACAGTTTATCTTTAAATTATAAAAAGTAGTTTGCTGGAGAAAGGAAATTGTATATACTAGTAAAACATAAAATTGTTGTCTTTAGGCAAAAAGAGTTCTCAATCCTCACTAATAAATGTGTATGTAATTATATAATATCAATTATTCTCTTTGAAACAAAGAGACAGAATCAATTTGTTTCGTGATTGTTGAGACTGGATTTCTCAAATGACTAAATTAAGTTGTGATATATAATGTATGTATTGGAATTTATAACTTTTCAAATTATTAATAAACACACGTAATTAATAGGCTCTGAAAAATATAAATTAAAAAGAAAGTCTCTTAGGTAGAAGCCTTTGCCACTTTGTATATGTGAGAATAAATTATTGGAGTCCATACTTAAATTTTGTTTTGTAATGACACTTCAATGGCAGTTGGTCACATTACTTATTTCCACTATAAGTGTTAGTTTTAGATAAATCTTATGAAACCACTGAGATTTGTGGTTTCCGGTTGAAATTTTGCCACAACACTGAAAAATCTCACCCAGAGAGTATGAATTAAATTTTGGCTTCTACCCATGAGTTGGGTGAAACCAACAGTAAAATAATATCTCACGGGGTATAAAACCAACCATTCCAGTAAGATCGGCATACAGGCATGCCTTGTGCTTTGCTTTAGTGCTCTTCACAGATACTGTCTTTTGTTTTGGGTTTTTTTGTTGTTGTTTTCATTTTTTTTTTTTTTTACAGATTGTAGGTTTCTGGCAACCCTGTGTTGAGCAAATCTACTGGTTCCATTTTTCCAACACCATTTGCTCATCTCATATCTCTATGTCACATTTTGGTCAGTCTCACAATATTTCAAACTTTCATTATTATTGTGTTTGTTATGTTGCTCTGTGATCAGTGATCTTTGATGTTACTATTGCAAAAAGACTATGATTGACTGAAGGCTCCAGTGATGGTTAGCATTTTTAGCAATAAAATCATTTTGATTAAGATATATACATTGTTATTTTAGACATAATGCTATTGCACACCGAAGAGACCACAGTATAGTATGAACATGACTTTCATATACACTGGGAAACCAAAAAAAAATTTACGTGATTCTCTTTATTGCGATATTTGCTTCATCTTTATTGGAGTGGTCTGGAACTGAACCCGCAATACTCCAAGGCACCTGTATCTTGAAGTTGAGTTCTATATAACTTGAATATACTTAGATCATCCAGGACTGCTGAAGAAGAGGATTTTCAACTATCTTAAACTACTCTTTGGTAAAAACTAGTATGTACAGTAGGACCACCGTGTTGTACAACTCCATGAAGTTCATTGGGAATAAATTATGAATGATACCTCCTGGAACAGCGCAAACACTGGGTGGAGTTAAACAGACAAGGAAGACGTTACTATTCATGGCTATTGCAATAGGGGTTAAGACTGTTGGAATAAATTTCAAGATTATACAGTAGAAGAAAGTGTTTTAATTCTGCTGAACCAAAAGGCAGTAGAATTTCTTTTTAAGTGCTAAGATGAGCTGGTGGAAAAGTCTGGAAGACATTTATGGGAATTTGGTCAATGTGTTTGCGATGTGGCAGGTTATCTAATTTAGACTCCTACCCTCCCTGAGAGACTGGAGATTTGAGGCTCAGTCTTTTTTAATTATTAAATTTCAAAGGTATGGTTCCTGCGTCCTTGAGAAGGATTTCCTATGTAGTAGAATGAGCCAGAGGCTGGGGAAAGATTTATATCTCAAAGGGGCAGAGAACGAATTTACAATTACAATTTTTAAAAGTAAATTCTCTAAGAAAAGAGAAGACACAGGGCAAAAGTCAGGAAGGAACTGGCCTAAAGTTTAGTGACACTGGGGGCATCTTCAAGGCCATCTTGGTTACATTCATTTTCTTGGGGGCCGCAAGGAGGTAGAAAATTCTAACCATAAGAAGTAGGTTTTATCTGCAAATCCCGAACTCCTAATTTATCCCTCCCTCACCTTTCCCCATTGGCAACCATGAGTTTGTTTTCTATGTTTGTGAGTTTGTTTCTGTTTTGTAAATAAGTTATTTCTGTCATTTTTTAAAGATTCCACAAATAAGTGATATCATATGATATGTGTCTTTCTCTGTGTTACTTCACTTAGCACTATTATCTCTAGGTCTATCCATGTTGCTGCAAATGGCATTATTTCATTCTTTTTTATAGCCGAGAAGTGTTCCATTGTGTGTGTATATACATATGTAATATACATGTATATCTATATACATATTACATATATATATATCACAACTTCTTTATCCAGTCATCTGTCGATGGACATTTAGGTTGTTTCCATGTCTTGGCTATTGTAAATAGTGCTGCTATGAATATTATAAATTGACTATACATCAGTTAAAAAAAATGGGTTTTATCTTTGGCTCTGGATTAGATATATTTTATGGATGTCATTTCTTTGAGTTTTCAATACTGTGTAACAATTACCATACACTTAGTGCCTTAAAACAACACACAGTTATTTATCTCAGTTTATATGGGTCAGAGGTCTGCTTCAGCTCTGTTCCAATCAGTGTGTTGACCACGACTGTGTTTTCTTCTAGAAGCTTAACTATGGAAGCATCTGCATCCTCCACTTGCATGATTCTTGGCAATATTCAATTGTCTGTGGCTACAAGATTCATGGCATTTTGCTTCTTCAAAGTGAAGAAGGGGAGAGAGAGACGGGCAGGTTGGCTAGCAAGGAAAGTTTTGCATGATATAATGTAATCCTCGGAGTGACATCTCATTACCTTTGCTGTAGAAGCAAGTCACATTTTCCATGCACACTTAATAGAAGGCTTTTACATAAAGATGTAAATGCTAGGAGGCTTCCCTAATCATTTTGTGCCACATCTTTCATTTGCAAAATGAAAGCAATTCACTAATAGTAGTTTCTTTAGATCCATAGGAGTCTAAAGGTTGCTTCTAGAGAAGTTTGGTGATGAAGATGGTGTCATGTTATAGAGCTCTGGTTGTCTATGCCTTCCTTTAACCTAAGCAACATGTTGAGATTCCTCATGAAATTTGTGCTTTTTGTTTCTTCTCTTATTTCTTTCCTTTTTTTTTTTTTTTGATGAAATTCTTCTGTTTCCTTAAAAATACAGTTTAAAAAAATGCACTGCACCAGATAATAATTAAGATCAGTTTAGCTGGAAAAGCTGATTCAAATAAATTTTAAAATGGAAACTTGCTTCATGAATTAAAGCTTACCAAGTTACATGTTGCTATCATTCTAGAATATTTATTACTTAGTTGAGCTCTCTGCATGTGACAGCATATTTTAATTTTTCCTAGTTTTTATTTGTAAAGTTATCTTTTCCATCTTAGTGTGAAAATGGAGCAGATGCTGATGCAATGTCCCAGGCAGTGTTCACGGGCTCTCTGGAGGTGAGATGGAGGTGGGAGGAGCATGGGAAGAAGCACTTCCTTAGCAATTGTTTTTCTCATTATGTTGTTAAGCAGCCCATCACAAGTTGGAACATACTTTTTATATTCATTTATACCATTGATTCTATCTATGATTGTTTTTCAATTTATAATATTAAGGGTGCCATTTTAAAAGATGGTGTATTAACTCCAGTTTTGTTGATAGATTCCAGCTGCTGCTTAATGTTTTACTTATTAGGACTGTTGGAACCAGCCATCTCCTTTGTACTTGTAAAGTGTAAGCACATGACCTTCCCAGGCCTGGTAGGAGAACCTCCTCAGATGGAGATTGCAATTGTGAAAGAAAAGGAGAAAGTGCACATTTGGTGGCCTCTGACTGCCAGCATCTGGCAACCACATTCCCTCCCCTCCAGAGGTGCTGGGAATATGATCGGGCAGAATCACACTTAGGTATATCTAACAGTTAAACCTACCACAGAAGAGTGTGGTGTACAGAGGGTGTGTAGAGAAGAGAAGACCGCAGTGTGAGCCTCCAAGGAACTCAACATCTAGTTGGACTGTAGAGAGTATATAAAGTAGAGAGTAAATAAAGAGTTACAAGAATTAAAGTAAGGGGCTACTTCTTAAAGTGAGGGAGTTGGGTAGGCTTCATGGAAAAGGGTGCATTTGATCTGAGTTGTAGGAAATCAATAGGATTGAAAATGGAGTTTATAAGGGTAAGAATGTTTTACATTAGAGGAAACTGCGTTAATTAAAGGATGGCTATCTATGGCAAAGACATATGGCTTATTTGTGGGTGCATGCATTTTAGTTTGTCTGGAGTTCAGATTCCATGTGGCTGAGAAGAAAGCATAAGGGCAGAGGGAGAGAGGACTCCTCTGGAAAGGCAAACTGGAGGCAAATCATGGAGGGCTCAATTGCCAGATTAAGGGTTGTTGCTTTTTTTCATGAGCCTATGTGTTGGGGGCAGATTGGAGTTACAGTATAGTGATTCAAACCATGGACTGTGGGATCAGAGTGACTTGGGTTTCCATCCTGACTCTGCCATGAACAAGCTACATGAACTTGTATAGTACATAATGCCTTTAACCTTCAGTTTTCTCATCAGTAAATGAAGAACAGTAATGCCAATTTATTTGAGTCATTCTGAGGATCAAAAAGAATTATGTACCTAAAGTGTTTAAGCTAGTACCTGCCACTCAGTAACAGCACTCTGAGCAGTAGCTATGATCGTGCTAAAGAGACAGATGGCAGTACCATTAACTTCGTCACAAGTACTCTCTTCCATTGAGGATGGAGATACAGCATTTCCTCCCTCCCAGAGAAGTAGAAACTGTCCTTGATGGATCTAGCTTATTGACAAATGAATTAAAACACTGGCCTGAGCAGGGAGTCCAGTGATCTCATGGAGAGAAACATAAACCAAAGCCATTTAGAAGAATGTGCAACAGAATTCTCAATGTAGAGAGAAAGAATCTAGAGAAAAGGCAACCGAAAGCAAAGAAGAAACTAAAGGAAATGGAAAGCCTGTAGAAGTGAGCCCAGAATGAATTTGTTGAGGTGACAAGGCTAGGAGAGATTTTTTTAGGAGTCTACAGCTATGAGTTCTCCAGAGAATCTATCAGAGGACTTCAGCAGTCTGGACAGAAGGGAATGATGGCTCTTTATCCCTTCTTTTAACCTTTGCAAGTTAGACAAATACATAAAGAAGTAGGAAGCAGGGGAAGGGAACTAATGAGGGTAAAGAGTCAAAGAAGATAAGCTTCTGGAAGACAAATCCCAGTACTGATAACACATTGATGTTTTGGACGTAGGTTCAAGGGAAAGGTAGAAACTGAGCTGATCCTTGATGGGTTAATGGAGAAACAAGCAAGAAGACAATCCAGGTAACAGGATGAGAATGTTTATGAGTAGAAGCACAAAGCCTGTGACAATTCCCCTTGTTTGTAAGCATGGTGATATTCCGGGAGTGGGAGTGCTGGGTACGTATGGGCTGCTTCCTCCATCACCTCACTGATGAAAGGAACGTAGAAAGGGAAGACTTTTCCTTCCTTTCTCTCTAGTTCTTTGGCAGGTCTAATAATTAAATTGACTCAAGACAGATTAATAGGAGAAAAAAACCCCGCAAATTTAAATTTGAATGTACAGGAACTCATAGAAATATGAGACTCAAAGAAGTGACCACAATGGTAACTTGTTTATCTTTTAGACAAAGAAACGATAAATTTGTGAAGAATTGACAAAACAAAGAAGTTTGGGCTTAGGGTAGTAAATTGGTGTAGAAGTAACACGGTTTGTTGATACAGCCTTCTTGGCTTTAAATTCTCTATCTCTGATGATAAGGTTGCCTCTCTCTACCTTCTGGTACAGAAAGGGTATCTTTCACATGGGAGATTCATTTCCTGCTTTCAGGGAGACAGAGGAGGATCAGAGTGTTCTTTTGTACTGGCTGTTTCTTAAGTAACTTGAATTCAAAATCATCAATATGCCAAGGTGACATTTTGGGGGCAGCCTACCATGACCCCCATCAGGAATAATGGTGGGTTTCTATAGTAGCTTCAAGATGCCTTTTATCAGGGAGCAATTTGCTAAGTACATACTTTGGAAACCCAAGAGACCTGTGGTCATCCCTCCTTCCAAATCCCTTAGTAACAGAGTTTGTGTATACTGAGATGAGGAGATGTTTGTCATGTTAAACCTTAAACATGTTAAGGCTTAGCAGGAGCTGAATGATCTTTTTTGATGAGTGTAGATTTATAAGAATTTTGGCTTGGGGCTTGGGATCAAATTCTCTCACCTAAACTGTGGGAGCCCATGAAATCTTTCCAATAAAAATCATTGCAAGTTGAGATTTTTGCCAAATAGTGCCTCTTAAAAGAATCCCTACTTTAGTCATTTCTCAAAAATAATTGAAAATGTCTATTTTGCTATGCTCCTAACTGCTGTGTGGTACTACTCACTTCTTTTTAAGAAGTATGATAGAGAATAAGATCCTCCTGATTATAGTGAAATAAGAGAACACTGGTTATTATTTTATTTGGTCTTTTTTCCTGAGTTGAAGCTTTATATTTTTGGATTGTTCATCATATACCTCTTTGCCTGTTATCATTTCCAAATGGTGACTATTATACATGTATTTTAATATTCTTCATATGTCATTTTAATGTTGTTCATATGTTAAAACCCAAATGACTTTTTTTTTGTCTTTGTAACACTGGGCTAATTTAAAGAGAATGTTTTTGAAACATCATTCTATTTTTTTGTACAGTGGGCCAAATAAAATATTTTTGTTCATTTGGGCAGTATGTCAACAGTTCAAATAATAAGTATAATTTCTTGTAACATTTTGAAACAGTTCAGATGGAGCCAGCATAGAAGGTGGAACCCTGGAAAAAGGTCCTATTAAAGCTGATGTTGAGAGTCAGGGTTCCAGATGGAAGGACCACGTAGAAGAAATCCCTGAGTCTTTAACTCTTCCCTTTTTCCTAACCCCACATCAGCAGCTTTATCACTTCTGACTGCTCAGGGTCTCTCTTCCCCAATCCTACCATCAGTGGAATTGAGGTCACAGAATGTCACATTGTTCTTCTGAAGGATGTCTTGGTCTTCCATCTCTCAGTGCGCATTGCCCTCACTTCCGCCATGCCATTTCTCTGCTTGAATTCCTTCTATTGTTCCCCATTGTTTAGAAATATCCCAGATGAAGAGCTTTGATGTTTAAGAGCTACTTATTATCTGAAGTTGCTTGAAGAGCACTCCCTGTGTCCTCTCATCTGCTTGGACAGTGGCATCCTGAGGTTGAAGGGCCAATGGACGCCAGTGACAATGTAGAGAAACAGTTCTTGTTTGGGTGTCTCACATGTCCCACCTGTTCTTTAAGACCAGCAGCAATTGCTCAGATGCCCAGAGGGGAGCTTAGGTCCAAACACTGATGGACTAACATATTTATGTATTTAAGGTGTTGTTTCCTTTATGATGTGTTTGTTGTCTAATGGATATGAATTCATAAGTCTTCACCTAGTAGTGATTCCTTGAACTTTAGCTAAGCAGTTTTTAAAAATAATCTTCTTTGTTATTTAGCAAGTTTTTGGTAACTGTTAATTTTGTGTAAATGTGACTTACTAAGATTGTTTGGTAGATCATCATAAAGTTAATATGGAATGTGCAGTTTGATAGTTCTACAGATATATACATTTTTAAATTATTCACGGATTTATCTTGTTAATGATTAGATCTAGATTTAAATGGCAACATGTTTGAAAATATTTTCAGTATTATTAAAGTGTTTTATTAGCCCTGTTATTTTGAGACCAAAAAAAAAAAAAAAAAGAAAGAAAGAAAGAAAGGCAATTGAGCCAGAGAAAGAGAGAGAGAGAGAGAGAATTGAGACACATTATATTATAGCGTTCAAGATTCTGGAGCTAGATTACTCATGTCCCAGTACTGAATTCACAAATAACTAGCTCTGTGACCATGGGTAAGACATTTAACATCACCATGCCTTTGTATTTTCACCTATAAAAATATGGATAACCCTCACGGGATTGTAGTATCATTAGACCTGTATAATGTCTTTATTGTGGACTTTATGGGAGTGTTATCACATGTATATATGCAACTTTCCTACTGTTATTAGAGTTATCCAGAATGATGTTGAGATGTTGCTAGTAAAATTAGAAATCCTGGATGTTAGAAAGAAATGCAACAGGTAAAAATGTGCTCTGTTCAACTGTCAGTCTGTGGTAGTTTTTACCTTAAAGTCAGTGCTGATTGTGGTGAGCAGGGGCCACAACATAGCACACTGGGAAGAACGATCCTGTGATGGGTGCTGTGTGTGATCTTGGCCAGGTTTCTTAACCCCTCTATACCTCTGCTGCCTCATCTATAAAAATGCTACCTTGAGTTGCATGATCTCTAACATGGCTTTCAGCTCTAAAAGTCAACAAATCTTTTGATATACTTTGACTTAATGAGTTTTACACATGGAATATTCTTGAAAGCAGTTAGTTAGAGTTTGTTTTTTTTAAACAAAGAGTTTTTCAGGTGTTTCCTCTTCCTCCTCCTCCTTCCCACCCCCCTTTTCCTTCTCCTTCCTTCTATTATGTAGAATTTGTAGAGATTCCAGGCCTGACTATTGCATTCAGGATGGTTAAATAATAGGATTTCCATTTCTAAGACACAGTAATTGAGATTCCATGAGATTAAATTCTTGCAGTAGATTCAAACCATAACAAAATGAAGACAAAACAAAACTTGATTTTGCCTCCTAACCGAACTCATTATCTTGTCTATTTCCTAGCTCCCCAGACTCAATCCTGCCCTTTCTTTCCCTCACCTTCCACCCCTTTCTAGTCCACCTTCCCAACCAGAGTACTGGAAGCCATGGTAGAAGTGTCCCTCTTACCTCCTTCCCCATCCCCAGTAATCCAGGAGCAGAGTCGTGACTATTCTACTTACTTAACACACATATAGTTCATCCTCTCCTTTCCGTTTCCTTTGTCACTGCCTCACTTCAGGCTCTACCCATCTCTTGCTTGGACTATTCCAGCTAACCTATTTTCCTCACTCTGATCTCAAATCCTTCCAATAAATTTTCCACTTCTCTGCCAGAGTGGGATTTCATGGAATAAACATCTGATTATCATATCGCTCCCCAATGAAGTTTTCCAATTTCTCACCAGCTCTTCTTCAGCTGCCTCATGCCTGCATCATCACTTGGTTTATTAGTCATTAGTCCCTCTTTTCCCTGACCTTGTACCCTTTAGCTATTTTTGAACTACTTTATTTTCCTTAGTACTTTTTTTTTCTGGTACCCACTGCCTAGCTTTCTCCTCCTGTTCTCACTGTCTAGAATACCTTTCTTTTCATCTGCCCTGTGTCTTCCAAGTGACCCATTAACCTTTCAAGTTTCAGCAGGTCTGTTTTGCAGATTCTCCCTCTCAGAAACTTCTGTTACTTACTTACTACCACATAAGCTCACTCCACCAGTTACAAGCCTCTCTCTGGGCCCCTGCTGTCATTTGTAATATGAATCACCATAAAGGAAATGATAGCAGATTTTCTCACACTCCAGCTGAGATGCACAGGAGACACATGCTTTCTTAAACAGAGCTGGTGCCTTTCATAAAGGTCCACGTCTTCTGACTCACCAGAAAAAATAGATGACATATATAAAATGGTTCTTTAGGTGATGCTTTGCATCTCCAGGAGAACACATTCAGTCTTGGGTTCAGGCATCTGCCCCATTTTATGCTTCTGTCCTAGACTGGTCTGGATATAAAGTGTTGAGGTATAAATGACTTGCATAATCTGTGGGTAAAGAGATGAGGTTCTTGGCTTCTGAAGCTTCTGTTTGCTCTGGCCCCTGGCTTGATTACCCTTGTGCACCTGGTTGCTGGTCTTTGCAGCTGGGAACAGCTCCTAGTGTAATTTGCAGTCTGACTTTGGGGAGGGCCCACCTTTGTCCTCCAGTTGATAAGGTTTTGCTGGTTTTAGGGGCTTGCTGGCCTTTGAGGCTTTGCAACATCCTATGCAGAGTTTGAGATCCTGCTCATTTATCTCAGCACATGGGATTCACCACTGAGTGACCGAGTGACTCAGGTCAGTATCTAAAGATGTAAGAATATTCAGGAGTGAAAACTCAAGCCTTTATGCCTGACCGCTCCACTCAGGCAACCTCTGCTAACTGAAGTTTGCCTTACCTTTCTGCTGTCCTCCACTGAGCTCATGGTAAAGGCATTCCTCTCTGCCACTCCCTTCTCCCCATATACCTGTTCAGTTACTTCCTCTAAAGGAGGAGGAAAAGGAAAGGAGAGAAAAAGTCAAGAACCTTGACCTCAATTTGGTGTTTTCTTAGTTCCTATAGGATAATAAGAAGGCTTTCCTTTCATTTTGTCATTCCTTCCTTCTGACTCATCCTTATGGCTTGACCCTAATGATCAAATAGGGTATTTTCCTTGCATTATGGAACAGCTTCTCTGATGAAATTAAACAGGTTAGCTCTTAGAAACTTACTATGAGTGCTTTAAACATACTGTCTCATTTAGTCCTCATAACTCCTGTACAACATAGGTGCTGTTATTATTCCTGTGTTCATCAGAGGAGCTGAGGCTGACAAAGGGTAATGGGTATCCGTGGCTTCCCACACCATGTGGCAGAGACTCACATCTCTATGTGCTGCTCTCCAAGCCACCTAAGCACGAAGCATTTTATATTTTTTCATCAACGTCATCTAACATTAGTATCATTCTCACTTTGTATGCTACTGCCAGACTTATTTTCTTCCAATTCCTCCAAATTGTCTTTTTTTTTTTTTTTTTTTTTTTTTTTTTTTAATCTCTGAACCATCTGCTTTTCCCTCTGTTTGGAATTCTTTATCCTTCTACGTGCAGCAGATATAAAGCTCAGCTCACAAATGCAGGTAACAAGCAATGAAACCGTCTCTGTTTCATAATTCATTTTAATTGTTACGTTAACCAACCTCCTGTCAGGCTGGCAAAACACTAATCTTCAGCCTTTTTTAGGGCCCCTCTCATACACCCACCAACCATGGTACTTAAATATCATGTAGGATGAGGCATAGGATATGGGTCGTGGTGGCCATGAGAATACATCTATCAGACCACAAGCTAGAGGGAGCATCACTGAACCAAAGCCTCTGCTGCCCTACCCTGAGCCCATCACCACATTGACACAAACTTCCCTGGGGGGCTGCTCCCAGCCAGTTACTAAGCACAGCAGGGATATTAAGGCAGGCCTGTTCTTGGAAGACCTGGGATTCCTTTGATGGGCAGCTTTGGTTCAAGGTCTTACAACCTTGCTTAACTGTCTCTTGATTGCCTAGCGGCCTAAGGCACTTTCACTCCTAGTGGTCCTTCCCTCTCCTTTATTGGGATCAGCCTGGTGTTACAGTCTGAAGGTTATCACAACCTTTTAAGCTTCACTCCATATTTTCTTTCATCATTGTTTCCCTTAGTAAAATCTTAGCACATTTATTCCTGTCTTGGCATCTATTTCTAAAAACGCCGGACTGGTATAAAAGGGAGTTTAGACATCAAATTATCACTCCCCACCAGTTACTAGAAAGAGGCATGTCTCTCAGTGGACATAATTACTGTGGCCCTTCAAATCTGCTGGCTCTTGGCTAGTTCTTTCCCTAATTCCAGTGCAAGAGTCTTTGGAAAGGCTACCTATGGTCCCATATGTTTAGTTACCCTTGGAAGATAAAACCTTTCTTGGGCCTTGCTAATGCCAAGCTGCCCCCACCCACACACCAGATAAGGCTGCCCTCCATGAACTTATATTATACTGAGAAAACCCAGACAGTAACGGAATGAAATGAATGAATAAGTAAAATAATTAAAGCTAATAGTTAATCTTATGAAGGAAAAACCAACAATAGAGGAATTCTAAAAAGAATTAGGTAATTTTATATTGAAATCAGGAAGTTTTCATTGAGAAGGTAGTATTTTGTCTAAAATTTAAAAGAGAAATGATAACACCTTAAACACAAGATACAAGAAATAGTTAAGGTAGCTAAGTTGTAGAATTGTGGCTTTCAACTTATTATAGAAGAAAAACACTGAACTTAAGGTCAGGAGTCTGATCATAATCAAGTCTTCTTTTCAAACTATCAGTAATATCTTGGGCAATTAAGTGAACTCCTTAGGGACTCCATTTTCTTATTGTTATTTAAACTAGGTGGTTTTTAAGATCACTTCACCTCCAATAGTCCCCAAGCTGAAATCAGTTTACCACTGAGCCATTGGTCAAGAAGACTGATCTTGCCAGCATCTAAAACCATGTCATTTTAACGTGAACCTTTATACTTTCCAGTGCACAATGCAGCAAGCTCAGATATATTTGGATTTGAGTACTGGCTTACTTTCATCTAAGACGTGTGACCTTGGAACGCATTTTCAATTTCTTTTACTATAAAATGAAAATAATAGTCATTTTTCATACTGTGTGTAGAATGGAGATGATGCATGTACAGCACTCAGCACAAATGGACTAGATGTGAAATAAACAGTATCTCTTAGTTGGTTTTTATTTCATTTACAAAATATTTATGGAATATATACGTTATTGTCCTCATTTTACAAGTAAGAAGAATGAAGCCCAGAGAGCTCAGCTTGCCTGGGTAGCAAGTATCAGACTAGTAAAAGTACTAATCAAAGTGTTAGGATTTTGATTTGTTTTTTTCTATAATCTATTGTTTATGTGTGGTCTTCAATAAAAGCACGTTTGTGGGTTCTCAATATATAGATGTATGTGCATGTGAAACTGATTTAAAAATTATGATCTGAGTATATTTCATTATATACTTGGGGTATGTTTTTAATTCTCTTTATTGTTACAATCTACTACAAATACAACTTTTGAGCCTCATTTGCTTTATTGAATTATTAATTTATGCTAAATGCTTTGATTAGCTTTCCTGTTCATGAAGTAAACTGGGTAAACCATTGAACACGATTTTAAAGACCTTAGTCAATAGGATCCTTTATTAAGAATTATTGTCTAATTGTAACTTTTATGTCAGAATGTGACTGAACCAAGGTTTATTTGCTATGGCTGGTGATAAATACTAAGAAGATTTATTGCTCCCCTGGTGGTGATGATGCTCCTGATGGTGACAGCATCTAACATTAAATGAGCTCTTAATGTACATCACACACAGTGTTAAATTCTTTACATTCACTCTCCTATTTTATTCTTATCTTAGACTATTATTTTTTTTATTTTTTTAAGTCAAACAAGAAAGTAAAATACTAAAAGGCTAATAAACTTCCCATGGTTATATACTAGCAAGTGCTAGAGATAATAGTTTACATCTGTTGGTCTCGTGTCAGAACACAGACTTCTCGTTATTATACTCAGTGTCACAAAGTTTATTTGTGTATACCTGTTTCTGTATATATAATGTATGTTTTAGAATATTAAATGAATATAGATAATTATGTTTTTCATTACCTGTACTTAGTATTTTCATGCAATTGTATTACATGATTCTTCCAGAATCTCAACAGTAGTCTCAGTGAATGCTCAGAATCAAAAATGAATGACATGAGAAGATTAATGTGCTAACAGGCATCATTCTGACTATCACATCCACTTGCTTTCTGAGAGATATTAACAGTTAAAACATGTCAAACTATGGGTGAATAATAGTTTAATAATAGCGGACTTGTACTTTCATGAAACCTTAATAGTATTGTCACAAAATGGCTTTTGAGGCTTTGAACTTGGCAGCCACTGTGAGGATTCAATTTGGCCAGTTACGCAGAGGTACAGGCCAGAAGGGAAGAGGGTAAGCAGGAAGGGACTGCCTGTATTTATGGGTGGGCTTTAGAAATGAAACTGTTCCCAAAGCAGAAATGGAACATGGAACTCAACTCCCATAGCTAATAAACTGAGGTATTCAAAGCTGCAAATCACACCAACTTCGGTCTGGCTGTTGTTGTAGGAAAGTGCTTGATACCATGGCATAAAGTAAATGGGTCCTAGTGAGTATACAATGGTCTGATGTTCTTGGGGCTCATATTTTTGTTGAGGGAATATAAAACTTTGATGGTTACCAAATATTGATAAAATAACTAGAGCATTTGGCCCCCAAAAGTTATTGGTCTGAGATTAGCCTTAGTTTTCTAATATTTATTAACAAAGAAAATAGGCATTTTTCTTACTGTTTTTAAGTACAATATTGGCTACTATAGACTATAAAGAATTTATAATTTTATTTTAAAGTGATTAGGTAACTTTACTTTTTAAATGAGAAGTAATAGCATTTGTCTGGCATTTGTTGAAGTGGCCTACATATCTGAGTTTATACCAGAATGAGTGGTGAAGAATTAATTGGGGAACGATTTATAAGATCTGCTTTTTAGTGGACACAGATTTGTGAGATAAAACACATAATAGAAAACTCCTCATTTATTTCTGTGCTTTTTAGGGAAGGTAGAAACTAGCATTCATTAACCTTTTCTTTCTTTTTAAATTTTTCTTGTTCATCCAGAAAACTTCTCACACTTTTTAGAACATTACCATTATCTGCAGTAGATTCTGTGATTTTATTAATGAGGCAGTTAGGGGAAAACATGACCATAATCTTTTCTCACCAGAAATTGTATGTTTCTTCAATCGCCTACCTAAGCATTAGAATCTGAAAAAATATATATATTGTTGAATTCAGATTCTAATCCATCCATTCTGATCCTGGTACAATATATTTTTTTAAAATATATTTTTGTTGAAGTATAGTTAGTTTACAGTTTAAAATGTTGTGTCAATTTCTGGTGTACAGCGTAATACTTCAGTCATATAGGAACATACATATATTCATTTTCATATTCTTTTTAACCATAAGTTACTTCAAGATATTGAATATAGTTCCCTGTGCTATACAGTATGAACTGATTTATCTATTTTATATATATTAGTATCTGCAAATCTTGAACTCCCAATTTATCCTTTCCCACCCCCTTCCCTCTGGTAACCATAAGTTTGTTTTCTATGTCTGTGAGTCTGTTTGTTTTGTAAATAAGTTTGTCTCTTTTTTTAGATTCCACATATAAGTGGTATCACACGGTATTTTTCTTTCTCTTTCTGGCCTACTTCACTTAGGATGACAATCTCTAGGTCCATCCATGTTGCTGGCAAATAGCATTTTATTATTTTTATGGCTGAGTAGTATTCCATTGTATAAATATACCACAACTTCTTTATCCAGTCATCTGTCGTTGGACATTTAGGTTGTTTCCATGTCTTGGCTATTGTGAATAGTGCTGCTATGAACATTGGGGTGCATATATCTTTTTAAATTAAGGTTCTCTATGGTATATGCCTAGGAGTGGGATTGCTGGATCATATTTTCAGTTTTTTGAGGACTCTCCATACTCTTTTCCATAATGGACCCTGGTAGAATATTTAACCTTACAGAGTCTTAGTTCCCACAACCAAAAACTGATATGATACCCTAACTCAAAGTTTGGTGCTCAGGACTCAATGAACTTAATATATGACAGCAACTTGGCCGAGTTTCTGTCACATAGACATTACTCAGTAATTGTTCGTTCCTTCCCCCACTTTCATAATTACATAGCGTGCTGTGTGAGAGTGTGTGTGTGTGTGTGTGTGTGTGTGTACGTAATACTGTATATGTAATTTATATCATTACATAACATACATTAAACATACTGTCTTTGTGAACAAAAACTGAACTTTAACTGGAAGTGGTTTTAGACATTTAATAGATTTTAAAATTAATTATCTATGAATTTTAATTTCCTATCCTATTTAAAAACTTCACATCCTCCTGATTTATTTGTATCTCTCTCATACAAACATACATCCAAACGGAGAGGGGGATATTTGTTTTTCCCATGATTTCAAAATTTTTATTTTGACACTGTATACATGCAGTACTGATTCTCAGAGCATTAGAATGCATTAATATGTTTTTTTTTCATTTTCTTTCTTTGATGAATAAAAATAGAACTTGAGATACTTTATTTCACTAAGACTGTAAAAAAAAAAATAGTGTGCTCCATCCAATTTGGACAACTCTATATAAAACTTAAATTTTTCTCTCTTGAGTTTCAATGTTACTAATACAACAACCTGACAGGCCTAGTGTGACTTGCTCCTGAAGACTTCAGTTCATTGCCTAGAAGAACTAAGAGCTTCCCCTGATGTCCTAACTTGTTCATTCCTTGGCCCCTGGGGGGTAAAACTCCCTGAGCACATCAGAGATGTTCATCTTCACTTTTTCATGATTTCTAAGTGAAAAGGTTCTTATCTTAGCTTCCCTTTCAGTTAGTAAACAACTGAGACACACCGTGTCTTGCATCACTCTACCCTTTATAGCACTTTTGCTCACAGTTGCTGCTGACTAAATATTTGATACATGCATGAATGGTCATTTAGTCTCTCAGGGGCCCCTTGTTGAACATCCTTGAACGGTATATATAAATATAAAAGTGAACTAAATCACTGTTTAAAAGAATCCATCTCTTAAAAGATGGCTTTAGCCTTAAAGTGTTTGCATAAATATAAGAATATGAGAGATGACTTTTGCCCAGATGATTCTTGCTTTGGTATATATTTTGATGCTTGGTGTATATTTTATGAATAGCACCTTTTTCTGCTATATCCTTCCCCAAGTTAGCCTTGATGTTCAGGGGTTAGTGGACAGAAACCAGCTAAAAATACACTAACAACTTTCTATAGAAAATACAATGAGTCTCCCCTAATAATGGACTGTAGAAAACCAAACCTAAGAGATTTGAGAAGTTAGGTGTGTCATGAGTTTCACCTTAGATACAGCTGTGTGGTTTACATTTACAGCTCAATCAAGCTTATCTCTGATTTTAGGAAGGAAAGATGGAGAAAGGGAAAACGGATTTGCTATTATCGCCAGGTATTCAAAAGGAAAACAGAACTTTTTCTGACAGATTCAAATAATTGTTTTCTATAAATGGAAACTAGAGTAATGTGAATGAGTTTCATGTAAACTACATTAATGAAGCCCAAAACAACATTAAACATTAAAAATTACATCCTTTTTGTGTACCTAGTACTTTGAATACTCCTTCAGATAATTTTAAAGGGAACATTTATTATATGGCATCTTATGTTTGGTGATATTTTAATAACAATGCCACATCATCTAGCTTTCTTCCTTGCTGTATTATTTACATTTTAGCCAGTGAACTGAGGAATAAGTTACTCTCTTTTGCGTTTTTTTAGTTATGCAAAAAAAATTTGGAATAAAAAATACTTTGCTGATGTGAGTTGTTTATTCTTTATATTTGAACTCTGTCCTTGAAATTGGTTTAAATTGCTAATTTCCATTTCATAGCAAAACCACGGTTGTATGGCTTTTTCCACGGTGAATTACAAATCATTTTGGCTTTAATGTTTGGCAGATATGTACTTGGTGTGTGTATCAGATCTGCCTTTGGTTGAGTTCCTGGTTGCTCCAGTACAGCAAAAATTGGATTGCCAAATATTTTTATTGGCTTGTCACCTTTACTGTTGTAAAAATACTAAATCAAGTATCTATTAAAACCAGATTCTCAAATGCCTGGGTATTTGAACTTTCTGCTCAGGATTGATCCAGGTTTTGCCTTCTTTTTCAATTTTATTTCAAATTCTGTTGGGCAGTTTTCTGAACTTTTTGGTCATTTTACACATTTTTTGTATAAGATCCAACGTATGTTTTTATATCAATCAGTAACCTTTTATTACTTAATGAATAATTGATTGGTTTAAAGAGATACTGCGTGATTCCATTTATAAACTGATAACTGTTTTAGAATCAGAAAATACTTTAAAATTTAGGGTAATTTTACAGTCTGGTAAGGCTAAACAGGGTTTTCTTTCCAGGATTAAGTACTTTGGGGGTAATTAATTAAAATAGAAGCAAGGCATTTCAGGTATTATGTCAGCAAATACATTTTTGCAAAATGTTTTAATTCTTTTTGCTCATTAACAAATATTTCTGCCAAGCCATTATGAATAAAGGTCAGCCAGTACTCAAATAAGTTTTTTAAATTGCCACTCACAAAGTTTTATGTTAAATCAACTTTATTAAGTTTTCTTATTTAAATTAAAAGTACTTGCTTATTTTCAAACATGTAATGATAAAAATAAAACAGCTTTATGTCAGATTTCCCTGGTAGGACTACCAATAATAAATATCCAAGGCAGTTAGATCTATTAAAGGGAAAAATTTAACCTTTTTAATTAAAAAGCTTTCTATCAAAAATGGCATGTAAACATTCTTAAATTTTTAAAACATAAGAATAAAAGTGTTAACTAGTCTTGCAGTTATTAGTTATTAGGTAGTAGTGCAAACTTTTCTCCACCCAACTCTTCACCATCATTCAGCCATTCTTCCATTCTTTCAGTATCACTTAAGAGCAGGTTAATTTGCATGGTATCTGGCCTTCTTTTCTAGTGTTTAAAAACTCATGGCTCCATTACTTTATAATATAATCGGAAAAACTAATTATAATCATTAATAATTAAGAGGGTGTATGATAAAACATGTATTAAGAGAATGCTATCCTGATGGCCATCCTCCCCAGGTCTCAGTCAAATTATTTCCTTGTATGTTCTCAAGGAATGTTTCTTTTTATCAAAGCACTTTTATTGATTTGATGCAAGGCCTTCTTTGATTGAATTATATAATTGTATGATTCTTGCCATTTGTTTTGATAAGGAGCTTCTCTAGCCTGTAACACAGTGCCCTACACATAGTGGGTGCTTAGTAAATAATTGTTGACCGAATGACTAAATATAAAATACAGCATAAACACTCAAAGAATGTGAAAGTTAACTTGGGATTGGAATTAACAAGGAACGTCTTACAAAGTAAATGACATTTGAATTGACTCTAAAAGAAGAGCAGGACATGGACTGGTGGGATGAAGGAAGAGAGGCATTCACTGGGAGTGCTATAAAATTAACGGTATTGTAGGAAACAATTCAGTGGCGTTTAGTACATTCACAATATTGTGCAACCACCAACTCAGTCTAGTTCCCCAAAACTTTCATCACCTCCAAAGGAAACCCTGTGCTTGTTAAGCAGCTGCTCCTCATTTCATCCCTTAGCCCCTGGCAACACTAGTTTGCATTCTGTCTCTATGCATTTACCTATTCTGGATAGTTCATAGAAATTGGAGTTATGTGATCTATAATCTTTGTATCTGGCTTCTTTCACTTAGCACCTAGTTTTCAAGGTTCATTCACATTGTAGCATGTATCTGTACTGCATTCCTGTTTAAGGCTGCTGTATCTTTCGTTGTGTGTATAAAGCACAATTTGTTTATCCATTCATCCACTGATGGGCCTTTGGTCTGTTTCCACCCTTTGCCCATTGTGAATAGTGCTGCTGTGAACATGAATGCACATCTAATTTTTTAGTATTTGGTTGTTTTTTTTAATGCTTTGAATATTATTTCGTTTTATTTGTTTTATATTTATTGAAGTATAATTGACTTTTAATTTCAGGAGGACAACATAGTGCTTCAGTATTTTCATTCATTACAAAATGATCACCCTAAGTTTTCTTACCATCTGTCACCATACAAAATTTCTATAATGTTATTGACTATATTCCCTTTGCTGTACATTACATCTCCTGGAGATTTATACCTCTTAATCTCCCTCAACTATTATTCTCTTCCTCCCCGCCGTCTCCCTGCTGGCAACTACACGTTTCTTCTCTGAATCTATGACTCTGTTTCTGTTTTGTTATCTTTGCTCATTAGTTTTGTTTACTAGATTCCACATATGAATGAAATCATACAGTATTTGTCTTTCTCTGCCTGACTTATTTCACTTAGAACAATACACTCCAGGTCCATCCATGTTGTTACGAATAGCCATATTTCATTCTTTTTCATGTCTTAATAATATTTCATTGTACACTACATCTTCTTTATCCATTCACCTGTTGATGGACACTTAGGTGCTTCCATATCTTGGCTTTTGTACATAGTGCTGCAATGAAAATAGGAGTGCATATATCTTTTCTAATTAGTGTTCCTGTTTTCTTCAGATAAATACCCAGAAGAGGAATTGCTGGGTCATATAGTGGTTCTGTTTTTTTGGTTTTTTGGTTTTTTTAGGAATATCCATACTGTTTTCCACAGTGGTTGTACCAATTTATATTCCCACCAACAGTGCACAAGAATGCCCTTCTTTCCACATCCTCACCAACACTTGTTATACATAGAATTTTTGATAATCACCATTCTGACAGGTGTGAGATGTTATCTCACTGTAGGTTTGATTTGAATTTCCTTGATGATTAGTGATGTTTTGCATCTTTTCATGTGCCTGTTAGCCATTTGTATGTCTTCTTTGGAAAATGTCTATTTAGGTCCTTTACCCATTTTGAATTGGATTATTTTTCTGATATTGAGTTCTTTGTATATTTTGGATATTAATCCTTTATCAGACATATCATCTCTTATTCTTATATTGCAAATATCTTCTCTTTTTCAGCAGGTTGCTGTTTCATTTTATTGATGGTTTCCTTTCCTGTTGCAAATGCTTTTCAGTTTGATGTCTTCCCATTTGTTAATTTTTTCTTTTCATGTCCTTGCCTGAGGAGACAGATCCAAAAAATGCTGCTAAAATGGATGTCAAAGAGCCTACTGCTTATATTTTCTTCTAGGAGTCTTATGGTTTCAGATCTTACATTTGTCTTTATGCCATTTTGAGTTAATTTTTTCATATGGTGTAAGGTCTAGCTAAATTCTGTTGCATGTAGTTGTCCGGTTTTCCCAACACCATTTATTGAAGAGACTGTCTTTCTTCCTCATTGTATATTCTTACCTCTTTTGTCATAGATTAATTGCCTGTGGGCATGTGGGTTTATTTCTAGTCTCTCTATACTGTTCTATTGACCTATGTGCCTGTTTATGTTCCAGTACCATGCTGTTTAGATTACTATTACTTTGTAGTCTAATTTGAAATTGAGCATGATACCTCCAGTTTTATCCTTCTTTCTCAAGATTGCTTTGGCTATTTGGAGTCTTTTGTGTTTCTGTACAAATTTTAGAATTATTTGTTTTTAAATCTTTAGGGAGTAAAATTTCTGGAACATGTTTTTGTGACATTTTGCTGATTTGGGGGCAAATTATGACCAGGTATTTATTTGATATCCCCCAAAGAGATCATTTTTTAATATTATGACTGTATTCAATTCATTAATTTTTGCATTAATGGAAAACTTCCATTGTTTTCCAAAACTTTTTATGATTGTTTTATTCACAAACATATCATATTAAAATTATTTTCCACTGTATTAATTTGAAATAGAAGTTTACTTCTTGCTTTGTTTCAACCCTTAAGCCTTTTATCTTCTTATTACTCAAATTAATAACCTTTTAAGGTGATTCTTGACTTTGGAGATGCTGATTAATTCTGAGCCCTGATTCAATCATCACATTTTCTTTACCCTCAACCTTGACATTTCTTCATAATATTCTGCAAATTGGTAAACATAAGCATAGAAAAGTTTATTCCACTCTCCTAGGATTTCTTTATTCAACACATACAGTGAGACATGTATTTTCCTTTGTTTTCTTGTACTGCCCTAGCCTGAAGTAACAGCCCCATATCCTGTTGCTAAACTCCATACCATTCAGATGGCTTAATTGTAACAAACACTTTAGTTCTATTCCTTTAACTTATGTTGTACTCTTCTTGGACTGGAGAGAACCTGGATATCCTACTCTGATGGAAATTCAACCAATCAGTTAAACAAAGATAAGTAACTTAAATAATGAAATGCTGCTTAATAAATGATTTTTTTTAATCCCACCCAGACTTCCATGATCATTTCAGAGATCAGAGATTTAGTCCCAATGAAATATTGAGGAATCTTTTTTTTTAGCATTTTTTATTGAGTTATAGTTTTTTTTTTTTTTAATGAAATAAAAATCACATTTGATCATTGAACAAAGCTCAGGGATTGACATAGACATTCTTCCTAAGTAAAAAGTCACTGAACTCTTATGAGCACTGGGATTCTGTCAGCTATTAGTGCCTGGGCAGAGTTTAAATCCAAGCAACAACCCAGTCTGCAGTGGACTCCTTTTGTTCATATACCCGACATTCATTAGTCATTCTTTTCCTGACAGCACACTCGTTTTACTTTGGGGAACCAGCCATTGCAATTGGATACTGTCTTCATCAGACAATATATCAAGGTACTCTACTTTTCTTGGCCAAGTGGTAGGGATGTGACTCAAGTTTCGTAAATCAATCCCCGCCCACCCCAGGAATATGATCCTTGAGCAAAGTAATGAGTCTGGAATTGATCTTAGGAGGCCCTGAAGAAAGTGCCCATCAGTTCCTGCCACTCAGATTACCAGACCTGATTAATGTAGTTTTTTGGTTTTTTTTTTTTTTTTCTATTTGCATCTCCTTTGCATTCACCTTCCAATGCTTATATTCATACATGGAGAGGCTATCCAAAATTCTAAAGCGATCCTACAGAAAATAGCCTGGGAGAAAGACAAACCCATCAAAATGAAAAGGGCTTCGGGAAAATAAATGTGTATCTAAGAGATGGTTCATAAGGAATTATGAAGAATAGGACTGTTCAGCAACCACAGGGCTGGTACCAGATTGGTTCACATGACTAATAGCAAGCACTCAAAAAATTAGAGCCTGGCATTAATCCAGAATATTTCAGTGAAGAGTGGAAAATTCTAAAACTTCAATGTCTTCGTTTCTCCAGCCTTTTTTTTTTCTTTTTCCTAGCATCTAGTGTAAATACATTCAAGTTATTCTCAAAAGTAAATCCTCTTTCTTGCTCTTCTGTTTATTGCATGCTGCAAGACAGTGGTCCACAGACCAAGATGTCCAGATCAGCAGCATTTAGGAACGCATTGGAAAAGCAAATCCTCAGGCCCCACCCCAGATTTATCATTTCAGTGTCTCTGGGGGTAGGGCCCAGCCATCTGGGTTTAGCAAGCCCTCCAGGTGGTTCAGTAGCCCACTCCCATTAAACGACCGCTGACCTAATATCATGCCAGAGGTTGGTGGACACTCACAAGTCCAATATCCTGGAGGAAGTAATGTATCAATGCCCAAGGAGACTCATCACTCTTCATAGGTCGAGGGAAAGCTGACTTTGGGAGAACACCCCAACATCTCCTAATGTTTCCTGCCCTCTGATAAACTTCTCAGAAATCATCTGGGAAGATATGGTCTCCAAATCAGACATTCTGCTTTCTCTGCCATGGCCTGGCACTGAACTCTACTTCCACCAAACTCTATACCATGCAAATTGTAAGAGAAATAAATAAAGCAACACCAAAGCAGTGGAGATCTTTATTTGAAATGTTACACCAGGAAAACAACAACAGGGAGAGAAGGTTGAATTCAAAGGGAAGGAGTAGATGAGAGCCAATGAAAACAACTGATGTGTGGTAAGCAGAGGCAGTTGGAGAAAGAGGGAAAACACTGGATCTGGGGAAAGGATTAAAGAATTAGAGAGAAGCCATTTGTGAACTGAGGGCGTGAGTCCTCAACAGCACAGGCCTGCTTTCCTCCTTAATTAGACTGGAACTGCCCATTAATGGAACTTGCCTACAATTAAAAACCAACATCAACACAGTAAACTACTAGGTGTGGAAGATTTAACACAAGTTAAGGCTGTTTTTAAGCTTGTTCATGGTCTGAAAACGTTGGTTAGAGTGCTGCTGCTGCTGGTGCTGTTACTCAGTGAAGTTGGAAACTTCAAGATCTTCTTAAGTGTGAATCCCCATTTTGGAGAAGGGAAGAGTTTTATATTTTTTATTTTTTAATTTTTCCAAAGAGTTGAGACGTGTGCAGCAAGATGTACTGACTTTGCTATCATTTAAGTTGGCACTATTGATGGAGGTGATCCTTGAAACCTGTCAGGGGTGGGAACTGACATGAACATCAGAGTATGGCAGTGGAATTGACAAGATGGTGAGTGCAGATGGTGGAAGTGGGGACACACATTTCTTGAATTTTAGTTCTGGCCCTCTTCACTACCGGTCAGATGTTCTTTGTTATTTCAAAGTAAAATTTTAGGCTGAATAAATAAATAATGGAAAAAGCAATTTACAGACAGTCATCTTAGTCATAAGTTACTGTTTAGTTCAGTGCAGTTTTTTATTTAGGGCATAACAGTTACTTATATTGTATATATTGAGGCAAATGAGGATCTGCCTTGATCGGGAGGATACTAGAGTGGGCAGGGATGCAATTACTTTAAAAATCCAAGCGGTGAAACTTGAATATCTTGTTCTGTGAAGATGCTGCTATGTTATTATGCTACTATTTTCTCATTACTAGAATTACAGCATGTGTATTTTCAGGAGTACATAGTAAATATTGACCTTTCATTTTAAATATTTGGGTAGGCTAAGGGTCTCTACTATGAGAAGACAGGTTAAATATAATGCATTAAAAAAATCCTGATATACACCCCCATGGATGGCTTCTTAAATTATTATGTATATCATCTCCAGTAAGTCGCAGCTTTCAAAATTACATCATAGTCTCATATAATTATCACTTTATATTAGAACATCTTAGTTCTAATATAAAGTGTGGTTATGGCTTCCTGAGATGTCATAATTTATCAAATCTTTTTTCCCCTATATCTCATCTCCACATCCTTCCTCGACTGTACACTGTAATTTTTGGATTGCCAAGTATGATCTATCAAAACTAGAACTTGGGTGTGGGACTTAGCAATTTTTAGATATTCCAATAAAATAATAATGTGATGTCTAAGGAAAACTGGATAATTTTCTATTGATATTTTATGGTCTTTTAGAACATCTTAATATATAGTATCCACCAGGGAAGGTGAGGAATTGAAATATATTATGTGTGAAGTTAGCCTTATAATATCGAATGATTTTAGAGGACAGGGAATAAGAGCAGTAATATTGAGGAAATATAAGGTAGAATTTCAAAGGCAGGAAACAACTTATTGAGAGAATAAATAAGAATGAATTTATAGAGATTTGTGGATAATTACAAGTTGTGTTAAGGGGGAAATGATCATGGTATTCATTGGAAGGGGTTAAGAATGAAGGCTATTAAAAATACGAGAATCAAAAAGTCTGGAAAACTAGAATGTTACTTTATGATGTTTTGTACTGTAACTTCCATATATCATCTAATTTATTCATCTGTATTTTCAGACTTGTTGACCACCCTCTAATATGATCAATATGCAAATAAGTGTTTTAGCTCAGAGAAAAGGGTGCATTTTACAAAGAGAAGGAACTTGTCAGTCTTCTGAAATGAATACGATGGAAAACCACTGTTTTTGCTCTCTGGGTAGAACTGGTACTGGGTCAGTATTTTCAGATTGGCTCCAAGATAATGGTATTTCTTTTCCTTTGCTCCCTTTCCTATGAGTTTATCATTCAGTACTATCTAGAAGTTCTTTATCCAATGCAAGCACAAATGGCTAGACAGATGGAAGGTGAAGCCACCAGGTAGACTCTGGAAGCACCATTACCTGCTCGCCTCTAGAATGGTGTCCCACTGTGGACCCACTATCCCTTTGTGCACAGTAGGCTTTGAATTTTACTCACAAACACAATATCTTGTTCCATTCAGGTTTATGTTGACTTAATTTTATTATTTGCCATTTCTCTCTTCCTTCCCTATGGCAGAATTGGAGAAAAAAATTTTATATCAGTAGGCAACCATGTTAAAAGTTATTTGAGATAAATAATGTGGATTTAGGTCTTTATGTTTCGGTTCAATTCTAAACATCTTTCACTGTTTTTCTTTGAACATATAAAGCTATAATTACAGAGAGAATAGTAAAGTACCGTCTATACGTTAACAGGTGTATAAATTCTTGCTGATTGACAAACTGAATTTTGCGACTTTGCACAGCTGGTGTTTACATGCTGCTATCAAACTGGTTGCTCCTGTTGATTTCTGACAAAGTAGAAAGTCTCTTTTCCAACTTCTTATACTTTTTCCATCTTCTTAGTGGCTATTTATTGACCCTTAGTCCCAATTTACTACATACACTTTGGTGATGAGTTTTTGGAAGGATGCTTGTAGGGGCTTAGATGCTGAGGAAGAAAATATCCCAATAAAATGTAAATGGGAGAGAGAAAGTGTGCAACCAAACTACAGTTTATCTAAGTGGGGCTCACTATTTTAAGATTGCCTGGAATTTCTGTACCCTCTTTAAAATTCACTAGTAATTTTACAATTTTACTGAATATTCTGTAAAGGAATAATAAATCCTGCTTTTCTGCCAGTGATGCTTTGTTTCAGTCAAATCCTCTGGAGAAAAGCTCAAGAGGAAAAGCTGCTCTGTTAGTTTAAATTTTAAAAAAAATCTTTTCTGTTTTCTTTTTTCTTTTTCTTTTTTTCTTCCTTTAGCATCGTTTCCTTCATGGCATTGCTTGTTGATTAAAGTGCTTTGCAAATTCTTCCAGTGATTCTTTAAGACCACACTCTACTTTTTTTTGGTGCAGAGGCAAATGTTAACCTCTTCTGAGCATTCCCTCCTTTTCCGCTCTTCCCATTGCCAGATGTGCAATTAGATGGCCATTTCACCTTTATTATAGTTTTTGTGGCATGTTATGGTCATTATTTTTCTTGTTTAGGTACACTGGTGAGGTTATGGTCTCCATATGCTTGTTTTGTGAGATAGATCTTAAAACAGCTGAGGGATGCAAGCTGGTGAGGGGGTTGAAATCCCCACTGGTCTCTCATTTATATCCTTTTAACTCTCAAAGGTAAATTCAGCTGGGTAAGTGTGTTTCTAAGCATCTTTCAGCAATCAGGCAGTATTTTTATATAGTTTTTCAACACCATGAAGGAAGAAGCCTACATTTCTAGAACCTGATCTTTTCACTTAATAGCTTTGGGCTACTGAGATAGCACTTGCTTAGATAAGATACAATATGCAGATAAATTAGAGGGTCAGGTGTGGTGAAATAAATATGCCTAGAAACTAGGTTTCTTGTGTTTAGGGAAGGGGAGATGTAAGGATTTCTTACTGATGAATATAAACAAAAACTACTTCAAAGAACATGGGAGTTACATCTAAATTAGCATAAGCCATACAATTGAATTCAATTGATTTTTCCTAATGCTATTCTTAGAGAAATTCCAAATATCTTGTTTCATGAGAATCTGGGATATGTACAGTATAAAATGCAAATAGGCCATTATTGCTGAAAAAATTACAGAAATAAAACCTCTAGAATGCACATGCTTTCAGACATGGCTTTCAAAACTGTCCTATTCTAATGAATAATTTTAGTGTTTAATAGAAACAGGAAAATTGGCTTTATGAAAGAAAAATCTATCCCATCCAATTAGAATTATGAAACTTTCCACTTACATTTGTTTAAAGTGTTTTGTCTTGTTTTGTTTTGTTTGCCTGTTTTTTGTCAGAAAGTGTGGAAAGTTGGCCGTGTTGTCCCCAAGACTGAGAGTATGTGAACACTAACACACTTTGTTTTCAATGACCTCATCTAGAAGTTACTGCTTATGTTAGTAAAGTCTGTAGTAAATCAGTAGATTTGCAAAAATTAGCATCTGATGGTCTCCATCCGAAAGTGCTTAGAGGAGAAGAGACAACATACTACCTTTCATCTTTAACGCTTCCTATTTCATCCTGCCTGCATTTGCGAGGAGAAAGTTTTTTTCTTTTAATTCCAGAAATATATGTGAGAGATTTTGTTTTACTTATGATAAAGAATATGAAAATGAATGTATTTATTATAAGCCAACTTTAAGTAATGAAAAGTAGGCTTATTTTAAAAGTTAGCAAATTATTCATTTCCCTAGGTCTGTATTCCAAGTTCACATGTAGAATGCATCATGCCAGTTGTTGAGTTTAGTTAGCCCATCTGATTTTCAGCAAATAATAGTGCTTTATTCTGTTTTATTTTGGCTGTGCAAATTTTCTCCATATTCTTAAAAATCCATTGAAGGTATTTGCAGTAACTCAGGAGATACCTGTCAGTGATAGTGGAACTGATTGATTTCAAAGTTTCTTGGTGCTGTTATAGAACTTGGCAAAGAGAAGACTTATGGCACCAAGAGATGTTTCTGTGAACTTTTATGAGACCAGTGGGAACCTTACAAATATTTTTGGTGGTTCCCTCTCACCTCACCCTCATTTTCCTTTTCGTCTGAACTGAATATTAACATAGCTATGGTATAAAAATACTACTCATCCTGAAAGTACAAGAATTGACTAATTATAAGGATTTTAAGCTGAGGTTACTAAGAGTCAAACTTCCTCCTCTAGTAAGTGAAAATCTAGTTGAAAATAACCAGCTACTTAATAGCATGTTTTCAGTAATTTTTATTCTCATTTCTTCTAAATTTATATAATATTGGTAATTATTAAAAATACAGCTATTGAATACTAAAAAATAGGCTGAAGTTTTAGATACCAAACTTGGTTACCTTTTTTTTTTCCTATGTTCATCCTTGCCTGCCTCCTAAAGCTTATAAAGCATTGTGTTGGGGGAAATAAAAACAAAATGTTTTTGTGAAAGTATTTAGCAAGAGGACTTGGGTATAGGGAATAAAATAAAGAAAATGAAACAAAACATCTTATCCTCAGCCTAAATTTTCAACTTTGTTAAAGATTAGAAGCTCCTCGTATATATCTTATGTTGATAATGATAAAAAAATTTTCTTAAATTAAATAATTTTTAATTAAAAGTCATCTTTACAGAATCTGTTGTAATTTGTCAACATTATGCTTTTCTATTCAGCCATTTTCATAACCCAAGTGATTAAAACAGGAAAGAGGAAGATATTTTAGGGTAACGTGTGTCATTCATAAAACCAATAACCAAAGAATTTGTAAGAAAGAGTTAGGCAACAGTTTCTATTGTCAGAAATCAGTCTTCCATTGTGAAATTTCAAGAAAAGGAACTCTTTAGACTCAGATAATATGGAAGCAGAGGGAATGTATATTTGGATATCTCACTTTAGTAAGAAAACTGATTGGCAAAGAAAACGAATGTTGAGGTCAGGATGAATATCAGTAAAAGGAAATACATCAAGAAAACTATTCTCGTGAAAGGCTGATAAAAAGAAAAAAGAAACTTTGAAGTGTTCCCTTAGACTTTTTTTAAAGAATGTATTTGAAGCTTACATCTTTTATGGTGTATTTTCTATGTTTCTGAATCCAGTGGATTAGATGTCCCTGATACAGAAACATGGTTTTCCAGTTATTGGTCTTACTTTATTTCTGGGCTGTTGTGGACAGGGTCATTGCATACAGCTGGGAAGACCATGCACAGTGACGATCCAGATGCGAAAGGCATTGCAGCTACAGGTGGTGGCCCTGCATCATTACTTTTGTTCAGTGGAATAAACAGATGCTCCTAATGTATTTGTAATTTTATGTTGCTGACCAAGCAGTTGGGAAAAAAAGTACTCAGGATAGTAGGAGAATAATCCTTAGACCTCATGTTTTCATCTTCACACTTCCTAATTCCACATTTCTTATTTTCATGTCTTCAGGTAGTATGAATAATAGGCAATCTTGTTGAATCCCCCAGTACTCCTCCTTCTGTCTCTCTGTCCCCCTCCCTCTCTTTCTCTCATCTCCTTCTCCCTCTCTTTGTCTCTATTTCTCTCTCTCTCAACCTCTCTCTCACCCTCTCTCTCTCTCTGTCTCTCTCTCTCTCTCTCTCACACACACACACACACACACACACACACACACACACAGCTGTTTATGAAATATCCCCAGAGTTTCTAGTAAAATGTTGCATGGTCTGATAAGGACCACCTTTGGGAAGCTATTGATTTGGATGGGTTTTCTAGGTGGTCTCCTAGAATGGTTATGAAAGTTAGTTATATCTGAAATTCCCTTTGCTAAAGCTAAGAGACATTTCTGATCACAGGCAGCAATTAACTTACGTTTCGGGTTAAAATATAAAAGTAAAGTTAGAAAGAGAACTTTAAAGAGATTTCTTCTGAATTCCTGAAAGAATCCTGGTGCACCCTCAATATATCTGAAATAAAGCAGGGGATAGTTAACATTTTTATTCTGAAAGAGTAAAAGTAGTGGTTATATTTCAAGCCCTAGGATGCTTGGGATATGAGAATGTATAATATCCCAAGTGGCATTCCTGCAAATTATTGACAACTAGAAAGTACAACCTTTGCAAAGAACATTTTTATTGATACCTTTTAAACAGGTTTTGCTGTGACATCTCTCCTTATTTTACCGAATTCTCATTTATATATAGTATTCAAAAATAGCTGAAAATAATGAAAGTGGCGAGAAGATGATAGTTTTTTAAAAAGATACCTTTAAAAAATAGTGTTTTTATATATTGTTATGCTTAAAATTACTTGACTGCATTTCCCAGGACCTAACTGTCAGGACTTGGTTAAGGGCCCTTTCTTTACCTTCATAACACAGTATATTTGTGTACTTACATGCTGACAGGAATAGTCCTTTCAAATGTAACTATTTTGAAAGTTATTTATGTCCTTTTTGAGTATTTCTTTAATTTGTAAGGTCTACTGTCTTGTTGGAGCACTCAAATTTATGTGACAAGACTATCAAAGTGATTTTGTCTTAATAAAATAGCTGTCCTTTCTCCAGATGTGTCTATTTTTGACTTTGGAGGGTGATTCTGAAAGGAAGAGTATCAACATGCAATGCCATTTCAAAGCCTACTACATTTGATTTTCATTTTACTTTATGGTTAAAAGGCCTTCTGAACTTGGTGAATTTTATTTGCTCGATCAACTATATCAGTAGTATATTGTCAGGAAGCCTGTAAGATGCTAAATGTATGCCATAGAGCTGGTATAAAGAGTTTTCACGTCTCCTGAGTTGTTCTTCATTTGTAATGGATATCGTTTGCATTTCCAAATGTCCATTAGCTTTTTTTATTATTGACTCTTTTGTACTCATCACCTGCTTTTATATTTCAGCCAGCTGGCTTCCTTTCTTTTTCCCTGCTTAGTACCACAATAAAGGCATACCTTGGCTTATTGCCCCCTCAAATATACTATATGGCTAATAGTTCTCTCTGCATCGGATTTTTCCCAGATACCTGAAAAAAAAAAAAAAGATGCCATTGGGGATTCTGAAAAAAGACATTCTAAAACAGACCTCAGTGTTTTAAGTATTTCAAACCAAGTTTGGAGAATAGTTTTAACTCCATGCTCTTTGTATGCTATATTTTTATTATTTATTTATTTATTTATTTTATTATTATTTATTTATTATTATTTCCTCATTAGATCTGGAAGACAGTCTAACCCATCAGTCAGGAAAAAATTTTGCAAGATGTCAGTACACATTATTTCTTCTCTAAGGTTTAAGGGAAGTTCTCTCACTAAATGAAGGTGACTAATACACCAATGACATTCTTGAGGTCTGTTGTGAAAAACTAATACCCAACCCAGTTTTCAGGACGGAATGGAGAAAAAAATATAAGAATCTGTCTATTTATTTATGCTTCTAACCATTAGCAAGGATCTGCTTTATTCTCTTGTATTAAACAGTTAGAAACTGGACAAAAGTATATAAAACAACATTATTTAGCCATTGGACAAAAGACAGCACAGGTCTGTGATACCTGAAAAAAGATCATTAAAAACCAGTCCTATTATTGTGCTAGCTTATTTCTTAGAGGCAGTATCCAGATCCCAGAGTAGGGATGGAGAACCCAAGTAGAGTCCAGCAGTTGTTCTGAGTTGTAGAGACTGAAATCAAACTTCAGAAAAACCTATAGGTCTAAAATTTTTCAGAGTACCAGCAAGGAAGGGGCCATAGAAAGAGACAAAGACAAATTAATGAGAGAGAATGAGAGAGTGAGAATGAACACTGGAAACTTACAGAGATGTTTTCTCCAGTGTTTGGTAGAGGACTACACTGTATGTGTATGAGAGGAAACAAACAAAGACCAAGGAAAGAAGCACCCAGAAAGGAGAATGATAAACAATTCCTAGAACTCACCGAAGTCTGGAGACACTTAGTATTTCCCCCAGCTAGAGTGGAGATGCCACTTGATGCATGACGCATTTGTTAGAGTTCAAAAAAGTGTACTTTTTTTAGGAGTGGTGTTAAATTTGCCCTAGACAGCAAGAGGCTCTGTACCTTTTTAATAATAGTTTGTAAGAAACTCTCAGAAATAACTTAATCACATGCCATTACAAAGTCATGCAATACATGAAATCCATCAGACAACAATGTATAATTCAGCATGTCTCCTACCCAGTAAAAAATTACCAGGCATGTAAAAAGCAGTGTAACATTATTCATATCCAGGAGAAAAAAATATCCATTAATAAAAACATACCCCCAAATGACAGAGATGATGAAATTAGTGTGTTTTACACTAGTTAAATTGTTTAATAAAAGTATTGAACAACCATTATAAATATCCATAAACTCAAGAAGGTAGGAGCAAACATAAATACGATGAGAAGAGAAATGGTAGATACAAAAGACAATGAAACTTCTGGAGATGAAAAGTACATTATCTGAAATAAAATCTGAGAGATTAACAACAGATTATGTATTGTAGAAGTAAAGATTGGTGAGCTTGAAAGCATAGCAGTAAAAGTTAGTTGATTGCAAAATGAAGAACAGAGAGTTAAACAGACCTGAAAAAGAAACTGAACATTAGTAACCTGTGGTACAAAAGCAAATGGTCCAACACATGTGTAGTTGGAGTCCCAGAAGGAAAGGAGGAGGCCACAAATATTTTTAGAAATAATTGTCCAAAATTTTCCTAATTTGACAAAACTATAAAGAAGGCCATTGAACGCAAAACAGAAAAAAACACAACAAAAGTCAATTGCTACAAATGAGTAAAATGAGAAAACTGTGACAAAAGCTGGGTAAAACAGCCACAGTATGCAAAGAGAAACAAAGGTTAGAATTACAACAGACTTATCCTTAGAAATTATGCACGTGAAAAACAATAGAGTGATATCTTTACTGAAGAAGAAAAATTGTTAACTCAGAATTCTCTACTCAGAAAAAAATTTCTTTTAAAAATTGAGGTGAAGTAAACTTTTCTTCAGCCAAACAAAAGCTGAGACAGTTCATCACCAGCCAATCTGCAATAAAATAAATGTTACAAGAGGTTATTCAGGGAGAAAGAAAATGATTCCAGATGGAAATTTGCATCTATACAAATGAATGAAGACCACCAGAAATAGAAATTATGTGGATAAATATAAAATGCATTTTTATTCATTTTTGTTTTTCTTTAAAAGATAACTGACAGTTTAGAACAAAATAATAATATGCTATTTTAATATGTTGAAGAAAATATATGAAAATAATGGCACAAAAATATGAGAACATGAAAATAAAATATTGTGAGACCTGTGTATTATATATAAAGTGGTTTAATATTATTTGAAGCTATTCTGTAATAAGTTAGTGGTTTAAGTAGTAAAATATCTATTAAAAGTGTTAAAGCATAGAACTATATGTAATTAAATCAATAGCAGAAATAAAAGGGAATCATTAAAAAATGGAACTGATCCAAACAAGGCAGGAAAAGGGAAAAAGGATAAAGAACAAATGGAAAACTAATGGTAAGATGGTAGACTTAACCAATCACATCAATAATTACTTTCATATGAAATGGCATAAATATTCCAATTAAAAGGCACAGATTGTCAGAGAGAATAAAAACAAAATTAAATATGCATCACCCACTGAAAATCCACTTTAGCTGTAAAGACACAAAGAATGGAAAAGTTATACCAAACACTAATTAAAAGAAACGCCAATTTCTTTATATTTGTTATATTGTTAAAGTAGACTTTAGAATAAGAAATATTAACAAATATAAAGAAAGCATTTTTATTATGGATGTTAGAGAAGCCGACTTATCAAGAAGAAATAATAATACTAAATGTGTTTGAAGCCGCTGATAAAGCTTTAAATATATAAAGCAGAAACTGGCAATACCGTTAAAAGACAATGGTAAGATAAGTGAATGGTGTCAAGGACTGTGAGGGGTCTGAGGTTTTACTCTGTTTGCAAGCTAGTAAGTTGACCTGGCATATAATCGTAATATATGGGTGCTGGCAGAAGACATTTGATTCCTCTGTTAAAGACCAGATTCAGTTTATTACTTACAGCAACAGCAGTAGCCAGAATATCATATGTTCTTGTGCAAGTTTCTCTAGCCTCAATTTCTACAGGACAATGTGGCAAGGACCAGGTGATGTCTGCATATGCAGTGGATTGTGTTACCAGAGAGGAATTTTGAGCCTGAGGAACACAAATCTCTTATAACTAGTTGCAAGCAAACTTGCATCACTTTTTTTCCTCAAGGGAGACTGATCTTTATTAAAATGTACAGTAGATAAACCTACTCTTTGCTTCAGAAGGGAACACTGTTTCTATCTTCCAAGGCTATTTAGTTCCATCATCTAAGGCTTATTACTATTCAGACTCCCAGAAAAGATAGTCAGGCATAAAATATGCCCATAAAATAGCAGAAATGTGAGAAATATAGGGAGAATTTTCTCCCAACAAAAGGCAGTCTGCACGCTAGGTGAGAATGTTTTCAAAAATATATCTGAGAAAGAACTTGTATCCAAAATATAAAGAGCTATTAAAACTCAATAATAAACAAATAAAAATATTGGCAAACATTATGAACAGACCTGTCAACAATGATATATGGATGACATGGCATGTAAACACATGAAAAGAAACACCACATCAGTAAGTTATTAGAAAAATTCAAATTAAAACTGCAGTGATAGACCACTGCACCTCACTAAAATGGATAAAGTTAAGGCCTGACAGTGTGAAGTATTGAAGAGTATGTGGAGCAACTGAAACTCTCATACGTTGCTGATGGTATGTTTTGGAAATGGTATGTTTAGGAAAAAATTTTGAAGTTTCTTATACAACTGAACATATCCTTTTCAAATGACCCACTAATCCCCTCCTAGGTATTTATCCATGAGAAAATAAAATAATATCAACGCAGACCATATGCACATTTTTATAGAGCTTTATTCATATATCCTGAAACTGGAAACAGTTCAAATGTCCTTCAACTGGTGAATGCATAAACAGATTGTATCATATCCATACAATGAACTATATCTCAGCCATACAAAAGAAAGAACTATTGATACACATAACATGGATAAATTTCAGACGTATCATGTGATGTGAAAACAAGTCAGACCAATATACTGCGTGATTTCACTTAAATATGTACTAGAAAAGACGAAACTAGTGTCAGAAAGCACTTCATGGGTGGCCTGAGTTGGGAGTAGGACACTGACTGCACAGGGGCATGAGAGGAGCTTTTAGGGTGAAGGAAAGGGTCTGCATTTTGATTATGATGCTGGTGACATTAAACTATTTCATTAGAATTGTTGACTTTTATGCTGTGTAAATTTTGCTTCAATTTAGCCATTAAATATAAGATCTTAGCAAACTTCAGAGCTGACTACCAACTGTATTTTGTCCTTTTGCAAGCATATTTATAGTGCTGATAGCTGGTTATCTTTTCCACTCTCTTACAAATAAATGATAGTTAGCAGATTGTCATTTCTTGAGGTTTTATTATTTATTTTTAAAATCACTGTTACTAAAATCTAGCCTGATTGGAATTCTCTTACTGCCCTTCAACTTAAATTTAGCTTTAGAAGGCAGTGTGTTTTAGGAGCCATTGCTGCTTTTCCTGTTAGATTTGATGGGGGAAAAAAAGACTATTAATTTATTTTTAGGGTTTTCCCAAGTTCAGTTCTGTTAACTCTTATGATCTGGCCAAACTCTTCAATTATGCCTCTTGACCTTACTTCAGTAATTCTCAAGGTCACTATATTTCTTATACCATTAATAGCTAACATTTATTGAGCACTTATACGGCAGACTCAGTTTTAATGATTTCATACGTTTATTTTGTTTAGTTTTCACAGCTACTTCTTTGAAAGAAAGTACAATTTTTTGTCCAGCTTCATAAAAGATGAAACCGAGGCACAGCAAGTGCCAAATTCATACAGCTAGTAAGTAGGGTAGCAAAGATTCGACCACAGGTAGTCGAGCTTTTTAGAGTCCATTCCAATTGTCAAGCTACAAATCAAGTAAAACATAGATCTTAAATTGTAGTGTATAGGAGAATCAATCCATTTATTTAAATTTAGTTATCAAACTTCTCCCTCTGCCTCACGGCTCTTATTTTGTAGGCTGGGGGTGAATTCAGGAATCTATAGTTTTGTTAGCACTCCAGGTGGTTATTTGTTGAACCCAGTTTGAGAAACCTCATTTTCTATGACTTTATGCTAATTACTTCTCAGGGCCTTTATCTCCTATTCAAGATGCTGTACTTTTGGGATGAAATGGATGACGGTAAATCCTCTGCAATAAGTTAACTTGTTTTTATTGCTCTTGGTGATAGGTGTTATTTCATAGACTATCAACAGTGACAGTTACGTTCAATCCTGTGTTCAGCCCTAATGAAGTGATATTGTCTAATAAGCAAAAAGCATTTCAAAGTGAAAAGGTGCCTTATTCCATGTGAACACTTTTTCATTTTGGTTGTATCAGGAATTACAGTGTGCTCTTGTCCATCATATATTTTTGAAATACCAATTAGCTTATTTACAATTGGTAAATAGAATTATATTGCTATAATGTAGCAGTTATGTAGCTTTATGTGATATAAGTGAGGCCAAGGGAGACAGAATAATCAGAGTAGAAATATAACCTTGGGTAAGAAAAGAAACCCTCAACTTTGATACCATATAATCAACAGGTGCCCTTTTGGCTCAGTTTTAAGAAAATTTAAAAAATAAATCTCTCTATCCAGGGCTTCCTTACCAAAGGAGCATAGCCTTTGTCTTATGTGACTTTTTCCCTCTTTTGTTTTTTTTTTCACTGAAGTATAGTTTATTTACAATGCTATGTTAATTTCAGGTATATGGCAAAGTGATTCAGAGATATATATATAGATAGATATATAGATAGATATATAGTATATTCTTTTTGAATGCATTTCCATTATAAGATTATAGGTTATTACAGGAAATTGAATATAGTTCCCTATGCTATACAGTTGTTTCTTGTTGGTCATCTATTTTATTTATAGTAGTGTATATAAGTTAATCCCCTATATGACTTAAATATTTGCAGATTGCACTGCCCCCTGTGCCCATTTCAGTGGCAAACCATTTGGCTCAGACTTTGCCTTCCAACTAGATTTTTTCCACTAATTCTAATTAAAGTATTGCCAGCACTTCTATTCAATTTTTTTGTTTTGTTTTTTGTTTTTGTTTTTAACTCTGAGCTGAGCTGCTTGCTTGGGTGGTCCAAATTATCCTCCAAAGTACCACTATTATTTTTGCTAGTGATCTGCTCCCAAAGTTGCATATGTTTTGAATGGTCTTCCCAGAACCTAGTTTCCCCACAAGTCCTATTATTTTAGGTATGCTATTTTGTTTGCAGTGTGAGGCTTACAAGATGTGTGTATCTTCTCAAATTATAATTCAAATTATAATTGGAACTCTATTTTAGTTCCTTGAACATCTCCTGCTTTGCAATATCTTATAGTCTCTGGAAGAGAAAGTGTGATAAATGATTTGTAAACTATAAAGTAACATACTTCTCAGAGTGATCATTTCATTTCTTTATCCCCACTAGTGTTTTATTTGTGGCTTATTGTCCCATTCTGTAAAGCCCACTTGGGTTACTTTTTTTAAAAAGTTTGTAAGGTTTCTAACTTGTATTTGAATTTCTTCTATACTTCTATCAAAAGAGCAAATACATTTGACTTCAATTATTGTCTCTTTTATCTGTAAATTACCCCTTCTTACCTAAAAGTACATAATAATTTTAGAGCTGGAAATGACAGACAAAAAATAATTCCTTTACTATAGAGAGAGATTTTCTACAATAATAATTATGATTCTTATAATTACCACCATTTCTTGAATGCATATTAAATGTCCATTCATTTTTCTAGGAACTTTACTTGCAATATTACTGATTCTTAAAATATTTTATAAATATAATGTATATAATTTATTTTTTAAAAAGAAGAGTAAATCTATTGGTGTCTTACAGAATTCTTCCACATAAAGGATATAAAATCAAAAACATTCCTGTTATTAGGTAGATATTTGCTTTTGAAATCTCAACTATGATATTTACTTAATGGTGGAAAAATTTCTCTGTTATCAAAGTACAACTGCTTTAAAGAGAATAATGCTGTCCCATGTTTTCCTAAAAACTTACCCCTTGCTTTTGTTATACATCCTGACTTGCTTTTACCAGAAATGAGACATGATCTGATTATCATAAAATAATTGTACAAATAGAAGCATTGTTGTTCATGGTCATTGAGTATACCATTGAACGCTTTTCAGAAGCTTAGGATTTTAAGTTGGATTTAATGAGCTTGAATAATAATGTTATTTTCAATTGCTTCTAAGATAATTTTTTAAATTACTCTTTAAATGATGCAGGACTTTCCACTTTCTAACTGTATGACTTTGGTCAAACCACTCAGATGAATCTGAGTTATCCTTTCTTTAAAGTGGAAAAAAGAATTATGCCTATTTTTGAGCCATTCCATTGATTAAGTGTGACAACGCATAAAGCGCTTGCCCCATAACTGCCGTCTAGTACACGTCACGTATGTATTAGGTATAAATACTTTTATTATCACCATTATTAAATTTAAAAACAATTACTATGTATCTGGTGCCCTGCTTTCTGTATTTACGATATTTTTGTAACCTAGGCAGGCGTAATCTGCTGAATCATTTAGCAGCTTTAGCTGCTACTGCATGAATTTAACCTGATTTCATGGGATGAAACAGAATGCACACCATGGTTTATGGCTGTCAGTAGTGAAAAATAGCTGGAAATCAGACAAACAGCTTCATTGCTGAGATTGTTTCCGGGCTAAAAGTTCTTCCAGCAGCTGTTTGTTTTGGCCATTAAACGTGTCCTTTTTTTTTTTTTTTTTCTTTTTCTTTTCTTTTTTAAAGCTGGGAGAAATACAATTTTCTTTAAAAAGAGAATGTAGGCTGGTTATTTCTGAAGTCAGGAAGAACGCCTGTCCTTCCTCTATTGTGGGCTTTTTGGCTGCTTTGACACTTGAACTGAAGGTCTTTGCTTTTGTTCTCCTCTTTTTCACTCGCAATGCTGAGACTCAGATTGCTGTAGTGAGGGGTAAAAAAAAAAGTAAAACTAGGAGCTCTTTAATCCTAGAAAAAGAGCTTTGTAGCAGTTACCTTCAAGAAAAGCTTACTTCCCAGAGGAGTATTTAATATTACATGGTCACTGACTGACTGAAGAGAGAGAGAGAGAGAATGGATATATAAGAGAATGAGAATATGAAAATTCAAGCCAGCAAGAAAGAAAGATACTTAGCTAAAGATGAAGGGGAATTTTGCCTCTTCTTGAAAGTTATATTATTAGCCTTTTTTTTTTTTTAAATCATGATGACTGCTAGTTTTGTTTAAAGTATTTGTTCTGGAAATACTAAAGTTGGAGTCTACCAGACTGAGGTTAGAAGCATTTTCTTTGGCAGCAAGAAGACACTTTTATAGAAGCCATGCCTGTACTTGGGGTTGCCTCAAAACTGAGGCAGCCAGCTGTTGGGTCAAAGCCTGTTCATACTGCTCTTCCGATACCAAATCTTGGCACTACTGGGTCACAGCACTGTTCTTCAGGACCTTTGGAACTTACTGAAACAGAGAGCTCAATGCTTTCTTGTCAGCTCACATTACACTCAACCTGTGAATTTGAAGAGAAGAAACTCCTCCAAGGAAAAACGAAGGAGACAGAAGACAGCAAGGTTAGTGGCTATGGGTTACCTATAGACTTACAAAGCTAAAATGCAAATTGCACTTCAGGTGAACTATAAAGCATGTTGTGAAATGGGGAGCAGTAGGGGAATACTGGTGTAAGACAGTAAGTAGTTTATATAGCTGAAAAGCTGAATATTTAGCCTATCTAGAATTGTATTTATAGTTTATAGTTGTTGTAAAAGTTGTGAACCAAATTCTTTGAATATGCATATGGTATCAGTACTGCTTACTGATAAAGTGCCTCGTTAAATCCTAGATCTCTCTCGTAATCATAATCATAACCAATCACAAATGTGAGAAAAGGGGGGCTATTTGCATATATATTATAATGTAAAAAAAGATTTATTTGTAAAGACTTCTGCAGACATCATCACTTTTCTCTAAATGCCATTTGCATTTTAAACACTTTCTGATTGAATGTGTGAATCCTAGACGGCTTAATTCATTGCATTATGAAGGAAAATGAAATGTTATTTTCCTTGATACTGCACATTTGTCTGGGTTTTCACTTGTAAATTGAAACCCTACTGTTTAACTTATTACTGACATCTTTTTCAGTCACTTAATTTATGACATTCGTGAGCAGTAGCTCATAGATCTTGGTTTTTAAGCCATACTACACTCGTTTTCTCCAGATGCTGTAGGGTAGCATGGCCCTTCCATTGGGGAGCTTCTTGGAGATTCATTTGTACCTTGATAAATATCACTTTTTAATGCAGTGTTAACAGTGATGTCAAGCATTACAGAGTCACCATTCTCTCGCCTCTGGCTTCTTAAGGAATGGTTTGATTTTACTTTCTCATTCCAATGTAATTTAAATTAATATAAGAAAAAAACCTTCACATGGAAATTAACTCTACAAGTTAAAGAGAAAGTCACCCTTTTTTGTCTGAAATGTCCACTCCATCTGTCCTCACCTGTTCAAATCCTCTCAGGTGCTGCCCAAGGCAGCTTTCTCCAGAAAGCCTTTGCTCGTTACCCTTTGCTCTTTCCCTTCTTTTCTCTCCTGTGGTTCTTCACCTGTGCTAATACTTATGGCACCTTAATTTCTACTGTATGTTAATCACCTGAATAATTTCTTTCTTCCCCACTAAATTGAAAATATATACAAGCTAGGGCCTTATTCTGTGCTCCAACACCCAGTGCTTTATGCATAATAATTAAATAGTAATTAAATGGATTAATGTATGAATGAATGAATCAGTGAATGAACAAAAAATTATACTGAGAAAGATTTAGTTAAGTTCAAGAGTCTCTTTGGATCATTCAATCTGCAAAACGTCAGGTCTGGAATGAATGAATTCTAAATGACTTATAGTTCTAAAATTATATTATTCCTTTTGTGTTTTAGGAAAGCATTGTCTATGCAAGAAATGTCAGTTAAAAGAAAATAAGTAATTTTAGGCTTAGAGTTCTCAGCATAATTCAGCATAAAAGTAAGGAATTATAAATTATCAACAAAAGACTAAAGTTATTTAACTTTATGCAATTAACTACAAGCGAATGTCACAGCACTCTGTTCTAATATTCTGTGTACCCACAATGACTTGTCTGGATTCGATGGAAGAAGAGAAACCATTTTTCTCTCCTGACCATGGCTAGCATCTCTGCAGGTTTAGTCAAACCTCCACTTTGATAAATGGCCTTGGCCTAAGACTTGACCACTGTAAGGACTGTTTTCAATAGAATTTTGGTTGATCTCTTTGGTTAGCCAACATATCAATCATACATCTGATATTCCACTAAGACTCTGTGGTAAGCAATGTTGTATTTATAAGGATGTTTTTACCATGCCACTTATCAGATTAAAAGCTTTTTCAAACAAATGTAAAGAGTGTCTGGTCAGCATTTCAGAATATTCTTAAATGTTAGGAAAGGATATTTAATGATTTTTATAAACTTTTGAAAAAACAGAACTCAAGAAAATAGCAAAAATGATCAGGGTAGTTGTGTAAGAGATAATGAGATTTGGCTGCAAATGGTAAAAAAAAAAAAAAAAAAGTCAACGTAACAATAGTATAAGATAGGAGTTTCTTTCTTTTTCATGTAAAGGATATCTGGAAGTAATCCATCCATGACTGGTAGGGTGACTTCATGAAATTGTCAGGGAACGAGGCTCTCTTTTTTGCCTACCATCATCAGTTTGGTATCCAGCTCTAGGCCTTGAGTGGATAATTGAGTTCCACTTAATTAAAAGGGCACATCCTGTTTCATTAAAGATTTTTCCTCATCCAGTTGTCCTGTTTATAGTTCCAAGGCTTTATCTAGTTGCAGTAGAGACTGGAAAATGTAGTTTCTTCTAGGCAGCCATGTGCCCAACTAAAAATTATGGGTTCTATTTCTAAGGAAAAGAGACCATGGAGAGTACCCACAATAGACGACTGTCATTAAGAAACATTTATGTGGAGTACTGTGCTGGTCCTTGCACCAAACAGCCTCCCAGTCTGGTTAGAGAGAACAAACCTGTATATGACAGTGTCAGGAATGTATCTTCCGCCAGGCACTCCCTTCTCGTACGCTTGTTTTTGATTAGTGCACATGGCATCATTCCAGACATCTCATCTTGAATTCCTAGTCTCATTTCTGGTGACATAGCTTGCTATCTCACATTCCATAGTTTGCTGGAAATTGGAGATTTTTGCTTCTGTATTACTGCTTGGATTTCTCCCCTTATGCACATCCTCATGCTTTGGCCCTTGTTAAGTTTTCTGTCAATTATTGTAATAAATCCAAATCGGTCTCTTCTCCTCTGGTTCTCCACCACATTCACTCAGCATGTTCACCATCCTGCTTATGGGGATAAAAAAAAAAAAAGTTAGTTACTTCTCAAGTCTTAACAGTTTTTTCATTCAGGCATTTCAGTCTCCTAGTTGTTGTCACCTCTTCCATGATAGGCCTATCCAGCTACTGTGTGTCTCCTTCTTGGGTGTCCCAACTTTTTCAGACTATTTCATCTCACTGCTCTTTTTTTTTTATAGACATATAGTTGCTATACAATATTATATAAGTTACAGATGTACAGTATAGTGAGTCACAATTTTAAAGGTTATACTTCATTTATAGTTATGATAAAATATTGTCTCCATTCCTCATGCTGTACAATAGATCCTTGTAGCCCATTTTATACCTAATGCTTTGTACCTCGTACACCCCCACTCCTATGTTGCCCCTCCTATTTCCCCCTCCCCTTTTCTTACTGGTAAACACCAATTTGTTCTCTGTAACTGTGAGTCTGCTTTTTTGTTATATACACTAGCTTGTTGTATATTTTTAGATTCTACGTATAAGTGTTGTCATATAGTATTTGTCTTTCTCCGTCTGGCTTATTTCACTTAGCATAATCCCCTCCAACTCCATCCCTGTTGCCGCAAATAGCAACATTTTGTTCTTTTTAATGGCTTAGTAGTATTCCTGTGTGTGTGTGTGTGTGTGTGTGTGTGTGTGTGTGTGTGTGTGTGTGTGTGTACACATATATATACCACGCCTTCTTTATCATTTGTATGTTTATAAACACTTAGGTCACTTTCATATCTTGGCTATTGTAAATAATACTGCTGTGAACATTGAGGTGCATGAATCTCTTTGAATTAGTGTTTTTGGCTTTTTGGGGGTATATACCCAGGAGTGGAATTGCTGGGTCATATGGTAGTTCTATTTTTAGTTTATTGAGAAACCTTCATACTGTTCTCCACAAGGGCTGCACCATTTTACATCCCCAGCAACGGTGTGCGAGGGTTCCCTTTTCTCCGTATCCTCACTGTTTGGTTTTTTTTGTTCTTTTTGATGATGGCCTTTCTGACAGGTATGAGGTGATATCTCATTGTGGTCTTAACAGATAAATAACTTGAGTTACAGATGCCACGTCAGATACATTTTTAAATTCCGCCATGACATCTCAAGGACTTACATTTTCTCTAGCTATCTTTCATTCTGATTTCTTACTTTCCTTGAATTTTCTAGCGTCTCTCTTCATACAGATTTATTTTTCCATTTTTCCTGGGTTTTCACCCAAGTGAGAAAAAGAGTCACTTTGCTCTGGAAACTTTACTTAAGAATCTGCAGATTAAGATTTAGAGTATTTTACCTTGTCACAGTTCAGCAAGTAACATACGGTTGAGCATTAGACATCCCAGTTCATGAAAGTTCCTTGGCCATACCTACCACTGACAACTGGCTTTCACTTTTTAATCCCCAGCCTCCTTTCAACTTAATCTGCCATCTAGCTTTTACCTCTGTTCTCATTTCTAACTTCTTTCCAGACTTGAGCTTGCTCAACTCTTTCTTCTTAGATTATCTGTGCAAACCCAAGATCCTTTTTATATTGCTATAGAAAACAGTTAATTTTTTGAGCATCTATCTTATCCTTTATAAGAAATTTCTCATGTTATTCTTACAATGTGTCAAAGAAGGCATTGTTATCCACATTAATAGAGAAGTAAACTGAGGCTTGGATAAAGTGGGAGACACTTATAAGATCAGACGGTTAACTAATAGTAAAGAAATCCAGAACTTGAAACTAGGTTTGTCTCTACAAAGCCTATTTTGGTCTTTTACATACTCTCTTCATGATATACTTGCAGCATTTTTTCTAGTTACACCCTTTCCTCCAAATTTTACCTACTTTTATAGACTTACTTTGAAAGTCAAAGAAAGGAATAACTAAATTGTTAAAAGGAAGGAAAGTTTACATCCAGTTGGGGAAATATAAAGAAAATTCTTGAAAGAATAGTGGCATTTGTGTACATGGTAGAATGGATGTCTGTTTGATGTTCTTACCCTACTAGTTGTAAGGACAATCAAGATAGAGCTTATTTCTTACTATTTTGTTCATAAGTGTTAACACTAATGCTTTGAAAACAGAAGAACTCAAAAGCATTAAATGAAATTTTTAAAAAAAACAAAACAAGTTGTGATATAGACAAGCAAATATGTTGTGGGTAATATTGCTAATGAGGACAATTATTTTGTAGGATTTTAGGTTTGAGAAAAATCCTATCTGGTTGAAACATTCAAAAAAAAAAAACTTTATCAAGTAGTTGGAATTTAATGGGCAGATAGGACTCAGATATAGAGAGGAAAAAGCATTCTTTTGAGTGGAAAGCTTCATAGAAGAATACCCAGTGAGAAACCATCAAAGTTTGAACAGACTATTCATGAAAATGAACAGTTTGGGGTCAGATTATAGGTGTAGGCAGACTTCGTGAGGAAGGCTGTAATGTAAAAATGAGACAAAATTACACTGTCAATGACATTTAAGAGAAATCCTAGCAGAAAGGGACTAGTATTAACTAATGTTTATGGAGGCTTGCTATATGCCATGTGCTGGATCAAGCCCTTCATAGAGTATCCCATTCAGTCCTCACAATAGCCTTATGATCTAGACATTGTTATTATCCCCATTTTACAGATGAAGAAACTGAGGCTGAGGGTAAATTACTTGCCAGTAGCTTAGTGTGGTAGAATATGGATTTAAACTAAGACTGTGTGACATTACCCTTAGCCAATACACAACACTGCATCAGTGAAGAGTTCTGCTGCTGCCAGGGGGAGAGATGAAGGGCTATTGGTTGACTTGACTTCTATACATATATTGGTAAGGTTTGTTTTAAGTATTTAATAGTATTGCTAGTGAGTTGCAAATAAATGATAAGTGCACCCAAATGCCTAGCATGATCAGGGGAAGACAATTAAGTTGATCCATGCTCTCTACCGAACTGTTTGAATAACAGAAATAAAGAAAAGAAACCCTATGACAGAAATATATAGCAGCAGATGTCAGTGAAGTAGATGGCTGGCGCTGGCCTCCAGCTGTTTCCTTCATGGAGAAGATGCCTGATTGCTGAGGACTGTTGACACTCCTGTGGGCTTGCTCGCATGGTAGCACTTCCAGAGCTGGCCAGGCCCACAGCTGCAGAGGTCAGCCCTCAGGTCTCTGGATGATTCTGCCTGCTCTCCCTGTTTCTGCTGTGCTTGCACATTTACTTATTTGCATTTAAAGAAACATGATTTCTTTTTCTCATCCATGCTCCCAAGTGTCATAGTTAAGCTGTTAGTGGCTGTTTTAATTGTTTTTGCCTTCGTGGTGGCACTGGTGTGAAGAATGTTGTAATAATCCTTGAATTTTAATGGTTTCTCTGTTGGCGGAAGACTCAGGTTGTCAGTATCATACATTTATTTTCCTTAAGTAACGATTTGTAGAAATGTGCAATCTGGTACTATCATCTATTATTTTAGTGTGTGCTTTACAGAGTCTTCAAAGAGTTATATTTAATGCTTTCAACTGTGAAATTACCAAAGATTCGGGTAGAAATTCTATTTGATTAAATGTTGACAATCTCATACAACTTTTAAACTGTTCTTCTGCTAGTGTCAGTATTAAGTGTGTATTTGATGCCAATTGGCTAAACATATTCTTCTTAGTTTCTTCCTTTCCAGTATTATAGAAAATTTTTCTTCCCTATAATAAAAAGGAAGGCACCAAATATATATTTTTATGGAAATATAAAATCAATAGGTACATCATTAATTTTTGAACAATTAATTGTTTCATGGTTGGTATTTATGTTATCACATCTCTAACAATTACTCTGTCAATCTTGAACCTAAAATATTAGGTGGTATAATTAAAAGAACATTCAATTGGGAGCTCGAAGAGCTAAACTTCTGCTAGATTTTGAAAAGATCAGTCAGTTAAACTCTCTGAACTTCAATCTCTATATCTGTTTTTAAAAAAAAATGAAAGAGGAATGAAAACAGTCACTCTTGATAAAATTTTTCTAAGGCTGATCTTTTCATTATTTATTCCCTTTCTTTTTCCTGATTTTGTCCTATCTGTTACCACCTTTCTCATATTTTTTTCAATCTCTTCCTCTCCGTTGGATCCTTTGGACCAAGACTTTTCAACCTTGTCACATTTTGGACCTGATAATGCTGTGTTGTGGAGGAGCAGTCTTACTATTGCAGAATATTCAGCGTCATCCCTGCCATTATCTACTACATGCCGGTAGCATTCTCCAGTTGTGACGACCAAAAATGTCTCCACATGTTGTGAAGTGTATCTATGAGGAAGGCAAAATCACACTCAGTTGAGAAACACTGCTTTAGGATCAGCTTCCAAAAATGCTCAGATCTTTACTGTTTTTAATAATAATAATTTCCTTCCACTTGCTTCAGATGATCACACCATCTTTCTAACTTTGCAGATACCATTTCTCTAGAGAGTGGCTTGTGTCCATTGCCACTATTGCAAGCTTTACACTTGCTTTGCTTTTCTTGATTTCTGACTTCTGTTTTCCTGGAGGTTTACCAGTGACTTTTAAAAAGATCTCTCTTCTCGGTTAACACTTACCTCCTGTTTCCATCCTGTTTGCAGGATTTGACATTTGCTGACCCCAGTTCTCATTTTGGAATGCTCCAATATTTACTAACAAAGTGACCCTGGAAGTCATTTAATACTTAAGCCTCAGCCTCCTTATCTATAAAATGAAGAGAGTAATATAAACTAACCATATAAAATTGTTGTGAAGAATAAATGAGATATTGCCTATAAACTCTTTGTCAACAGTGTGCCTAGTACACAGTGGGTGGTCAACTTATTACCTGTTATAACACTATAAAAATATCTAATAGTTTAATTCAAAAATCAGTAATACTAAGAATTGGTAGTGGATCAAAGGAGACACTGATTAATTTTCCATATATGGGTAAAGTAACATTTCAACCATGTTTTCAAGGATGAATTTGTTTAGTCAGGTAAATATGGAAGAAAGAACATCTTAGATAGAATAGCATTTACCAAAATAGGAAACGCTGTGCTGTGTTTGGAAAACTACAAATTAATTCACCAATCCTAGAAAGTAGGATGAAAAATAAGAGAGGTGAATTTGAGGTGAGGCAACAGGAAGATGGCATTAAATGCCCAGTAAGGAGTTTGGACTTATTCTGTAGAGGATGGGGGAAGGATGCAAAAGTGACTTGAGTAAGTCTATTTCTTTTAAAGCTGGGGATGGAATGAAATATGGAAAGATCCAGTAAAAGGAGAGTTCAAAAATACAGGTGAAAATGAGAATGTAATGAAGCAAACTTTTGTCTAAGACACCAAGCTCAAGAGCAATGAAAGAGGGACAAATCTAGTCAAGAAGCTGTAGATGTTTGGATTAACTTATTAATTATCAGCAAATCACTAAATTCTACGTCTTGAGGGATAAGCACATTTTTTCTTTAAACAAACACTTGCAGTTTATTTGGAAAAGATAATCTGTGAACTTGGTACTAAGTGGCAATGAAAACTAATGATAGTCACTAATGCTTTTTGAGTACCTACCGCATGTTGGATGCTATGCCCAATTTATTGTTATTCCCATTAAAGATATGTAGAAATGAGCTCAGAGAGGTGCTAGGGTAGGGTGGGAATTCCACCCTTGGTCTCTTTGACTCTGAAGTCCTGTCCTTTCTTCTCAGTCTCCCTCTCTGTCTCTCTCTCACACAACAATTTACAAACCACAGTCAAAATCATTGCTACTCTTTCCTCTTTTTGTGGGTTCTGAGTCACATAGTGAGAAAACAAAACTGAATTCTTGCAGGAGTGCTGAATGAATCTCTGACAAATTTCCTTTGAAATCTCCTTTCTCTCCAGCCTTTATTTACCGTTGCTCCATTTTTTGCTATAAGAAGTGCTTTTCTTTGGATTCCTAGTCACCAGAGCCAGTAGAGAAATTCAATATCTGTGGGAGAGATCATTAATTGGACACATGGTACAATTTCTTTACTGTTCCCAGAAAATGGAATGATTTGTTAAAAAGTGTTGCAATTCTGCCTGGAGATAAAGTCACCAGATCAGAGGGCAGTGGCAAAAATTTACCTAATTTCCCCAATAAAGTAATGATAAAATCTCCATCAAAGAGAAAACCCAAAGAAACAAAACAACAGGCCATCTCTTGTTGCTGTATTTTGATGTTGTAAAGGACTCTTTTGTAAAACTGAAAACCTGAGGTGGCGGGTTCACTATCTCCCATTGCGACATGTGTTAGAGTAAATTTTGTAAATGATCAAAATGGCATTGTGTTAGTTTTGGTAATGCTGACTTCTCTAACAGCTAACCTTAAGTCTCAGCAGCTTAACACAAGAGTTTGTTTTTTGTAATTTTGTCTATTCCAGATAATCAGGGGTTGACAAACTATGGTCCATAGGTCAAATCTGGGTTGGCACCCAATTTTATTAAGTAAAATTTTACTGGAACATAGCCGTGATGTAATGTTGGGTTTTTGTTGTTGTTGTCTGTGGCTGTTTTTGTGCTATAACAGCAGAGTAGAGTAATTATAACAGACTGTGTGGCCTGAAATATTTACTGTCTGGTCCTTTATAGAAAGTTTTCTGACACTGGGTTATGGTGATTCAGGAAATCAGATTTATTTTTAGCTTGTGGTTTCATCACCCACCTCTAGCTAACCATCAGTGAAGGAGAAAATGGAGGATTGCATGAGAGACTTGTACCATTTCCACTCAGTTCTCTTGGTCAGAACTCAGTCGTATGGTGATACCTAATCTCTTGAAAGGCTAGGAAGTATAATCCAGCTGTGTGCCCAGAAATGGTTTGGTGAACTATTAGCCAGAATTTAGTTTGCCAGTGACTACTTACTTAGTCAGATGTTCAACATTTAGCAAAAAATTATCATATTGAAAATATTCTAAGGTGCCCAGAAGTGTCTTTCAGATTGTCAAAAAGTTGTCTTAAATTCTAAGGACTTGTCTTTAAGAGCAAAACGTTGAATGAGTGGAGGATCATAATCATATTCAAATTACTAAATGAACAGAAAGAAAATATCTTGTAGTTAAGTCTGCTTTTAAAAAACAGACCAGGCCCACCTACACATACGTATCATTAAAAAAAGCTCGCTGTGGTCTCAGGACGCCTCGGGATACTTCCCACTTTATGATTTTGCTAACCACCTTCAATTTCTCCTGTTCCAACCTGCCGATCCAAACTTACATCCTAAAAGCACCACTCTCCTGGGCCTGTGCCCTTGTTTCTATTTGCTTCAGTGCTCAGCTAGTAATGTTCTTCTCTTGCTGGACCTGGAAACTTTCCATCAAGCTGGGAGCCAGAAAGGCCAAGAGAGTGTCAGATCTGAATTCTCCAAGTGAAGTTTAAACTATCGGGCTGGAGTTGGGCGTCACAGCAGGAAGGAGGCATTTGCTGGCTTCTCAATGTCACGTGGGTGGCAGCATGGTTATGTGAAGGAGCATCTGCTCCCTTGGCCTGGAGACACCACGTAGCTTCTGTCGGCACGTTGCAAATTGGTTCCAAAGGGAACCTAGTGAGAAGGTATGAATGGGTCATTGGCAAACCCACCACTCGTATTGAGGGAAGCAACTCATAGTACAGTCCTTTCAGACCTCGGTAAGCAAATACAAAGAATGGTGCAAAAAACAACCTCTTTTTGAATGCTTGGTAAATTTCTAGTGACTTAATTGGTCTTTAGATTTTGTTGTGCAACTGGGATTGTCATCAAGTTTCTACTTCTCTTTGACGGTGTTTACTGTTTAGCTTTAACATGGATCAATTTCGACTGCTCACGTTTTAGACTCTAAAAAATACGCAAATAATACACATTTCTCTTTATTGCCCCCGAATGCTTACATTTTTAATCTTGCCATGCCTTTTTTTTTTTTTTTGACTTTTTGCTGAATTTCTATGGAGCGATATTTTTGCCAGAACCTTTTATGTTATTATTTTGACCCATATATTTCTTGGATTCTGTTTTACATTTCCTTTCCCCTCAAACCATCTGCTTTTTATAGCTGTTTCTTCCTTCCTTTGGCTGGCTTTTTGATATCCACACTTGTGTGTTGCCTTCTTCCACTGAGCACAAACTTTATCATCTCCAACAATGTGTTCTCTCTGCTCTTTTCCTCTGACTCAGGCCAGATCTAATGTATTCTAAAAGGTTGCCATGTCACAAGTGTAAATCCCTTCAGTTTCCACTTCTGTGTCTACATCATGGATCATAGGTGACTTTTCTTATCTTTATCAATCAGTCTGCCATCAATTATTTATTGTATACTTACCATCTACAAGGCGATGTGTGTGTATGTGTGTGTGTGTGCACGCACATGTATGTGTATGAAAGCTCACTTTAACATGATAGGCTTTATGGGAAATACACTTGCAACACCTGGGACTATTTTTAGGAATTTATTGTTTTTGGCAACATTAAGTTCCTGTTTAATATACCTAGAAATATCAGAAACAATTATAATTCAGATTTTTAAATATCATAACTTTTATTATGCATTTGGGATATGTTTTATTTCAAACAAGTTTTTTTCTTTTGTATCTTTTGTTCTTTTTTTAATTAATGTTTTGGAGGGAGGTAATTAGGTTTATTTATTCATTCATTTGTTTTTAATGGCGGTACTGGGTATTAAACCCAGAACCTCTTGCATGCTAAGCATGTACTCTGTCACTGAGCTATACCCTCCCCCTTCAAACAGGTTTATTCTTTCCAGTTGTGACCATTGAAAATGTCCCCAGACATTGCCTGTCCCCTGATGGAGGAGAAATTGCCCTCAGTTTAGAACCACTGATTTAAATTATTTTTCATTTGAAAAAAGGATTTAGTAGAACTTAAAAAAATGTGCAACATATAAGATTTCAAAGCACGTGCAAATAAAATAGGATTATAAGAAGAAAAGAACAATAGAATAAGATAAAGCTAGAAGAAAGGCTGCTGTATGAAGTTTGTGCTGTGATGTCTTGCATAGTTGCTAGAAGTCATCTAGACATTGGGATCTGAACTTTGGAGCTGCGAATACATAAGGGTTAAGCGAGTGATGTTGTACTTAGTGCCCAAAGCATGAGCTGTTATTTCCTTATGAAGTTTACATCTTTATCTGCTTCTAGATGTGCAAGAAATATTTCCTGGGGGCATACAGAAACATTGCTATGTAATTTAAATAACAATTTTGTTGATAACATTCTTATTACAGATTTTACTTACTGTTTTCTCCCCTTACCCCTACCTTCTATAAGGAAACATTAAAATTTTTAAAGAAATTATGAAGTCTGCATAGGGTAACCAGCTGTAGTGATTTTCCCAAAACTGTCCTCACTCTAGCACTGAAATTCTTATTTTGGGAATCTCTCAGTCCAGGGGCACCCTGGGGTACTGGGTCACCCTAATTCTGAACCAGATTTTCTTATTTTTCTCTTTAATTTTATTTCACTTTTGTCAAATTATTCTTATCTTATAGTAGTTGAAAATATATTTTAAACTTATCCATTTTAAAGTACAACCTCATTTCATTAAGGATTCGTTGTCAGATATGGGTAGCTCTCTAGTTCGATTTAACAGAACATGTCCTTTCTTGAATGACACTTATCCTAATTAGAAGTAGTTTTTCTGTGGAAGTGCTAGTTATTCAAAGAAGAATGATTCCTTTTTTCAAGGTTCAAATATTTACATCTGCTCCTTCCTTAGCCATACCATTGTAACTAGCGTTGGCAATAATGAATGTCCTGTTCTTTCCTTTTGTGCAAAAGACTCATAGGTGTCAATAAAACAAGCATACTTAGTTCCCTGAGTTCATCAGGTAGTTTCCAACATCAGTCCTACAGATCCTGAGTTGAATTTAGAGATATCTTGAGATTGGTTTGTTTTCTCTACACCGTCAAAAACTACACACAAAAACAAGACTTTCCTTTTGCTTCAGCAGCTTGCTTCTCCATAAGACAGACAGGATGTGGTCTGGGAGAAAGTCCACACTTTAACAATAGACCATTGACAAAATGTTTGGGAAGTACAAAGAGGGAGAGAGCATCTGTCTTCACCCCGAATTATCAGAGGCATTTGTGTGTGTGTGTGAGAATCTTAGGTTTCAGAAAAATGTTTTTTAAGGTCACGCATTCTCCCTCTCTGTTTTTATTGGATAAGGAAAGTTGCCTTCAAGATAACAGCACATTTTCAATTCAGGCGAGGATTTGCATCACCCTTTGTCTGGTTATCCCAGGCAGAAAATGAATTCCCTCGGGCACTAAACACATTTTGTTTAGCTATTCGGTATGGTCTGTGTGAAGCAAGCTGAGAGAATTAAAAGAATGAGAAGATAAGAATCCAGCTGAAAGATAACACTGCAGAGGTTTCAACAGGAAAGAAGTCCTTGTAGGCAGAGAGTGGCCCAGATGCTGACATTATCTGCAACTCATTCTGCATGAAATATGAGAAAAGATGCTACTGGAATTATGGGTATGACCACACTGGTATATCCCTTTCTCTTCCGCAGCCTTCATCGAATAAATAGTAATTACATTTTAATTACATTTAATATTTTAAGGAGTTGCAAGAACGTCTTTGACATCTCATCCCTGTGTTCATTCAGCTGCATTTGTAGCTAATTTCAGCTTCCAGAGGAAAGTTCTTCAATATACTACCCAATCACAATGTTGGCTTGGATGAACGTATCCAGTTGGTGCAGCTGCCATTAAATTGAAAGGAGAGATAGAGTGAGTTCCAACGTCTGCCTTGTCTTTTGCTTTCTTCCTTTCAAATGCAGTTGTGTAAAACTTTTGTTCAAATGTCTAACCACCTGGATCCTCTCATGGACGTGTCGCTGACTCTCTAGAGGACTTGGCAGTGGGCACTTCCTGTTGTGCAGCAGGCTTTCATTTACAGGACATCTGTAATACCACCACATGAATAGTCATAAGAGCAAAAAGAGCCTTCTAATAAACGTGGTAAAACTTCAGAGCACATTCTAGAGACAGGGGAAAGTGCCCCAAAGCAGATGTGATTTAAGATGAGTAAGACATAAGTCAAGGTGCCGGTCTTTTACTCTCTACCAGAAAACAACCCTTGGATTTCCTGGCAATGCAATTATGTAATGACTGTGGTTTCTTTCTGTAAACTGTGTCTCAGACAAGGAGGAAGAAGGCACCAAGTGGATTGTGTAACTTTATAAATAGAAACAGCCATGTTAAAATAACAGGACAGCTCTGAGTTAAGCCAGTGGATTTTGCTACTAGCTGCAAAGCTAGGTTACTGAATGAATATAAGATCCATTCTGTGGAATAATTTCTCAGGTTTGCCTAAACATGCTTAATGGGAAAAAAATCAGTGAGAAGTTCTTACCCTCCTTCCATTGTACTCCAAGTGTTTTAGTCAAAGTAAATCAAAACCTTTCTCTGCTGCAAATAGTCAAGTTGGAAACATACAGGAACTTTGTCCTCTACTACAAAAAAATAAATCATGAGCTCAGACCATTTTCAATACCACCATAATTTACTAAACACTTGGAACAGTTTATCCTGGGAGTGGCATAAAGCATCAAGAGATGCCTACCTTTTTATCTGTCGAGCAAAATGTAGGCTGTGTTTGCCATGTGTTCTGGGGCACTCAAGGATTTAAATTTCACTGCCGTCCTTTATTTTAGAGGGCAGAACCCAGGTAAACGGAGATAAATTTCCTTAAGAAAGACTGAAACCATCAGTCTTCTCAGCGTGATTCCATTCAATTCGATACATATTCCAAAAAAGAGGTTGTGCTGGGTTTGCCAGTTCACTGAGGTTTATAGATCATAAGTTTTGAATCTCTCAGGAATGATTGTATAATAGCAGTGTTTTCTTTGATTTTTGTGGCTATAAAAGTGATACTAGTCCTTCCTAGACACTGTTGACAAATTAATCTTCCCTAACACAGCTGGGAATCTTGGCATTCGTTCAAAGTTCTCCTTAATCTGATTGAAATGAAGCTTTTCATTTAAACTCTTACTTTAAGGAGGGACATATTTGATTCATGTTTGTATCCCCTGAGATCCTTCACACAATGTCTTGTGTGCAATAAGAATTTAAACATATTTGTTGAATTTTAAAAATTAATAATGATTTTTGTAAATTTTTTTGACCCATGATTTGCCTCATGGTGCCTTTGTTTCAAAAAGAGCTATCCTAGAACTTATTCATGATTGCTTGAGTATCAATATTGGTTCCACTACTTTGGTATATTTCTGCCATTTCAGTGATTCAAGGTCAAAATCTCCATAATTTTTACTTGAATATAGTGTACTAGTCCATCTTGAATGAATGGTTTCATATGTCTCTAAATCTGTCTCATCAAATGTAGAGTATGAATAGTGGAAGGGATAGTGGAGGGTCTTCTAATACAAGTACCTCTTTTTTGGACATTAGTAAAATTAAGACCCAGCAAATGGAAATGGACCATCTTAAGGCCAGATCATCTTAAAAAATGAATATACAAGTCATGACCTGAGTGTTCCATTTTTTGTTAACTATTATTTAGGTTACTCTAAGAAACTTGCTTGGGAAATGAATATGACTTTATCATCAAATCCAATACTCATTGTTTCATAGAAAGCCAGCCATAGCTTTGTGCTGGAGAATCAGTAAGGAGATGGAATATCCTCCAGGCATGGTTTAACTCCTAAAATAACCTTGGCATTCTTTGATTTCCTCATCAGCTAGAACATAATTGGTGAGGTCACTCTATTCAGTAACCATGGCCATGCTCTATCACCAGGGTAGGTTTATGGGTGTTAATACAGTTTTCCTTGTCTAGGGTGATATATGATCTGGACCATCCTGTAAGTAATCACAGGTCCATTGTAGTGTAGTAAATTCAACCAAGTGCATTGTAATATATACGTTTGACGTAAAGGGCTTTAAGATACACGACTTGTCTGGTGGATAAGATAATATAATTCAGTATTTTCTGTAACATACCTCTTCTTGCTCTCAAATCTCCATTTCTGCTGATGTTGGTAGAAAAGGAGATTGGTAAGGATGGGAGAAACCTAAATTAGACTCCTCCTTATTTGTTCATTTAGGAAAGCCTCCATTAGAATAAATATTTAGTAATTTGAGGGTCAGACTTTTTGTCAGTGCTGTTTTCCTTCCTCCATGAGGTTTCTCTCCTCTTTTCTCATTTACAGAATGCCATCATTTGCTAGATGGACACAGTGTGTTTAGGGAAGTTTGGTGTGTATTCAAGGTACCAGCAGATGGAGTGAGAATGACTCTCTTGGTTGCTTGCAACCATTGGAATCCTTGCTGTTCTGTGCGGCAATAGCCCCATACAGCTTGGTCCCTGGGCATGCAATGCCACTTTCTGCTAAGATTTGGGCATTAGGTCCTATGTGGACACCAGCCGCTGGTAACCATTGCCTCACTTCTGCATCTGCCTCAACCTAATACCAGCTCTCTTTGGGCACACTAGTCCTCTCTGCCCTTTTGCATACCCCCAGTGGGATAGACAGAAACTCTGGATTCACATACATCAGGAATGCTATCTCTAGCCCTATCTGCCTGACCCTGTCCAGCTGCCATTTCCCCTCTACTGGGGCTGTCAATATTGGCAAGGGGCACTCTGCATTTTAGCCCTCCCAGCCACCACATGGGAAGTGGATCACAAGTCCTCTAGCTGTCACCATGATCTTCAGCCTGTCTGGGAATTTTTCTTATCCAACTGTCCATCCTAGGACTACCCCCCAAGCTACGAGATTCTATCTCGAATCCTAATCCTAGTGGTGTCTTTCTTTAGACATACCCCTTCTGAATCTCCTTGCTTCTTTCCTGCTGTTTGAACTTTTTAAAATTCTCACCATCACATTTAGCCTCTCTGAAAATATCTCCCGCATCCTGTGCATTATGTTTTATACCACAACTCTGTGTTCTGGTTCTCAAGGGCTTTCATTTTGGTAGGTGAAAGGAGGTTTTTGCAATCTGGATAATACTTCCTCATTCAATGAATCCTAACTTTCGAGGCTGTTTTGTCATTTACAGTGTTAGTTTCAGGTGTACAGCAAAGCGATTCAGTTAACATATACATACATATAGATACTTTTTTCTTTTCAGATTCTTTTTCATAAAAGTATGCTATTTTAATATCTCAAAAATATACCCCCTCCTACATAAATACAATGAATATATATTATGATTTGGTGAAATTCACACCATACCATTTTTTTTTCTAGAATGTTGAAAACATATTCTAATTCTGGACTCAATGTCTATTATATACTTCATAAAAGACTACTAATAGTAGTTATTAATGAAAAACACTATTTGAGATATAAAATCAAATATATGTAATATATCAGCTACTCTTCAATATACACACATACACGTATATATTCATTTGCTAAAACATGCAGAATTACTCACTGTATAAAATAGAGATAATCTTATTTCTATTTTAAAAAATTAATGTCAACTTTATTTTACATGAAGTAAGACAGTGAAATTCTCACTTTAATGTCAGGCTCCTTCTACGTTAGCATGTTTGTTAGTTTGACAGGATCCTTCTAATGACCAGGCGTTAGGGTCTCACAAGATCTACCTGTTTTCTTATACTAAGGTAAAAGGGCCTCTCTGGAACTTCTGTTTCCTGATTCTAGTTCATTAATGTATCCTTTTATTCACTTATTTATTCAGCAGGCATCATATGAGTCCTGTCACATCCCAGACTTGATTAGGTTTCAGGGACACGGAGATGAATAAAAGCCCTGAGGATCTCAGAGCTGGCTTTGGGAAGCCAGCATACTAAAAGGCATGAGAGCTCATAGTCTTGTGAGGTGGAAGAAAAATTAAAATATTTCACCTTCTCGTCCTCCCTTCTGAGCAGAGGCCTTCAACTATTCCACATGTCATATGGGTTCTGGACTCTTTAACGCCCTGGCTCTTTTTCTTTAGATATGGCCTAATTAGTTACTGACATCTTTACATTGAAAAATTAACAGAAAGCAGTAGTTCATGATGTATTACCAGCAAACAGACTGGGTTTCATTAGTTCCTACAACTGGAAGGCAGCCCGTTTCTGCTGTTTCAGCCTAAACCAGCTTTATCGTCCTTTCGGCAGTGCTCATATTATTTGCAAATACTAAACGACTAGTCTTGAATTTGAATAAATCTGAATAAATCCCATAGATCTTATTCTTGTGATTATTTTTGACTCAAGTGTCCTCTGACATTTTCAGTTAATTTATGGATACACAACAAAATTGCTTGTCATTATAAACTGTTTTCCAAGAATATATCATCATGTAGGGCCATATTTGTTTTATATAAAGGTAAGTGAAAAGATTAAGATATAAAGTTTTTATGATGGTTGTAACCCAATTATGTGTCTGTGTGTCTCTATATGTGTGTTTGGATAATAACATGTAGTTTTAAACCCAGCTGTGCTAATTTCCAATTTTCTCACCAGTCATGTTAGTTATTCCTGCTATCTTTTCTTAATCTTTAAATTGAAAGGAATGCCACCAGAATCTTTTAAGTCTAGGAATCTATTACTTACAAATACTGATAAGTACATCCTTTGGGGTGTTCTCTAAAAATATTCAGTAGGTAATAGTATGTTAATCATCATTCTTTAATTGTATTTATCTAAATTTTTGTGAAATTATCCAACTGTTCTATTGTATAGCCTGAATTTCAGGGGGTTTTTTTTTGTTTGTTTGTTTGTTTTTTGCTAGAAGTAGTAAAATCATTATCAAAAATCTGCTAAAATTAAAATATCTACGTCTTTGTTATTCCCTTGATTTCCAACTTAGTAACTCTGTCACAAAATGAAAGAAGGTTATTTGATAGAATCTATTCTTAGTGAATCTATGCTATCCCTAAGGGGCATTACATTGTTTTTCACATTTCTCATAAGGTCTATGCCTAATGACTTCCTGATATACTATAAAAATTCTACATGGCGTTTAGCTCCTCTCATTACAAAGTGGGGTGTGGGACTCTGTTTACCCCCGTTTCGAATCTGGGCTGGCCTTGAAATTTACTTCTAGCAGTAGGATGTAGTTAAAGAGACACTGTAAGAAAGCTGAGTCTAGTAGTTTTCCCACTTGCTGCTCTTGATAACCCTAGGTGAGTAAGCCTGGGCTAGCCCAGTGGATACTGAATAGCACATGACCCAGGTCCCCAGCCAACAGCTCACTAATGCCAAACGCATGAATGAGTCATCAAGTACCAGCTCACTGCAGATACTGCATCAAGTACCGAAGGAACTGCTCAGCTGGGTTCAGCCCAAATTGTCAGCCTACAGTATCACGAGTTAAAAAATGGTTGTTGAGTCAATTCACTAAATTTTGGGCAATGTATTTTATAGCACATGTGAAGTGATACTGATGTGCACTGGATCATCATCATAATATCATAAAGTTTATTTCCATGTAAGTTTTATTATTAACATTTCTTTTTCCTATACTTTTTGGAATATTAATATTTTCACATTAATGTAATTTTCCAGAAATTTATTTTATCCTGCACATATGACATGGATTACAAAGGGATGCTTTGTAATTCTTTTTAGCAGTGGATATACATTAGGATGTTTTAGGTCCCTCCTGTTCTCTGTTAGGGAAAAATAGGGCTTGCAGATCTTGCAGTTCTATTCACTAGAGCATTATTTGTTCTTGTTACTGGTAGCTTTTAAGTCTGAGTATAAATACTAGTTTATGAAATGATAATGACAGGGTGAGATTAAGAGAAAATATTGATAAATTGCTCAGAAGTTATGAAAGCTGGCTGTTGGCATTTTCTGAGCCCTAAGGGCAATGTTGTCACACAGAAGGCCCACCCAAAATTTGTTTTATTCTCAAGTATAAAGATACACATTGGAAATCTAGATTTATTTCAATTAAGACTGAATTGGTTTAACTCAATCTCTTAATTAAGGTTTTTAGGTCCAAAATAATTGAAAAATATTCTCTTGGAAAATTTTATAGTGGAAAGAATATCACAGAGTTTTGAATTGATATAATAAAAAAAACATAAAATCTTTACTATTATTTTATAATTTGGAGGAATATATAACAGTAAAATATTAAGTTGAAAAGAAGAAAAATAGAGTTAATTATCTGCTCTCTTTTCTAAATAACATTAAATATTTGAACATCAGGGAGTGGCTTTGTAAAAAATCTTCCCCAGACATTATGGAATTATGCACTTTAAAATTTGAATAGTTTGAGTTGAAAATAAGAAATGATAGTTCCTGAAAATAAGATTGTACAGATCTTAAAGTGGATTTACATTTTTATACTTACTTTGGACAATGAAGGATAAGAATGATTGAATTCTGATTCTTTAGAGTTCAATTAGCATTATCAGATATTTAAAACTATTTTCTGGCTTTGCACTGAATACATCTTTAACTTTTATTTTAAACAAATGCATCCATTTTCATAATCTGAAAAATGAGATACTAATTAAGGGAAATTCAAACCTACATGTTTCTGATAAATTTGGGGAGGAATTCAAGCATGGAGGTTGGAACCAGACAGTTTTACATACAAATTCCAGCTCTGCCACTTACAAAGAGAGTATCCTTGAATATATCATTTAACCTCTCTGTGTTCCATATTTTTCATTTTTTGTTTTTTTTTTTCTAAAATGGAGATTGGAATATGACCTTCCTGGAATTTTTGTAAGGGTTAGATATCTTTTTACAGTGCCTGGAATAAATTAAGCCTTTAATAAATAAGAACTATTATTATATACTCTAAGATTTTGTTTCAGTTTTCTTTGACCATATGATAATTGTGCAAATTTATTTTTCAGTAGTGATGGTTGCATGGAATAGGAAATTTGCAACAAAAATTTTTCAAAAATATATTATAAGTCTCATTAATTCAGCAACTAAAATCAAAATATAATCAATTCTATTATCTTCAAATATTCAGCAATTCTTGTAATGATGGATTTTAAATGAAATAATTTTGATTTCTAATGGTTCCTTTTGTCTGAATTTTAAACCATTATCTTTAATTTTATATGACATTTCTTGGATTTTTTGAAGGATAAGAAAAAACAAAACAAAACAAGGTTTTGGAAAAAGTCTGTCTTGAATAATCTTTTCCTTAAAGTAGCTAATCATATTTAAGTGTTCTTGCAAAGAATGTAATTAAATACTTAGGTATAAAACCATGTCTTAAAACTGGGGATAATACAAATGTGTATTATGAAGATGTACTATTTAGATGGAAAATGATCCCAACCATGAAGTCTTATATTTACAATGCCATGGAGTTGGTTATGTTTTTATGACACAAAGTAGATGTTTTGTTATTGCTGTTTTGTTTGCTTATTTTTTAATTTTTATTTTTTAGTATCTTTGTAATGACAGAGACTACATGGGTGAACAAATTCACATTAGGTACCAAATGTTATCTATGCATTTTGCCAAGAAGAAAAATACATTTTGCATTTGAGACAAAATACAATCCATATTTATTTCATGGGTTTAGGAATTTCAAGGGGTCACTTCTATAGGAGAGTTCCAAGGGAGTTAGGAATCTGGCCTGTGAGTTTTACTTTTGGCAGTGGCTTCTGAAATAAAACACAATAGGTTATAATTTTTCAAAAAGTTATCCATCATTCACATTGTAAAGCACATGGCAATGTTTTAAGCTCTGGAGTATGGCTTGAAAAATTCACTATTCATGGGAGGTGGAAAACATGAAAAGAAAATGAAAATGGGAGGCAGGGGGTTTAGGGGGGATTGGGTTCCATGTGGAAGAATTTGACTCAAAATACATATGTTCCAGGAAATGTTTTGGGAGGACTGTGTTGTTAATTAAGATTTCCATAGGTTCAGCCATACCTCAGGTTCTCAGAAACATCATGTGCACGGCCACCATGTGCAAGTTAATATCTGAGACGCCAGCTGTTTACATACACAATTGATTTACCAGGAGAATTGGTGAGAAAGCAGCTCTGTTGAAGACAGATTGGGAACTCACAGCCATATTTTATTACCACTATCTCATTGTGGTTTTTCACACTGTGGGAATTCTGCTTCCAGAACTGGGGGAGCCTCTTTACTTTCATTTCAGTCTGACCACTTTTCTTCAGGGAAAGCAAAAGCTCACAAATCAAAAGTTTGCTCACGTTGAACCCCAGGAAAATATTTAAGAGGAAAACCCTGCTACATAAGCCTGCTTATCCATGTAACAATAGCCGCTCTACCCAAACCCAAACCAATCCAAACGAAATCTTACAAAATCTCATTAAGTGTACAACTGCATGTGCTGTGCTTAGCAGAGGAGTTGGCCTGGATAATTCTGTTATGGTTTCCTGCTGAGAGAGATGCAGACTTCTTTACCCCAATCTAGGATCATCAACCTTTGTGTTGATTGAGCAGCGTTACAAGTTGGCGGGTATTTCTTCTAGTGTTTTTTCGTAACAACTATAGAAAGTGTAGCTCTTTACTCTAGTTTTAGATGAGTAAGTGTGCACCTTTCACAATACAATGGTTTCAGTCACCCCATCCAAGAATGAGAAGTAGAAATCTTCACAACTGGTTGAGAACTCTCTTAAGTCTTTTAGAGAGGAGGATCAAATTTCAGTTTAGCTGATTTTTTTTTTAATTCATAACACTCTTACCATATCTTATTATACACATAACCTTTCCTTGGAATACAGTTATGTTCCCAAGTTGCAACACTAGAAATTACATTGTTAAGACCCTGGAAACTGTTATTGCAAATATGTCTCAGAAACAATTTACTACATAACTCCAGTCTTCAAATCATTCAGTTTTGTCTAAGAGAAATATGTAGTTCCTTGAGATATGTCTTTTGGCCCCCAGGGCAAAGGTTTATGACAGAGTTAGTAATTTTTCAGACTTAAGGAAAATCAGATGGGGCTCTCTTAGAAGAACATTTTTGGGTAATCACAAAGACGAAATTGATAACCTCTTTTGCTGTATCTCTCTGATATTCAAGAAAATATATTAAATGGTAACTTCGCCCTGAATTTGAACTCTGACATGCCTCATCATTCTTGTATTTCCCTTTTCCTTCTCTTGCTCACACTGTTGCCTTTTTCTTTATTTTTATACTTAATTCTATTTCATCATAAGTCGAATCAACTTCTACTAACAAGTGAAGCACATTGAAAATATTTCCCTGTTTATTAAAAAGAATGTGGTTGATCTACATGTACTGATAATGAATTAGACTCAAGATACGTTAAGTGGAAAAGGTAGAGTGCAGAACATGGTTGAGTAGGATGCTTCCATTTTTGTAATCAAATATACAAAATACATGTATATATTCATGTGTATTTTTATGAGCATATCAGCTCTGGAAGAATACATAAGAAAATAGTAATAATGATTGCCTCCAGGGAGGGAAGGGAAACTGAGAAGCTTGGAGCTCAAGGGTAGTAATGATCTTACTTTAGTTATGTATAACAATATAATATACACATAATTCTACACATATATACATACAATACATATGTACAAGTAAGTATATATGCACTTATGTATATAAAATTATACATATAAACATACAGACGCACATAGATATACACTTTGTATTTAAACTTCTATTATGCACATTATTTAAAATCAAAGAATATTAAAATGTTGCTGAGATATAAAAAAATAATTGCTAAATCCTTTTCATCCCTGAATTAGAAATAGCCATTTCCAAAATAGTACTACATGACAGCAGACAATCATGAGTATTCAAAACAAAACAGCAACCAAAAAAACACTTATGTTTATTTTTCAGGTTGCTAGACAATATTTCTCTTTTGGTAATATTTTCTGGGTATTGGGCATGCATTGTGATTATTCGATAAAGCATTGTTACTTTGGGTTTGGAATAATTGGCATCATTTTATCTGAATAAAATACAGCACTCCCAAGTCTGTATTTGACATTTAAATGGAATGAAGTTAGTTTTTACTGTCAAAATATGAGGTGCAGATGTGAGTGCCTAAAGTCATGTTTAAAATTGTAAATAGAGCTCCATAGGGGTTTCAAATTGAATGGGAGGGGATGCTGGCAGTGTCTCATACAATATGAATGGCAATGAACTTAGCATTTCAGTAATTCTGTCATGTTGCTTTAATTGGCCTGTAAAAGGGAAATAAAGGGCTTGGGGATCAAAACTTTTCTTTAAAGAATGGATAGATGTGATCATTTTGGTCTGAGTGATTTGGCTATATGGTACAATATTTATTTGATGTATGTTTGTGAAGAAATGACGAAGTCACATTTGAAAGCAGAGCATTGGTCAATCCCACTCATTCTTTTCCTGATCACAGAGACATTTGTTTCTAGGCATTGATGTGCTATAACCATGGTTGTCTCTTATGTAGTAGAAATAAAATTAGCAAGTGATTGCAAAATCATATAGCCCTGTGGTATTTACAGGGTCATGATTGATTAAAATATTTCTTGGCTTAAAAAATAGAAACTCAAATTTTATTTCTTTTTTTTTTCTGTCATTTTGTGTGGATGATTATATGCATTCATCTGCATGAAACTTTTTTACTTAACTAAGACTAACAATAAGTTTTGTGACTTTTTGTCCAGTTTTGTTATCATATAGTATTGGTCATGATTAGAGGGGACAATATTTAATGGGTTCAAGTCATAGCATTTACATTCTGGTCAAATGCTAAGAAATCTGGAGTGATGGTCTAATGAAACCAGCTTGTATGTCCTCTTAAGAGCTCATTAAGAAATGCTTCAACATTGCAAGTGGACTTCATATTGTATCCTGATAAAAAGCAGATAGTTAAATAACAAATGAAATATGATCCCCTGAACCCCCCGGATATTTACAACCTGCTACATAAGCAATAGGATGCTGTCGACTGAAATAAATGCACAACCTAAAAGTTGAGAGTTATGTTTTATTTGGTAGACATTTTTGAGGACTCGAACCCCTTCGAGCCCGGGGTTACAGCCTCTCAGATCGCTCTGAGGGACTGCTCCGAAGAGGTAGCGGAGGAGCTAGGATATATAGGAGCTTTACAACAAAGACCAGGTAGTTGGAACAGTAAAGATTATTTGTTAACTAAAGAAAACCAGGCATCTCAAGTTAAACAATTTAATGCTTTTCTATGTATGGGAGGAAGCAAACATTTGGGCTCACTGAATTCATTCCTTTGACAAGCACCTAGCTATCTAGGGCCAGTATCCTGTCCTTTCTTATTCTGAGTCCCCTCAGAGTGCACCACTGTGAGTGGCTGCAGAGGCTGGGCTGCAGGCTTGTCTTCACTGGGGGGGTGGGGGCAGCCGCTGATGACTTGATGGCTTCAGCATTCTTTGTTCACTGATATGGTTTGCAGTATTTTTGTTCACAATGCCTAAGATGGATTTTCTAGTACCTCTGGCCAGATATCATGGAAGACAGTTTGGCTTTAAACTGTTGAGATTGGGGAGGGGTTAAATTATGGGGGAAAAAAAATTCAGAAATCTTAGAAGAGACAATAAAACTTCTGAAATCTTAAATAATTTTCCTTAAGTATGTTTGTTGGTCTATATTCTATGACATATTATGTTTAAATTCCATTATTCTACAAATGAAGTTTATTATTTTGAGCCATTAGAAAAATAGTCACTCCTTTCCAAGGCTAATATCAATGTGAATAAACATTATGTAGGATTTCAGTCATTTTTTATTAATTGATACAAATTGTTGGTCAAAGAGTAATTTAAAATATACAGTCAAAGGTCAAGAAGGAATTCCATACACAAAAAAGGTACATTTCTGCTGTCTCATTTCTGAAATGTTTTCCAATTTTTCCAGTGGATAATGTTCTGATGATTGTTGTTTTAAATAATAGGCAAATACAGCTCTTCTGAGGTTTCTCCAGATGTGGGATACACATTAAAATGAATTGTTTCTATTCATGGGTCTATGGAGGAGGACTGAATAAAGTAACAGTCTATTAATTTTCTTTTTTGTATCATTAAAATAATGTTTTTTAAATGCTTTCAAGTTAAGTGTATAGAAAAGAGCAGTTCATCAGTTGTCCCCAAAGAGCCTTCTGAACAAAGGAAAATTTGATGTGACATTTTAATTACCTAAAGTTTAATGATAAAGATAATGAGGTTTCTTGCCTTCCTTGAATCAGTTCTGCTTGTCAGCAAGATGAATTTGTTTCCAGTTTTGTAATGCCAAAGGGTTTTGGGGGGAGGTGAACAGAAAGTTGGCGAATCAACGGAAAGTGATGCTGAATTCGCTCTGGCCAGCCTGGGGAATCTGTTGAATAATTTGAGTGTTTACTTTGGCTTGATTTTCTGTTTTGAGATGGAACCAAACAAGAAAATGTATTAAATTCATAATCTTTCCTGTAATCCTTCCTAGCAAGGTCCAATGAGGGTACCAAGCAAATGATAACAAAAAAAAATTATTTTAAAAAGACAGCATCATTATTCTCCTTTTGTTTGAATCCATCAAATAAATGAAAGCCCACAGGGAAAGTATGGTTTCATTGGTGGCGATATGTGACCTTTTTAAAAAACATTATTTTGAGTAAATGATGCCTTATCTAATGTTTCCATATGAATCAGGCAGGACTTTCTTGGATGAAGCAGCTATTTATTTTAGGAATTGAATGGGGACAGGATGAAGGAGGATACTGTCACACTCAATTTCGAAGGTCATGAAACCTTCACCTTCCTTTTTCTCTCATCTTAAAAAGAGAAAGAAAGAAAAAAAAACAGGGCTAAAGTATTCCATTTCTTTATTTCTATCATATTAAACACTGCATGTTACCATTCTGAGCTCCCTTTCTTCTTGGTTAATGAAAACTCTGTGCCAGTGACTTGATGAACTGTATGCATATTCTTAAGGAACTGACATCTTGAAAATCTTTGTTAAATCATTTGCAGCTGCTCATACCAAATAGGACAGGTTTCTATTTAAAATGGAAGGGCTGGAGTGCCAACTGTCCAAATACTGGGGGAAAGAAGTGCAGAGTGTAAACAAATAACAATTCTGCTAAAGAAGGTAGATCAGAATACACACTTGTTTGACAAAGTTAACTTTCAGTTTATTTATCTAAGGATTGTTAAACTGAATCATCTATATTTAAAGTCATGAAGCTCAGTTCTCTTTAGCAGATGTCAGGAGAGATGTTGGGAAGACAGTATGACTTCCGGTTAAATTTTTACAAACCACCTAGCTATTTTTTTTTTCATCACTTCATATTCCCTTATTTATAGTCACTATTTGGTAGACAACTTTTTGAAGTCTTTATAATTAAGTATTTTAACTATTTTTTTTCTCAAATAAGTAATAGCATAAGTTACTCTACTGATTGTTTTAGCAAGATACTTTAAAAATCTATTGGTTTGGATCATGACATGTCTAAGTCTTCAGTTTTCTTTTTGCCATGTTTGCATTCCCCACTGTCACAAGTGTGTAAGGGATTTATTTAGTTAGCAATGTTCCTATAGTCTTAAATTATCTTTTTTGGATGAAAAAGTTAGAATGGACTACATAGGGAAATAAATTTCTCTAACCGGAGAGTCATGTTTTAAGGCTACAATGAGTATATGACAGATCTTTGAAAGTAGGGAAATTTAGAGCTAAGACTAAAATGATTACTTAAAGTTTTCTCACAATTCAATGTGTTTCTGTTCGTTTGTTTATAGTAATTGGGCTATTAAATCAGAGGACACGGACAGGAAACAAAAATCATAAGGGAGTCATTCAGGGCAATCAAGTGACTAGTAAAAGATCCCCAAATTCTCAAACATATATATTTCAGTGTATCTGTAACTGTAAAAATATGCCTCTTATGGCAGATATTGTAATATAAATGGGGGTAGGACTGATGCACATTTTTGGTACATCTTAGAAAATACCTAAATACATAGATTCATTTAAATGCTGTGATTAGAGCTTGTCTCACTTGATTTTCACTTTCATCCTGCTGTAGCTTGTTCATGCACCCCTTGTTTATATCTTCTTTTTCTTTCTTTTTTCAGTCTTTTACTGGGTTCCACCAAATTATGCTTTCCCTGTCCTTATCTGTCCCTCACCTTCTCAGAAGTAGGGCTCAATGGTTTGCAGATGTATTGTAAGTGTAATAGTGAAATTTGTTTAAGCATACCTCGTTACAACATGGCTTTTTTTTCATAGCGAGTAATTCTTATTTTAACTACCTTTAAAAGTATCACATGTACACTGATACATGTTCACTGCAAGAATTTTCCTTGTGCAACAGAGGGGAGGAACTTGCTCACAAATGTCAGTCTACATAGTGAGCATTTATAAAGCTTTGATGCAGAACTGTATTCCAGTGGAGTCTCTGCTCACCTGTTAAGCACCCCTTTCCTATCTAAAATTCCCTCTGTCCATCCACCATGTGTCATGTTACCATTTTTTTATTTCTTTCTTGGTATGTACTTCAATCTGTAATTCTTTTATTCATTGTTTTTTGTTTTGTTTTGTTTCATTTTGTTATGTTTTAGAATTATGGACCATGAGGGAAGAGGCCTTACCTGCCTTATTCTTTTTCACCCTGGGCCCCTCTGTGTCTTGAGTAGTGTCTTACACAAAGTTGGTGCTCAGTACGTATCCATTCAAATGATAAGTGAAAGAATGAATGAGTGAGCTAACCCCAGGAAGAACCCTACAGAGGTTCAGTGTTTACTGTTCTCCAGGACCAGCCTGCTGGCATCAGACACATTTTATGATTTATTTTGATTTATTGTGGGCATTACGTGCATCATTATAAAATCTATGAGAAAGGCACTTATATTATCCTAATGAGGTGACTTTAGATGAAATGTGAATAGTTGGTAAGGAAACGTGAGATGTGTTTATTTACATTAGCTTCTTTTTTAAAACTAGATGTTTGAACTAAAACATATTTACAGTTAAAAACTCTTTTGTATTTCATTTAGATGACTCTGTAGGTTTTCATCCTATTTTTATTTAATATTGATTCAGTTTGAAATGGGAGGAAAAACTGGTCTGTGAATTGTTTCTACTGAACAAGAAAGAATAGATTCTCCCCTCTAGTCTCATAATGTCCATAAGGACACTGAATATTTCTTTTTTTTTTTCCAACAAACATAATAGAACTTGTTTTTGTTTTCTAATTTTCTTATTATTACAAGCACATTTTCCAAGGGAGATTTTGAGGCTCTTTGGAACTATGATTATCTTTGCAATATAAGAAAAAATATTCATTAGTGTTTGACCCTTTATAATGTATTTAGTAACTGCTGTTGATAGTAGTAATTAAAAAAATTAGTTCTGTTTAAATGTTCTATGTATTATAATTTAAGGAAATGATGTTAAGAGTAGTATTGAGGGATTTTTATAAGTTTTAAGATAATGTATTTAATAACAAACAAACAATGAATGAACAAAGCTTTTACTGTATATCTTTCTCCAATGTGAAACAGATAATTGCTTCTCTTATCCTATATGCATATTTTTATCATTCTAATCTGTTTGCTTAGTAACTACTGTGAAACAAACTTTGTCACTTCTTCCTTTTCCCTAAGCTTTGAGATCCCTTAGTTTGAGCCTGGTAGGTAATCAGTATATACTTTTTTTTTAATGCATGAAAAAATATTTTTTTTTCATGCATGAAAATAATGCTATTAATGTTGTTCCCATTGACCTCAGATAATGGGGGTTTGTCTGACTGCCACCAAAACAATGTGATAGCATTTTTCCATTATTTGTTTACTAAATACATTTTAATAAGAGTAATTCATAAAGTTCTAAGCATATGGTTTGAAACCAGATTTTAACTTTAAAAAAGTAAAAATCCAAATGCAGGAGAAAAAAATGACTCTTGAGCACAGTTATATTCATGCTGAATGGTCAACTTGGATAAATATGAATAGTCTAGAGGAATTATGTGGATGTTAGAATATAATTTTCCTATATGCTGTTGGAGAATTGAGGTTGTATACATAAGGTTTAAGTTTAATTAGAATGGTTTTGAGGGTTTATACAGTGTTACTGGATGCAAGAAGGGAGGGCTTTTTTTCCTATTTTTCCTTTTTTGCTGAAGTATATATGACATGCCATGTTATACTTCACATGAACAACGTAGGATTTTGACATTTGTATACATTGTGAAATGATCACCACAATAAGTTTGGTTACCATTTGTCACCATACAAAGTTAATACAATATTACTGACGGTATTCCCCGTCCTTTACATTACATCCTCACGAGTTACTTATTTTAGAAGTGAAAGTTTGTAGAAATAGGACTTTGTAAAAATAATTTGGTGCACTAGGAACAAGTCAGCTCAAGTGACTGCTTGCTCATGCAGATTCCCAGGCTCCCTGGGCTGTGCCGCCCTAGAGGTACTTCGCTTTGGTTCAGAGAAGCCAGAGAGTCCAGCAGCCACAGGAGGCCGAACCAGACATTTTCTTCAGTCCCACATCAAGACCAATAACTCAGATTTTGTGCAGTTTAATTATAATCATAGGAGAATTTTGAGAAGGGACTTCAGACAGATTTACTCTGTTGGTTAGTTATTAGAAGTGTACCATTTGATTAAGATTTAAAATCTCAGAAGTTTGAGGCACAGGAGGTATACATCTGCTCTGAAGTCTCCTTGAAAAACTCAGTAAGCAATTTGAATAGCTCATTTAGTAGTTTTAAGAGGAAAGAAATCCAGGTTGGGAGGGTATAGCTCAAGTGGTAGAGCACATGTTCAGCATGCACAAGGTCCTGGGTTCAATCCCCAGTTACTCCTCTAAAACTAAATAAATAAATTAACCTAATTAACCCCCCCATCAAATAAATAAATAAATAAATAAAAGAAGAAGGTTTAAAAAAAATTAAAAGAAAGAAAATAAAAAGAAAGAAATCCTGATAATATCCAGTCAGAGCATTGGTCTACAGCTAAATTCTCCCATCAAATAACAAGAAACATACATCTCCAAAGAAGATAAATTCTTAGAAATCTCTCATCTAAACTTAGCCTCCTCTTCAGTGTAACCAAATAAAATTATGAAAGATATATTGTTCTTTAGAAAATGCAAATAACTTGGTGAGGATTAAACTAGTAACATGACAGTCAAGCAATAAATTTAGCAGTTTAAAAGGAAGCATGTATTTAGACATGATAAATGCAAATATTCAAGGTGGAGGTGATAAAGCCCAAGATACATAATTACTATTACTCTTTTTTCTTCTTGACCAGTATATACCTTATGATGTTGATTTTCTGTAATCTTTCTCTCTATAAGAATATTTGGCATTTCTGAGCTGAAATGCATATACAGGGCTTAAGTACATTTAAAACATATATAAGAATTGTTATTAAAATATAGGCTAGCATATCAAATTCTAAGAGTTATTGTTTAAAGTAAGTGAAATTAAAATTTAGCTCAGCCTAATAGTTACAGGAAGATGAGTGTTGAATGACCCTTAAAAAATAAAGAATAGATGGGTATGAAGAAAGGACTGGAATGCATGATGTGCTTTCAAACAGAATCAGAGATATAGAATGTTCTAGACAGTGGGGATAAAATGTGAACGTTTTCAAGTATGGCAGGCAGGCTGTCCCTAGAGCTGTGACCCTGAACCCTTGAGCAGACCCAACGGTGTAATAAAAACTAGACGGCTTAAATAATTTGTTCAAGTAATCCTAGTATAGTAAAAAAAAATATCCTTTCCAGGTAATAAAGCCAAAGGTGCTGTGTGACCCCACCCCTCAGGCCCCAAACAGTATGCAAAGAGTTCTGGACCACCCGGACCTGGTCGATTGCAGGGTGCCGAGGCCACCCAAGTATGGATGTGTCATGTCTAGGTAAGGCACTGAGGGAGACTAGACAGTGGAGTCTGCTCACCCCAGATGCTGCCCCTTATCTCAGGCTCTGCATTGGGGATTTTCTTGTTCTATTGTAAACCAGTATTTGTCATTTTCTTCCAGTCTTCAAACTTGGTAGTTGGCTCTAACTCATAGTTATTAGGAAGAATGTGGAAGAATAGATAGCACATTGGGATCACTGGATTACTGTGTGGAGAAAAACAGAGCCAAGGGAGATGGTCTGTGACTAAAAATAGGTACTCCTAAATAATCTCAGCTCTTGCATGCAGTCTGGTGAATTTACATAATTGTATGGGAGCCTTAAACATCACTGTCTGAAAGCTACCCTTACAGAGCTGTACACTGCATTTAAAATGATTATTTAAGAAGAGTAAGATTGCCCTGCTCGACAGCCGGGAATGCAAGTTTTCATTAATCTGGTGGAAATGAGGTCAAGTGGAAAGAGTCTGGATTTTGGGCAGGGCTGATTCAGTTCTAAGGTTTGCCCCTTATCAGCCTTGTGACCTTGGACAAATTGCCTAACCATTCTAAGCCTCAATTTCCCAGGTGTAATAGGATTCCATTAAATAATGATAGAAAGTTCTTGACAGATAGTAAGTAAATCCCCTATTTGGGGAAATAAATGTCAAATAAAAACAACTTTGTGTTGAAAAATATGGTAGTGATCATGTTTTTTGTGAAACTGATTATCAAATGCAGTGACATATTGTACCCATGATCATTTATTGAGTAAATGAAAATGTGTCTTAATTGATGTGGTCCTGATCATGTCAGCCATTTTGGACATGGCGTGCCCCTGCCTCCTCAGGAATTCTGGAAGTGCTGGTTCTGTTTGGAGCTTTCTTCTCTTGCTGGTAACCTGGTTAATTCTTACTCAATGTTCAGATTTAAGCTCAAACTTTACTTCCTCAGGGCCAATTTCCTTGACCACCTGCCTCCAGCATCCAACTGAGATTAGTTTCCTTTGCTTTCTGCTCTCTTTTGATATTATTCCTTTCATTCAAAGCCCTTATCTCAAATTTTAATAATACATTTGTTAGTTTATTTGTTAAATATATATTTTCCCACTAGGCCACAAGCTTTATGGGGACCAAACCTGTGATTTTTTTTTTTTTTTTTTGCCATCAGTATATTTCTGGGCATATACTATTTGATGGATGAATGAATGAATGAATGTGTGATGTGCATTCAATTCTGTTTTGCATATATTTGTATTGACTAGGATATAAGTGAATACCTGTATTGTCTTTTGTTGTTACTTTAATCAAGTTTTATGTCTATGACAATTTACCAAGAAACTATCAAAATTTGTTATTGCAAAATCATATATAGAAATATAATGTATAAACTTTTTTAATAATCATCACATCTCTAAATTCAGACAAGAATATCGAGGGACCAGATGACTATATCTTAGGTGATCAGTAAGTCAGAATAAAGACTAGAAAATTGGAACATTTTCTTTTTATTAGTGAGACATTTAAGAATGAAAATCAGGGAGAAATATTGGATCTGAAAATGAAATTGTGTCAAGTCGATGAGTCAGTCATGGTGCTTCTGTTACAAATGCTGGAGAACATGTGGATGGGGAACCTGGCATATACTGGGAAAGGACAGGAAGTAAGCAGAGTAAGGAAAAATAACCAGTGTTTCAGAAGAAGTGGGTAGAGGAAGGGAGACCGTGGATGCCTGGCAAGAAGAATTTCATCCACGAGGATCTTAAAAATCAAACTGAGAACCGGAGAGGGTGTAAACTGAATTCTGAAAAGCACCAGTTATTTTTCATGAAATTCAAGGGTATTTATCACCCTCAGCTTAAAAGCAAGGTGAAAGGCCACGTGAATGAACATTGCTTCCTTTTTGCCATTTTCACCATTGCTTCACCGAGGATGCTGCTCTACCCGTAGGGTTTCCTATAAGCAGGGGTTAAGAAATATGCATATGGGCATGTACTTGCACACACAGCCACACACACGAGAGAAGGATGAACTAATCCAGCACAGGAAAGTAACTGGCCCGTGACAGAGTGTATTTATGTTAGTTTTTGCTCTTGAATCTAATTATTTACAAAGATATTGAAAATTGTATATGCTCAATTTACTCGTTAGTAGCTTATAGTCAATTTAAACACGTGAAACACATTTTAATACAGATCTAAGTGGATAGAATCTTAGACAAGAGATAACTTCTATAAATCAGCATATAAGTAGAGAATAAACTTTATTGAAAATTGCCTTTGAGATTTTCCTGAATTCAAGAATAGCACACCTGATACTTTTGTGTACTATGCTAGATTGCAATTCATTGGTTAAGTCTTTTTTTTTCCTTGAGCATGGGTGTAAATGGCCATTTCTTTAATTGAACATAATATAAGGTAAACTTATGTTTAAGACCAGCTAATATGAAAAATTAAAAGTAAATGACATACATGATGCTAAGTAAAGTGGTCTCTGTGTTAACTTTACGTATACTGTCATTTCATTCTAAGTGCTAAATTTCTGAAAAATAGCAGCATTCTAAGAATGAGGGTAACAGTTAGTGGAGATGCGTACATTAGAGCTGAGGGTGCACCCTGAAATGTTGGTCTTTGAGGAAAGACCACAGTCTTGGGAAAGAGACCTCAGACTCAGGAAAGCTCTGGTTGGAGATTCTAGGACCCAAGGCCGAGTCCTAGGACAGGACCACTCGTTAATGTCAATCCTGGGGAACCAAGAAAGTGTACAGTAGAGGCACAACTACTGATGAAAGTCGATTGAAGCATTTCGTTTGTTTCAGGCTGAGGTCTTGGCCACTGCATCTTAAATCATGCTTGCCAAATATTACTCTTTTCATAATCTTTTTACCTCTAAATATGTGATTATGGCTCTGACTTTTACCAGTGTGGAGCTGTTTATTATACCATTTTTCTTTTTCTTTTGTGTTGAGTAAATATATGCTCATTTCAGAGAATTTGAAAAATATAGATAAAATTTTTAAAAACCTCTAACCCCATTTCTCAGATATTACTTTTTAAATATAGTAATTACCTTTAGTTTTAATATATATGAAAATATGCATGTTGTACATAACTTATCCTTTTGAACTAATGTGTCTTATATATTTCCCCATAGTCATACAAAGGAATTTGATTTTTAATGACTGAAAGTAACCCTTCCACAGGTCTGTTAAAATTTATCCCAATACATACTTAGTATTTAATGTTTTTGTTGTGTAATTTTTGTTTGCAGATTTTTATAATGTCATAGCAAAGAACCATGACTTTTTTCTCAGTTTAGAGTAAATATTCAGAAGAGCAAATGGTGTTAACATTTTAAAATATATATATTATATTGTATCTTAGCATGTCATATTCTATTATATGAAATTTCTAAATATTTTATCAATTTGTTCTTTCAATAGCAGTGTTTTTATATTTCTCTATAAATTAGCTGATAGCATTATTTTTAATCTTTGCAAGTGGGTTGGGTAGATTTTAAAAACACCGATGTTTATTTGCAGTGTATTAATTACTAGTGAAAGCTTGCACATGTGTACGTTATAAAGTTTGCAATCTCTCAGAATGGGCTTATATACTATAATTACCATTTAGGAGTTCCATTGGCATGAGTTACAAAAGCCCGTGATTCTTTAGATTTTTGATCTCTAAAAATGAGGTTCATAATACCTACTTCACTATGTAATAATAGTGAATAAATGCATTAAGCATCCAGGGGCACCTGTCTTTTTTTTTTAATATTTTTTATTGATTTATAATCATTTTACAATGTTGTGTCAAATTCCAGTGTTCAGCACAATTTTTCAGTCATTCATGGACATATACACACTCATTGTCACATTTTTTTCTCTCTGAGTTATCATAACATTTTGTGTATATTTCCCTGTGCTATACCTGTCTTGATAAACAATTACTTCATTCTCCTTACTCTCTATAAATCTGGTTACTCTGTTTGACATTAACAGCTTCCATGATAAATGTACAAAAATACACATTAGAAGAAATTAACCAGAGTTGCACAAGAAATGTATATTTCATTATAGGAAGAATATATTTATTTAAACTTTATAAATAACTAGCTATTTGGCAAGAAAACTTAAGACTTTACATTGTCAAAGTCTTTAGCCGCCACCAATAGAGGTGAAAGGGAGGTCTTGGTCATTTGTTTGTTGGTTTTTATAGAGAAGAAACATTTTAAAAGTGTATTTTCTCCAGAAATATGTTTTGGGAAAAGTCCCTTTTTCCTCAAACTGCCAACAGACTATAAACATTTAAACTGCTATTTTTTGAACACTCCATACACGATTGCTCAAAACGTTTGTGGTCACTGTTACTTTTAGCTATTTACATGGCTCATGTCTGTATTTCATATAACCTTCTGCTCAAATGACACTTCTTCGAAAGATCTTCTCTGACTATACTTCTCAAGAAAACACCTTGTCACTCCTTATCTTGCTATCCTTCTTGTTCTGCTTGATAAGTGACAGCACTTATTAATACATAATAATGATCAATTAAGTTTCCAACTGGAATGTTAGTTCTGTGAGCTAACACTCTTGTGTTCTCAGTTTCTAAAACATCCTCTAGTACCTAGGCACAATAAATTTTAATTCAGTGAATTTATCAATGAATGAATAAATTGAATCTAGTAATAATGAGAAAAAGAGTTCTCGTTTGTGGGATTTGATTAAATCGACAGTATTTTGACTATATCCTCGCTCATATGAATGATGTATTTATTGACTACAAGTATTTAGGCTGTGTGTAAATTACATGGTAGGTGATACATTGCAAACACATTATTAATGAGCAGTCTGTAAGATTCTTTGTCTCCATTTGTGTGTTCCTCTATCAGTAGGCCATAGTCGTTTCCTCCTTGCCTTTGTATCTTTTGAGAAAAATATCACATATTGGAGAAGCACTTAGCATTTCAGGTTCTTTATCTTTTTCCAAGGCATAGGGTAGAGTGAGAAATGATAACTGTGAGTGTTATTATTGATATTTCCATCAAAATTCTAAAATAAATCATGTAGATATGGAAATAAATGTGGAAATGCAATTGGTCTGTTTCCATCACTATTTTCTGGCCACAGTCTAAGAAACTGACATAGCCAGGAGTAGCCCAAGCAGACATTCTGACTAAAAGTATTATGGTATCCTGAATGAGATCCTGGAATAGGGGGTAAAAAGGCACTAATTAAAAACTAAGGGAATAAGAATGAAATATGGATTTTAGTTAATAATAATGTATTGACACTAATTCATTGAATGTGACAAATACACCATAGTGATGTAAGATGTTAATGATAGAGGAAATTCGGTGCTGGCTATATGGGAAGTCTCTGTACTATCTTCTCAGTTTTCTATGCCTAAAACTGTTCTAAAAAACTGTCTATTAAAAAGAAAACGGTAATGTGGTCTGATTAAGAGGTCTCTGGTGGGTGGAGCTTAGATATTCTGGTTATATTTGTTTTACTTGAATTGTATAGTGGTTTTTAGAGAATAACTAGATGCTTTTAGCACGGTGCCCTGAAGCAGCTCCAAGTCTTGAGAAAGAGTAGCTCTGAGTATTTCTGCAATCTCAGAATCGCCATCAATTTAGTAAAACTTTAGAAGGAGGAAATAAATGTTTATAGTGCCAAATTATTATGGGATGTACCCCCATTTTCAAAAAATTAAGTTATGAAAAAGCAAGTCTTACCATAAGTATGATAAGAAGGATGATGATGCTGGATGGATGGAGTATTTCTGGAATCTCATCTTTTTTGTTGGAAAAGTCTGTATTTGTGGATATAACATCTACCATGGCGAGTATATCATGTCAAATGTGTCATTTGCGATAAGGAAAAGGAGTCTAACCAATTAATTATCTCATCATTGTTCCTGAAAATATGAGCTTATCCTTATTATATAGGGTAGGGGAAAATAATTAAAATATTAAACTTTTTCTAAGAGTTAGTGTTTTATTATAGTGATGTGTCATTAGGTTCCTCAATTTATGTCAGAGTCACGGAGTTTGAAAGGCCCTTATATTTCAGCGGCCTCATTATACAAATGATCAGTCTGAAGTCTGCAAAGACGACATAGTTTGCCAAAGCTTTCACCACTATTTATGTTTTTTTGGTAGCTATATATATGTATGTGCCTCTTTATTTCAGAAAAAAGCAGTGCACAGCAATACCTTGTGCAGAGTAAGTGCTCAATAAACGCATGCATGTTTGTTGTATGATAAATATCTGCATAGAAATCAAAGTTCTGGTGGTCATAAAAGAAAGTGCCTTTTCTTCTTCCAGGTTGTATCTGCCCCAGAGGAGTATTTCTGTGAATCAAAATTTTTAAGAGTATGCTTGGATCTTCAGTTGAAAGTGATTTCTAATATTCATTCTAAATTTCTCTCTCTATGCTCATCTCTTTCCCTTAGTTTCTCACTTGAGTAGTTAATAATCTATTAACAAGCACTTAAATAAGTTGGAGTGGTCACATTCCTAAAAGAACATCACTGAATTAATTAACTTGCTTGCAATTTGAGTCATTCTCTAACTGTCCTGTTGCTTAAGGCTGATTTTAATCCACAGGGAGACATAGCTTGAGCTCCATGATCTTTCTTACCTTCTTGACAGTGGGAGCAACTAAACCTTTCCATTGAAGATTATTTCTTTTTAAACAGATAATACAATTCTTTCTGGCAATTCCTCCTCCTGGTTGAAAGTGACATCATGTATCTATTTACCTGAGCCAGATATCTATTCTTAATTTCTGGTATCAAATCAGTCACCAGATCCTGCTTATTTCATGTCTTAAATATTTCTTTAATCCCTCCCTCCCCCATCTATCTCTTTTATCACTGTCCTGGTATCAATCATTGTGATCGCTCATCTGCAATCTGTAAAGTCACCTTGTCTGATGGTCCCAGTCCAGTTTTACTGCCTCCCAAACAATCTTTCAACTGATGCCTGAGAAATGTCAGTTTGATCATACTATTTCCATGTGAATGCTCCCTATTGCCACGGGGCGCAGTTCCGTCTGCCCAGCACGGTGTACATAAAAGCCATAATCCAGTCCCTGCTTTCATTTACAGCCTCATTTCTCTGCTCTAGTAACACTGAATGGCTTTTGCTTACACAACCTGCTGTTCAGTGGTTCAGGGTTTTTGTGTGTGTTTGTTTGTTTGTTTGTTTGTTTTAATTCCCTGGTTCCTTTGAACATCTGTATCCTCCCCACTATCATTTTAATGCATGTGCCTCCTAGACTTAGTGTATTATATTGATTTATATTCTGCTTCTTTTAGTCGAACACAGACCAAAAGTCCCTCAAGTATAGTACTATGCTTTATTCATATTTTTAATGTATATAATTTGTTTCCATTTGACAATATCGCAAATTGGCCTTGGATGCCATTTAAGCATTTTGTCACCCCTGGACAACTGGTTGCTGAAGTCTTCATGCTCAAAGACATGGTTATATCCCACACTTTTTCTGATGTTCTTGTTATTAACTATTGTAGCTTGCTGAATAAAAGTTGCTTAATTTGATACATTCTTAATGTCATTTCCTTCATCATTCTAAAATTAGAGGTACTTTAATTCTTTTTTTCTTCTTAAATAAATACCTAAAACAGTGTCTACCACATAGCCAACTCTCCATAAGTAATTACTAGGCTGGAATGAGCTATATAATTGTGGTCCTAGTCTAGTGTTGCCTTTTGACATGATTTATAACTCTACCGCTTGACTTCAGTCACCATAGTCAATTTAAAATGTCTTTGTATGAAATTTTTCAATTGTTTTCATTTAGTATGGTGTGGATTACAAGCTTTTTGAGAAAGGAGGATTCTTTTCTAGTCTGAGTTTTGACAACAGTTTTCCATGCTAATTAGATAAACAATTATTTTAGGTTCCAGTTACAATGTTAGATGCTAAGAATACAATTTTGACCTTGCCTTAAAGATAGTCTCATTCTCAAGAAACAGATGCATCCCTCACAGTGATGTCCCATCATAAGTGCATTTAATTTAGAAAATTTTATTCATAGGAGCTGGTAAGAGAGGGAGAAAATGGGAGTAGATATTGAGAGAAAATAATTTGAATGCTATGGAAAATTCAGCCCATCATTCCATTTAGTTCTACCCTTGGGTGCTCATGAGATAGAAGAGTTGAATTTCTTCTTGGTTTCAATTTCCATACAACGGTATAGACTTGTATGCTTAAAACTATACATCTTCTACTTGAGGGGAAACTGAAGTATTTTTCAAGGGAAAATTTGAGTGTGAGTAATGTGTGACTTACAGGTAACTTTAGAACCAGTATCCAGGGAAAGACTGTACCTTGTTTAGGGATATAGTCAAGTTTTATCAAAATTTGTATTGATTTGTGTGATTATGAAATGCTGGTTTTCTCCACTAGATTATAAGTCTGATGATAACAGAGATCATATCTACTTTGCTCACTCATATATCATTTGCATTTAGCAAAATGCCCAAAACTTAATAGCAGCTTAATGAATATTTATTGGAAGGACTAGAGGAGTTACTACATATTAATGTGATTTTCTCCTTTGATAGAATTATTTAGATATTTGCAATGCCTTTGAGATCTTTAATTCTGAATTCATTTTTCTGTAAATGTAAATTATCCTTTTTTGGAGTATTATATTAATCAATATGTATTATTTAATTTAATTTTAAAATGAACAATAAACTTTAAGAGAAATAAAACAGCTCATTTCATCTTAGAAAAATGATGAAGTTTAAAAGGAACATCCTTTTGGGTCGTATGATGGTTAATTTTATGTGTCACCTTGATTATGTCACAGGTGCCCAGACATTTGGTCAAACATGACTCTGAGTGTGACTGTGAGGGTGTTTATGGGTGAGATGGCATCTGGACTGGTAGACGGAGTAAAGATACCCTCCTAATGTAGATGTGCCTCATCCACTCAATTGAAGACCTGAAAAGAACAAGAAGGCTGAGTCCTTGAGCTGGGACATCAGTATTTTCCTGCCCTTGGTCTGGAACTTACCTCTTTGGTCCTCCTGGTTCTCAGGCCTTTGGATTCCAACTGGAATTATACAACCCATTCTCCTGGATCTCCAGCTTGCCAAATGCACACCTTGGGACTTCCCAGTCCCAGGTATACATCGTGCGTGTGTGTGTGTGTGTTCTGTCTCCCTGAGGAACCCTGACTAATACAGGTGGATTTATCTAGGATTAAATTTTAAATGCTGGACAATTCATGGTAAACGCAACTATTTTAACTAACCGTAATTATTTCAACGATAACACAGCAAATATTCTTTTGCTCTGTGACAATGTTATACTGAACTCAGAAAATCATGTTATATTGAACTTAAAGAGCCTTTTCATTAATTTTAATTACCCTTAGTTACAGTTCAGGATTAATGACTGTCGAATTGTTGAAACACCGTGGTAATTAGAGATGTACGTGAACCCAGAACTTTGGGTTCTTCTTAATCTCATTTCTAAGTACGATTTGTATCTTTAGGGTGGAAGAAAATTCTAGTCCTCACATGAGCATAAGAAAATATGTCCAATAGTTACAGCATTCATCTGCATTTGGTAACTTCGGGATATACAAAGAACTTCTATTATAAATTTGGACTCTGTGAGTCTATGCAGTAGTTACCACTCTTGTCCTGTGTCTGTCTGAAGCTTGGCTAGTTACTCAAAACTAAAACCAAACCCATACGAATACGAGAAAAACCTAAGAATTAGAACATAATCTTTGAATTTTATCTTACGTTAGTCTCATAAGTCTTCACTTTACAGATTCTAATTCTAAACAAATTATAATTCATATTTAATCAAATTTGAGCTCTTGGTTAAATTTTTTTGATGAATGACTTTGCTGAGAACTTTGCTATTTGCAGCCTATTTTTTTTCAGCTTTTGCCTGGATTTTATTTATTTTTTTTAACTTTTTTTATTGATTTATAATCATTTTACAATGTTGTGTCAAATTCCAGTGTAGAGCACAATTTTTCAGTTATACATGAAAATGTGTATATTCATTGTTACATTTTTTTTCTCTGTGAGCTACCATAAGATCTTGTATATATTTCCCTGTGCTATACAGTATAATCTTGTTTATCTATTCTATAATTTTGAAATCCCAGACTCACAGACATAGAATATAAACTTGTGGTTTGCAGCCTATTTTGATTTCTTTAACTTTAAAGAAATTAGGAAGTAAAGAAATACAATAATTTTTATCCCCTAGCTCATATCTACTTCATATTTGGTCATCCATGGTTGAAATTAGCAAAGCATGTCTATATTTTACCTTTACTTTTTAATTTTGAGAACAGCTTTTATGCTTTGATATTTATACAAAACCTCAGAGGGTAAATAGCGTGCTCTATGTTGACTTAGAGAAATATCCTTAAATCTCAATATAACAACTGTAAGATTATATATAGTATAAAGTATGCAGATGACTTTTTGCACCAAGTAGGTATTCCACAATGTGACTGTGTCCCTAAGTGTCTTAAACAGCTATCTGTAAACTCTGTAGGAAAGCTTCAAGTTCTTCTGAAAGTGACTTCAAGTCACATCAACATCTGAAATGCCTATAATGTTTCAGACTCTAGTTCAAAGGGAGGGAGTCGTGCCCAATATTCTAATATAATAAATGATTTAATAATTTAGACCCAAGATAGTTCTCCGAAGCAGCCTGTGGTTAGTGAAATATTTTCCGTTCTTTCTTCTCTTAAGCAAGATTATCCTATTTTATAAGTAAGTCTGCCTGTTAATTTAATGCTCATGATGAAATGTTAGAACTTTTCCTTGGTATTTCTGCTACAAAAATTGGGAAGTGAAACAAACTGAAATAACAAAATAACTGAAATCAAATATATTTTCCTAGTAATTTAGGTATGGTATTCTTTATCTATGCTGTGATTCAGTATAAATGTATTACCAAAGATTATATTGATACCAACTTAGTAAATGTTGTGTGGTGAGAATTTTTTTTCATATTATGTTGAACTTAAAATATTCTGTAAAGTGCTTTTGTTTCTCATCTCCATTGATGTTCTTAAGAGACAGATATATATATGTCATCTGTTTGGGGTAATGGCAGTCGTGTTTCTCTTACTCTCAAGTCTAGATACAGGCATACTTTGGAGACACCGAAGGTTTGGGTTCAGAACACTGAAATAAAGCAAATATTGCAACGATGCAAGTCATAACGTTTTTGGTTTCCTAGTACGTATGAAAGTTATGTTTACACTATACTGTAGTCTGTTAAGTGTGCAGTAGCATTATGTCTAAAAAAAAAAACTACCTGCTTCAATTAAAAATATTTTATTGCAAAAAAATGCTAGCCATTATCTAAGACTTCAGTGAGTCATAATCTTTTTGCAGTAGGAACATCAGAGATCATTGATCAGCGATCACCGATTACAGATACAGTAATAATGAAAAAGTTTGAAATATTGTGAGAATTACCAAAATGTGACACAGAGACGTGAAGTGAGCAAACACTATTGTGAAAATATCACTGATAGACTTGCTTAACACAGGTTTGCCACAAACTTTCTTATCATCAAAAACTTAGTATCTGCAAAGCACAATAAAGCAAAACAGAATAAAATTTTTTTTCCCAAAACTCTTTAACAAATTTCCAGTCCTATTATTTGTGGCTTATTACATTTCTGAAACGGTAACAACCTAAGTTCAGTGACTTACTATGATGTGCTGTGTCATGTAAATCACAGCTAGCAACTTAACAAATGCTTGTTAATTGAAACAATTTGAGTTGCAAGACTTATGCACAACTCCAAAAGCCAGCAGCCATAGAAATGGCACTGGACCCCTGCTTTTCGGTCTAATATGCTTCTGTTAACACTGTGCTGCCTTCCAGAGACAAGCCATTCATCCTAAGTGCACTGGTCCTGTGTCCATTTATTTTCCTTCACGGGAATGGTGTCATTGATTCCATCAGTTTCTCCCCTTTGCTGCTCTGTGACTAACAGCCTTGCAGGTATAATTCCTCATCTACTAGTCTAGCAGAAGCCTTTGTGGAGGCTAGTCATCCACTCTGTCACTTTTATGAGTTTAAAGGAATTGACCTACACAAAAATTTCTCAAATGCATCTGACCATGGAACACTTTTATAATTATAATTTTTGTTATATTGTGATATTAACAAGATACTCAATAATAGGGAGGAATAATTCAAACTAACATTAGAGTAGAAGGCAAAAATACTCTTATAAATTAGTTACTTAATAAATTATGAAAACATGACATATTTAATGTGCAGTCAAGATAATAAAGTTGTAAGCCCATGTCATAGCGTATAATCACTGAGGAGAAGCGTTTAATACAAAGGTGTGTTGAAGAATTCTACCTATATCTTCTTGCTGATGGAAAATTATTTCTTTATGATGCTCATCAAAGCTTCCCCTTGAAGTTCATAGAGGAGGCAAGCTGTAGAATCCAACTCTCTGGATTTACTTTCAACTTCACCATTTATTACCTGCATGATTTTGAGAAAATTATTGAAATCTGATAAGTCCCATTTTCTTTATCAGAAAATGAGAATAATAGTGAGAAAATAGTGAAACAGAAAATAGAAAAATAGTGAGGTATGAAGTGCTTAATACAGTACCTGGTAAAAAGTAATGAATATGCGTTAGCTCTTAATAAAGGAAAAGGAGAGACAGGTAATGATTATTTGGTAGGTAACTAACTTTGATATTAGTTAAGTAAGGGGAAAGTATAAGTGATGAGGAGTTTCTTGATAATCATCCAGCGCCATTGATAGACAACTATTAATATCTCAATGGATGTTAGTTTCCTGAAGAACAGGGCTTAGCATGCACTCTGCCACTGAGCTATACCCACCCACCACCCTCAGAAAAGGTCTATAAATATAAAATCAGAATCAGAGGCTAACATAAAGGAACTAAGGAAGGAAATTTGATATGTTTAAGAACCTCAGGAATGAGCTAAATAACTAACTACCCCTTGCCTCATGCTATACATCTTCTGGTGTCAACGTTTATGGAGGTTCCCTTCTACCAGATTAAACATTTCCTTAGGAGTTTACTGTTCCATCAGACTTTCTCTGCTGCTAAATATGACGCTTTTCCTCAAGCATTAAATTCAACAGTAATTGTTTTTAAAAAAGAAAAAAAAAGAAACGATGCAGTTGAAGTCCATAATGCAGTATATTTATATTAGAGTTGAACTGCTCTGAGTACTTCTATGGACATAGTCGTATAAGTATGTTTATTAAAAGTGAATTGATAAAATTAATCTGTTAATGTAAGAAACATCAGATTAGCAATCTGAGAAAAAATGGAGGCGAGGGGATTGAAAACTTGGAATTGTGTAGGCATGTTTAATCTAACTTTCAGAGGTTAAGATTTGGTCCAAGACAAAATTAGAGGTTCAGGGTCATAGAGTTAGTTGGCAAGAATGATACCTTGTTCCAATAAAGCTTTGCAATCAAACCTTTCAATCAGAATTTTCCAGTGGTATTTAAAGCAGAGTGAGTTTGTCAAAGCTGGAGAAGTATCTTCAGGATGCTCTAAGAACTTCCTTTACATTGTTGATAGTGAAATGAAAACTCTGTGATTATAATATCGCTCTCCTAGTTGCTGTCTTGTTACACTAATGTGTTCTAAAAAGTACACAGACAGCTGCCTATTTTCTGCAGAAACTCCAGGGGTGTCATAGGACAGCTTGTTTTTGCCCATCTGTGCAGCTGGCTTTCTCTAACTCCCTGACACTTACCTGTTTCCTCTTTCAAATGTGTGATTTGCTCTCCTAGATCTCAGAACTTGAGCTCCCCTCCCCACTCCCGACTTCCAGAAACTATAGCAGCTTGACTTTGGTTTGTTGACTTTGGAACTTTGCCCAGCACTTTCCTAGATGTTTTTTCCAGTTGACTAACTCCACAGTGCTGTCACCGCCCTCCCAGCATGACAATTATGAACATAACCTAGAAAGGTTTCTATCTCTAAAATAAGATTCAAAACAGTTTATAAGCCAAGATAAAAGTTAGGGGAAATATACCTCTGTTATAGATCTCTGAATCTTGCTCTAAGTGATACTTCATGTTAATATAAAAAAAAAACCTCAGTAATTTGGGTTTGAAAAACAATAAGCTACTGATAGTGAAGCAGGCTTGCTTATGAGGAAAAAAAAAAAAACCAATTCTTGGGATTTCATTATTTTAACCAACCTCACCAGGTGCAGCTAGCAGACCCAGAGAGGACTAGCTAGTATCCAGCATAGGAATTATACGATGAAAGAAATGCGTTTGGGGACCAGACAAGAAGGGTAAATGTGTGAAAAGGGCTGATTATATGAACAACAGGTAATGGTGAGGAGAATGGGTTAACTGAAAAGTACAGCTTCCATATGAAAGAGACAGCTCTCCCTCACTATCGAAATGCATGAATTGGGGCCTCGTGCAGCCAGATCGTCCCATTTCTCAAAAGAAGCCAGAAATCTGAAACAGTCTGAGTTTTAAAAACTAGCTAAAATCTTTTTTAAAACACTGTGCTTGTCTAACAAAGCATCTTTGGAGGGCCTGATCCAGTCGACTACCTCTGCTCTCAAGATATTTCTCAAGTATTTCAATTTTTTTTTGACACAAAATGCCTTACCTTACAGGAGTCACTTATTAAAATATTAGCAAATTAGGGCACATTTGAAAGAGATATGAGATGATGGGGTCTGACAGAAGAGAGATAAGGAAAGGACAGCATTGTTTCTTGAAAGATATGTATTTTCTCAGCTTCCTCCAATGGTGGCCTTGCGGGGCTAGGACCCTGGTGATGGGGTACAATGAAGGGACCAGGGATGTCAAATGAGAACAGAGTAATAGGACGAAAAAGTGGAAAGTCAACAGAGACTTGCTAGTTTGTCTGGGACTGACCTGATTTTAAGAACATATTTTAAAAAGAAGGTGTGTGTGGGTGTGTGTGTGTGTGTGTGTGTGTGTGTGTGTGTGTGTGTGTGTGTACATGTATTTTGTGGGAAGGAGGAAAGAAAAGAATAGTAGACTGTGGATGATACAATGTTCAAAACTTGCCGGTCAATTATTTCATGATAAACAGTAAAGGGAACACTTTTTGAATCTTGGACAGGCTAGTGAATAAAAAACTTAGGTTTTACTCTCCAAATACAAGGTAAGTATTTTGATTAGAACCTGCCTATCTATTATTTGGCTCTGACTCTTATGTTGTTAATGTTCTCAGTAGTTCTATTCTCCGTACAGAATTTGGCTCCTGAGCTTTGTATAAAATATAGAAGTTTAATATTTTCTTAAATATATAAAAGTGTCTCCTTTAAGTAGGCATCATGATTCTGTTTCAAATCTGCCTTCCTTTCATGTTACTCCACCCTATACCAATATATATATATATATATACACACACACATTTTAAAAAGTTCTGTCTGGAAACATTTACACAAATGTTCCTTTTTAAACAAAATACACAGATCTGATAGGAGGAGTCATGTTTCCCACTCCTTTGCAAAGAGCTCATATAAAAGTATAAATTATGATTTATAACCACTGTGAGTGGGATTTGATTTGATTCTGAACTTTCGTGGCCATTTGGTTTGTCTTTTGATCTATTTCCAGTTGAAAAAAAATTTCTTTAATGCTATTTTTAGGACGATGGAAATCTGTCATAAAACTGAGCAAGTGGTGCTAATGTTAGAAAATTAATGAAGGAAGTGACATATAGTCTTAAGGTTGCACTTTTAATTTTAATTTTATCATCATTTCTGATATCAGTAACCGAGATCTTTTTCAGAATTACTACAGCCCCATCCATTCTCTAATTTGCCAGGCCACAAAATTCATCTAAAAGATTGACTGTGAACCTCTGGATTCACTGTAGGTAGATATAAGTGTAGTTCATGGATCTGCTGCACTTTAAACATTAATGTAACAAAACAGTACTGCTAAAGGATTCCAAAAGAACGCTCTTGACTCCGAGTCTCTGTTTTCTATTAGAAATTCATTTCATTGTACTGTTTGCCAGGCTCTCTCAGATACTGGAAATAGATAGATGAATACGACCCACCTATTACAAAGTCAAAAATGTAAAGAGGATTGGCAGATAATACACATGACTGATATGGGAAAAGTACACAGTGTAATACAACTTGGTTTAAATTTGTTTTCTCAGTTTTGACAAACAGAGGTATGGAAACTCATTTCTCTATCAGCAAAATCAACATAACAATTGCATGATGAATAGGAAGGAGTCTCTGCCTCTGTTGGGGATTTACTTGGTGGTGAAGAGGACTGCTGGGGATTGGAAAGGACATGCCTCCTCTAAAGGGGTAACTTTCCCTCCGCTCCAGTGTTAATTGATATTTGACAGGTATAAGATGCCAACTGTCTTAGAATTTTAACAGGAACAGAAAACCCAATCTTTATGTGAAATCTTCTACTTTTTAATTGTAGATTTTAAATTGTGTGGTCCAAAATAAAGCAAAGCTTTATGTAGATCATGGCCTGCTGGAGGCCAGTGAACAGCCACAGGAGACCCATGTCAAACAGGTTCTCAAGTTGCTTCCACACCAGTACCTCACTGGTTAAAGTGTGGACCAGTGGTAAAAGGATCACCTGTGTCTCTTGTGAGTTTGTTAAAAATGTCAACTCTTGGGCTCTGCCCTAGATCTCCTGAAATATAATCTGCATCTCAACAAGTCCCACGTGATTAATAGGCTCATAACTATTTGACAAGCTCTGGTCTAGGAAGATATCCAAAAGAAAAAATTGATTTTTCTCTAGAAGTCGTGATTTTGAATTCTTGTCCCTTCCCTTTGTCTTCTTCTTGTGCTTCTCCTATACCCACTGGCCACTTTTATTGATTCTTGGTCTCCACTATCTGTGAATATGAGTCTTCTGAAACATTACAGGGTATTTCAGTAAACGACTAATGCATACTATCACCGCACCTCATCCTTTAACTTAATAGGAGGTTTAAGTATTTACTGGTGTTTTCCATGTCATCCAGGAGCTCTGACCTCATTCTTTATCACCCTTTCTTGCCATTTTGCCTCATCTCTACTCTCTCAAATTTATTTTACTCAAAATCTAAGTGGTCTTTCCTTAGCTAGACCTTAGTTACATCTCTGTTGACTTCAAGTTCCCATTACTTTGTTGCAGCAATTGAATTGCAAGCTTGTAGGCTGTCCTGGGCTTAGTACTGATCTGCCTGCTGTGGTTCCTTCTTCTGCTTTCTTTCAGCATGAGCTGTACCAATAGTCTCCATCAGCCAATTCTAAGCTCCTATTTTGTCCTGTTCTTCTTTTATATTGTCATTCGGGGGTGTACTGGGGCTGGTTGACAGGTGTGTGCAGGTGTATGTATGTATAATATGTCTCTGTTCTTTGGTATTTATGTTGTTCAAAGCATTGTGGGAATTGTGCAGTTCTAATGAGGTCTCAAGAGAGAACACCCATGTACATATTTTCTTATGGATTCTACACTCATTGAGCTCAACTTCCAGTCTCACAAACCTTTGTTTTTTTATAGCTGTGTCTCCAAGTCATCCACGTCTCAGCTGACCTAATACTGAAACAGCTCATCAATAATTTGTATTATAAGTACCTATTTTTTATTTGGCATTCCATTGCTTTTGAAATTTATGTTGCATTTATTTCTTATAACTACCATTACAGATTAGGTATCTTTGTATTTCCATTTCACAGAAGAGAATATGATGATTATGGAAATTAGCTAAGCAGACTAAGACCATACACACTTGAACAAACACTGCATTTCTGGCCGTTGGTGCTTTTTTGGAATCATGTCATATCACATATTCTCTGGCAAGCATGATAAAGGAATGTCCTTATAATCCATTTGCATTTCATTTCATCTCTCACAAACTAGTCAGACTGAATGAATATGTTTCCGTCCTGTTAAATACATAGCTAAATATAACAAAGTGTAAAGTCATCAGAACTTGCTGACAAATCATATATAGACTATAAATGGATGAGGGAAGTCAAAGACACCGCTGAGAGTTTAGAACGACCAGTTGGAAGGATAAAATTGCTGGGAAATGAGATGGGGAAGAATGCAGGAGGAGCCAGTTTGGGTGAGATAGGTATCAAAACAGTCAATTTTTGAAATGTTAAGTTTGAGATGTATACTAGGATTCTTCAGAGAAATAGAATATTATATATATGTATATATTTTACATATAATATAAGTAGAGATTTATTATTTATTCTAAGGTATTTGCTGACAATATTCTGGAGGCTGAAAAACTCCACTATCTGCTATCTAAAGCTGGAGATCCAGGAAATCTAGTAGTGTAGTCAAGGGCCTGAGAATCAGAGAGCTGACAGTGTAGATTCCAGTCCAGGTCTGAAGGCCTGAGAACCAGGAGTGCTAAGGGCAGGAGAAGATCGAGCAATCAGGCAGGGAACCAGTTCAACCTTCCTCTGCCTTTTCATTCCATTCAGGCCCTCCATGGCTTGGATGTTGACCACTCACATTGGGGAGGGCCAGTAGTTGACTCCGTTCATCAATTCAAATGCTAATCTCTTTGAAACACCTTCACACTCACACTCAGAAATAATGTTTTACTAGAAATCTGGGGATCTTGTGGCCATGTTAGGTTGACACAAAATTAACCATTACAAGATGCTGTTTGGATATCCAAGGAGAGATAGTGGGTTGGAAGTTGAATTTATGTTTCTGGAATAGGGGAAGAGATGATAACTGTAGTTAATAACTTTGGAGTTAATAATATACAGGTAGTATCTAAAGTCATGAATCTTGATGAAATCTCCAAAGAAAAGAGTGTAAATTGAGAAGAGAAGAGGTTTGACTACTGACACTGGTGGAACATCAATGTTTTAGGGTCAGGGACACGCAGAAAAAAAAAATGTGGAGATCAAGCAGGAGCAGTCAGGGAGGCAGGAGGAAAACCTAGAGGATGTGGTGTCCTGGAAGCCACATGATGAAGGGGTTCAGGGAGGAGAGAATGATCAACTCCATCAAATGCCACTGGTATGTCATGTGTATAAGAACAACAACAACAAAAAAAATGGCCTGTGAGTTTAACATCCAGAAGTCATTATTGAACTTGACAAAGACAGTGTACAGGGAGGTTGGAAGATGGGGTCATAAAATGCAATGGACAGAGTTTTATAAGGATGAGATTCTTGGGGAGCAGCATAATCTGTCCAGGGCCTCTTGAGGAGACATACAAACTGATTATTCCTGAAGACATCATGTGAGTTTTGGAGCAGTGAAGAGTATAGTCTAAAATTTAAATGATATCTGGATCATACAATGAAGCATATTTTACATGTTTGAATTTTTAAAGTTTGTCTTTTTTTCCAAATAAACTGTTGATTCACTAGCTACAAAATACTCGTAAGTCAACTTCTGTTTCTTATGTCTCTTTTCCTTCTGTCTGTTCTAACATTTCCTCTGCTATGTACAAATTGCCCTCCGTTTCTTTGGCTGTCTTCTTGAAATCTTAACACTTTTCTTTCCTTCACCTCCAAACCTGTTAAATAGACTTCTCAAGAGAAGGAATGGATTTATTGTTCTAGAATTTCTTGTACATTGGAATCACATTTAATTCTTCCCGGAAGGTTGGTCCTGGTGTATGCCTCTTTGCTTCTTTATGGAGGGAGAACTTCGCCATTTTATTGCTTTATTTATTTGATCTTGTTTAATATGCTGTCCTTAACTCTTACGGCATAGTCATCTTGAGGGCAAGAGAAGGCACAGATTCTGAACATGAAGGAAATTTTTCACAGGTTATGTCAGCAATTATAAAGTCCACCTCCGTTGAATGTGGAAAATGAAGCTCACCTAGAAATTGCTCGCTCTGCATCACCCCCCAGATCTGGATTATTTTTGCCGTAGTTCTTCTTTCTTTGGTTCTCTGAATTAACCATCAGTTATTGTTTCAGATATAGCCCTCTTCTCTGCTTCATCTTCAGACTGAGTTGTTGCCATCTTTTCTACCAGTCTCAGCTGAGCTACCCTAGCTCCTTAGAGAGGAAGCCTCTCTTCTTTCATTTCTGTTTGGGGTCTCTGGGCTTGTTTGAAGATGTGGCTCTGAAATTATCCAGTAATGTCTTTCTGAGTGGGACATAGAAGTGCCCTCTGGGTTTAGCGATCATTGTCCACTGTATGAGTATACATAGCATGCTTATGGAAGAAGAGATGTAGTAAATGATTTCCTCATAATTGTCTTTACTTGTATTTCTCTCTCTGAAACAAGTTGACTTCTATTCTTATTTTTTTTTATTTCTGGAGTTACATTTTAGTTTTTATATGTTGTTTTTAAAAACTATCTCCAGACACTTTAGATATATTATTGATGGTGGAATTTCTTTGAATTATCTCCCCTATTTAATCATCTCTAATTAAGATGCTGCTATACCTGAAATTGGTTTCTAGATTGATCTCACTCACTGTGTGAATTGGTCAGTCCCACTAAACCAGAAGTGTGACTGGCTGACCAACTATTTGATTGAACGAATCACTGTGTTGTTTTTATGTGTGTAGACAGCCCCTATGGAACTGGGCCTATGAAAAATGAGCTAAAGATCATCCCAAAAGGTAGGTGGTCATGAAAAACCAAGCCAACAGGGAATAGAAAGGCAGTTATTAAATTTACTTTAGAACTACTGCCAGATTCTCTGAATTCTGTCCTTATTTTGGGCTTAGGACCAAAAGTTGTTTTCATGACTATTTCCTTATACTTCTGTCTACTCTAATTTTCCTTCTGCACTTTATCTGCACAAGTGTTGGTGTTTGTTTTCCTGCTGTGCTGGTCATGCCATATGGTTGCGTTAATTTGAGCAGGTACTTTATTTTTAAAAAGATACTAGAAAGATCTGAAATGTGTATGTATAAAAGGTGCTAATGCATAAATCAAGGAATAAGTTATTCTCACACTTACTGCTCAGTGATAGCAAAGTCAATATGCTATCCCCCGATCTCTAAGTGCTTTTGAGTATAGTTGAAATTGTTTCATTAAAACCTCACCTTTTGGCATAATGAAATATTTTCTATCTCTTCAGGGATTTGGTGATTTTTTTAAACACCACCTGGAAACTCAATATTCAGATTCAAAATGGCTTGATATATTATAAGCTGTAAAAATTACTTTGGGGGAAAAAAACCCAAATGTATCTACTTGTATTTTTTACTGGTTTTATGCAAATGGGAAACATGGTTTTCTTTGCCTTGGATTTCTTTACATCTTCAGTGAATCATTTTGTCTGAAAGGAATTCTCTTCAGATTTTAGATTATTACCTTAAATACTGTACTTGTATGAAGGAAAGTATCATGTAGCTTCTAAAGTAGCAAGACCTTCAAAATGCATAAATCAAATGATGGGATGGCAAAAACCAAGAGAACCTTGAGTGATTTGTCCAAGGAGATGGAAGTTTGGTGCCATAACTGCTTTCATTTTTTCCCCTTATTCACATTTACTTTCAAATACATTAAATTTATATTTTCAGTTTACATTTATCTTTTCAGTTTTCAATTATATATTTACATTCCACTGGACTTTGTCTCCGAATTTAATGTATTTCTTATTTGTGGAAAGTTTTTGAATTAACCATTATGTAACTCAGAATCTAGAAGTAATATATTGGTCTCTTACAACAATAGTAATTATTTTTTGTTTAATAAAAGCTATATTAACTGTGGCTGACCAGATGCATAAAAATACTAGCACAAAACTTATCATAGTGATTAAATTCTGTCTGTTGATCATGATGGAAACTTTTGGTGTTGAACATTGGAGTAATCGGCTCATAGGTACCTAGAGCTTCCTTCACTTCTCTGAGTACTCTTCCCACCGTCTCCTGAGTAGGCACCGTACTTTGGGACCTTACCCCTTCTAGTCCCTTCTGATTAGATAAAGGGTAGATTTTTCATCTAAGCAATGCCAGTTCTGTTTCTTCTCCCTGGAAATAGTGAACCATGAGTGTAGTCAGTTTTAGACACTGGATTTATTAGTTTAAAAACATCAGACCTGCTTTTGCCATGGACCTGCAGAGTAGAGAAAGCCAGTTTACCCTCCTGAGAGAAGAATGAAGGAGCAAAAAAGCAGGCATGTAAGACACAAAGAGGGGAGGAGGAGTGGGGAGGGGAGGGGAATCCTCCAAATTAGGCATTCTGTTTTAGGATCCCTTTTATAGTTTGTCTCTACACATGACAATCAACTGTCGTGTCCGTGCTAGAGTCTCATGATGTAAGAGAAGAGGGTGGCTGAAAATCAAATTGCAAAGGATCCAGAAAGCTGGACTTCAGATTGGAATTCAGATTTTAGATTTTGGGGTGGATGGGTCACAGTCACGATAACTGATTAGAGAGCAGAGGAGGGGGAGGAGTGGAGAAGCTGGGCTCAGTAGACATGAAAATCCTCCCTGAGAAGATGGGATTTGAAACATGTACCGTGAAGGGAAAAAGGACCTTCAAGTCAGAAGGAACAGAATGCATAAAAGCCTGAGTTCAAGACATGAGAATTCATATAAGGAACATGTCATTATTCCCAGTCTGAGTCTCTGAGAATGGCAGTCATTTACGTAGAAACCCTTTCCTCCTTGTCCTTCTACAGGGTGAGCTTTGGTTGGTGTGGTTTCTAGTGGCCACCAGGTGAGAGCTGTTGGGAGCCCTTTCAGGTGTCAAGATCTAAGTCAATCCCATCTCTTCTATGAAACTTTTCCCATGCACGGCAGACCTCTCCTGGTTTTTCTTTTGTGGTATATAGTGATACAAACCACTTCTTAGGTCTACTGTATACTTTAATGTGATACTCAGTTCTTTTTTATTCATTTGTTATATAAGCCCTCTCAAGAATTCTATATAATTCGTGAATTTTTCAGTTAAGAAATCTCAGACTCAAGCACCATCTCCTAAGACTGTAAGCACCTAAGAGATAGCTAATAATATCCAATATATTGGACATGCACATGATACTAGGCAAGTGAATAATCCCAATAAACATTAACTGACTGCAATATTTCTTATCTCAATAACATTACATGCATGTCACAAACTTGTAAGTAGGTGTGGATGTATGTAAACTCTTCTTTCACCATGTGAGTTGCTAAATGAAGTTAGTGGCCTGTGTATTAAACACAATGATTGCTACATATTTTCTTCCATCTTATTCTGGAAAGCTAAAAATAAAGCACTCCACATAGAAATTATAGAATGATGGTTAGCAGTGGTTTTTAGCTTGTTTTCTTATGTTCTGTTCTTTTTTAAAACATAATGAAGTCTTGTACGTAAGTAACAATCACAAATTGTATATTTATTTGTCAGCAGGATAGTCTAAATAACTTGTACTCAGAATTGCTTATTTCCACATACACTACTAATTACATATTGAAAAATATACATAAATATTAAAATCTCCATATTGTAAATATAATATAAAACCAACAACATATGCTTCTAGAAAGTATTGGAGCTGACATACTGTTTATGACTTCATATGGGCTAAGTATATTATGCTTCACTGAAAAGTTTGGAAGTCTTTTATTTATTTGTTTATTTTAGAACTGTAAAACTGTTTCCAAATGGGCATCACTTACCAAAATGTGCATAAATGTGCTTGTTAAAAGAAAAAGAAACAATGATGCAAATATTTTTGAAAGGGAGAAAATGCAATTTAAAAAGAATATATCCTTGTTAATCTCTAGCTTCTGGTGTGTAAACTGTTTTTGATGATCATATCAATTTCATTTTATAGTAATGTTTGGATTTTTCACTATTTTTTCTGAAAATAATATTCATCATAAAAATGCATGCTTTGCTTTGATAAGTGGCTTACATACAGTTAAAAGACCTTGATTAATAGATGGATTTTTCCACTGCTTTACTATTTACAATATTTCAGAGAAGCATTCAGTGTACCGTTCTCAGAGATTTTTTTCTTCTTTGCATAATTTATAGATCAGATTCCTCCTTCTGTATAATAACAGCACTTTATTCGTGCCTATGAAAATAGATTGAATCGTTTGTATTTAAAGAATTTGTAAGTCAAAACAAACCATACATAGTTAAGGGAGAAGAACATAGAGGTGGAAATGAGCAGACTGGATCCAAATCATGACCCTTCCATTTAATGTTTGACGCTGCTCAGGCTACTTAATTTCTCTCAGCCTCAGTCTTCTTATCAGTGAAATGGGGCTAATAATATCTGCCTTATAGTTTTGTTGTGAGGATTAAACTAGATATTCGATATAAAGCCCTTAATATGGGTCCTAGCATGTAGCCAGTGCTCAAAAATGTGGCTGCCTTTATTCTCAGAATTATATTTGTAGGTATAGAATTTATATATGTGTGTGTGTGTGTGTGTGTGTGTGTGTATATGTATGTATATATTTAATTTTAGGGGTTTTTTTTTTTTTGCAGGGGGAGAGGGAATTGGGTTTATTTATTTATTTTGATGAAAGTACTGGGGATTGAATCCAGAACCCTGAGCATGCTAAGATACCCTCCGCCCTGCCATATATATATATATAAATACATATATATATATGTAATTTTTAAATTTATTTTATTTTTTGTAGGTACAGGGTTTTACAACTCTCTGATCATTAAAAATGGCATAAACTTTAAAACAGGAAATAAAAATCAGTAAATGCATCTGAACATACATAATTGAGATTTTTTTTTTAGGGACATTTTTCTTTCTTGATCTTGCTAAAACGTTGGTGCAACTTAGAGAGGCCTGTTTCCAGCCAGATAATGCCTCCATTCCACCCTGAACAAGGCTGAGTCACAGAGAAGAGCCAGGAACACAAGAGATTCCAACTCAAAATTCTGTAAAAAGAGAAGAAAATGCTTTGAAGAGCTTGTGGCTCTATGGGATAGTGCTTGTTGTCACGGAAGGAAAGGCAGACCAGCTTGTTCGTCCTTGTTTAAGTAGAACCAGTTCTTTATTGGAAGATAAACAAGTAGAAAGTATGTTTGCCTTTTAAAATTAGCTACTGGCCTGAAGTTCAGTCACCTTTTGACTGGATTGCCCATCATCTAATATGACTCAGTCGAAATAGAGAATTTATTTTATGGTTTTCTTATATAAATAATTTTTCATGAATGCTCTGTGTATTGTGGAACAATCTCTTGAATCTTTATAGCTATCAGACTCTATTGAAAGGATTGAATTAGCATCAGTCTCCAGTTACAAGGTACATTTTTTTTAAAAAATGTTTCACCATTGGCTTTAAACACAAAATTGAATGTCTAAAAATGTGTTTAGTTTACATTTGCCCTGATGGCATGGATACATTTAGAAACTATGATACATCACTATATTTAAGCTATCATTTAAATGCTTTCAGTATTGTCATTTTTGAGACATATTTACTATGTTCCTACTATTTTTTTTTCCAGAATAGCACTATTTGACTATTAAAGCACTTAAACTATACCCCATAGGGAGTTCGATTAAAGACAGTATCTTATGTTTAAGAGAATTGGAGTATTCATAAATTTAATATATTGCTAATAAGGTATCATAATCTAAAATATCTCTCTTGCCTTTATCTTTAAGTATTTTGCTGTGAACTTCAGCAGCTTTCTAGGATCTGGTTACAACAAGCATGAAGTCCTTGTATCTGAGAAACTATAGTTCCATCAAGTCACTCTGCACCTGAAATTGATGACAAAGAAAACCCGGGGCACCCCAAACAGGTGACATCAGGGGAAGAATAGAGCTAAAAGCCTCCAACAGGCTGTGCCCTCCTACCTGTATTTAGGAGGTGCCCCCTAGAGCTCATCAGTAGGCTGTGAGATGCCCCCAAAGCCATTTTTCTTGAAAGCTGAGATTTAAAAATGTGGGAACAGTAGGGTAAACCATGAAGGGCCAGGGAGAGAGGAGAGGGAGAGCACGAGCTGGCTAGATACTGAGGTAGTACGGATGCTAATCAGTGGAGATAACAAAAGAGCAGAGGAAAAACTCCCAGAACTCCCATATCTGGGATAGAATTGAATAGCCACCTTTTATACTTCTATCAGCCTAGAGCACAGTGCCTAGCAGATAGTACCAGCATCATAAGGAGATTCCGAAAGTATGGAAGAATGAATAAATGCATGCATGAATGAGGACCCCTAGGGCAGCACTGTGTCATTTCAACCCAACACCAGCTGTGGAGTAATTAAGTACCAGTGTGTGGGGAGAGAGCAAAGAGCATCCTGATGAGAAAACTGATCAAGTGCCTCAAGAATTCATGGTGAAAGAAAACTAGAAACAGGGGGTTTATACTAACCTTTGGAAGTTCTAGAATCTCCTTAAGGAATCTGACATTTTCATAAAATGTATCCAACTTGTTACTAGTGAGAGACTGAAACTTTGCCACCGAAAAATATATGTCTGTTGATTCATCATGCCAGAATTGTTTTAAGATTTTCATTCAATCTTATTTCTTTGTTTCTGTTAAAATATTAACTAATAAGAACAGAGTAAATGATATTTTGGTTTATTACCAATTTAGATTCAAAGAATCAAATCCCATCCAGGACTTTTTCTGAAACATCCTAGCAAATGATGATCTATCCTCTCTCTATATATAAAACCTCTCAATCTGGCAATGCTTCTCTAATTAAATTTAACTCAAAAAATATCTACAGATTGATGAAGTGAATATATACTTATAAGAGCTGGCCAAAAATCAGTTCTCCAGAACTGAGAAATATATTTGAAGCTAAGATTATTTATAACACCCTATGTGACTTTAACATTCCATTAAAAATGTATTGATTTTAAAGTAAAATGAATGTTTTTAGTCACTTATCGTTAGATAAAGTTGATTTCCATGGATGATGGACCATGTTAATCAGAAAGATTCTTACACCACCAGTCACACATTTTGTATCTGCAGGATGTTCATACCCCAGTTTTAGAGACACGGGCAGTTCCATGTTTAAAATGAGACTCTACCTCTTACGTGCTGTGTTTGTCCAAAAAAGTAAATTAACCTGAGCAAGCTTGCTTTTCATCAGTTAGAAGGGAATAATGCCTAGTTGACTGAGTTTATGGCAGCTAGTGTAAATTGCCTGGAATGAAGTACTACTGGGATTTGACTTGTGTCTCCCAAAAATGTCTGTTGAAGTCCTAGCCTACTATACCTGCCAAAGTGACCGTATTTGGAAATGGGGGGTCTTTGCTGATATAATCAAGTTAAGATGAGATCATACTGATTTAAGATGGGCCCTAATCCAGTGTCTGGTGTCCTTATGAGAAGAGGGAAATTTGGACAGACAAAAGGGAAAATGCCACATGATCATAGAGACAGAGAACAGAGTGATGGGTCTGTAAGCCAAGGAAAGTCTAGTAACCCTATTACAATGATATGGTGTTAATTTGAATTGATTTGTTCCTAGTAAACAATCTGATTGCTAGAAATATCTTTTAGTGTGTAAATGCTTATAAATCATCTGTTCACTAATTCACATTAGAATTTTTCTGTAAATCAGCACTAAGCTAGTGAGCCACCAATGCATATTTTCCCCAATTTTGAAAATTGGATCAATCTCTATTTCTTAAACATGCATTTTCAAGAACTTTGGGAAATAGCAACGTGTACTTGAAAACTTTAGTGTATTTAAAGTGGCTAGATAATTTTTTTTTTTTTTACTGTATTTTCTTCTGTCTTCAGTTATTTTGGTGACTTTCGGTATTTTCCATTTCTAGGTTACCAGTTACATTTGAATTACTCTTTTGCTTAATGTTATTTCAAAATCCATTTATAATATGTAAAAAAAAATGTGCCTAGTGAAAGAAAACCTTAAAATAGCATAATTGGCCCCAGTATATGGTGTACATGGTTAGATGTCATATGCACACATATATTTTTTACTTTATATATTATGTACACAGCAATTCTTATACTCAGAGGAGAGTCAGCAACACTAAAGGAAGAAATAGAAGGAAAGTCCAAATGCATATCCACTCAAGTCACTAGTGGTGATTGGGGTACAGGTAGAAAACTCTAAACAATTCCTGTAACATGTGCTCCATTCAATAAACCACTAGAAAATGTGTTTTAATAATAAAAGGAAGATTATGATGATGATCATAGGTAACACTTATCTAGTATTTAACCATGTTCTAGGTGTTATTCTAAGAGTTTTATATGTACAGTATTAACTTTAATTAATTTTTTTTTGTTAGTTATATTTTTCTAGTTAGGATACAACTTAGGTTGTAGTATATTGGAATATTAGACTCTGAATTCTGGGAATATGTCTGTGAATGAGGCTTTAAGAGAAGAAAAACAAAATAGGATTTGAGTGTTTTTAATCCTCTCTCACTTGGGTTCTATCTTTAAATATGAGCAATTAAAATGTTTACACAATTATTTTATTGGGCTTCAGACATTTTTATAGATGATTTTTAAAGGGTGTGTTCTTAGTTACATGCCTCTTCTTTCTGTCAATTGTACATATTCTTTTTCAGTCTGATGTGGATCTTGAATTTCTCCCCTGGCTTCTTTTAGCACCGTGCCTAGAATAGAATACAGATTGATTGAATGCTGACTTTTTTTGCTTTGTGAGTCTTAATCATCTGCATTGCAGAAGCCCCTCTTCACCTCTGAGCCATGACATTTTAAGGAAGCCAAGTCGAGGTTTTACGATGTTCTGCTTTTAATTGAATGAAAATTTCAGCAGATGTTTAGTCAGTTAATGCGTCCCATAATTTTTACATTTTGTATCTATGCCAACTTTTTAAACTGTTTCAGGAGAGAATCCTCTAACAATCTCTTCTGCAGATGAGTACTTACTGGTCTTACTGGCATGTGAAGAAAGCATGCCTTTGATTTACTATTAGAAGCCTCAATCGTTTATTCACTCATCGAGCAGATGATCGATTAATCAGGTGAGAAGGTGTGAGATGTTTTTGGAGGTGCTGGAAGATTTCTGCTGCTTGTACTTCAGCTGGCCTCTGAGTTGAGCAGTTACTGTGATAGCTTAGTGAGGGGTGCTCTCTAGTGTTTTGCTGCAGATGTTTCCATGTCATGAAACTGCAAGATAAATGATTTTGCTTTTATCTAAAAATCATGCTTGAAGGCTAACTTCTGCTTGGGGGATTCCATTAAAATAAATTATGATCACAGGCATGGATTAAATTCCCTCAAAGGGTTAGCTGGTGCCCTGTGGGATAACTGTGTATCTTGCTTTTATTTCCCTTGCAGGAATATGGAGTGACATGGTCTTGGGTCTTGCCTAGTCTGTTGTGGACTGAGATGAATGTTGAATAGTTTGTAAAAAGCAATTTTCAGATATCTGGTCTCATTCAGAAAACAGATGCTTAAAACTCAAAACAATAAACTTAAACCTGTTACCAGGTTAAGAAACGAGTAGATGCTTTGTCTTTGTTTCAGGATCTGATGTTTTCCATTTTATGCCAAATGCATATGTTGCGGCATTCATGTTATTTTACAGTATAAGTCATTTAAATGGCTTTTAAAAATCCAAGCCAAATGCAGCTCATTAATTTCTGAAGATCATTTAGTTGAGTTATGCAGTGTATGTTTAAGAGATACGTTGCATCTTTTTGATTCCAGCTGTCAGATTCTCAAAAACACCATAACAAAATCTAAATGTCTTTCCTCATGCCTTACAATCCTCCTCTCTTCCTGAGCGCTGAAAAAATTTCTCCACCCTGGATTTACTTCCCGACCAGCTGCAAATTTTCTTTGACTTTGCCTCCTCCCAGAGTCACATGGCTTAATTTCAATGTGTAGTTTTTTTTTTTTTAATTTTAAATACAATAGTGGACGCTACACAGAATTTCACATTTCATGCTTTATGCAGAAGAATGCATCAGTAGGTGGTCAATTGTGTGTATACTAAATTAAACCTAACATTTATATAATGGTTAGAAATTCTTCCTGGCATTGCATAGAGCTGTGGAGTTTGTTTAGGGCTTCTCTGAAATTTCCACTTGTATGGCCCTCTGGAGATTTGTCAAATAAATAACAGATGTAGAGATTATCAGTTACTGCTGAATGTTTGACAAAAACAGACATGCAAGCCAGGGATTTCCCACTGGGTCTCTTCATGTTAAAAGAAAGTAAAGATCTTCCAGCCAGAATCAAGTAACTCAACTAGATAGTGTTTTTTTTTACATCTGTTTAGGTAATATTTGCCATTTTACATCTGCAAAATTTTATCAAGACCAAAAGTGTTGAATTTCCTATGCTCTTTGAAGGTAATCACTTTATCTCTGAGAAATAGTTAACTTGGTTCCAATATTATCTTCTCCAGTAAATTGGTAAAATATTTGCTCTGTGTATTCTGTAGCCTCATGCATTCCTCATTCATTCATTTTATCCCATCAATATTTATTGAGTACTTTCTATGGGCTAGACCGGATCCAAGCCACTGGAGATATAACAATGAACAAGACAGTGCTGAATGACGTGAAACTTATGTTCTAATGAGGGCATGGAGGTAACTGGGAGACAAACATATAGGGTATCAAGTGATGCTAAGTTCTTAAAGAAAATTAAGCAATATATGGAGTTAAGCAGTGACAGAATTGCAATGTGGGGAGAGTCTTTTATCAATGAATTTAAGGAAGGTCTCTCTGAGATGGTGATTTGAGCAGAGACATGAATGAAATGTTTAAGTGAACAAACATCATCATGTGAATGATTTGTTGATAGAAGAGCATTATGAGCAAAAGGATCAGTGAATACGATGCCCCCAAGCTGGACTGGACTTACATGATACGTAAATTGCACCAGTTATTTGTTTGAATGCTGAAACTAAGGGGCTATTTATTATTTGAAAATCTTTGGAAAATATGTATGACTGGTCCAATATCTCATTCATTGAAGAGGAAAGAAAAAATCCAGAAAACTGTTTTGAAGGGAAAGACTAAGGCTCCTTTCTGGTTGCACCTTGTGGGAGTCCATTTCCTTCAACTAAAAGGTACCAGAGCAAAGAAAAAGGAGTGATGAATCCTACCAGGAGAGGGACAGAAGGTATTAAGATTGTATTGGAAACAGAGTAAATGCTCTTAGGCATCAGTTTGAAATAGGAGGAAGGCAGGTTATCCATAGATTTTAGTGAACATTTCAACAAAAGTCTAAAGTACAAAATTTACCCAGTATCTTTTTTCTGTTGTACGAAATATATTTTAATCTGTGAACACTTTTCGAAGGTAGGTTGGCATTTTATGCAGTGAGTGTCTCCTGTTCTGTGCTCTCATTTCTTGTCGCTTGTAGCTCCCATCACTTCAGTCTAGCTTCTAGAATTTGGCAGTACCACACGCTTTTTCCCTCTTGCTATAGAGGTGATCGTGGCTTCCTGTTCTTGTTAAAATCTGGATTAAACATTCTCTATTTGTCTTCATGGCTGCCTTATCATTTCAGTCGATGGCCACAAATGAAATTCTTCTTATGTAAATTACCTAGAGTGAGTTCTGTTTTTCTGACTGGACCCTCACTCATCCAATGACTTTTTGTATCCAAAGGCTGTGACTAAATGGATCCCTTTAATCGATGGTGTCTACTCTTAAAGATGGAAAACATAGAATGGAATTTAGAAACACTTTCATTCACCTGCACTTGGTCAGCAGCACTGTTTTCTAGCAGGAAGATCAACAAACTATATATAAAGTTTAGATTGACTTAATCAAAATCCAGCATTAGCACTTGAACATACACGTAAAGAATAATATTCTGACCTTTGATGTGGAATGGTCAGTTGTGATATTTTCCTCTTCTTTCTGGATCCTAGAGATTCCCCCTTGCTGCAATTATTAGAGCTCTTCTGAAATGAGATATGTCAAACACCACTTTGTGACCCTTCCTTGGACAAGTTTTCGTACAAAGCTGTTTTCTTTGGGGGACTCTATTATCTCACCCTTGACATCTGCATTCTGTTAGCCTGTGAGCCATAAATAGAAATTATTTGACTGAGTTTGGTTACAGTCTGTCTATATTGTGGGGATCTTTTATGTCAGCTAGTCTAGAGCTGTTAGCTATTGATTCTGTTAGCACATTCACACCTATTTTGAATTATTGGAAAATGTATCAGGTAGCTTTTGCTTTAAAACCAACCCCAAACTCCAGGTCTTAAGACAACAAGCATTTATTTAGTTCACAACTTTGTGGATCAACAGTGTGGCTTGGGCTCATCAAGACAGTTTAACTGTGTTCCATGGGTCACTCATGTTTGTGGTCAGCTAAGTGACTGTTCCTGAGGGTTGGATGGCTCTTGTCAAGCTGGCCCATGATGGCCTTATCTGATACAACTGGGATGACTGGGACTTCTCTCCATACAGTCTTTCCTCATCCAGCAGAATGGTCTAGGCTTGCTCACATGGCAGCTCAGAGTTCCAAGAGCAGCAAGCAGGCAAGGTCCATTGTATAAGTGCTTTTCCAGGCTCTAATTGTGTCATGTTTGCTAGAGTAATGTTGGGCAAAACCAGTCAAATGCCCAGCTCCAATTCAAAGTGAGAGAGTCTCAAGAGAGAGAGAGAGATTATATCATTATGGGAAGAGAGGATAACTTTATTACACTCTACCACAAAAAATATATACAACTGACCAGGTGATTCATTCAAGGAAGGGGAAAGAATGAACCCAAGAGCTGGTCTGGTGGGATCATGAGGGAAACAGTATTTTCAAAGACAAGACAGAGGAAGAATTGGTATCCTTAGTGAATGAGTTCAGGAGAGAAACTTAGGTTTGGAATGGGTTTGCATATGCCAGAAAGAGAATAAACAGAACAGATGTTTGTTGTCTGTGGGCAAAAAGAAATGGATGCATGAAGAGCAGGCCCTTAATCATGGATTAAGGTGAGCTGAGGGTTAAAGTGCAGTCAAAGATGCCTTTGCTCTGCTAAATCTTGGCCAGGTGTCCACATGAATTGAAACATGGGTCACACCAAATGAAGTAAATAGATGTGAATCAGGGTATTTAAAACTTCCTCATCAGAGACCCATATGAATGTTGTTAATTTAGACTTCAAATATTGACGCAGAGGTGGAGGGGGAGACTTCAAATATGGGAGTATTGACTTGAGCTGTTGGGGTCCAGCTTATCTTCTGAATATACTCAGGCAGCACTATTGCAACTTTGCATAATTTGAACTGGGAAGAGCACGGAATACATCATGTCTCAGTAAGCCATTGCCTTGTGCCTTACTTTTTAACCCTGTTTTGCCAAAATACATAATTTATAAAAATTTCTGAATCTGTAATTTAGCTTACTTCTTAAAGTGAAAGATGTTACCTAGCGACCACTGAAGGGCATCTTTATATCTTTCAAGGTAGAATTCATATTAATTTGTCAAACATCTATTTTTTTTTGAGGATAGATGTGTTTTCATTGAGGCAATCTTCATGCACACTGTTCTCAGAGACAATTATACACACTTTGCTTTATAGTCGATCAGATCAGCAGAATTCTGTTTCTCAAAGGGCCACTGTTTATTCAACTTATGACAATGTAATGGAGCCTTGTCACCTGGTGACCTTTTGCATTGTCAGGGCTGTGTGATTGGAGATTGAAGGGACTGATGATTTCCACAGAGGACAGCACAATCATTTATATTTCAGTTTTGGAAATGGCACTATAAATAGGGCAAGTTTCAAACTTACCACTATTTTAAGCATTATTTATCGAAAGCATTTAAAATACAGCATAGTGTTAAAGTTTCAGCCTTTGTTAGGCTTCTGAAGAGCCCAGTCTAAGCCACTTACTTCCTGTGTGAATTTCGGCAAATTGCTTAATACCTCTAAACCTTAGTTTCCTCATCTGTAAATAACAGTAATAACACTTCGTTTAATGTGTTGTTTTGAAAATTGTGTTAACTGTACCTTTGTAGAGCATAGTTTGGCACCTAGCACATGGTAAGACCTACATGTATTTTATTATTATCATTACTATTACTCAGCATATGTAAATAGCACCCTGAAACTCATAATTCAGATTTGAATAAAGAATACTATGTTCCATATTGTACTCAATTTTCTCAGTTCCTTTATCCAATTCAAGCTATTTTCTTTTGCTTAAAAAAAAATGGAGTTTGTTTTGAGAATGGTCTCATATTGGACATGAAGAAAATGGAAAAGATAAGTTTAAAAAAACACGATAAAAATCCAAAAAAGTGTCAAATGAATTAAGTCCCAAGTGACCTTTTTACTTAGAAATTTCATAGAACGAAGAAATACTTCATAGCATCTTTCTCGAAACACAGTTAATTTGGTAATGTGGAAAGTCAAAATAAAGTTTTAGAGAAATATATATTGTGAAAATTAGCACTATCTGGGAGACAGGTACAAATATTTGGACTTCCTTTTATGTACCAATACTCAAACACCTTCTCACTCAGGTAGTCAAATATTTGCCATTTCTTTCTCCTTGATTTGCAAACATAAATCCAGATATTAACAGCAATGTTTGTCATAAAAAGTTGTATTAAAGTATTACACATGAGATGCTCCTTGTGTTGAGAAAAAGAAGATTATCAAAGAATAAGGTGACGTTGATGATTGATTTACCTGGTGAATGTGGAAAGTGTTCGACCTTCAAAGGTCATCGTTCACATTCGGTTGGGTTATCTGCTCAAATCCTTGTCCAAAAAGGAATGAAGTCCGTAGGTTTTTCTGAGTAGAGAATTCTGTTAGAAAAGAGAGCTTCTTATTATCCCATCAAGAGAACATGAAAGGGATACCCATTCCCAAAGCTCAACTCCTAATAGAGAAGCTGAAAATTAAGGGTAGATATACGTGAAATACTCAACAGACTTTTTGACAAAGGCTTAACCTAATAGTTAGACAAGTTTGAGAAAAGATGTGAATTATTATTTTTTTTAATGTAAATCTAGGAACTAAGGACATGTATCCTTTTACAATATGGACCTGGACCTGTAATGAAAGAGAATATGAAAAAGAATATGTATATATTTATATCTGTAACTACATCACTCTGCTGTATGCCAGAAACTAATACAACATTGTAAATCAACTACACTTCAATAAAAATAATGGGGAAAAATATGGAATTCTATAATTGTTCTTTTTTATTGAAATTTTAATTTGAAATTTTTGAAATGTAAATGTTCTACTAAGTCCATGCCAACTGAAAACAGATGAAGTTCCAGAGATGAAAATCAAATTTCACTTTTATTATTGATAGAACTGTTGAAGAACTGTAGTTATGTGGCAATAATATACTTTATAATCCTGCACTCCAGAATTAGCCATATGTGCTAAGTCATAGACACTCACAGTCTGGAATAATCAACAAATTGTGATCATTATTAATTCAAATATATTAGAGCCAAAAAAAAAAAAAGAAAGAAAGAAAGAAAACAATCCTGTTAATAGCTGCAGCTTGGGACTGACTTGGGCAAGAGTGTTTAACAGTAAGTTCTTTCTCATAGCTAAATCCTTTTACTGTTTAGTTAACATGAGCCTTCTAATGTGAAAAGATGAAAATTTACTGGGAAACATAGGGTTTAAGTGGCATTGTTAAGGAAAGCAGCTATTTTATGGGTATATAAAGACAGTACCAGGACAAACATCTCAAAAAAATTTTAATGGTACTTTTTTCGTTTGTTTCTACTAACAGAAAGATGGTATGGTGTCAGTGAAAATGTATGGGTATAGGAGAGAGAGAGGAGCAATTTCAGAGCTGGCTTGTTATTTGCTATTTATTGACTTTGGGCAAGTTGGGAAACTGGTCTGATCCTGTAAAATAAATACCGTGGTCCCTCGATATCTGCAAGCAATTGGTTCCAGGACCCTCTGCAAACACTGAGTCCCTTATTTAAAGGGTGTTGCATAGTTGACCCTCCACAGCCCTGGGTTCTGCATCCACAAATCCCGAGGGTAAATTGTATAAGGATGCTTGTTTCATAGGATCCTTTGGAAGGTAAATGAAATAATGTCTGTAAAGTGCCCAGCACGTGGGAGTCAATGCTGTATTGGTACAAATGTCCTTCCTGACTTAGTGGGAACTGTGGCAATTAGACCAAAGCTCACTCTGAATCTTTGTGTCAGTGAGCTTTGAGTACAAGAGCTTCCAAATTTGCTTTAAGAATGATGCTGCCTCTGTCAGCCCTGAAAATAGTCCTTAATTTAGCCATCAGTTCCAATTACCTCCTCTCCCTGAAGATGCCCGAACAGATACCCTGGGATAGTTTCCTGCCTCTGTTTTAAAAATCTCTGAGCTGTGAATCAGAGTGGTTTCTGTTGTTGTAGCTGTTGTTTTAAAGTTTTCTGCCCTTTTGGAGGCTAGTGCTTTGCATTTGATCTCCTAATTGCTTTTCTGGTCACCGGGCTCTTGGAAACATCCTGGCTCTTGTCTGATCCTTTGATTTTCAGTTCTTCTCTTGCCTCGACTCCTCTCCTTCTGTGAAAATCCCTCACCAGTTTCTTACTTTCTGGACCTGGATGGGCCATCCTCAAGCACTTTGCCCTTTCAGACCACGTGCCAACTGTGGCCCCAACCTTTGTCTAGAATTGGCTTCACTCTTGCCCTGTTGACATGTGTCTCTCAAACTATCTGTGGTCCCAAATTCCTCTTGTTACCTGTGATTCTCTCTGCGTCAGTGATAAGTAATAATGAGATTTCATATCACTGCTTTGAATTTAAAGTCTCACTGTGTCTTCTTTTTTCTAGAAAATAAAAACAAATGCTCTTAAAGTGTTCTTACTATTTCTTTCTATACTACCTGTGAGGTAATGCTTTGAAATCAATTTTAATGATATAAGAAATATAATATTACAGAATTTTGTTAAATATAGAGAAATGCAGATTTGCTTCTAGTATTTTTTATATTCACATTTATATTCTTATATTCTGCATTTTTGCATTGTACTGTTTAATTTTGATATAAAGCATCATAATTTCTTTTCCTCATGGCTACTTAATTTTTCATAGGGTAAAATTTTGTGATAATAATTTGCCTATTAGGCATTTATTTTAATTCTTATTTTTAAATACTATAATTAATATTATAAATGATATTTTCTTGACATATAAATGCCCATTAAAAAGAGAATAAAGAAATGTCATAGGGGTGTACGGCAAGCCTAAAGCCAATCTGAGAAATATAAAAAAAAAATGTATATCACTCCAGAATTTCACCAACTAAATTATGATAGCGAAGAATTCTGAATTTTAAAAACCAATGCTTGTGCTTTTACATAACTTATAAGCCATCAAATTTAATTTCACATGTACACACAAATGTTGGAACTAAAATATAAGAGAGGCAGTGATGGGTTTAGAAGTTGATTGTCTTCCAAAATCTTTAAAATGTATTTTACTGAAATCTGGAATCACCATTGCCATAGAAACACTGTTATAAATGATGGTTAGTTTTCCTGAACAGTGCACCTAAACTCATATTACCCATCCTGTAGATCTATAAAGTAGTGCTATAATTTTAACACCTACTCTACTCAACTCAAAAGAGTATTGTGGGGAATAAATGAGATGACCCATTTGTAAAATGTAAAGCAAATTTAGGATATTGCATATATTCAGTAGTTAGTCCTGTTTTTATCTTTTTTTTTTAACCCAAAATATTATATTTCAAGCCCAAGTTCTCAGGATCACAACTGTGGAAATTTAACCAACCTATGCCCATCCTCCCACCCGAAAACCAGTAGCAACAAGTTAAATGGAACTGCTGGGAATCCACATTCAGAGCTTCAGAAGGAAGGTAGAGGCATACATAGTGATAAAGAGCCCTTAATAAGTGTTTAGAAGCTAAACATTAAATGAATGAATGAAAAGATTACCAGGTATGAGGACAAAGTCCTTGGGATGGACTGTGGCTACAGGGCGATGGTCTCTGGAAGTGAAGTTAGGAGTATCTCCTCTTCCCCTCTGTTGGAGTCATCATCAAATTCTTGGACACAGGGGAGTCGTTCTGTGAAGAGTCTTCGGCTGCAAGGAGAATGCCTCTGTAATTTAAATGAACACCAGGCTGTAACAAACACCTGGATTTCAGTGGCTTAGCACAGTAGCTGTTGATTTCTCACTCCCACAATCCAAGAGGTTCCCTGCTTGTTGAATGTGGAGTTGGGATGCTCTGTTTTGGTCACTCAAGAACTTGTACTAATGAAACCTCTGCCATTTTCATTCTGGGGCTTCTGTGTTCCTAGATATGTTCTGCTCTGAGGGTAAAAAGGATGGAGAATGGCGTACGGGATATTTTTATGGGCCAGGCTTGGAAGAGATGACTATCACCTTAGTTGACATTTTGTTCATGAGAACTAGTCCCCATTTCCCTACCTAAATGCAAGGAGAGGAGAGATGGAAATGAAGTCCCTTGTGAGAAGCTGCTTGCTAGATGGTATTCTATGCTATGGGAGGTGGAACACCGATTTCGGTGAAGAGTAGCTAAAATGTAACATGTTCTTTGACAAGGGGTGGGATTGGGGACACTTCTAGTCATTGAAGCAGCCAGAACGGCATCCTTGGTCGGGTCAGCTCTTCATAAAAATGATCCATTGTCTGTAGGGTGGGTATAGCTCAGTGGTGGAACGCATGCTTAGCACAAGATCCTGGGTTCAATCCCCAATACCTCCATTAAAAAAATTATCCATTGTCAAAATATAGCTGATATATGACCTTCCTAGGAATAGACTAAGTCATACATCAGATACAAACAGAGAAGAAATTCAAGATAAGGGCATTTTGTGGAAATAAATTAGTTTCTGGGTCTCATTAACGCAATTAAAAAATAAAAATGTAGTTGATCTTAATATGCATGTGTAATACGTCTTTGAAATTACTGTATTTTAGGAGGGAATATGTTTTTAAATGTAATTCATGAGTAACATGTTTCATTGATTATGCTAATGATGCCTTATTTTGTATATTTTGCTTTTGCAAATGTTTTCTGTTACAGTTAATCCTCACAGTAATCCTCTGAGATAGGCAGGGTAGATAAAGATATGATCCCTGCATTAAAAAGGAGGAAACTCGAGATCCAGTAGTAAGTGGTGGGACTGGGAAAGGAGCCCAGAATTTCTGACTCCAGGCGCCACTTCTGAAACTCTTCAAAAATATGACTTTTCTTTTCTCAGAGGCGTAGGAGAACAGCATCAACTGAGATCAACCTCCCTGCCTAGTGAGAAACTATTCCTGAGTGTTCCACATTGGGTGAATGTTTTAGACCGTGTTTCACGTACGTCTTGAGGAACAATTTAAATCCCTGAAATAAGCTTAAAAGGAAAAAAGACTGTCAAATTCGATTTAGAGGCTTGAACGGGAAATATTGGCCAAATTAGAAACTTTGATTTTGTATTTGCTACCTTACATTTGTGTATAAATACAGTATGAAAACATACAGTGAGCAGTCTGCCTTTTCGGTTTCTTTTTTTTCCTACTTTTATTTTTATTTTCCATTTTACTTAATTTAGTGTGATCACTTGTAAGGAATCTATATCGAATCCTTAGCAATCTGGCTGTTGGGGTACAATTAAAAACTGAAAGGATTTGGGGGTGAAATTGGGAGATTTTCAAGGTGACGGTTAATGTGATGACTTCAAAAATCTTGATGCTTTCTCAGGGGTCAGGAGACCACTGATGTGGTTGTCCCATTGTGTGAGCAGGCTTACTCTGCAGGGTGACAAAGCAGCACTTCAGCTGCTGATGGCTGACAGTCTTGGAGTGGTGTGGCTCTAGCCCCTACCCGTGGCAACGTGGAGCTATAGCACATCACTGGTGAGAAACTACCTGCAGGAAGCCGATATAACTGTGTCTGATTGGAATGTAAATTGAATACATCAAAGTGTCCTTAACAAACAGCAGACTAGATGACAGATCTCACCATATGTCATGTATATACACATATATATGTGTTTTATTATAATTTATGATGGTTTCAAAAATTTCAAATATATATGGAAGTAGGCTATGCCCCAATGGAAATCAACAAAATCGTCCAAATAATGTGTTTGCTTAGAATCTGTGTAACAACAATAACCGAAAACAGATGGCAAGAAAACAAATATTTTGTAAAGTCTCTTTTTGTCCCCAGACATATCATTCCTGCAGCCTAGCGGACGGCTGGATGGGTGTATCAGTATCCCAGGGGTGATGCATTTTTATTTCCATTACTTTCCACTGCAGTTTTTTAGCCCAGCAGGAAATGTGCTCTCTTAGCTTCCAAGTTCAATGTTTTTAGTCTAAGTAAATGTAAACCACTTCTTGTTTACCTCTTTCTAAATAATGATTTTTTTTATTTTGAAAAAACTTGGAAATAGATGCCTACATTTATCACTAAAAATTTAAAGCATTTAGCATAGGAATGAATGGTTTGCCAAGAGTACTTACAGTCAGTATTTCTGGGCTCATTGTGAGGTTTTTTTTGTTTGTTTTTGTTTTTGGTAGCAAGAGAAGTTTAGGAGGACAGGGAAAATACTATATAAGCAATGGGCTTTTTATAACTTTTCACTTACATTGAAATGGGATTCTCTTTATATTTAAACACAGTTTAAAGTATTAGAAATAGAACTATTTTTATGTGTGAACAGTGGTCTCAAATATTAGCATACATCAAAGTCACCTGGAGGGTTTGTTAAAACTCAGATTACTGGCCCCACCTTCAGAATATCTAGTCAGTGAATCTAGGGTGAGGACCGATATTTTGCATTTCTAGCAAGTTCCTAGATGACCTTGGTGATGTTGGTCCAGGGACCATACTTTGAGAGCTACTGGTTGATGCTAAATGTTCCTGTCAGTCAATTCTGCTAATTTTTGGCATGTGAGTGGAAATACCTAGGTCAGAAGCCTAGAAACACTGAACTGCTAAGACTAATAGAAGTTTATTCTTTCCTAACTTTGTGTTTCATTGCTGTTATTTTCTTACGCATATTTTTCTGCAATATTATTTAGCCTTTGAAGGATAGTTGCTAATATTTACCTTGAATTCAACTTGCAGTGTTTACATCAATTATCAGACTGAGATAAAAAGAAGGTAAAAGAATTTCAAGTATCGTGCTTCCCACCCCCCCCCCCCGAAAAGTATGAAAACCAAAAGCTCTCTTAACGGTTTTTCTAAAATACTCTTTGGTAACGGTTTAATATGCAGAGTTTAGCTCATGCTGTCACCTGGGTTTGAGAATTTCGCAAGCTGTTAGGATGGATTCCCCATAGAGCATTCTATGCACGCCAGATGTTGTAGCAGTCGAATAAAGGAGCTTTTCCCCCATATTTTGAGATGTGTGTCAGATGCAGTGGAAATAACTGTAGGAGGCTGGAATTAAGGGAGCTCGTGAATGAAATATTTCCTTTTGTGTGGGCTAAAAGGACAGATTCTGAGCCAGAATATCTGGGTGCTTTGGCACCCTTACTTTTGAGACCCAGGGAAAATACTTCACCTTTCTGTTTCAAGATCCTCGTGTCTAAAATGGAATAATAGTACTTTCCTCTTAGGGAGCTTTGAGGGTTGACTGAGTTAAACCATTTAACACTGAAAACAGTGCCTTACTCTCAACAATATTATTCATAGATATTACATCTTGGAGAAAGAATACTATGTAGCCTTTTTTTTTGTGCTTCTGTAGGTGGCGGTGGACATGCAACTGAAGTGAAAAAATGTAAATTAGTACCAGAATTGCACTGTATAATTGTAATATCCAACTCCTTTTTCCAAAAATTTACAAAATGTAGTATTCTCTGTAGAATTCATTCTGAAATATTCACTGCTGGGTCCATATTGGCTGATTTAATTTGATCATGCATGCTTCTGTGGTATTAGAACTTCATTGTTTTCTCTATAAAAAAAAAACTCAAGTGAAAAAAAAAAATCAGGACATACTATAGCCATCACAGTAAACTCTATCTCTTCTTGTCACCTTACATTTAGGTCTATTTCTGTCCCTCTTAAAATGTCCTATTTCCAGTATGAAAATACAGGCTTACCTCATTTTATTTTGCTTTATTGGCGCTTCCCAGATACTATGATTTGCTTGTTTGTTTTGTTTGTGGGGTTTTGTTTGTTTGTTTATTTTTACAAATTGAAGGTTTATGGCAACCCTGCATCAAACTTTCCCAATAGCACTTGCTTACTTGGTATCTCTGTATCACATTTTGGTAATTCTTACAGTATTTAAGCCTTTTTCAGGATTATTACATTTGCTATGGTGATCTATGATCAGCGATTTTTGATGTTCCTATTGCAAAAAGATTACAACTCACTGAAGGCTCAGATGATGGTTAGCATTTTTTAGCAATAAAGTATTTTTTAATATATTTTTATTGAAGTATAGTCAGTTTACAATGTGTCAATTTCTGGTATGCTTCAGTCATATAGGAACATACATGTATTCGTTTTCATATTCTTTTTCACCATAAATTACTACAAGATACTGAATATAATTCCTTGTGCTAAACCGTATATATCAAGATTTGCAGATACTAACGTACATAAAATAGATAAACAACAACTTTATCCTGTATAGCACAAGTATTTTTTGATTCAGGTATGTACATAGTTTATTCAGACATAATGCTATCACACACTTAATGGACTACAGCATAGTGTAGCTTTTACGTGCACTGCAAAACTAAAAAAATGCACGTGACTTGCTTTATTGAGATACTTGCTTTATTGAGGTGGTCTGGAACTGAACCCACAGTATCTCTGAGGTATGGCTGTAGAGAGATATCATTACATTCCAAGTTAACAATTTGCAGATAAAAGTATAAACAGATAAATGCAGTTGTAAATGAAAATATCAGTAGAATTTCAGTTTCAGTAAACTTTGAAACTTAAGTTAAGGGATGCATTCGACAGCTATATACCAAAAGTGTCAGTGGGGTGGGTAGGATTGTGTACAATGTCGATTATTTGTTTTATGTGTCGAAATAAGTACAGCAGCCAGCCTAGGTGTATTCTTTTTTCAGATTGTAAATAACTCTCAAAGAACTTGAAAAATTAAATGCAGTAATAATGGAGAAAGACATATTTGCATGTATATGAAGTTTAATCATGTTTACTTAAGACTGTGAATCCCTTCACATGGAATATATTATTAGTAATATATGTGCCCTGGACCAGAATTTTAATATAATAATAATCATTAAGGAGTTTTCTTCTGTGTATCCAAAAATTAAATCTTCTCAAAATTAAGAAATATTTATATTTCCTTAAATCCTAAAAATGACATTTTTAGAGTTCTTTTGTATGAACTTCTCAAGGCTACCACATCGCACAAGTCTGGTTTGTATCATGTACGTGGATTGTGCATAGATGGCCCAAAGTCCATAAGCCAGGAAATTTTGGATGTCTACTAAGTAGGAGATGCCCATATTATAACTTCCTTGAAGTTTCATTTTGTTCCTGCCTTTGACTCTGTTTGATTCTGATTTTTTATCTGCCTGTCTGGTGTCTGTATTCTATTTTAGCGGATTTCATCAGATGTACGTTGACCTTCATCTCTGTATGTATCCAGTGGGAGACACTGAAAAGCAATGTTCACACATACACACATTTCTTAGTGTCCTCTGGGCGTCATTATAGGTCGTCCACTGACCAGCTGGTTGATTCACTGGGTACGCTGAATGTGGATGTCTGTTGGTCTTAGGGGATCATTGTTGTCACAGGAGGACTTTCCAGTTCTGGCTGGTATAAGGAAGGGGGGAGATTGAATCTTGCATTTCTGAAGGAGGAAGAGCCTAAAAGGGGAAGACAGTTGCTGGAGTCTCAACATCAGAATGTAGGATTTCATTTCATCCCTTGCTGTTATCAGCCCTATGCCTCCACCCTCCTGTCTGACTGGTAATTCTAAGTCTGGACTTTCCCTGGCCTCTATTTCCTGGCTCTTGATGGTTTGAGGGGGAGGCAAGTAGTCGCATAGTTCTTATGTCTGGTTCACCCCACCTTCCATTCTGTCTGTTGCCCACACTTCCTGAGCTGTTCTGGGGTTCTGTGGGACCATCTGTTTGCATCGCTCTGATGCCTCCCTCTGCAGGCTCCTGTGGGCTTGATGGTTTTTAACTCCTCTTGGCTAACTCATGTATCACTTTTTCATCTACTTTCAATATTCGTATATTGTGGTCATGGGAGATACAACTTGAGTTTTGGTTTTACTTTCGTGCTGTTTTGAAGGCGAATTTCTAGAAAATACAGGGTGAAAAATTATTTTACCACCAGAAAATGGAAGTCTTACATCTTAAGTGTTAGCCTCTCAAGTAGTCTCCCTTTACTCAGTTTTACTTTGTTTGAAACTATTCTTCATACTGCGTCAGAGCTAGAGTTTAGAAATATAGCCGTAGCTGTCATTTTTATGTCCCCTACATAAAAATAAGCTAACTTTCACCTAAAAATATTGATACAGCCCTATTAATTTTCTATAGGACCCCTACTTTATTGCTACCCTCTTCTCTCTAGTTTTTTCATGTGCATCTCCTACCGTGTTCTAACCGAACGGAATTATTCAATATTCAGTGAATTCAAAATTCAGAATATGAAATATACACCTGCCCCTTTGTAAATTTCATTATCCCTGTACCTTATACATGGAATATGCTTTCCCCTGAGTTAGTTGGCTTCATAAGGAAACTTTTATTATAAAGTCAAGTAGGAGTTACTATGTGATTTTTAGTTTGGAAGATAAATTGGTTGATCAGATTTGCATTTTAAAGCAATCTCTATCTATAGTGTATAGAATAGTTTAATGTTTAACCTGCCTAACTTAAAGACGGTTTCTAGGACTTTTAAAGCAATTTGGATGAGAGATGATGAAAGGCGGAACCAGAATGACTACAGTGTAATGGAGAAGAAGGATCAGGAGGTGTTAAGGAGACTGGGTCAGATTGGGTATAAGAAATGAAGCAAAAGCAGAAGGAAATTATCAGAGTTTATTTCATTTTGCTTTAGAATTTGCCCTCCTCTATAGACCACCTAGTGATTTTTATGGGGTTGTTGACTCATTAATATTGACTTTTAATCAACCTTCAACTTGAAATTCTTTTTTAGCTTCATAAATAGTATTTTCCTTGAAGTAAAAACTGGGAAATAAACTAGCTGAGTTGAATCATTTCCTTGGTGAATCTATTACATATTTTGTGGTGGTATTGATATTACCAAGAGCTTTTAATGGGTTCATTTTATAATAGTACCTTGTAGCCCTCAGTATTGAGATTTCTGGAAAAGTGTGCAGGAGTCATGAGATTGAACTCCATGATCTTTTGGTCACATCAGTTCTATGATAGCAACAGAAGACCCAGCCTGTGATCAAATTTCAAGCTGACTAAAATTAGCATGATTCTTATCTTAATTCCACACTGTAATTTTTCTAATCTCCTTTGTCCAACATTGCCTACCATTCTTGGATTTTTGAGTCATAAAGTGGGATGTACAAAATTACAGCTTTTTTGAATGGCCATCATTAAAAAGTCCATAAACAATAAATGCTGCAGAGGGTGTGGAGAAAGGGGACCCCTCCTACACTGCTGGTGGGAATGTAGTTTGGTGCACCTGTTATGGATAACAGTATGGAGGTTCCTCAAAAAACTAAAAACAGACTTACCATATGATCCAGCAATCCCACTCCTGGGCATATATCCAGAGAGAACTTTAATTTGAAAAGATATATGCACCCCAACTTCGTAGCAGCACTATTTCCAGTAGCCAAGACATGGATGCAACCTAAATGTCCATCAACAGATGACTGGATAATGAAGTTGTGGTATATTTATACAATGGAATACTACTTAGCCATAAAAACAATAAAATAATGCCATTTGCAGCAATGTGGATGGACCTGGATAATGTCATTCTAAGTGAAGTAAGCCAGAAAGAGAAAGAAAAATACCATATGATATTACTATATGTGGAATCTAAAAAAAAAAAGACAAATTTATTTATAAAACAGAAACAGACTCATAGGCATAGAAAACAAACTTATTGTTACCAGGGAAGGAAGGTGGTAGGAAAGGATCACTTGGGAGTTTGAAATTTGCATATACTATAACTACTATATATAAAATAGATAAACAGCAAGTTTATACTATATAGCACAGGGAACTGTATTCAATATCTTGTAGTAACCTATAATGAAAAAAAAAGAATATGAAAGCAAATGAAGTACAATTGATTTACAAAAAAAAATAAAACATATATGTGCCATGAAAAAATAATATAATATATATGTATATAAAATTTATTTCTCCCTATTCAGAGTATTCAGTCACTTATGGTTTAAAGCTCAGTCTTTGAGGAAAAGGCTCAGTCAATTCCAGATTCTTCTCCTTCCCTTGTGCATCTTTTCTCTCAGAATTGATAGTCTGGGGAGCATTGGCAAGCATAGTTACTGTTACCATGGCACCATGACGCCACATCTTATTCATGGCTGTCATTGCCCACCAACACTGCTGTCTGAAGAGCGGTGAAATTGATGATGCCTGCCAGACTGGAGTTATTATAACCTGTCCTCACATCTTCCTTGCTTTTTGTACTTTCCCATATGTGGTCTGTACATTCTTCCTGTCCTGATTTCAAGTACTATCTTGGATCAAAGGCTTTTTCTTAGATAATTCCATATGGTTTTCAGGAATTGGAAAAAACAAAACAAAACAAGGATGCTATTCCTTTTGATAGGCCCTTGCTGATTTTTAAAATGTAGAAGCTCCGTTATTTCCATTGAAACTCTTAGTTTTCAAAACGGTTTCTGTCTGGTATGGATTAGAAAAGCCTATTTGACTCCTCAAAGACAATAATGTGAATAGACCAGGGAGCATAACACCTTCAAGTTTCATTCATATCATTGCAAATAGTAGGATTTCCTCATTTTCTACGACTGAATAATAGTCTATTATGTGTATGTATATCTTAATAGTATGTTTATATATGTACCACAACTTCTTTTTTCTTTCATCCATCAATGGACGCTTAGAGTGGGGAGGGTATAGCTTAGTAGTGGAGCGTGTGCTTAGTACGCATGAGGTCCTGGGTTCAATCCCCAGTACCTCCATTAAAACAAACAAACAAACAAACAAATAAATAAACCTAAGTACCTCCCACCAAAAAAAAGCCAACCAACAAACAAAAATGGATCCTTAGGTTTTCTCAATGTCTTAATTAGTTTAAATAATGCTGGTATGAACACAAAGGTGCAAATATCTTTTTGAGTTAGTATTTCCATTTCCTTTGGATATATTTCCAGAAGTGGAACTGCTGGATCATATGGTAGTTCTAATTTTACCTTTTGAGGGTCATCCATACTGTTTTTGCTCATGGTCGTACCAATTTATAACCCCACTAATAGTGCACGAGGGTTCTCTTTTCTTCATATGCATGCCATTGTTTATTATCTCTTGTCTTTTTGATGATAGCCATTCTAATGGGTGTGAGATGATATCACATTGTGGTTTCAATTTGCACTTCCCTGATTAGTAATGTTGAGCATCATTTTATATACAGGTTGGCTTTTTGTATATCTTCTTTGGAGAAATGTCTATTCAGGACCCTTGCCTATTTTTTTCAATTGGGTTATTTGTATTTTTGCTGTTGAATTGCATGATATCTTTATATATTTTGGATATTAATCCCTTATTAGATATATGACTTGCAAATATTTTTCCCATTCCATTGTTTGTGTTTTTACTTTGTTGATGGTTTGTTTTTCTGTACAGAAGCTTTTTCATTTGATGTAGTCCCATTTATTTATTTTTTATTTTGTTTCTTGTGGTTTAGGTGTCATACCCCAAATTCATTACCAAGACCCATGCCAAGGAACTTCATTCCTATGTTTATTTCTAGGAGCTTCATGGTTGTAGATCTTAATCCATTCTGAGTTAATTTTTTTATGTGGCAAATATATCCAGTGTGGTCCAGTTTCATTCTTCTACATGTGAATATCCAGTTATCTCAGCACCAGTTATCGAGGAGACTCTCTTCTTCATTGAGTGCTCTTAGCTCCCTTGTGAAATATTTGTTGTCCATGTCTGCATGGATTTGTTTCTGAGCCTTCAATTCTGTTCCATTGGTCTTTTTGTCTGTTTTTATGCCAGTGCCATATTGTTTTAATGACCAGAGCTTTACAGTATAGCTTGAAATCAGGAATTTTGCCTTCCATGTGACCCTATTATTTTATAATTAAAATTAGCACTGTAAAAGACATAGTGGAGGAACAGATGACTAAGTTAAGAGATCATTATAAATCCCAGCAGTTTTCCTCAGTTAGATTGACTACATTTGGCTAGATAGCTAATATTTAAGGATTTGACAATGATACTGTTGTAAAACGTTAAGAAACTTACTCTAATGTAAATATATTTCATATTAAAACAGTGAGCTAGTAATACTATTTAACATTTAACAAATATTTAGTAAGTGAAAGGCCATGTTCCAAAAGTATAAATCCATTCAATCCTCACAATAATCCCATTAGTCAATAATACTATTATTGCCATTATCTCATTTTACAGATGAGAAAAATCTGACACTGAGAGGAAATAAATGTTCAGTCAGTATTCACATGGATAGTAAGTGGCAGAACAGAAATTCCAACCATATAGAATGTTCCTCGAAGAATTCCTGCTATTGCATAATAGGCCCCAAGATCCATGCTAATAAATGTGAAATATAAAATATGCCATGGTGCCTTCAATTTCTATTATTTTAATTGCTGTAAATGAACTATTATGCATACAAGTGTGCTAGGATTTCTAAGTAGCACTTTGGTAAATGTAATCTCATTAATTCTTCTGAATTAAGTGAAATATAATTATTATCTGAGATGACATTTATGTTCACAATATTGCAGTTAAAACAGTTAAAGAAAACTGGCTCCAGATGTTTGAAGGTAATTGATTATTTAAAGCTTTGGTCAGAACCTTGATGACTCAAATACTCAATGACCCTGGTATAGAAGATACCAAATACTGATTTATGATTAATATGATATCATTCCCAATTATATCAATGTCTTCATTAAAAAACCCTATAATTAATTCATACCATAATCCTACAAAATGCATTACCATACATTTTTTAGCTCATTCAGCTGAGGCTAAGAGGTTGAATTCTGTGATTATTTTTTGTAGAAATGAATCAAGGGCAACTTTGGAGTTCAGATCCAAAATTTAGACATGACTTTACCATTCTGTTGTGTTGATTTGAACAACAGACTCTAATGACAATTGACAAGATTGTATCTTCCCTCATCAGATTATTACACTAAATTCATTGATGTTTTAAATATATTTATATACCATGTGTCCTCTGCTTGAAGACTGTTTCATTAAAATGCTCTTCATATTTCCACTTTTTAATTTATTTTTTAATTTCTTAAAAGAAAAATAAAGCTTATATATAATATTAAAATATGTAGAAGTTGCTCTGTAATTATTTTATACATCCTCATCTGGATTATAACCTCCTTTGGAAGGCACTGATTTACTTGAATTGGGTATCTTTTACACATGTCTCTTCAAAAGAATGAGTAAAATAAAGTACATAGACTTAATTTTTAAATTCACTCATTTAGTCTGAATAGATTTTACTGATTGCAGCTGGGTCGCAGCCATTGTCTGAGCAAAGTTCCACATGTTAGAGACACTGGACAAGTCAAAGCACATAGGCGTGGGATTCCTCTAGAAGAAATCCTGGACCAAGTAGGAAACTGTTTCATGAGCTCAATCAGAGGCTTTCCCAACAAGGTCTTGCAGCCAACCAGCTGGCTTCCCATCTGTTTTCTCACCTAAGTCCCAGGAGGGATTTGGATAGAGGCGAAGGCATGGTTGACATGCATTTGGAGAATGAAAATATTATTGTTTTTATTTTTAATACATTCCATTCTGTGTATATTTAAATAAGTAATTTTTTTCTATAATTGAACACCTTCATAAAAAGAAAAAAAATGGAGTTTGGTGGAGGTGGTGTCACGATGGAGGCAGTGCAGGCCTGGATGAGAACATCGCAGCCTTGAAATTGGATACATTCCTCTGAGTTTGAACATATCTGTGGCCCCAGTGATTTAGAAGGCAGGAGGAGTCAGAGATGTGAGTAGTGTTAGAAGTAAGAAGTAGAGTTTCTTGGGTCCTCTCCTGCCAGTTCTCTCAAATTTTTTAACCGTTGTAAAATGGTAATATCAACAAATATTTGCTGGAAGCCATCTTAGCAAATAACACTAGATGCCATAACAGTGATAATAATAGCAGGCAGTTCTTCAGAGCCAGTTCTGAGACAAGCACTTTGCAAGTGTCATCTTCTCTGGTCCTGACAAGTCCTATAATGTGTAAGTATTATTATTATCCATATTTTGCAGATGAGAATCTGAGGTTTATAAAGGATAAGTTACTTGCTCAAGGTCCCAGTGTTGGTAAGTGGTTTGCTGGGCCTCCAGGCCAGGGCTACTTGACTCCAGAACACATGTTCTTCATCTTTGTGGATCGTTTAATGTCGATTACCTGGTCATGCTAACTCTCTGCCTAGCGGGTAGGCACCAATCAAGCCTGGCTCACCCTGAAGTTTCTACCAGAAAGCCAAAAATTAATGCTGTCATTTGATTGATGTATAGATGAAGGGAAAGTGCTCATTTGTTAAGATTCTAGATAGTATAAATCTGTATAAAATAAATGTTTACAATAATACAAGCAGAAAAAAATATTAATTGAGGAAAGTGATCACCAAATAAAAGAATGTCTGTCTAGAAATCACGTGTTTGTATTCTAATTCAGGAGACGGTTGTGCGGGTGGTTCTTCTCACATTTTAATATCTTTAGCATCAAGATCATAAACATGGAGAAAAAAGATGTTTTGTTGCCATCATATATGTTTTCCTTATGCAACAGAATGTTTCCATTTATGTCTTTCAGGACGCTTAATCCCACTACATATGTATTAAGATGCCACTTGTATTTTCTATGGTAAAGGAACACTCTCTTTTTCTTCTTTGTTGTATTTTGCAATGTATCTAGGATTCATTAAAAAAACACACACACACACACACACACACAACTTAGCAGCCCCATTTAGGTTCTGGTCCTGTAAAAAATACTAGAATATGAATGTGCAAAGATAAGCATATAAGATGCCTCTTATAACTTTGGATGCAATAGAAACATATTTAAACAAATTAAATATCCTTCAACAGGGAGATTGGTATTAGGTACAACATAACATCAAAAATAGTGAGATAAGTGTATGTGAAACAGTTTTAGAAGTGTTATTAAAACATTGCCACATAAAAAGTTGAAAAATTCAGAGTGATATATAAAATTTGACTAGATTTGGTTAAACATTCTATCGTGTGTGTGTGTGTGTGTGTGTGTAATATGGTGTCATGTGGTGAAGTGTGTAGGCATAGAAAAAAAAATCTAGAACTATATACCAAAATATTCAAAAGTGGATCGGGTTGCAAGTTACCGGGAAACTTTCACTTCTCAGTTTCGACACTTCTGTTTTGTTTTATTTTTACAAAAGCATGTGTATTGGTTTCGTTAGAATTTTTTAAAAAGAATCTTCTTTTCTTTTTTCTTTTCTTTCTTCCTTCCTTCCTTCTTTTCTTTTTTCTTCTCTTTTCTTTTCTTTTCTTTCTTTTCTTTTTTCTTTTCTTTTCTTTTCTTTTTTACAATTTTCTCAGCACTCAGTGCTCATGACTATAAGGCACACCTTACCTTTGCAGTAACTTGTCCTAATTTCAGGCATCCTGCCTTAGTTATGTAATGAACAACTGTGCCCCTGATTCCTTTGCTCTTCTGCCTTTTTGTATCTTACGCCCTCTGTGGTGTCTTCAGATTCTTTATGTTGCCAGTTCTAATTCCAGGGCTTCTATAACAAATTTTTGTGTGTATATGTCTCAGTTAATTTTCTTCCTCTATTCTCATTTCCAATTTTGCATTCTTCTATCACATCACGTATTATAGTCTGCCTTGTAATCAACGTACTAATATGTCCTATTCATGATGTTGAAGTCTTAACTTGTTTATTTCCTTACAGTTAGATTACACTGGTAAGGGCTGATAACATTTGGAAAACTAGTAACATTTTACTTTTGTGAAATTTTTTAACAGCTCTAGTTTTTTCTTGTATCATAATCTGTTGTTGAAGAGATACTTCTACTCTGTGTCACATTGCCAACCTTGTGGCTCATAACCCACTCTTCATTTCTGTATTATAATTTCTGTGTAACAACTGCATTTGCTTCCTCTATTCTCTTATATAAACACATTTCAGGAGGCTGAAATGAGATGACAGTCCAAATAAAGCATCTTAGGCATTTGCAATGATTTCATAAAATGATGCCAAAATATTATCACATACATTATCTCACATGACAAATTTAATAAAGTCTTCTCTGAGAATCACGAATTTGTATAGTAAACATTCCTGTGTAAATCAGTCCAGGTGGCTTCCTTTTACAAGGACAGGCAGTATTATGTACAGTATGATAGAACCAAGGGAAAGAGAGTAAAAAGGCAACCTGATTTGCAAACAGGAGCTTCCTCAGTAGTCATCCAGGAAGGGAGTTTTGCTGTGTCACAAGTGACTAGTCCCTGGTTTTAAAAGAGGGTGAGTCATCCCCCTTTGAAACAAGAGATAAGTGGAGGGGAAAGAGCTGTTTAAAAATTATTTTACAACTATTTCCTTTGGAGCTATGACTTCTTAAACTGGAATGTGATCCAGAATAACATCCCTTTGAATCCAACATTTGTCTTAAGCATTTTGATTGTTTCTTGCTTCCCTCGTCCCATCTCACTTCTTCCCTTCCTCTTTTCAACAGATTTACACGGACTGGGCTAACCACTACCTAGCAAAATCAGGCCACAAGCGGCTGATCAAGGATTTGCAACAAGACATTGCAGATGGAGTACTGCTAGCCGAAATCATCCAGATCATTGGTAAGACCTGCACTCTGAGAGAAATTGTGGAAGTCTCTGCCCCCACTCCCCCCACCCCTGACTTTGGTAAAAATACATTGTAAGCTGAATGCCTATGAACTCACTCCACGTGTCTCTGAGACGTGTGCAGCTCTTCCTGTGATTTAATTAAAATGTTTATGTGAGGACGTTGGAAAAAGGCAGTTTGGCCATACTTTTAAATGGCTAGAACTGTATCTTTACATACAGTGAAATGTCAGAAATGAACGCTTCATTAAACCATATGTCTCCCATGTGTTCATTTCGTTAGCTGGAGCAACTTAGGCACTCTGAGATTCCTTGAAACTGTATCCTGATCCAGCGGGGACAATTGTGAAAGGTTTCATGTCAGCAGTCATTTGGCACAGGCTAAAGAATTAGCAGCAACTTCCTTCTCACTCACTTTTTTTTTCCCCTTTTGCCTGATTTGTGCATATGGAATTGGCGGCTGCTAACAAGTGTGTCCTCTTGTACACGGCTTGTGAGACAGAGTGAATGTAGCAGCAGCAGCATTTTGCTTGGTGGTTTTTTTTTTTTTTCTTAGTCTCCTTTTTTGTGTGTGTGTTTCACTTCATTGCTTAAGCATGTTGTTCTTTTTTTCTCTCTTCTGTTTTATTTCTTGGCTTTAGCAAATGAAAAAGTTGAAGATATCAATGGATGTCCTAGGAGTCAATCTCAGATGGTAAGAATCATGTTTATTCTAAATATAATGCTTATCTTTACTTCCAGATTTAACTGCATTTATAAATGAACTAGAAATTTATTTTGCATATCCTCTTGCTTGTTTGAGAAACCATTTGATCATATTCTATCATATATATTTCTTTGGGTGAAATTTATGAAGAAGTGGTAGAAACAATAGAGTTAAATATGTGTAGCATTGAAATAACCTATCTCGGGGTGTTTTTGACATTTTTTTTCCTGATATCTGAATAGTTTCACTTCACACTGTTTTTGATGGCAGTGAATCCAAAATTGGCAATAATTTCAATTTTAAGTGGAGCCTTTTTGTCTGAACAACTAGTTTGAGGAACAGAACTTGCCATGTGCATTTAAAAAAATACATAAATAGTGTTTTCTTTGTTCATAACAAAGTCCAGTGTAAACACACAGACTCTTCAACACTTTTGGAAGTAGCTGCACAGGCAGGCTGCTGAAAGTTTGCTGAGCAGGGACTGATTAGGGGATGTGATTCATAGCCTTTTCCAGAAACTCATCTATCCAGAGGCCTGTCTCACCCCCAGCCCTCTCTTATCTTAACCAACTGGTAAACCTTAAAGTTTTATAAGAAAATAATAGATTGATAGATTGCTGAGATAAAAAAAACTCACCCCTTCTTAATTAAATAGCCACAACTTAATTTTATAGGACAACCTGAAACCAAAATGCCTTAACTGAAGTTATGTCAGCAGATATAATCAGGAATGATAGCCAAAATCCACAAGATGGGGTTTCCTCCTAAGCTCTTTTTAGTACAGAATAGGCATTTTAAATAAAAATAATGAGTTCTTAATTGTCAGACACTGGAAGAATGAAAAAAAAAATGTACTTTTTTGACCTGCTGGCCTGCTTTATTTAGTGTCAGAAAACTGAAATCCAAAATAGTAAAAGGAATTTATTTTTAAAGAATGATTAACTAGCATGTCTGGGGAATGTGTGTGTGTGTGTGTGTGTGTGTGTGTGTGTGTGTGTGTGTGTGTGTGTTAAGCACTCTAAGGACCTATTACAATGTCATGAACTCTGTGCCACTGTTGTGAGAAAATCACCATAAAGAAAGATTCTCTGTAAAACACTTCAGTTTTAAGGAAACTTCCTGATCTAATTACTCTGGGCACAAAGATGACTCTATAAAAATTATTTATAGTTGTTCCCTGAAGTTTTACTGAAAGCAATTATGATACCTTCAGACTCTGCTACAATAAAAGCTGCATGATGTAGGGGAAGACTTGTAACTTCTCTTGAGCCTCAACTTTCTCATCTGTAAAATGAACCCTAATTAATGTATGATAATGTCATATAATTAAGGACATTCTTTACTTTCTAAACTGATATGGAAATGCAGAATAGTATTGCTTACAAACTTTTAAAAGAGCACATTCATGAATTAATACCTATTAAAGGATTTTTAGGGCTTCATATTTAAAAAGCTCTATAATCCCTGAATAGTACAGAGTATGTTTCTCAAACCCAACACTATCAGTTTTGCTTTCATTATTTCAACCATAAAGAGAGGTTGGATGCTAAAACTCTAACCTTCTCTGCTGTCATCCCAGTTTGAGTCTGCTTATAGGGAATCCAGTAAATAGCCCAGCTAATACTTTATGACAGAAAATAAATAAATAAACCTCCAAAGCTCATAACTCTGGATAGAGATGAAGTCCTTACATATTTATCTGAAACATCTGTACCAGAGATTCTGAAAATATTCTTAGGAGTATCAGACTGTTTATTTTTAATTACTCCCTACCTATCAGCCTCCAAATGTCTTGTAACATCTAGTATACATGTTATGTTGATATTTCTGCTTCTGATTAAAAAAAAAAAAACAAACAGAAAAACCAAAACCTGAGAAATGCAAATGTTATGGAAACAGTGGTTTTTCTAGCTAAAATGTATTCATCAGAATTACATTGAATTTTGAGTAAGAATGACTTGGAGCCTCATTTTTTTGATGTGGTTGAATTCTTAACCTGAAATTGGCATGCCTTCAGCATGTTGCTTCAGAAGAATACATATGACACAAATGTAACTTTTTTTGGTTGAATTATTTTTGCCTCTGTTCTTAAGAATTGTCAGTGGCACTATGTTATTAATGAATAAAAATTGCAGGTTTTAACTGAGACAAGAAAGTAAAGAGAATTATGATACTATGACTAGGCTTATAAATTTCATGTATCTGTTCCAAACAGGATGTTGCCTGTTTCTTTCTTGTGTAACAACCAAGCAGTGCTGCATTAGTAATAATGAGAACTATCTTTACTCATAGAACTACTTGGCCAATTCTTTTTTATATTTGATCTTTCATGGCCTTTGGTTGCTGTTTGTGTTTAATTACAAAAGGGAAGGTAAAACTAGGTCTGTTACTGTTTCTGGTTACAAATTGTCTTTTTTTTAATTATTTCAAACTTGATAACTTTTATTGGGTTGTTTTAAGCCTTTAAGAATAGAAATTTTCTTGTGTTATGAATCTACAGTACATTGATGAGTAATGGTAGTTCGTATCTAGGCAGTATTAACTGAGCACATCAGATACCAGGCATGGGGACACTTGAGGATCAGAGGAACAAATATTTAAAATAAGTCATAGCAACAGTGTTACATACGTAAGAACAAAAGTACTGTGAAGAAAGTGAGCTTGGTGTGTTGCAGAAACAGAAGACCACTGTGGTTTGAGCACAGTGAGAGGTGATGGAAGGGGACGATGGAAGCCTGATCACGTTGGACCAAAGAAAGGAGTCTGTATGCTACTCTACTCTAAGTTGATTAAGGAGTCTTTGGAAGACTTTTAGAACTGGGCTGTGTTATGATCTGATGTCAAGGTTAAAAAAGACCACTCTAGGTGCTTTCTGGGGATTGTAGAACACTTAAGTGTTGGTCTTCAGTTGGATGTGGGAGATGAAAAATATAGGGAGTAAGAAATGGCCCCCAATTTTCTGGCCTCAATGAGTAAAGAGTTACCACTAAACAAGGTGATTATTATAGAGGGAGAAAACAGCTTAAAAGGTGAAGGGGGAAGATGATAAATTCATATTTTGACAAGTAGAGTTTGATGTATCCATTGGATGGACCATCAGGTAGGAGGTGGTTGGAGGCAGTGAGGCATGTGTTTCTGAAGGTCAGAGTGTACCTAGTACATGGAAAATGATCGGAACCACAGACAAGGATGGGATGTCCCTGGAGGTCTGTGTAGAGTCAGAAAGGAAGAAAGCTGTGGTTCTCGCGTGTACATGATGAGCAGACATGTAGGAATCAGAAGAGGGAAGGAGTGGTGAGAGAATGAGCCCATCGCTGGGAAGGTCGATTGGCAGATGTGGATTGTTAATCCTTGGAGTAGTTATGGTAGCATAAGCTGTAGCATTTACTTGGACTAACCCAGTGGGACTGGGCAACGTAAGACAAACAGATTGTGGCAGATGCTTTCAGATACCCAGAGTCAGAGTATCGGAAAGAAAAAAAGTTAGTTCTAGTAATTAGACGGGCACGGGTGGCCTTTATGTAAACATCTTCTGTAGAGTGATCGTGTGTGCAAGAGTAACTGAGAGGTGCAGGTATCCATGGAGTCTTGAGTAATCTTCCGAGGACTTTCCTGTTGAAGGAAGAATAAAAAATATATAGTTTGAAAGGAAGGCTGGGTGAGGGAAGTTCTTGCGGGGAGGGGGAGGGAAGTAGGCAGAGAAGGAGGAAGCAGTGGGGAGAGGGGAGGATGCAGACATGTGACAATGCCAAATCCTCAAAGAAGTGGCAGAGGAGGAAATTTGAAGTCTGTGTGGAAGATTTAATGTTGGAAAAGAATACTTTCTCCTTTGTCACATATCATCAAGGGATACGATTGCGTGAAGAGGTGGCTATATGAAAGTGGATTGCATAGAAATTGAAGGGATTCAAATCAATACGATAATGACTTCAGAATATTAGATAATACCAATGTGCTCTTTTCCATGTCATTCTCTATTAGTTACCTTATATTATAAAGAAAAAATTTGATTTTACAGCAGATAAAGAAAATTCAACAAAAATTCTTTCAAATAACATTGACTTAATTATATATATATAAGAAAAATTAGGAGCTTGTCTTTTCAGCAATTTATTAGCATGATTATTGAGAGATTTTGAGACATACTTACTCTCAGTGTCAATTGCTATCTATTGCTATCTTTCCTTAATAAGCTTGAGACTAAACTCATCCCAAAAGGCCAGAACTAAGTTTGTAGGAGCTTATTCAGCACTATATTTAACCTCATCCAAAGATGAAGTTACTAATATGGATGGCACCTGTTAAGTCATTTCTAGGTGGGTGGTATCAGGATTCAAAATATATGCTGCATGCCACAACTTTGGTGAGATTATATGAGGAAATAAATTAGTAAACTATAAATACCAAGAATGCCCAGAATGCCCAGCAGATTAAAAATAGCAGGAAAAAAAATGCTCAACATGTATTTGAAATGCAGAGGCACAAGTGCAAGGTTCTTAGACAAAAATGTAAGACATGTAACAGAAAAGTTGTTTTGAAAAGAAATCTTTATTTTAAAATAGACCGTTAGAGCACTTGGCTGGTTAGCTCGGTTGGTTGGAGTGTGATGTTAGTAAAATAGACCATTATACTTAATAATCTTCACAAATGCATTGAGAGATTAGGAAATTTGATTATGTGAAAGAGTTGCAAACCAAGAATTAGATGACGGAGCATAGCTGAGGATCTGGCAGATGGGATCCACAGCCTGTCCTTCTGCTTTGCTGGCTCCTCCCTTTAACTCATTCTAGTGGCTTCATTGTTTTTCAGCCACGACCTTCTACCTTATTTTCCAACACATCATACTGGTTAAATTTTGCTGATATGAGAATTTTTGGAACAATTGTGTCTCTTACCGTTTTTTATTCCTAGAAGATGAAAAATTAGGTGTTAATCTCCCCTTAATTCTCTGATTCTATGTCCTAAAAGTTTGTGGCTTCCAGAATCATTACTGTTGTGGAATTCCCAGGCATCTTTATTCCTTTTCTATAGTTTACAGTTATCTGGACAGTGAAACTATCCTTGATAGAAAAAGTATCTCGTGCTTTTATCAGCATGCTGCCCTTTAAAGTTTTAATTCTTTCAGCCACTGCTTATTATTGCTGCTCTTTTAAGGGATCTATTTAGGTAAGATAAGAAGATGAGGTTTCTAACCAAATAGGGAAGAGATCAAATATTGGAATGCTGTAAAGGTTTAATAGAATCTTATAAATGGCACACTGCAGGATTCTAGCCCCATGACTCAGAGGAGGGGAACATTGCTAAGTTAGTCCATTCACATGATCCCCTGCCATTTTGAAGCTGTTCATCTTCTGGAATGTCTAGAAAAAGATAGCTTAATGAAGACAAATGCTTTCCTACAAATATAGCTCTGATCTCTAAAGAAATACAAGAAATACTAACTGAAAAATCTCCACTTTGTAAATTCCTTAATGATTTCATTATTTGTATGTAGGCTCAATCTTTGGAGGAATGAGCATAAATTACAAGTATTAGGGAATTTATTAGAGTATCACCCTGATGATCTTTAAAACTGAGTTTGTCTCTAGGAGTTGCTCTGTATATACTAGTAATTTAAAGTTCAAATGAAGTCATTGAAATAACACGGGGGCTCTGTGAGCAAGTGTGTCATGTTGAAAAGACAGTGGTCACTGAAATTCTAACTAGATGACCCAGGAGAAAGAATTCATTAAACACCCAGTCTTCACTCGTTTCTGCAGTGAGGAAATTAGACTGATGAACTCTGAAGTCCGTTGGAACTCTGACTTCCTAGAATGGTTTAACAAAGCTTCAAAGACCATGGTTTCTGTTCAATATTTCATCTTACAGATATACTTGGGTTTTCAATATGTATAGCTTTTAAAAACTACATCCATAGTAAGGTGAGAAAGATCATCCCTAAATACACTGCCTAATTTACAAAGAAAAGCAACAGCAGCAAGGATGTTAAATTTTTTTGGAAATTATCTGCCCTGCCATTCAGAAATTAAGTAAATGCCAAAATACAAGAGTGCTCTTCTGCATTAACATTATATTATGGAATAAATAGTGTAAATGTTCTTCTTGTGAGTATCAGTATTTAAACTGGCTTGTGCCATTAGGAGGACACATAGAAATTGAGATAAAGTAACTAATTTTGGATTGGATTCCAGGTTCCATATACATTTTTTTTTAGCAGACAGGAAATAAGATATTTTTGTTTTTGTGAGTAATTAGTAAGCTTTATATATATGTATACATATATATAGAGAGAGAGAGAGACAGAGGCCATTGAAAATGTATGCACTGTATCTACTATATATTTAAATGTCAACCATTTTCTGAAACATTTAGTATGTTCTTTATTCTTGTGTTTTTGACTTAAAATGCTATAAATTGTTTCTCACTGATATCATGCCTAGTAAACACAAAGTACAATCATATCTAGTGTTAGAAAACATATTTTATAGCAGTCTCTTAATAATTTTAGTGTTTGTTACCTTCAGTAGTCAATTTTTATTGAAGTATAGTAAGTTTACAATGTCGTGTCAATTTCTGGTGTACAGCACAATTTTCTTGTCATACACGAATACACGTATATTCGTTTTCATATTCTTTTTCACCGTGAGCTACTACAAGATCTTGAATGTATTTCCCTGTGCTATACAATATAAATTTGTTTATCTATTCTTCTTAAAAACATCTTTAATCCTCACATAATAGATTACTTGGGAACTGCTTTCCTTCCCATTTCACAGATAAGGAAACGGAGGCTTCAAAAGAGTAAAATTTTTCTTGGTTTATTTCTCACAGTGTGTAAATTGCATAACTAGGATGCAGACTCAGATTTATTTGACTGCAAAACTTGTAATTAGTATACTATAGTGCTGCATTAATGAACTGACTCCTTGTACTTCACCCCAGACCAACTAAACACAAAAACAAACTGAAGAGCTAAGCATCATTACTATCCCTTACCTCTTCTTATTCCACAATACTGGCTAACTTGCGATAGGAAAGGAGAACACAGGATACAGCATGCAGGGACACGAGGTACCTAGTTAAACTGCATCTTTCACCTCCCCTCCCCACAGACCTAACAAATCAAAGCTCAGATGGCACGGCCTGAAAATCTTCATGCTGCGGATCTCAGCTCACGCTTAGACTTGCTAACGTTTTGCTATCTACTGCTCTGCTAAGTCAATAATTGTATCAGTTTCCTGTGGCTGCTGTAACAAATCATCACAAATGTGGTGGCTTAACACAGTAGAACTTTAATCTCTCACTGTCTCGGATGCCAGAAATCTGAAATCAGTATCACAGGGCCAAAATCAAGGTTCCAGCAGTCCTGCGCGCCCTCTAGAGGTTTTGGGGGAATCCATTCCTTGCCTGTATCAATCTGTATGTTCATCTTCCCAGATATAAAGGTGCATTGAATATTTGTGAGGTAATTTGGAACTGTTTGCATCTTGTGAACTTAGACTATGTATGGAGCAAACAGATTTCGCAGACTCTCTTTGGCCTTCCCTTCACTGTTCACTAAAAAATTTCATTCTTACATTTACCCAAATATATATGGAGCATCGATCCTGTGACAGGCCTGTGCCCCAGCCACCTGTCAATCATGTAGAGAAAGAGCTTGAGTCAGAAGCTGGAAGTGGCTCAGTCGTGAGAATGTCTAAGTTATAGTGCTGGGAAGCATAGTATGGCAGAAAGAGCAAGTTCTTTGGAGACTGACAGGACTGAATTTGAATTCTGGCTCTGCTATTTATTAATTGTGTAAGCTTACAAAAAGGATATTATGCCTAAGCCTCTATTTCATGGTCATAATAATATCTAATTTATCAGAGTTTATGGCAAAGATGAAAAGGATTTTGCATTTGGAGTAAATAACTTAAATACTCCAAACTCTGTGTCAGCTCCCTTCCTGTGCTGGTTTGTTAAGTGGTGGAGGAAGAAGTAGCTTCCAAACCGTTTTCCCCGCTTCTGTTCTTGACATGGAGTATAGGGTTTCTGAGAGTTCAGCTTGTTTACCTAGTATGTTATGAAGTGAATGTTTTGCAAATAACGTCTTAAGGTTAAATACACTAAAACAGACGTCTTGCCAATGAGAGTATGTTGCAGATAGTGTGGGTAGAAATTGTTGTGTGAAACTTTTGTTACTTTCTACCAGTAAACCTATGTGTATACTATGTGGTCATATAAAATATATGTCTTCAATGTAATATTGATTTCTTTTGCTTAAAACACGCCATTTGCTCCCCGAGCTTTAAGATCAAGCCCAGGCCCTTAGCAAGGGGCTGAGGATGTTCCTCATCTCTGTTTATCTCTGTGGACTGGGCTCCTGCTGCTAGATTCTCCAGAGCACAAGATTCTTGTTCCTGGAATCCCTTCTGCCTAACTTCTATCCCTACATAGTTTCTTGAAATCTACTGAAGGCCACCAGTCTTTAGAGTGGCCCATTTTCATAAAGAAGTTGTAGAGAAATTTTTAAGTGAGGTTCAGCTCTTAATATTCCCAGCTATTCTGAATTCCTTGCGGGTCCTTCAACCTAAGATGTTTCTCAACTATGACCAGTTCACATATTGCTCCTTCCTTGGGTTCTCTTCACCCCATGTCCTGTTAGGTGGTTAACCCTTTCTAACCTTTCTGGGACTAGCTTCCCTTGAAGCAGGGAAATGTGGGAGTTGACGATGTGGGCTCTGGTTTGGACGTACTTTCTCTGTATAACCTTGAGCATCTCAATTTAATTCTCTGATCCACACTTTTATCATTGTAAAAATGCTATAGTTATGGCAACTCCAGGAGACGATGTCTTTGTAACCAGGTTAGGTACAAGTCTTAGGTACTAATAACTTTCTCCTTTTCTGGCCTCTTCGTGAATAGATTATTCTACATGCTGCTCTAGGAGTCTGTGTTTCTGATTGTAACATTCATTGCATTACATTGGAATCCTCTCTCCTTTGAAAGTATATGTTTTTTTAAGGGCTTGGACATGTCTCATTGAATAAATAATTATTATATGAATGAACAAAAGCAAACATCTTAAGAATTTTAACCAGTGCAAAAGGACTATTGCATTTTACTTTAATTCTCCAAATTTATATTAAAAAGATTTACATTAAAATATTTGGCTAAAATCTATATGATAATTTGAATTTTATGATAGGATGGGAGTTTGCTCAAACTGAGCCATCTTATCTATTTTGGGGGGTTCAAATCACAATTAATTTATATAATTCACTAGCAGTACATGTAAGTTTATCATGAAAAAATAGAAAGAATAATTAATTTAAAATAGCACAAGTCCCCAAAGAATTTATCATCTAGCAATAATGAAAGTTACATTTGGTTTTTATTCATCTATGTATTCTCTGTGTGTGATTCATAAGAGTGGTACCTTCAGACATGCCCTCACCGGGAGGCATTGTGTCTATAGAGAGAGGCTCATCTTTGAAGTATTATGCCTGCTCCCTGGTTTACAGTTATTGAACTTTTTTCACTGCAGTGGTTTTAGAATCCAAGGGGGCTTTTCAGTTCCAGGCCAAATTCAGCTCTGCAGACATCACTGCAGAAAGAAAAGGTGGGCATGGTCTACTCTCAAGCATCCTTAGGAGCAGTTTTACTCTTGGTTGCTCTGATGGGCATGCCTGCTATTCCTCCTGAAGCTTGTCTAACCTTCTCAAAACCAGACTCATCCTTTGAGGCCAAATGACACTTCTGTGAAACTTTCCCTGGTTCGGTAGTAAAGATCGATAAATCCATTCTCTTCACGGCCACACAGTGTTCTTTATAGGTCTCTTTTGGAATATTTTTGGAACAAAAATTTTTTTTTTTTTGTCTCTTCAGCTACTTTACAGGCTCACAAAGCTCACAAAGGCGAAGACCTTATAATTCATGCTTCTGTCCTTTAACCGTCCCACAGAGCTCTTTGCCCACAGTAAACAGTCAATAGTTGATTGAATGTATTTATCACTTGTTGTTAAATGTTGGTACCCTGGTTAAAATTTAATCTCAGACTATAAGATTGATATTAATCATACCCAGAATGTAATTTCCATTAAAGATCCGTAAGTGACAGTGAAAGAAACCTATGAATAGGCAAGGTATAATTTTGTTAATATTGAGAAATATGCCTCCAGTTACATTTTCCAAAACAGATTACATCAGTTTTGTAGTTAAAAAAAAAAAAATACTAAAAGGCTGCATAAAACACGCAGCTTAAAGTTTATGAGTTCAGTAAAGAACCGTGCTAATTAAAAACACTACTTTTTTGGAATAGTTTATTCAACACTGGAATGAATAAGTTCATGTATTTCTAATACACACTCTATGTTGTATAACACATATTGACCCTCAGGTTTAAAAAAAATTGAAGACACACATGCACTGATACTGTCGCGAGTTTTTGTAAGTGAAGATAATGAAAACGCTTCTTTTCCTCATTTGAAACCCAGTTTGTGACTTAGCAATTACCCATGCTCATATTTAGCAAGTTCATAAAGGTTAAGATAGGAATTAAATACAGTGTAATGTATGTACAATTATGAAATTAAACAAAGAAATTTATGTCTCGAAAAATGGCTCCCATTTTTCATGGGAGTAGTGGAAAATATTAGAAGTAAATCAGTGCTCTCTAGGAAATATGAGAATAGTGGCTGTATCTTGAAATTTTCTATCTGTAACGCTGAGCACAAGAGGCATAAAGTAAGTTTAATAAATGAATGAATTCATGTGGTTTGATTTATAGAACCTAAAAAAACTACATGGTAGGGCTTCAAGTTACTAATATTAATTATATAAATAGAAACTACTCATGTCTAAAACTATGAATCAACTTCTGTTAAATTTATTCAGTGTCTTCATTAAAGAAAACACACAGGTTTTATGCAATGCGAATAATTCTCAGAAAAGTTGTTGTAATACCAAAAGCAAAAGAGGCAATGATGCCATTTTACTAATGTTACAGACTGTGACAGTAATCAAAGTTCCTCTTTTGTTTCTTGAGTTTATTAGAGTTTACTCCTATGTGCAGTTCATTGTACTGTGTACATGCTCTGTTTCACCGGGTCCTCTATGTAATGACATTTATTGTGTGCTTCTCATTATTTATTTTGAAAGGGTCAGACAAGATGATCTCTTCGGGCCCCACAGATCTGGAAATTCTTTTAAATTCTTTCTATCAATCCTAAAATACAGTAGCAACGCATCATTTCCCTCTGCACGTAAATTTCAGTGTTTATGTCTGCATGTTTACTTAGCAGTTCAGCATTGGACTAACTGACATTTTTTGTTTCCCACAGGTTTGCCTTTTATCAGCCTATTTTAATTTTCCATTCTCATCCTCATCTTCTCTCTCTCTCTCTCTTGCTCTCTCTCTCGCTCTCTTTCTCTCTCTCTCTCAGTATGAAATATTTTCTTCCTTGTCCTCATAAAAGCAAAAGACCAGAAACTGAATTTGGGGCCAAACGCTGATAGAGCTTGCACCTGTTGATCTGTGTCATTTTATTAATTCTTCAGCCTAGTCAACAAGAATGCATTAAGGATCTTCTTTGTGCCAGACACTGTATAAAGTGCTGGGAATGGGAGGATACATGGGAGCCGTGGGATGCCAGGTCCTCCGGGTGGAGACGAGTGTGATGAGCTTTAGAGAGACACTTAGGATGCTGTCAATTCTAAATTGCCTTGCCAGAGACACTGGATTTGAGTATTTATAGTATTATGAATTATTGTTTGGTCATTTCTTCTGTTTTATTTGAATGACTGAGGCATAAAAGCTTGATATTTATCCTTGTGTAGTCAATTCACTTCCTCAGCTATTGTTTATAGCGTATGTCTCTTCTAGACACCAGAGAGAGAGAGCATTGGACAAAGTAGAAAAGAATCCTCAGGGAGCTTACTTTTTGCTAGTCAGATATATGCATGTCTGTGGATTGCCTTACATACGTATGTTGTATATGTATATTTCTTTATAAATATGAGTAAGCATATATATGTATATATGTATGTGTGTGTGTATATATATATAGAGAGAGTATGCACCCACGTGCCAGCAAACATGAGAATGAGGGAGTAGGATCAAGCCTTTTAAGAACTGATGTACTTAATCCTAAATCTGAGCCACTTCTTAGTTCTAGTCTTGCTTTCCAGCTGCTTTTGCTAGAGCTCGCCTCCCCCTTGGCATTAATACACTTTCTTCAGGTTGTTGCCTGTGCTCCACACGCTCCTGATTTTCCTTAAACGTCACTGGTTGCTTTTCCTTGGTTTCCTCTGTTGGTTTTGACTCATCTTTCCAATGGTCGTCTCCTTGGGATCCATGTTTGTCCCTCTTTTATAGCTACACACCCTTGGTGATTTAATTTAGCCCCATGGCTTTAATTCTATCTGTATGAGGATGACCCTCAAATTTGATCTCTGTCCCCAGAACTCTCAATTGAACTTCAGGATTGTGTGTCCGAATGCCTGGTCATCCTTTTGGATGTCTAACAGACCAGACAGTATGTCCAAAAATTAACTCCCTGCATCAGTCTGTTACTTTTTCATCTTAAGGCATGGAGATTGCGTCCACCTAGTTGCTGAGGCCAAAGACCTTGGCTTCATCCTTCATCCCTCTCTTTCTCTTATATGCCGCATCTTCCCATGAGATTCCTTCCACATAGATCAAGAATCTGATGACTTCTCATCACCTTACTCCCACCGTCACTGTCTGAAACATCATCATCTTTCACTTTAATTACTAGCAACAACCACCTAACAGGTTTCCATACTTCTATCCTTGTGTGGCTGGAGTCTCTTCTCAACAAAACAAGGGGCCAATCCTTTAATTTTTATTTTCAACTTAAGCAAAACTTACATAGAAAGGTATAAATATTCTAATAGAGATTGAGGCAAAACACACATAGAAAGTGTGTCAAGTCCTCCAGTCTGAAGTATATAGCTGATTGATTTTAAATGTGTATATACCTGTGTACATACTACTCAGATCAAAATAAAGGACGCTTCCAGAATGTCTGTTCCCGCTCCAACCCACCAAAGTTTATCATTGTTCTAACTTCTGTTTTCATTGTTTAGTATTGATGATCTTGAATTTAATATAAACTGAGCATCATGTAGTATATACTCTCTTGCTGGCTTCTTTTGCTCATCTTCACGTGAGAATTTCTCTGAGGTCAGTTGCTTAATCTGTAAAGATGAGGATAGATTGAGATTAGGGGCTGAAATTTGAAAACACACTGATGTCTAACCCCTACTCACAGAATTTCTGATTCTTATTATCTGGGGTCAGGTTCAGGGAAGTAGTGTATTTTAAAAGACCCCAAAGAGATCTACCATGTAGCCTCTGGATCAATTGATTCTCTCTTTCTCCCTCTCTCTCTTTTTTAATGCCTGTACTAATTTCTTCCAACAATACAAGGACCAGTTGGCCACCAGTCCTTCATTCCTCCAAGTATTCCATCCTTCCTCAAGTATACACTGAACATCTGTCAGATATCAGACATCATCCTATGTTGCTGGAATTACATGGGTCAGCAAAGTTCCTGTCTCCCAGAGGCTTCACATGTCACTAAATCCATATCTTCATCAAATTTTTAAATATAGTTGAATAAATAAATAAATAAATAAATAAATAAATAAATAAATAAATAAATAAATAAATAAATAAAACTATGAAAGCTCAACAGACTTCTCTACATCCCTATATACCTGTAAACCAAATAGAAGGAGTGAGGAGAGAAAGATCAAGAAAGGATTGACTTTGTCAAATAACCTAGTAATTTTGAGATAGTGGTTTAATTTTGGTAAAATAACTGGTTGCTTATAAAGGATTGACTCAAGTTTCAACTCATTTGCTTTTCTGTTCAAAATGATTTTATATCTAGGCAAATTAAAGGAGACAAAAGAGTTAAAATTCTTTTTCAGATCTTAGACACAGGCATACAGTTTATCAACATATCGTTAGGATTATCTGCGTGATTATATAGCCAGAATATTGAATATTGCTCTTTTTTTATGCCAGTTAACTGATTTAGCTAAATCCTTGCAGAGACCTTGCTTGTGAAGATGATTTTCCACTTTTTTATTTGTCATTGAATATAATGCTCCCCTTACCCCAAAAAAGACAACAATAGACATGTCAATGTTCTGGTCTTCTTTAGGGCAGTGGTTTCCAAATTATGGATTTGTATCCATTAATGAATCCGGAAATTCACCTAGTGGATTTTAACCAATACTTAAATAGTGTAAATAATATTAATTAATTAATTAAAATAGAAGACAGTATTCTTAGAAATATATAGAAGGCATCACAGTGATTTCAGTTTAGTAAGTGTTGATCTGTGAAACTTTTGTTTCCGTTATATTTATGCGAGTGCACATTGAGTTGTTTATAAAATAGTTTATTAAGGAACATGAAATTATTCTAAATAAAAGTTGACCCAAAATATTAGGTGTTAAAGTACAATTTGAATTTTGACAGCTTATTTAGTATCTGATTCAAATAATATTGAGAAAAAATAAAACTCACTTCAACTAATTGGATCAATTTGATAGCAAAATCACTTTTATCTGTTTGTAATTACCAAAAATGTTTAGAAATTTTTAGTTCAAAGAACAATTGTGGTTTAACATGACAAAAATAGTAACTAAAACAGTATTTATAGGACTATTTATCTGGGAAATGTTTGGGGCCAATCTATTGTTTAAATCAGAAATTATGAGAAACATGTCTCAAATTTATTAAAATAATCATTGATCAAAATATATTATTTTATAGTTAGAAAGTCTCCCGAAATTATTTTAGAGTATGCCTCTGATGAGGAAGCTAATCATATAACTGGCATTTAACATTTCTCAATGCCATTTTTTTTTTATTTTAACTTTTCACTGTGTAAAAAGTATAAATAGTACCAGCAAGCATGATTGAGTTTACAGGTGACCAGAGTTAAGTAGAGGAAGGATATTATTTTCTTAAGTTATGTTTATTATGCTGTTACACTGTTGGAAAATTAGTTTTGACCAATAAACAAATACTGACAAGTAAATACATCTTAATGGATTATCCTTAAATTGTCATATTAAATTTTGTGTTCAAATACTTATCCTGGTTCTGCTACTTAACTGCCATAGTATAATGAGAAACTGAATTAACTATCTCAAATTGTTGGTGTAAGGGAATATTACAAAACATAATAAATATAAAAGGAATGTAAGCTATATTTTGAAGATTTTTTTAATTCTTTCCTCTACTTGGACCCTCAATTTCCCTTTCTAATTTATGGCGCCTGTTGAGAGAGAGTTGATTGTCTCTAATACCCAATCTAGGCAGCAGTTTATTTTTTGCTGGTTTAAATGGTAGCTAAAAAAGCTATCTTACAAACATAATTACAGATCCTTTTCAGTAACACCTTCTTGGTCTTCCAATGACCTCATCTGTTTATATATAATAAAAATAACTAAAATTTAGGTGAGAAAAGCCTGTTAACATTTTGCAGTAAATTTTATATGTTTGGGCCAGAAATCTTACTTTCTATAAAAGGGATATAATTGATGCAAAATTAGTAACTTCAGGATAATTATGGCAAACGTTTACAAATATTCAGTTCAATTTGTCTTAATATTAGGTCACAATAATTACTTGGCATCTTTTAATTATTTTTAATCAACCTGAAAAAGTTTTTTTAAAGAACCAGTTGGATGGACACAGTGGTATATCCTATTGGTTACATTTCTTCTTTTCTTTCACTTTCCTTCCATATATAATCTTATTTCCTAGTATCAAAGTGAAATGTAAAGAAAGGACAGAAGGTGAAGTAGATTTCAGCACCATAGGTCTTCTTGGGTATTTAGATGTTGCTGGGCAGGATGAGAAGACCCACGTGGTCATATTGTCTTCAGAGTCATCAACTGTATCATGTTTTCGGATGAAAAATTTCAGTAAAACTTATTTTGAAATGAACCAGTATAATTTTTTTTTTCTCAAAGCAAATGTGTATACCATGGCTGCAATCATTTTTTAAGCAAAGAACATCTTATTGGACATTATTTAATTTTGCACAGAATTACATTTACAAAGGAACATAAATAGTTGTCCATTTTGTAAGGACAGATCCTGGAATCTATTTTTTTCTGTTTATTTTCTTTAAGAGACATTTCGACCTTACTGTGAAGCTCAGCTAGAGAGGACATTGGCAGAACTTTGTCTGTCCTGTGCGTAGCTTTTGATGAGAATTTAATAAGACAGAAAACAGTACCTTGCCAAGTATTAACTTTAAATCTGTTATTTACTTTAGAATTTCAAGATTTATGGAATACCAAAAAACCCAGGGAGATGACTCACAAAGAGCTGGAACTTTCTAGTTTCCTACAGTCTTTTAAAAAGTCTTAGATGTTTGACTTTGCTATATAATACCATGACTAATAGTGAGATCAACCCATGAATTAACATAAATTAGCCATTTGTTTTTTTTTTGCTTCTCACCCTAAATGACAGTGGCATCACCCTTTTAAATTACAAAGGCGATACCTATATTTAATAAGAAGATTCTTCAATTGTTGAAATGAAAATACAGTTTTTAAAATAAAGAATTTCTATGATTTAGGATGAAGAAAGTGCTTCATTTCTTTCATGTGTATCAACTCTTTGTCCATCTTGCTTATCTTCTGGCATACTTACCAAATATTACTAGCTGAATCTCAATTACCTACATCCTTACATTCTATGACTCACACAAGCTAGAATCTCCTCCTGTGTCGTTGCTTTAGTTGAGAGTTATTTGTGAAGCACAAAATCTAGTTTTATGTTAAGTAGGTGGGTTGCTAACTGTAAGAATGCCGTTCTTGATCAGGCCTTTATGAATTGTTTGTAAGAACCAAACTGGACAATGCAGTCTTTATATTCATTCTGCAATTAGCCAAAATAATTCTAGTTAAACTCTGGTTAAAGATCTCTAGTATGAAATGAATGTAAAGTATTCATTCTTTCTTTATCTTTCTCCCTGGCTTCATTCTAGCTCATTTATTTATTTAAAGATAATCTTCTAAGTTACTTTTTTCACTGCTTTTCATGTTGCAGATTGAAAATGTTGATGTCTGCCTTAGCTTTCTAGCAGCCAGAGGAGTAAATGTTCAAGGTCTATCTGCTGAAGGTAAGAAAAAGCGTTAATTGTCACAAATGGCACTTGTAAAAGACTTTTTATTAATGCCAGAAATGTAAAGTTGGAGTACATGGCTCTAAGATATAATAAAGGATATCAGTAAAGCTTTCAGAATAATAGAATCATAGATGTAGTGGTTATTATTGTATGCTTTAATTATGTAGATATGGTCCATATTTTGCCAAAATTTTTCTTTACATTACTGAATATATGTCAGTGGGGCAGATTAAAAAAAATATGTTATTAACAGTAGGAAGTATTTTTAGAGTCTTGAGTAGATGGATGGGGAGATGATGCTGGATAATACAGGAACATAAATACAGGAAAAATAGTGTAATTAATGCTCAAATATTATTTTATCAATAACAATTCTATGATACAGTCAAGTTGGTAGTCCTAGTCTAAGTATTTGGTCATTTTAAGTAAGTCATTATGAGTTCTTAAGTAATTAGCACTAACTTTATTAATAGCATTTTATGCAATGGCCTTAAAATCCTTAAAGGTTTAAATGATCATCACTAACGTTGAAATATAGCAAAGTGGAAAAGACAACCATATCTGTCATTCTTTTTTCTGAATCTCTTTTCCTTGCACATATATTTTTAGGAAAACTTTGGAAAATTTTCACGTAGTAGTATTCACAAAAAGAATTGCTAAAGTTATGAAATAACAAGTCCTTTGAGACCTGTATTAACAATAACTACTTTAATTAGAATATTAATTACATATATATATAAAATTCTATGAGATATTGTTAAACACTTCTGATGATTATGTTGGTTAATGTTTCTACTAAAATCAGTTTGTTCTGAAAAGCCTTTTTACCCACAGATAATAGAAATAGTAGACAATTCTAAGTCTTTAAACTTTTGCTGCCGTTGGAAAAAGAAGAATTAGGTGGCTTCCGAAATATTATGGACATACGCAAGAATTATGTACTTTTCTTAATTTTTTTCTACTAAAATTTCCTGTTATTTTAAATGTATTTTATCCTTTATATGTATATGCCATGATGCTTAATGTTAAATTACATATTTAAAGGCCAAAAAGCTTAATTCAAACCTAACTGATAGTTCTGTTACTTGGAATAAAATATAATAAAATCCTCCAGGATAATACTCTGCTTTCTAAGTGGCTAAAAGTAGGTGAGAAATGTTACTCTTTGTTTGTTTTATGTCTCTTTTTCTCTTATGATGTATTTTATTAACATAAACCTATTTTTATTTGTCTAGTAAAATATACAGTTGCTCAAAATGATTTTCTAAATTAATTAGACATACATAGTAATAAAACAATAAATTTAAAAAATTTAATAAGATCATTCAAGTATATAGGAGAAAATTAATGCTTTCTGACTGTAGCTTCATATTACTCAAGCCAACTCTTACATGTTATGGCAGCTGTGAGGAAGTTATAATAACTCAGCCTCATTTTATATGAATAATTCCAGTGTATAGTGTGTGTGACATTATAAACCATAAGAGGGCAGGACGTCTGAACAGTTTATTAATGTTTCTAAATTCCAAAAGGGAGACATAAAACCTTAACCTCACAGGAGGACGTATTTTATCGCCAACAGCAAGTTTTGTTTAAAATATGATGACAGTTTGTGTAGCCTTATTTCAAGCTGTACTTCCATCTCTTTTTCTGATGTAAAAATTATAACTTCAGGAAAAAAAGCTAGGCTCATGTTGTAGCCTACTTTGTGCACTGGACATTTTATTCAATATTAGAAAAACTTACAAGGGAGTTTATGTGTGAGAGCTAGGAATTCCACTGACATTTATTCAATTACGTTATCTACAGTTATAAGTAAGCTCATCTTTATTATTTGTTAATATGTAACATGAATTAAAAATAAAAGAGCTGGAGTATTCAAAATGGGTATCTATGATGTTGCCTGCTTTTGGGGTGATATATACATATATTTTTTCAAAATACATTGGTGTTTTAGAAGTCATTCTAACAGTTATAAATTCAGCTGCTATTTTGAGGTGCACCCATAGCTCCATCAGTATTTATAATGCACAGCAACCGGGATTGAAGTGGTTTCTTTCTCCAGCTCCCAGGCACCACTATGTTGGTGACAGCTGTGTGTATTTGTCAGGGAAGCAGAGTGCTAAATCAAACAATTAGCACAAGACAGAGAGCCCATCCATTTCCAGGAAGAAGCTAACTCTGGAAAAATTGTAGTTCAAGGTCAGCAAAGAGCATCACTTGAGTAAGCTTTGTTCTCTACCCCCTCCAGGCCTTCATACTCTCTCTGAAATTTCCAAGCTACTTAGAAATGTTAGCACAATTCAGAAAATCAGGCTTGCTTGAATCTGTGACCAAGAAAATCAAGTTGTATTTCTGTTTTTATAGATTTAGCCTAAGAGAATTGCTTCTAGAATTTTATTTGTTAAAAAAAATCATCTTATATGATACTGTTTTTATATTTTCCACTTGATACAGAAATAAGAAATGGAAACTTAAAAGCCATTCTAGGGCTGTTTTTCAGTTTGTCTCGCTACAAGCAGCAACAACACCATCAACAGCAGTATTACCAGTCCTTGGTGGAACTTCAGCAGGGCATCTCTCACGCCTCCCCTCAGGCAGAAGCCAGTCAGGCCAAAACCCAAGATATGCAGTCCAGGTAAGGAAGGGAAGCAGGGGAGGTGTTCAAAATTAATTTATTGAGATACAACCTGTTTTGAATAAATTGCTGTGAGTTTGGGAAACCTAATGATGTGGTTGTATCAGTGTGATGGGATTAGTCGATTGATGTTATAGACATTAAACCACTTTTCTTTTGCTTGAATGACCAACATTTATCACTTTTTGGGTGAAATATTTGTGTTTGTTTTCTGAAGGTGATTGTGGTTTGTATCAAAGTGTGCGGAATGTCTTTCCTGTAAGTAGTGTGGGACAGTCACCAATTATTCTTTAAAATGTGCCTGTTGAGTCCCAGTCTCCAGTTGTGTAGTTTTATTTTGTTGATGCATTTGATCAGTTAAATCATTAAATCTGTCAAAAATTTCAGATCTGTTAAACATAAGGGTTTGAGTGTTTGGGAACATACTGTTTTTGATGTGAGTGCATGTGTGTGTGTGTACGCATGTGTGTATGTGTGTGGGTACGTATATACACACGTTATGTCTGTCTGACTTGAGTCTATGGGTACACATAGACACAACGGGGTAGGGTGCTAACAAACCATAACAACTTCCTTTACTCTTCCATGACTGCTTTTTCCCAATTTGGAATTGTATCAGTCATGAATCAACCAGAGAAGCAGAACCAGTCTGAAATACTGTTAACAGATTTTTTGTAAAGAATTGGTTCACATGATCATGGAAACTGACTAGGCAAATCTGAAATCGTAAGGGCAGTCCAGCAGAAAGGACAAGCTGAGACTGTCAGCATGAGCTGAAACTGCTATAAACAGGTGGAATTTCTTCTCTCAAGGAGGCCACCGTCCTGCTCTTAAGACCATTCAAGAAGTGAATCAGGCCTACCATCCTAGTGATAAGCTAGGATCATGTCCCTTACTTAAAGTCAACTGCATGGACTTTAACCACATCCACCAAATACTTTGACAGGCACACCCACATTGGTGTTTGATGGAATGAGTGGAATTTAGTAAGCCCAGCCAAGCTGACACATCGAGAAATGATCACAGAATGAAATGAGTGGGTTTCATGCAAATTGCCCCTCTGTTTCTCATCAATGATTGGGATGTCAGATCAGCTCTATTGCATAAATAGCTAGGATTGTTTTTCTTCAGGAGGTAGAATGCCCAATAGGAAAACACTCTTTGTCATCTTCTAAAATATACACACCTATCAAACATTTGTAAATATTTAACTTTTTCCATCTCAGAAGCCAAGCCTAAAATCTAGTAATGCCGTTTACCTTGAGTTTGTTTTTGGTGATTAGTATTGACTCAAAAAGTTAAAACAGAATTCCAAAATACATTCATAAACCACTTCCCACTTCTTGTCAAATATTCAACAATTCAGAAATCCCCATCTCTTTCATCCGTCAGCCTCACATCATATTAAGCAACATTTCTGTCTCTGTACAGCCATGTAGACACTATTTCCTTTGGCAAATTTTACTCATTAGTGAATTATTAAATCAACAAGGAAAAATTATAGTTTTGCCAAAAAATATGGAATGTCTACAAATGCCATGGAGTGATAAGGGATATTTCTTATTACTCAGTAAAGCAGATGTGCTTCTGTGCTTTAAGCTTGTCTGACTTCTTGTGATGCCAAGTGAAATTGTGCAGGAATCTAAGTGAAAGACAGCATTCTCTATGGTGTAAGTTCTTTGGATTTCTGTGAGAATAGAGAAGCAGATAAAAAGGAAAGATCTTTTAAATTTTTTATTATTAATTTTGAGGGGGGGGATGGTTAGTAGAAAAAGATCTAGATTTTGAGAACTGCCAAAAATTATATTTCCTAGAGTTTGGTTTAAGCCATTTGAATGAGCAAGAAGCAGGAATAGTAGCTGGAAAAATACTGGAAATAAAGTGGTATTGTACAAAGGATGTTGACTCTGGAATTGAAATGAGATCTCATTTGTCATTGCTTTACTTCACTCTGTTTCTGTATCTACCATGTTGAATTTCTTGCCCATAATTTCTCAGTGGTTATGACCCTTTCGGGGAGATATTTTTCTATTCTTGTTGGATATGCATGGACATTATGAAATGGTATTATATTTTAAAATATTGAGCTATATTTAATAGGCATGGTCATTTTACACCATCTTGGGGAGAGCTATCTAATTTTTCTCAGTGAAGGGTTATGAAAAGCATTATTTTTACCAGTGTCCTTTAATTCTGAGACAGATTCTTTAAATATTTGTTTTGATAAATTGGATTTAATTATTTTTTGGATTGATAATTTAATAAGTGCAGAATACTTACTGTACTAAATGTAGTGCTTAGGACCCTGTTAAGTAGGAGCTCAAAGTCTTCATTTTTACAGAATTTATTATATGTTTTGGAGAATATTGTATTTCAGACAGTGATAGTTATTTCCGTGTGTATAGATTTGATATAGTTAAATAGTCTATGAATTATAATTTATGTGAACATAAATATAACAATATATCTAAACATTTTTCAAAAGCCCATATTGATAGTATAGATGGAAAAGGAATACATGTCTATACAATAGAACCAAGATAATTAAGATAGAAAAAAATCCCGATGACACATTTATCTTCATTTGCTTGAGGTGTGAGTCATAAATCATGATTTATGAAGTCTTTCTATTGATTACAAAGCTTTTCCCAAGTAAATAGCGTAAATGACCGGTTGCTCTATTATATTAGGTATTTAACCAGAAGATGTCCTTGTATTTCTCTCTGTAGACCTAAAAAAAAAAAAAAATCATAGTATGCATTGTTTCATGACAGGGCTTTGGTTTGTTCTCTTTGTTTATTTAAAATAAGTTCGCATACCTGCCTATATTTCCACAATATTTATTTTAGTCATTAAGAATTGCTATTTTGGTTTTCCTTTTTTGAGAATAACCCCAAATGTTTTCAATCAGTTTGAACACCTTTCATTCAGGCAGACATTTTGATCTAAAGGTTGACAAGTAAAATACACAGGAGAAAAAATTAAATGTGGAGCAAGAGAAATAGAGTATGGGTAACAAATTCTCCTGGCCTCCCAGCTCTTTCTCCAGTCTTGAGTGTGTGGTGTGTGTTTGTGGGTGTGTGGATGTGCGCACGTATATGTGAGCATGCCAGCCCCTGTGTGTCCTGTGTGCATGTGTGTGCATGTCTTGTGTGAATATTGAAGATCTAGTTGTTAAGAGCACACCTCTAGAATCAGACTAGCTGCCCTTAGATTCCATTTTCACCACTTCTTACCTGTGTGGTCTCAGGCAACTTACCTAACCTCTCTGTGCTTCGGGTTCTCATTTGCTAAAAGGGGATTAAAAACGGCACGGATCTCATATGATTGCTTTGAGGATTCAATGGATCAGTACGTACAGAACACTTTGAACATACTTGCACAGGTCATTCTTTTGCACAAAGACCTGCAATGGTGTCAAATAGTCTGGGCTTGCTCCCCATCTAAGGAAATGTGCTGTAGCTGATTCCTTTGCGTGGAGTGCTCTTGCTCTGACAACCCCTTGGCTAAACTTTCACCTCCTTCAAGTCAGCTGCTCCAGTGTAGCCTTCACACTGATGCTTTCCTTGACTACTCTTTCAACACTGCAGGCTGTCCGTCTCCACTCCCCACTATTGTTACTGAACTTTTCCTTCTTTTCTGTAGCTCCAATCAGTCTCTAACGTGCAATTTACTTATTTACTACATTCACTGTTTATTATTGTCACCCGCTCCAAATGGAAGCGCAGTGAGGACAGCAGTTTTGTTTTTGTTGTTTTTTTTTAACATTTTAATCCCTTTTTGAATTTCAAGGGATTAGCACAGAACCTTAAGGCATAGTAGGTTCTCAGTAATTATTTCTGAAATGAGTTAAGGTCAGAATGAGTGAATCTGCATTATAGCTTCTTCTCATTTTAAGTAGAAAGACTTTCTAACATTTGCAGTTCAATTGTAAGTCATTTAAAACGAAAATTGTATATATTTACAAAACTAGAATAGTAAAGATAAATATGTTCTTGATGTTTGGGTGGTCATGATATTGAACTAGAGTTAGTTTCAGAATGGTATGTCGTGGGACCATCAGACATTATCCAGGTGCATGGAACTATTATTAACTTCCATCCTAATGGATCCCTAACTAAAGCCCTGTTCAGTCTTTAATCTGTTTGTTAGAAATATTATGTTCCCTTTATTTTCTGGCTGTCATTCATTCATTCACTGCTATCAGTGTTACTACCGCTACACAGTACCACTCCTTCCCTAGCATGCAACTTCTGTACTGTGAGATAAGAAAACTAATTACCAAGGTCATTAGTATTTTGGCTCCACAGAAAGTAAGTAGGTAACGTGAGTGAAGTGCTTGGGCTATGAAATATCACTGATAGCTTAAAGTAATATATTTTTATAACTGCTTTCTTCTCTGTCATGTTTGTTTAGACAACCAAGTAAGTTATCTGATCTGGTATGAAGAAATGATGCCTCTAATTTGCAGCTAGTACAAAGTTTAAAAAATGTAATTACAGGCTGGTAAAAAATATGACCATGACTAATCTGACACAAACGTATTGTCTTTAAACTGTCCGAATCACTAATTTGTTTTGTTAATAAATAATATTAATATAATCATACTTATCAGTGTAAACTGATGTTAAAATACTGTTGAAAGACACGTGTTCTGAATTTATCCTGGGATGACGTGGTTGGTATAAGTTTAGTTGATGATATGTGAGGGCAGCCTTCTTCCTTGACTGCTGATCTCTTTTCTCATTTGACTTGAATAATCCACCTGTAGTCCTATGATTTTCAAACTCGGGAAACTTACTTCCACCAGTTAGTATGTCATAGGAGTTCAGGATATTTCTGCTGACCATACTCTTTCATATGTTGTGCTTTGACAGAGTTCTAGTTGACATGAAAGGTAACAGAAAGTTCCGTTTCACCAAAACCATACTCAGTGCCTGGCACATGAGTCCAGCGAACAATGAGCAGAGTTCATCTTATGAATGTCTAATTTCCCCGAGACAATCTAGAAAAACATTATAGTGAAAGAAAATTATAAAGGGAAAATTTATTTTTCTTATGTTCTGGTCTGATTATACATTAGGTGTTAGGTTAATAATACACATAAAAGATACTGTTTTTTATTTGCTAAAAGCTTAAAAAAGGGAGGTGATTTTCCCTAAAATATGGGCCTCTTAGCTTAATTGTTGTCTACATTATTAAATGATTTCTCTTCCTGTTATTAAATAGTTGGTGAATTGTACCAACCCCGAAAGAGTGATTATTTCACCACATGTACCAATATTTTATTTTTATATTATAGAGAATTAAATCAGGAAAAAAAAGAAAAATATGACTGTGAAAGAGTAGGTAACAAATTACATAGGTAGGTGAGTGTTGAAGACAGTGCTAATAAGTCTTTTTAACTAAAATAAGAGCTATTTTGGGAACTTGGGAAATTATGATCTCCGCAGAGGATCATTTACCCTCTGCTTTTCATTTTGTAGGAGAAAGTCAAGAATGTGTCTACTTGCTGTTTAGATGAACTTGCTCCTTCCTATAGGACTCATAAGTCAGACTGCAGAATCTCTGGGCACGTGTTCTTTGAGTGACTTGCCTATTCCCTTTGCAGCCCCTTCCCAAGGTTCCCGTGACCCCTGCCACACACATTGCTCTTGGAACCCCCTTCCCACAGAGGACACTTGCCTTCCTCTTTTCCAGGAAACATCATTTCCTTCTGGGAGATTTGTTCTGAAACTGGGACAGTTTACAGCTTTTCAGCCTGGAGTTATAAATCTTGAAAAGTATATAAGGAAGTTTAATTTAAGATGACAGGAAGACTCTGGTGATTTAAGCCCACATGAACCTGGCTTCAATTAGTTGCTTAACTCAGCTCTGTGTTGTGGCCTATAGTGTGGTCTTCAAAAAAGACAGTGAATCGATTAAACTTTAAAGGAAATGAAACAAAGGACATTTATGAATCTTCTTTTTCATAGCAGGATTTGTTTATTCCTAGAGAGAAATAATTGAAGGGAAAAAAATTATTCTTTACATGACTGATTTAGGAAACCAAGAGAGGGTGTAATATTGTATGTACACACACACACACACACACACACACACACTCACTCACTCACTCTCACACACTTTGCTTATGTTCTATGCTTTTATTCCACTCTTTTAAACATCCACTCATAGTTATGTTGTTAGAGATGAAGCAGCATCTATACAGTTTTGGTTATTTTAGTCAGGCAGACATGGGTTTCATTTCTGGGTACCAATGCCCAGTAGTGTGGCATTAGGCAAGTGATTTTGACCTGCTCAGGTACCAGTGTTCTTACCTCTAATATTGGAATATTGGAATGGTGGTAACTTTCTCAAAAGGGTGTTGAGAAGATCCCATGAAATAATTTATGTTTCAAATGCCTCCTTAGCACAATACTTAGCATAAAATAAACACTCAAACCAGCCACTTACATCTTCCTTCCTCCCACTTTAAGGTCATACCACATGTACAATAAAATGTATTGACCTACATCAGAAACCTCAAGTCACCTGCATCACTATTTCTTCCATGCTCAAGTCTCTCCATTGTGCTTCTAACTCTTATTAAATACATAAAAGTAATTCAAAGCAGTATCTTCATTATTTAAAAAGAACAGCCCAATGCTCAGACCTTCCCAAGCCTGGTCTAACTACACAGAAGTAACCCCATTAATGATTTTAGGTATTTTCTTTAATAGTTATTCCCATATAGCTTAATGAATTGCTACTACCACTAACTTTTTTTTTAATTCCTTTTTTTGAGGGGGAGGTATTAAGGTTTGTTTATTTATTTATTCATTTATATTTAGAGGAAGTACTGGGGATTGACCCCAGGACCTTGTGCATACTAAGCATGCACTCTACCACTTGACCTATACCCTCTCCACCACCACTAACTTTTATTCATTAATTTGGTCATTACCTTTTGGTTTATGCCCTCCCCCAGCCCCCATTAATATACTACACAGGTGTAATTAAGCACTTAGTTTGTCCCACGCACTCTTCTGAACATTGGAGATATAGCAGAGGGCAAAAGCGATGAAAGAATCCTTGGCCTTTTCAAGCTTACATTCTAGTGATAGACAAAACAGTTAAAAAATTAAATATAGACCAGTAGTTGGGCCAGCTGTTGGTAAAGAAGCATAAATCAGAAAATGGGAAATAAGATGTGTAGGAGCTATAGTTCTACAAACTTCAACAGGCCTTTGAGGAAGTTCTCACTGAGATGATTTTGTGCAAAGAGGTGATAGACCTAGCCGTGTGGTTATCCTGTAGTAGTTTCAGGTTACAGAATGACAGTGGTGAAGACCTTAAGTTAGGAGTCTGGTTTATTTCAAGGGAGGGAATTTCAAGGGTGAGATCAGAGGGAAGGAGGTAGAAAAAGAGTAGAAAATATTTCAGAGAAAGAGCAGGTGGACGCTAGTATGACTCTGTTACCATTGTAAGGGCTTTGGATTTTATTCCAGGAAAGACTGGAAACTACAAAATACCATAGGAGAAAAATAAACAGGTATAAAAATCAAAAGGTCTCTCTACCTTCTCTGTTGAGAATAGATGGTGGTGAGAAAAAGGTACAAGCAAGGAGTCATGTAGAAAAGCTTGGGCCACCATAGTGAAAGTGGAGAGAGGAGAATCAATTTCAAATATATTTTGAAGGCAGTGTCAGTAGAATTAGCTGACAGATTTGCAGTGGGATTGGAAAACAGACAGAAGACTTTTTTGGGAAGATGGTGTTTCCATCTACTGAAATGGAAACAAATGTGGGAAAGCAGGTTTGGTATGGAGAAGATCAGATACTCACTTATGACATTTCAATTTTGAAATGTCTACTAAGTGTATCTAAGTGGAGAAATTAAGGAGGCAAGTGGAAATGCAAGACTGCAGTTTAAGGGACAGGCGTAGACTATAGACAAAGATTCTGGTGATATAAGCATATAGAAATTATAAAAACTGTAAGACTATATATGATAGTATCATCAAAATCTGTGTATAGATGAAGAGAAGAGGGCTGAGTACTGGGGTCATGAGTCCACCAATATTTAGAGATCCAGGTGATATTAAGACCTGGTAGAGAAGATTAAAAAGAGACAGCCTGTGAAGTAGGAAGGAAACCAGAACCTGTTTTCTTAGAAGGCAAGTGAAGGAAGTGTTGCAATGAGTAGGGAGGGATCAGTAGTAATAATTCACGTGGAGTCCCGACTGTGTTTTTTATTCACATATTCATTCTTTCAACCCACACAACCACCCTGGGACCTATGTACTATTACTAACCCTACTTTTCAGGTAGAGAAACTGAAAATGGAAAGGCCAGTTAAATTGCATAAACTTTTATGGTGACTAATCTATAAGTTGAATTTAGGTGATCTGGCTACAGGGTTTGTGTTTCTAACCATTACCTACCTACCTGTAGGGCCTCAGCTGCATCAAATGTTGTGCATAAGCAGAATGAGTCCCGAGATACAGCCCATGGGTTCTGCCCTGGAGACTTCGATGAGAGCTTTTCCAGTAGAGTAGTTGCTGTGATACCTTGATTGGAATCTGTTCAATGGAAAACAGGAGGAAGGAATCAGAGATAGTAGACACAGATCAATAGTGAATACAGGTCTTTATAGGAGTGATACTAACATAGTTAAATCCCACTCATTTTAGTTCTTTCATTGGTTATCTTTGTAACTTTAAATAAATAATGAAATAACATCTCTAGTTCTTTTTCCATCAACTGTGGAATATCTTTCGGCATTCTCTTTTGTAAAACGTGAACATTAGCCCTTCTGTTCAGTTCTCCCCCACCCACTAACAATTCCCAACCTCTGTCATTTGCACTTTGATTTTTTTTAAAGTAAAATTCATACAATTTACATTCTATTGTGTACACATGATTCTTCCATGTGTCTTAGTATAGATCGAGTCCAAAAGTTTTAAAAACCAGTGCAGTACTTATATAATGGCTATTATAAACATGGATCAAGACATGCTCTGATTCTTTCTTATATAAACCCTTCCTTGAATGCCTATTGAAAGTTGGTATTTGTTTGCATGTAAGCATAAGTGATAGATAACAGGCCAGACTATCATCTAAAAGACCACAAATAACAAATGTAAGTGAGGAAGTAGAGAAAGGGAGCCCTTGTATTGTCCACTGTTGGTGGGAATGTAAATTAGTGCCACCACTATGGAAAACATTGTGGAGGTTTCCCAAAAACTAAAAATAGCACTACTGTATGACCCAGCAATTCCACTCTTGGGTATATATCTGAAAAAAACAAGAATACTAATTCAAAATGATACATGCACCCCAGTGTTCATAGAAGCATTTTTAAAATAATTGCCACAATATGGAAACAACCTAAGTGTCCATCAACAGATGAGTGGATAAAGAAGATAAAATACTACTTACCCATAAAAAAGAATGAAATTTTGCCATTTGTAGCAACATGGATGGACTTGGAGGGCATTATGCTAAGTGAAATAAGTCAGGCAGAGAAAGGCAAATACTGTGTAATACCATTTATACATGGAATCTAAAAAATAAAACAAACTAGTGAATATAACAACAGCAACAAAAAAAGAAACAGACTCACAGATGTAGTGGACAAACTAGTGGTTACCAGTGGAGAGAGGAGAGAAGGAAGCAGAAAGATAAGGGTAGGGGAGTAAGAGGTCTGAGCTACCATGTATAAAATAAATAAGCTACAAGGATATGTTGTACAACACAGGGAGTGTAGTCAATATTTTATAATAACTATAAATGGAAAATAACCTTTAAAGATATGAATCACTATGTTGTACACCTGAAACTTATATAATATTCTATATAAACTACACTTCAATTGAAAAAAAAAAAAAGAGCCTGAGCTCATTTAATGCTGCTTTAGAGGAATATCAGTCCAGGTAAACTGAGGGACCCCTCTGCCAGAATCATTTCTCTGCAATTATTCAGTTATTATTGTTAAAATTGCTTCTTGTCTGTTTGGATGGCTAATTAATTGATTTGTTTATGACTGGCCATAGAGTGGTCATCAGTAGTAATTGACATGGAGATTTGATTAATTTCCCTCTTTTTGTATCCCCTTCATTTTATCTGCAGTTTCCTAATTCCCTTAGTCTTGTAGGTGGGATCCCCTCTTCCTGTGTATAGCAGTATGAGGCTTCCCTTGCTATGTGCAGAGCAATAGCTCCATATACTTCCAGTTTTCCAAAATCTGTTGAAGTTGCCTGTTCATTGATGGTCGCTTTTCTCTATCAGATTATCCTTTGATGTTGTGAATTTAAGCCTTAGTTATTCCTTTATCAACATGCTAATGGCATCACATTCATTGCAGAATCATTCTTCATTCTGATAACTTTATTTTTTCTTTAACAAAATAAGAATCAATTAACTGAGCTTAATTTCTCCAGACAGAAACTGACAACATTGTAATTATACTCTATCTTTGGAAGGGAGTTGTGAGAATATAATATTTATTTTGAAGTATTAGACTGATTCTTAGTTGACAGAATGTGAGACTCGTGCTCTCTGACATAAATGTCTAGGTAAAAGCAATGGTGAGCCAATGTTTCATAATTTGGTCTTTTAAGTACCAAATACGTGACTCATGTATCAGAGAGCAGTGACTCAGAGTAACTGATTCGTGATTTATTGCTGTAACATTTTACTTGAGGACATTTTGATACCTTGTTTATATATTTTATGAACATTGTCTCCGAAGCACTAGAAATTATTTGGTTCTATATTATTTTTAGTATTTATGGGGCACTCTCTTGTCAAACAGAGCGCTGATAATGTAAGCTTGATTATATCTGCAATTTGATACCATATGAAATTATTATATATTACTGTTTTCCACTAAAAACTCTTTCACAAAGATTCAAGTTGTTGACTTACAATAGAAAATGCAACTGTTATGAAAACCCTAATTATCATGTCAATATGACTTGAATATTTTCCTGTTGTCAGATCTGCATGGAAAACCAAATCAGCAGGAAATGACAGGGTGAGCATAGAACTGGATTTGGGGGACTTGCACGTTTTTGCAGCTGAGTTAGTCTTGATGGTTACATTTGCTTTGCAGTAAATTGAGAGTAACCCAATTATAAGGAACTGTCTAAAATAGACTTTCTCATTGATCTTCTAGACATTCATTTATATGATGATTGTGTAAGTATAGTAATGAAAGGTCATTTTCATGAACATGTGTATGAAGAAATAGCTTGTTAACATAGTCTGTGTTTTCTACAATACTTTTTACATCTTCAGAAGTATTAAATGACCCAGATTCTTCACTAATCAGGGTAGTCTTGTCCAAAGTGTGTTGAAATTTTCAGTTTAGAAAATAGTTTTGTCTACCAGTATTCTGGGTCCAATTTTTTTTAAGGTGGTTTCATTAAAACAAACTTCTGGAATGAAGCACTGGATGCATTGCAGTGTAATTTGAACCCAAAATGAAAGTCATAAATGGAAAAGCTCCACCACACAGCATAGTGTTTGACCTACATGTAAGTAAAAGCAGGGTGGAAGATCTAATTTACGGTAACACTGGGGGAGAAATACAAGCCTGGTTTCCTGAGTTCTCCTTTATCTTGAAGTCCTGCATTCCTAAGAGACTTTGATGCAGTAATATCTTACCCAGGCATCTCCCTCCTCAGTTACTGTTTTGAGAGCCCACAAAAGCAGACCATGGAGGTGGCCTCATTAACTGTCAGTTGAAATTTAAGATAAGACTGAGGTTACAATATATTTACATACCACATTTCACTAATGGGATAAGTTATCACAGTAACCTGTCTCACATGTAATCAGGGTGATATTTCAGCCACCCAGCTACTAAGAAGAAACACATGTGGGTGAAGACTGAGTTTCTGACTCATTTATGGATTTGGCAATAACTGTTTTTAGTGAAGTCTCTGCAAAATTGAAGGATAGGGACAAAATATTTTTCTCACATACCCTGATATAAGTATAGTTGTTACAAAATGTCTTAAATATTTTTGAAGGAATGTATATGATTTTGAAGTACACAAGATATTTTGCAGAAGTGGCTGGACACTCTTCTTTTTTAGAGCTAGTAGCTTGGCAGTTATCATTTTATAACATTGCCTAAGGATCCTACAGAAGGGAAACGATGTATACTAAAGGAAGAATTTGGTTTAGGGAATTTTTTTCTTTAAATCTTAGTTGTGAAGATATAATTTTATTTCTATCCTTAGCTATCATAGAATATATAAATAAATATATTTCCGTCTATCTCAGTCTTAAGAATGTTAGTCAATGTGCTTTACTGTCTTCAATGTTTGTTATTTAGTGCGAAAATCCTTAGTTAAGACTTCCTTCCAATGTATTTAATTATAATACATCTTGGGCAATTTATTCCTAGTTTTCTCTCAAGCCACTTTACTTTGAAAGGAGATAAGTCCTGCCTTCTTAACATGATACCATCTTATAAAAGTAAAATTGGGAGGTAAAAATTTTCCACTAAAACTTATGCCCGAGAAATTTCTTATCTCATATTCTGTAATTTGTTTCTTTGTATCCCTCCTTGGTTCCTTGGAAATAGTGTTTATGGAACAAATGTGATGTTATGATTAAGCATTTTTTTCTCTTTCTTTGGGAATTGGGAGAACTAAATGTCTGGCTGTTGAAGGATTATTTGTAGGGATCTCCACTCATATTTGTGTGATTCCAAGACTGGAGGGAAGAAACATGGTTGATTCTAAAACAATTTCTGCAAAATAATTGTAATATAGATGAGGAGCTATAAAACCTACGTAATATGAAAAATTGCTCTGAAAAACAGTTCATTCAATTATATCTATATTAAGTACAATCATTTAAAAAGTTACTGTTTCGTGCCTTATTTTTATGTTTTAATGAACCAGTCACTCTTCAGCTGGGCATAGTTGATGAACACCATACAACTTAATGAAAACCAGTATTGTTCTAATGATCTTTCATATATTACCTTGGAGCACAGTGTTCCTTTTCATTGATGATTTGAAAGATCAGATGTGACCTTTCAACAAAGAAAGATTCAGCCTCCACTATGTACGAAGAGTTATACTAGACGTGCAGCATAATATGATGATGCTTTAACCTTTCAAATTGTTCGTCACCTAATAGAAGACCTAGACATTTAAACAGGTGATTCAATAAAGGATGCTGACTCAGCTAGCAGAGTGCAAGAACCCATTCAAGTGAAACATGAAACGTGAAAATGCCATTTCACGTTCAGGAAGCTGCCACGATTTGGTCAAGGAGAAAGTGAAAGTAGAAGTGTGTTAGATTTCAGTTTAATAATTCACAGAAAATAAATAATGGAATGAAGTGCACTTTTTGCACACTTGCCTAATATTTTTGTGTTACTCCTTCCAAGCTTGAAGTCAGTTCAGTTTCCATTAAATATCTAATTATACTTCTCAGGAAGGGTTTTGTATTAGCAGACGTGGTTTTAAGGGTTATACTTCTCACAGTGAAATGGTCATCCCTTCATGTTTAAACCTAATTTGCCCAAATTAAATCTTTCTAGCACAATGCCAAAACATGTTGGTGGCCAATAGAAGCCTTTGTAATGGGTTTTTAATTGGTTGACTACATCAAGGGAATATATGCTTATTAGAATAACTGGAACCCAAAACTAAATCAAATTTCTCAATATCTATGTCTCTTTGCCACTTTAAAATCCTTAGGAGTGTGACGTCAATGTCTTATTTATTCATTTATTCAACATCCAAAAGTACTGTACATTTTAGAAGAGAACTGTTATAATAAGATCATTAAGTGATCTTTATCTCTACTGTGAAGGGGGATTACTCACCTGTGAGTAACCATCGTCCTAGTGTTTCCTGTTACTTCATTCACCTTGTGACTAGTGACATCACTTATAAGTAGAGTGTTGATTTTTTTTCTCCTTGTAAACTGTACCAGGGCTGTTACATCTCTTTTTTCTGCATCTCTACTCTTATGTAACCATCCTGTACAGCTCAAGCCAGAGGTCCAGGAGCCATCTTGGATTTTTCCCTTTAATTCCAATGTCCATAATTATAACTTCTCTCATTAATCATGTACTCTTATTTCCTGTGCCTCTGCCTCCATTCAGGCCCTCATCAGATCTTTCCTGAATTAGAGCAGTGAGTTCCTACATGGTCTCCTGGTTCCAGGCTTGCTAAATATCCCAACTTCCTTCATCCTCTAATTCCTCGTTTACATGTCTCAGGAAAAGGGTGTCATTAACCTGAGAATTTCCCATTTATTTTGCAATTTAAACCTCTTGATATTTTCCGCTGCCATCGGAACAAAGGTTCAGTCTCTTAGCAAGTCGCTGTGGCTTTCCAGGTTCTTACCTGGGCCAATAGTAGACGTTGAAAGAATATTTTCATTATCATAGGAATTAAACACCAGTTAAGACAATTGAAATATTAACTGTCTCGACTGAGATTTTTGCCTGATAGTAGCCAATGGAGATAAAGAATGATAGAAGTGTGAGGCTTGGATACTAAGTTTTGGTGATTTTTAACGATACACATGTCCTTTATATCCGGGTCCAACGTGATGTTTCAAGATGAAAGCTAAGGGACAAGATTATGCAATTTTTACTTCTGCATGGAGGTTCACTGCTAGGATAACTGCAGAAGAAGCAGAACCTTCTATAAGAATCCGACCCTGAACCACTTAAAATCTTCTTAACAATGCATTGAATGAGAGCATAAGGAAGAGATGCAAGCAAGTTTTTATTTTCATTCTAAGTCTTTTGATTAATAAGCGTTGCTGGAATCCTGGCCGAGGTTCTGAGGCTGCCACAGGGCTCAGCAGAAAAGTGTGTTTGCTTGATTAGTCAGTCATGTGTGCAATGAGCAGAGTGGCAACTTATAAATAATGTGCCGTCTTTGCCAGCTCTTCCTAAAATGTGGCTTAAACATTTAAAAGGTAATGTTTACTTTGAAGATTTTTGAGGAGAGCTGCTTGGTTACTAAAAGTATCTTACTATTTAAAATTTGTTTCACTGCCTATTTCAGATTTCTCCATAAAGTGACCTATTGAATGAAATTATTTCATATTCTCTGAGTGCTGAAGAGTATCTGTTCAAAGTAAACTTATTTGAGACTAGAAGAGACGATACTCTGAAGGCAATAAAAAGTTATTATAATGTTATTATAATATATAATTATAATGTATATTCACAAATCCAAAAGATAATGAATTAATCACAAAAGAAGCATTAGAATACTGCAAGTTGTAATTTGCAAGAAAATGATATGGTTTACAAGAACCCAGTACAGCTTATAGAATCCAACAGATGAAAGTTCAAGTTTCGGTACTGTTATTTATAAGATGTGTAACTTGTACAAATGATTGAATGTTTAAAGCCTTCAATTTCATATTTTTCAGTCAGCAATAGAGTATTACCTCTGCAGGCCCATTGTGAGGAATAAATGAGAAAATAAACATAAACTGTCTGTCACTTAATAAGGACACAATGAAGATGTGTCATTTTGTTCCCTCCTTTAGTATACTTCTGATGATTCCATTCTTCAAACAACTTCCCTTGGTTAAAAGATGGTAATTAACATACCCTTGTTATGTAAGTAATAGTACCCAGTAAATAGCAGACAGTTATTTTGTGTTGAACCCCGTGACAGGACCTGAGAATGCAAAAACCAATGTACTGTAATTCCTGTCCTGGCAAACAATGCGGTCTGTTGAGGAGAAAGGCATTTACCCTGATAAATTCCCATATGAACCTAATGCTTAGACAGGAATAAAGACCTGGGACAAAACTCACTCTGGAAGGCTTGGGGAATGCCTCAACAAGGAGGTGACATTTAAGCAGGATTTTGAAATAGAAGTAAGATTTCACAGTGCAGGGGGAAGAGAAGCAATGGTGTTTCAGATGAAGGAAACCATTAGAAAAGCTGTGGACCTATGGGAATAAAGGTCCCAGGCAACGGGCAGAGGTGTGGTGGCAGTGCAGAACATGGGGTGGAGGACGTGTGTAGGAAATGAAGCTGTAGAGAGTCTGAGACGACACCCAGAAGCCCTCTGTGTGCCAGATCACAGAGCTTGGACTTTATCCTGCAGACAATGGCGAGTCAACAGCCATTTCAAAGAAAGAGATTGATATCCATTCTTTCTGGGGAAAGTTCATTCTGTTGACCGGGAGAAGAGTGATGAGATTTGACTGAAAGTAAAAATGGACTGATAACAAAGAGACTAGTGGAGAGGCATTGTTAGAGTCCTTCAGAGAAATGACACAGAAGTAAAAGAGGAGTGGGTCATCCTCAAGACAACTTTTTGTTTAAAGGGAAGAAAATGTTGGTGACACGATGTTTAAATAGCAAAGTCAAAGAGAGGGGATGATTTTTTTTAAACATTTTTTATTGTTATAGTCATTTTACAATGTTGTGTCAAGTTCCAGTGTAGAGCACAATTTTTCAGTTATACGTGCACATACATATTTTCATTGTCACACTTTTTTCACTGTGAGCTACCACAAGATCTTGTATATATTTCCCTGTGCTTTACAGTATAATCTTGTTTACCTATTCTACATATGTCTGTCAGTATGTACAAATTTTGAACTCCCAGTCTATCCCTTCCCACCCCTCTCCCCCTTGGCAACCACAAGTTTGTATTCTATGTCTGAGTCTGTTTCTGTTTTGTATTTATGTTGTGGTTTTTTCTTTGTTTTGTTTTGTTTTGTTAATTTCACATATGAGCAATCTCATATGGCATTTTTCTTTCTCTTTCTGGCTGCACTTGAAATGAGATTCTCCAGGGACATCCATGTTGCTGCAAATGGCATTATGTTGTCATTTTTATGGCTGAATAGTATTCCATTGTATAAATATACCACATCTTCTTTATCCAGTCATCTGTTGATGGACATTTAGGCTGTTTCCATGTCTTGGCTATTGTAAATAGTGCTGATATGAGCATTGGGGTGCAGGTGTCATTTTAAAGTGGGGTCCCTTCTGGATATATGCCCCGGAGCAGAATTCCTGAGTCTTATGGTAAATCTGTACCTAGTCTTTCGAGGAATCACCATACTGTTTTCCACAGTGGCTGCACCAAACTGCATTCCCACCAGCAGTGTTGGAGTGTTCCCTTTTCTCCACAGCCTCTCCAGCATTTACCATTTGTGGACTTTTGAATGATGGCCATTCTGACTGGTGTAGTTTTGATTTGCATTTCTCTGGTAATTAGTGATGCTGAGCATTTTTTCATGTGCCTATTGATAATTTGTATGTCTTCCTTGGAGAATTGCTTATTTAGGTCTTCTGCCCATTTTTGGATTGGGTTGTTTGTTTTTTTCTTATTAAGTCATATGAGCTGCTTATATATTCTGGAGATCAAGCCTTTGTCGGTTTCATCTTTTGCAAAAATTTTCTCCCATTCTGTAGGTTGTCATTTTGTTTTATTTATGGTTTCCTTTACTGTGCAGAAGCTTGTAAGTTTAATTAGGTCCCATTTCTTTATTCTTGCTTTTATTTCTATTGCTTGGATAGACTGCCCTAGGAGAACATTTTTGAGATGTACGTGAGATAATGTTTTGCCTTTATTTTCTTCTAGGAGGTTTATTGTATCTTGTGTTATGTTTAAGTCTTTGATCCATTTTGAGTTGATTTTTGTGTATGGTGTAAGGGAGTGTTCTAGCTTCATTGATTTACATTCTGTTGTCCAGCTTTCCCAACACCATTTGCTGAAGAGACTGTCTTTATTCCATTGTATATTCTTGCCTCCTTTGTCGAAGATTAGTTGACCAAAAGTTTGTGGGTTCATTTCTGGGCTCTCTATTCTGTTTCATCAGTCCATATGTCTGTTTTTGTACCAATACCATGCTGTCTTGATTACTTGTAGCTATATAGTATTGTCTGAAGTCTGGGAGAGTTATTGAGAGAGGGGATGATTGAAAGAAGAAGAATGAGTTAAGGCTTGAACATTTTGGGGATATCTGGGAGAAATGTAGCTGATTGATCTAGGAGACATCGAGATATTTACTAAAGATCCTCTGAGTTTAGAATCGAGATTGAAGTATAGAATGAAGATTTGATATAAAAAGAATAGAGGAATAGATTATCTGATGCCTAGGATTATGCTTTTGAAAATATCCATGGCCATGGTACAAAATGTAGGAGATAGGGATAGTGAGTGGACCTGTATCTGAGAAGGAGGAAGAGCAGTTCGAGAGAGAGCGTTGCATTGAGAAAGCTAAGTGAGGTGAGGATTTCTACAAGAAGGAGGGTGTCAACAGTATCTAAAGCAGCAGAAGGACAGAAAATGAGGCATAATTTGAAATGTATAGATTGCACTCTTTGACTTTGGAAAAATGTGTTTTTTCTTCCAAGATTAAACATTTGTGGATATTCTATAGAGCACAGCTTCTACAATTTTATTTTGCATAGGAATCCTGTTAAAATGCAGATTCTGATTCAGTAAATTTGGGATGAGACCTAAGATTCAGCATTTCTAACAAGGGCCAGGTGATGCCAATTTTATTGGTCTGTGGACAACACTTTGGGGCTTTGGTGGCTAATAAAAATAAGTCATCACAATTCAGGATCTGTTTATTTAGAGAAGCTTTCTTTCCTTATAATAAATGGATATTACAGTTCCACATGGGGATTTGCACTGAAGCTGAATTAGATAGTTCTGACAGTTTGGATCCTTCTGTGTATTGAACACCAGATGAGTTTCATCCTTTTTTTTTTTTTTTTTTTTTTTTTTTTTACTGACTGTCTCTAATCTCCTCTTCCCTTTCATGTTAGGGGAAATAAAAAGCATTCCCTTGATACTTTATTTTATTAGATAGATGAGCAGATACTTCCTTTAGTAGAACCCACAGTGAGTCTCAAAATGTTTATTTTTTTTACTTTTGTTTCTGATACTTTTTGCCACCCATTAGCTTGAGGGAATTTCATATGACATTTCAGGAAAATAATACAAAATCTTCCAACCAGATGTCTGCAAATCCTTAGTTTATTGGTGTTCTCACTCCATTTATCTGCTCCCACCTGCCTCAGAGCTGTGTCTACATGTCCCTTGTGTCTATTTCACTAATAAGTTGCATTAGCTGAACCTACTTACCTGCTTTGTTAGAGTCTGTTTGTAAATCTGAAGCTAGGGAAATGGTATTACAAGCACTGTGTGAAAAAATGCATTTCTCCTACATGGGGAGCCAGAGTCAGGTGAAAAATTAAGAAAAATAAAGGAAGTGGGAGGCATTGTGGAAAGTGTTGGGCTTGAGGTAGTGTGATACATGTGAAAATTGAAGGAGAACACAGATGCGAATAAATTTGTAGACATTGAATCAGCATGGCAGGGTATTGATTGCACATCCACAATAATTAAAAGGAAGGAAAAGGGAAGAGTTGACTGTTGAGGTTTCAAGCCCCAAAGCCTAAAGAAAATGATGATCCTGTGAACAGAAATTAAAACATGAAAGAAAGGATCTGATTAGAACTCAGAGGGGATGAAAAAAGAAAAATGGTGCGTTTCATGAGGTAATTGATTTTGAAGGTCATGGAAATGGATAAGTCTTTTGTTCAGTTGATATTGATGACTGGGAGTATGATGCAGACATTAACTCTAGTTTCTAGTAGATTTTACTTGAAAATTTAGGTAAGAATCAAATGAAAGAATGCATACAAGTGTTTGAGGAAAGATGGCATATGAAAAAAACATGTCTTTAGGAGATGGGTAAGGGAAGAGGGTCTGGTGAAGAAAAGAGAAGATGGACAAGAATGATAGTGGGCAAATCAAGTGAGTTTGTTAGTGTTTGTTACAAACGATAGAGACTGAGGAAGGCAGAAGGAACAACATGACCAAATACAAAGATATTAGAATATGGTGAGAATTTTATAAAACTCTTGTGTGCTTCAAATAACAGTTTCACAATTAAGAGGATTGCAGGGCAGAAGCTGGGTTTCAAAGCATGAAAGTAGGAGGGTTTAGTACAAAAATATAGGCAAGAAGTAGAATATTTGCTCATTATCAATTAGAAAATCCATGTGGGCCACAAAACCAAATTGATTTTAACCAAGTTGATTAACCTCTGTAGATTTTATTTTTGTTTTTCCATTTCTATACTAGAAATTATGATACGTCTTTAAAATTGTGGAAGAAAACTCAGTGGGGTGGCTTCAGTCCCACATGTACACTGTTTGGCATCTCTTCTGCTGATATTTGTGTTCAATTTGAAGGGTACAGAGTAAAAGACTTAGTGGTGAACCTTTGCGTAGTTCTCTTATTCTTGGGCTGAAAAAGTAGACTGGGAAGTTCACAGATTTTTTTTCTACATTGGGTGATTTTAAATTTAAATTTTGAATTAGTATCTCATTTCTTTGAAACATTTTGGTTTTTATGTTTACAGTTGTTCTCTGATGTGATGGTTGCTGATGTAGTTTGGCCACCTGTGGCCAGTTGTCTCAGAGCCTCGTGCAGTTAGGAGACAATGCACTGTACACAAGTAAGAATATACCGCATATCCAGTGTGAAAAACAAGTGCTCTGCAAAGCTGTCTAGATATGAGAATTTATCCCTCTCTAGCCAGGACCTGTATTGCCCACCAGACTGACTCCATGGAGGAAGAGTTAACTTAGGAAACATGTCACCTTCTTAAGGAATCCTTCCCTTGATGAAATACCCTGTGCTGGGCAGCAAAACACCTGGGTCTGCCTCAGCAGGGCTCCCCATGTCCCTTCCACCCCGATCCCAACACCTCCGTGCTGTTCCTGTTTCCTTGGAGGCCTTGGAAACTGCGCGTGCACAGCAGCTGGGTTCACATAGCCTCACAATTCACCAGAAAAGTGATTCTCCACTCAGACGTCAATCCGTGGCCATCACAGGGCCCGTGAACATGTTCCAGGTCTGCTGGGTCAGCACACTAATGTCAGAACCATTAGGAAATTTAGAAACCAGTTTAAATTAAAACACAACTTCATTTTGTTTATAAATTACCCATTGCTCCTCACAACTTGGTTTAAATAATGCTTTTGGGTGTGTTTTTGACAAAGGTTTTGATTTTTAAAATCATCAAGAATTGTAATTCAAGATGCCCAGAAATTGTCATCACAAGTTGTGCATTTTGTTTTTGAAACATAACTCCATGTAATCTCAATTTTTGCATAGATCTTTCTCTCCAGAAATGTCATGTATTGATAACTTCCTTAAAACCTTCTGTCTAGGACTAGAGGTCAACCAGAAATTATTAGGTAAAAACCAAATATTTTAATAATTTGGTTTTCAAAATAATATTTAGATTAAAACAGTATATTAGAAGAGTCTATTAAAGAAAATACTGATTCTCATTTCATACCCTTCTTTTCATTTTAACCTTTTTGAGAAAGAGATCTTTCTATCATGTAAGTCAAACTAGCTTTCCTGATGTTTTCATTGTCATTTACAAAGGTTGGATTTTCTATAAGATGGAATACTACTACTTAAAATAATATTAATAACATCACACAGCCATTATTTTAAAGTCATGGATGACACACTTTATTACCAGTGGTACCCTGCCTTATCTCCTGGTATGTTCATAATCAAAGGTCATGGTGTATATGTTGCATTATCATAATTTTCTAATTAATTTATCCTTTATTCACGTTTATACATGTTCCAATTGCATTTCATTAACTCATAGTTTTCTTGTAAGTTTGTACTTTCTTTCCATGTTCAAAGAATCTCTTTAATTCAATTTCTCTGTTTCTCCTCATACAGTCTGGCAGCCAGATATGCAACTCAGTCTAATCACAGTGGAATTGCAACCAGTCAAAAAAAGCCTACTAGGTCAGTTAATATCTCTAATTTATTGCTTGTTAGTAATAATAAAGTAAATGCCCCGTGATATTTTGTCCTATCATTCTAAATTTTTTTTTTTCAAAAAATGACCTACTTCTGGATGACAAGTTTAGAGTACTGAATTCTTCCAAGCGAATTTCCAGACATCCTTCTCGAGGATGAATGTGTTGTGTTAGATCATTACATGGGTTTGGGTTCTTCTATTTTAGGCTCGTTATATATCATGCTGTGACTGGGCTGAAGTCTGGGTTCTAGGCTCAGAGAAAGTCAAGGGAAGAAGTTAAATTTGCAGACCCCGTTCTTTCCAGGTCACAAAATCCAGAAGTTATACAACAAGATTGTAATTGCTTTTTGAAATGAGCATGCATTAATGATTGCACATTTTGAAGCAGAATTGAAAAACATGGCAGATTTTTTGGGGGAAGTTAGCACCAGATCAGCCTAGACTGTTCTTGTATCTATAAGAGTTTAAATTGTTCCTTCTTTATGACATATGTATTTCAAATACAGCCTATTTTAATAAATGTCGATGCATTATGTACTGTTTGGAAAATACCGGTATATAAAAATGTGTGGACAGGGTTTGATTACTTTTAAATGTTAAGTTGCTGAAGGCATGATGGTACAGCTAAGTGAGGCCACAGCAAATGTGTTTTGCACCCCTGATTATTATGTGATTAAATGTGCCATCTCACTCACAGGGGAGGTATCTCAGCGGTGGTTTGCTAGTCAGTATTGTAATAGTGAGTCATACGATGCAGTGTTTGACCACAGGGACTGCTTACGATGCCTTGACTTGAAGAATGTGCCTTTTTTCCCTTTGCCTTGGTTTTCTATGTTCATTTCCATAGTAATTAAAATGATTCTGGAGAGGCAAATTAAAAAGGTATTTAATTAAAAAATCAGAAGAAATGATACAAATTAGGATGTGCAAAGAACAGTGACCTGCCATGTTCAGTAACAATTTTTTATTACTTCTAAGACTTATGAATGTAAAATATATTTTAAGTACTTTTTGATTTAATAGAACATCGCTCTTTTTTCATTCTTTCTTTCTTTTTTTTTGACTCTGTTCTCATTTCTCTTTTTATTACTTTGATGAATGATCTGGCACTCTGGCTGACTGTCAAATTAGGCTAATGAGAAGAGCAAATGGATTTTTTAATTTGCTTTAATTTGTTCTTCTGAGAACTAAATATCACTTGGCTTCATGGGTCACAGTAAACATTAAAATGCATTCTAATTGCTTTCTAGAAACAGGTCAAGTTTCATTGCAAGCAAGGCACATTTTGTGACAAAATTTGTTTATACATGTGAATTTGGAACGAAGTTTCTGAGTCTATAGCTGTGTCTGCAGGACTAGTTCTCAGGTTTATTTTGATTGGGACATTTTGCCAAATTAATTCATTGAGTTCTTTCTACACAGTGCAATCACTGGTACTCAAAATTCCTGGTGTCTGTGGTTATCGTGCTATACTTACAAACCCTGTAGACCCATTTGAGCAAAAGTTAAATGCTGGAGTCATTTGGAAAAGATTCTGATCTTGTGGATGACATAACCTCTAGCAAATTAGCTGAAGGAACTATTTACTAACCATATGTATTTAAACTCCAAAATACAGTCAACATTTTGAAACTATTAACTATTCCAAGATATCAACATTCCTGTTTTAAAGCTGGTATCTGTGTTTTCCCAATGTTCATTCCATTTTGCAATCTTTTTACTATTTTTAAAATGTCTATGGTACATAGTTAAGTCTTTGATTTCCTAGTAATCTATGGAGATGATATGTTAAGTAGTATTATAAAGGTGAGTTAAAATTTGAATATTGTAACAACTGATTGTGAAATTGTGGTATTGGGCAATATAACAATCTGTTATATTGGCTCCTTTATTTTAAAAATTTTGTAAAGGAGAACAGTAAAAAAAAAATCTATTGCTACATTTATAAGTTCTGGATTGTTTTTGTTTATTTTTCTTTTAAAATAGAAATTATTAGAGCAGTACACAGTGACAGTCACATGGTGGCAGCAAATACTAGCAAAGATGCTAGCAGCCCTTCATGTCATGTCTTTAAACGTGTCTTAGAATGCTAATCTTAGTTCTTAATTTCCAGTTTTTAATTTATGTGAACTGAGTTTATTATACATACAGAATATATGCTGATGACATGAAATAAAATATAGTAATTGCATATTTTAGGCACAATTCTTGAAATAATTGATACTCGACATTTTAATGTGGAAACTGTTTAAACAGTGAAATAAATGATCCAAACTGATGTATGATTATAGATCAAATAAAATAACTGGAGATCATTAATGTCCTCTAATTTTAAGGTAGTCTGCATATATTTTCCCATGTTCTGTCTTTCCTACCCAAAGGGCAGCTGAAGGTGCTCTCATTGTATATACCTTTTAAAGTGTCATTTGACTAATAGAGATTTTCTTCTGAGACCTGCACCCTTTCCTGTCATGTGACCTACGTGATCAGTTGGCCACACTTCATTAGGGATAACCAGCTAAAGTCTAGGTGCTTACTTTTGGCAAGAGGATGAAAGTTTTCACATGAGACAGGTCAGCTGAGTATGAGCAAACTCATGACCTTGGCCTCCACACCATGTTTTAGATTAACTGACTAGCTTAGATATTCCATAAGCGTTTGCTGTTTGCAATTTGCGCTATAACTTTGTTCTTCTTCGTATTAATGTGCAAGTTAGTTTAGAATACAGCTACTTAAGAAAACAACAATGTCCCCACACGTTGAGAAGAACACCTTAACAGCAACTGAAGGCAGCTGATTAATATCCTGAGAATATAGTAAAGTAGTTTTATTTCCTTTGCTTTTCATGTAATTGTTATAGTGCCTTTAAATCAGTTTTATTCATCAGGGCTGTGATAAGCATGAGTTTTTTGGAGATCAATTTATTTCTAATTACCCTGCATTATTAATATACTTTGGAGGCAAATTTTAATCTATGAAACAAGATTTGCTGAAGATTCTCAAGCCTTGTGTTTAGCCACTTGTCACTTAAACCACCATTTTCTGCTGAGTAGGTTTTAGAACATCATAAATTATGATTTTTCCCATTAACTCTTCCTTGCTCAGAGCCTCCCGTTCCCTATCTTTTCATAACATACAATAATGATGTAATTTTTCTTATACTATTTCAGGCTTCCAGGTCCCTCTAGGGTGCCAACTGCAGGCAGCAGCAGCAAGGTCCAGGGAGCCTCCAATTTAAATAGGAGAAGTCAGAGCTTTAACAGCATTGACAAAAACAAGCCTCCAAATTATGCAAATGGCAGTGAAAAAGGTAAGTGTTCGCCCATTACATCATTATGACACAAGCCTAGAGAATGGGTCTCGTAAATGACATGCTAAATCTAGTATTTAAGCAGTGTTACAGCACTGGGAATGGGAATGCTAGCAGTGAAATTTCTGATATTACCTACTGTCTCCTTCTGAATTCCTGCTTTCTTACAGGACCTTTCTTACCTAAAGAACATTTTCAGGAAATAAAGTCATTTATATTAAAATGGTTAATTCTATCTCCAAGTATAAAATCTGTTTCTCAAATAGAGTTCCTCCTGGATGTGTATAAATAGCATTTTCACTTGTCTTCTGATGTTTTTATGAACGCTTATCCTGAAATTATAAATCCATACTTAATTTTGTTGAATCCATAGTTTTAGTTAACATCAGTCCCATAAATGTTTTAGGCAGTTAACGGTTGGAGTGTCAAAAATTAAGACATAATTATGAAGGATGTTTAATCTTTGAAAAGCAGCAGGATAGATAAGTATAATGACCTGAGTTTCTCCTATAAGAGACAAATTATTTATGTTTGTTTTATTTTCTTGAAAGCGTGTGTGATAGACGTATCAAATCACAACAGAAAGAAAGGACAGTTAGTGGAAGTCTGTTAAAGCTGTATTCACTCTATGATACGCAGTTCTCTGTAATGTGCACAGTGTGTATTTAAAGAGGTGCTGACTTGAGACATCCCTGTGGAGTCTGCCTACAAGTGGGAGGTGGTGCTGTTTACATCGAAACCATGAGAAAATCAAGAACCTATCTTGTTGAGAGCAGTGTGACTGAGTGAGGGGCTCTGGCATTCTGACAGATTATGATGGAGTGTTTTCAAATCATTAAAACTTCTCTTCATAGTATTTAACTCTCCATGAAACAAGACATGAAATTCAAAAGTGACAAATAGACTTAGTTGAACAGCTGGCAAATTTGGTTCCACTGATTCAACCAGGTAGAAACTTCTTTGCTCCTATTAGGTCATTTCAGATTGTTTCATAGAAATGATCTGATGAGACTTCTCTTACTCAGACATGAATTGACAGGGGTGATTTATGAATTAGACACTTTTATGGAAATGCCCTACTCATTAAAACAAAACTGGACAGGCTGCAAATCCCTGGTCAGCAAAGCAGTGTATCTTGATTCCTGTAATAGCTCCAGTTCTTGAGTTGAATGAGAAAAGAAGAAAATAGTATATATTTGGAAGTTAGGATTTTGGCTTTAAAATAAAGTATAAAACCTTTGATTTGAGAAACTAAGAAACATCACTGAAGACTTATACTTCTGAAGCGAGGTAGGGGACTACAGTTTCTCATCGGAAGAACATCTCCCTTATTTTGTAACTTTCCTAGAAAGCATCTTACAAGGCCTGTATGTGCCGTGAAATTCTAAGGGCAACTAGGTGTGTTTAGACAGAGATTTGCCGAGTGGACTGCTCAGGGTTCCAATTTGGCTACGTGATACTACAGTTATACAATATTTTTGCAAGAAATGAATAATAACATTAGGAAAGAGACCTAGAAGTGCTCTGGATGCCCTAACACTTTGATATCATAATGTGTTTTTCTGCCACATCAGATGCTTTTCTACATATCTGGTGTGTAGAAGAAAAAAATCCAAAGGTAACCAAGTATTCATATTTTTCCACAGCCATTCAGCCTCTTTTAGGTCTGTCTAGGATGCAGTGCAAAATTAGAAAGTAGCAATCTTTACAGTAACCACAAGGTGGAGACAGATGACAAGCATTATGAGGCTTTTGACGGTAATAAGCATAGCTCCTTAGGTGCCTGTAGACAGCAAAAGACAAGAGCTTTCATGGTGAATTAGCCATTACTTTTAATTCCAACTAAGTAAAATTCCAAAACATTTAAAGTGTATGATCTCCCATTCACAAATATTTCTGATACATCAAGTGTAGGCATTAAATGCCTGTAAACTGCCGATACTAATTAAAGCATGGATCACATTATAGGATATAATACAGCCAGCCATCTGGAGTTTGTTTTACATGCTATATGGCATTTTCTGTTAACATGGAATTAGAGCTTCATGTCAGTAATCCAGTATCACTGCTTCTAAGTTAATCGTTGTGTCATGCTAGCTTCTATTTCCAAAATATTAAATTACAAGAGCAAACAAAATAAAAATTAATGTTACATATGAAACAATTTATAATTTAGCCTTTTGGCTCTTCCAGTGGTACTTTTTTTTTTTGGATGAGCATGTTTTGTTTGACCTTTTTGACATGGAAATTTGTACTGGTAACATAAAATATGAAAATATAAGATTCCATCTGCTGACAGGTCGATCTCTGTGACAAACTAGTTTGTACATATATCCTGGGCGTGACCAAGTAAGGTGAAAATTAAACAAGAATTTTCAAAGATTGCAGTAGTATAATGACATAATTCAGAAGGTATTAACTTGAGTATTCTAATTGCCATTCCTTTTTAGTTAATAGAAATTATAATATTTAAATTTAATAAATTATTCTTACTTGAAAAATTAACCAGACTGTCTGTAAATGTGCTCCCTGAATGCTTCTAAGTGAAAATGTACTTCCCACTTTTTTTATAACAAGTCTCAGATGATGAGTTATGACTCAATTGAGGAATCTTGAGAATTTGTAATAGACACTAAATGTTTATTCACACTGAAAATAATTTCACTTCTTTCTTAAAAAACATACTGTTGAAAGCCCAGTAGCGTTTCGCATGTATGGGGTTGTAAAAAGAGCTTATTTGCAAATTGTGTGACTTACCTAATGAAAGGAAATCAATAGAGAATCACAAATTGCACTTCAAATGCGTCTAATACCATTTTTTTTAATAATGCCATTCAAAAAATAGTTTGCTCATCTCACCGAATGAATTAAAATGTCAGTGAACATGGCCACAGATTAATTATCACTTGCAGAGAAGGCTGAAATAGAAATGTTAAAATGGAAAGTAATACCATCCTGCCAGTCTGTCGGAAAGCGGGAACAAATTTCTCAGAACAAATGGTGAAATGAAGATACCATTGTTTGCAGGGAAGCATTTCTTGTGCGAGTCTGAGTTTCTTCTCTCGGTGACCTGCCACTCAGAAACTGACTATGAAAAATATGCTCTGACACCAGCATTTGTCAACTGGCCCATGCAGCCTAGGTGATTACTCTAGACAGGGATACGCTTTAAAGAAAAACCAAATATCTGTTCACTGGAAATCAAGGATCTTTTAAAAAAAAAAATACCCTGGTTCATTTGAACATACATTTTACATGCCTGAAGCAAATTAAATTAAGAAATAATTCTTGTTTTATAAAACGTAGGTGATAAATGTGAAAAAGGCTGAACAGTTTAGTATTACTAGGGTTGTAAATATCTCTAGCTTTATTTGGAATTCAGTTTCTGAATTATGATCTGTAAACAGTAATTCCTTGACAGAGTTTGTTGTGAAAGGGATGTTTTTCCGTGTTGCTAAGAAACATGCCACAGTACCAGCGGGCCTGCTACCGTCTTCTTAATTGTTTCTCCCATGTGGTTCTTACCTTGTACCTGTTCATCTAAAGAAGAGGAGATTCCTCTTCTGTCCTCCTGGATTCTAACGAAGTATCTTCCAGTGTGGAAGCACTTTCTTTCATTTACACTCAACATAGATTCAGTAGGATTGATACGGAGAATTTGGCAACATTGAAGTTGAACTTTTTAAAACTGTAGGTTTTACGTGAATGCAGTATTAGTCATGAAATTTGACCGTTAAAACATAGTTATGCAGTTCTCACACACTTTTTTTTTAATCACCCTGAAATTACTATAAGATCAAAGAACTGAACTGTCTTACTTTCTTTTCAAGGCGATGCATGTATGTTTTATTTATTATATTCCTTTTCTCAGGTTTTAATTATGTGTTCCACCATGACTTTTTGCTTTATTTCCTTAATATTTACACAAATATACAATATAATGTTAACATGATAATTTCAGGTTAATCTTAGGAATTTTCATGAGGCAAAATAATTAGGTACATAAATCAAGGGATCTGAATAAACAAACTTGGGCATGTATGTTGTTTATGTATGTGTGCACGCCCGCACACTGAGGTGTACGCATATTATACATGCCTGTACATGCATTACATACTTTAAAAAAAAAACTGGCTGGTAAATGGAAGCCTCCCTGCATTTTGCAATACTCCACAAAGCTGCACTTTCCCATTACAAATGGTACAGTATGTGCGTGTGCAGGATGGACAGTGCCTCTAGGGTCCCTGTGATGCTATCCCATGTTTTTGCTGAGTCATCATAAAATGGATGATTGAGCTATTTTGCAAGCCATCGTTTATGGAAGACAGTGTGCTGAGGTGACAAGGGGCCAGTGGGTAGCAAGACATCTTTAAATTTGAATGCTACTTTTTTTTAACTTTCAAAATATTCAACGTATTTCGGTATATCATTGCACAATGAGAGTCTAAGTTAATTATTCACCACACTCACTGCCACGGTCACGTTGATTCATCAGTCCCTTCCTTCCATAATGATCTGTGATGCTGAAGCTGTCCCATATTTAGCAGGGACCATGTATGTCGCTGAGCACAGTGTCTGCTATGCAGTGACTACTTTGGAAAGAGTGATGCTGGTGTCATCTTGGTTGTTGTTGTTACTTTGTGTATTTTCTGTTGCTTCATGAGTGAAAGCTGGTTTGCTCTAAGCAGCACATAACTCAGTGAAGGAGAGAGAACTGACTGAGGTGTCCCTTGCTCCTCTCACAGACTGGTATCACTGCTGGCCACATGGCCCTAAGCTCTTGAAGCCATCATCTTTCTCTAAACTTCCCATATGCCTGTTGTGACTGCCGCATTTACCTCCATGTATTAATTTTAGAACTAGATTGGCATCTTTCCCAGGTCATCCAAGTTATCTTTTTTTTTTTTTTTTTGGAAAATGAGATAACTAAAACTTAAGTCTGCAAAATGTAGATGTTTTCTAATCAGGAATTAAAATCTATTCTTACATCACCTCAGAAGCATGGTGCCAAGTAGGATGCCGAAGGAGAGAGTATACAGTGTACTGAATACTGAGTGTCTTGTGTGATATTATCCCCATTTATATTCTGCTCATTGAGGAAGATGGAAACCCACATTTCAGGGTGTTACCCAGTTACCTTCACCATTGTGTCAAACATGTGGCTTTGTGGAGAGCCATACCAGCAGCAAACGTTTGGAAAGGAGATTCAAAAGCCACCAAATGTTGGAGTCACATAAGCCAGGGTTCCACTTTGAGTCTGTCTTCTCTAAGTTTTACTATATGTATGATTTGAAGCAAGTTACTTTCTCTTTCTTCAAGTTTCTCATTTATAGCAAGAAAAGTCATACATATGTTGCAAATTATTACGGGTTTAAATCAAATGCATGTGTGAAGACTTGCCATGTGATACCATGTATCAGAGTACTTGGGAAAAGCAAGCAGATGACAAGTCATCTTACTTGGTTGTAGCGGAGTTGGTGGTGGTGGATGTGGGTGGGAGAAGAAGGGGAGGGAAGGGAGAGGAGGTGGAGGAACCATTCTTTTTGGAGGCCAGAGATTAGAATCAGCCACAGGCAGAGAGAAGCCCTGCAAATGCAGGACACAGATTTATTGCAGGGATACCTGTTCTCTGCCACATACCCGGGTAACCATTCGTTCATAGTCGGAAGCTGAGTTAACAACACTCAGAAATGTATCTGTGAGACCAGGCTGCTCACTATTGAATATACACGTGGCGGAGAGACAGAGACTAGACTTTGCGGCAGCATCCACTCTGCAGGAGCTGCGGACGCTGCCATTCGAGCTGCTTTTGTACAGCCTTTCTTATGAGGGGTCCAGAGAGACGCTCATTATTCCGATGCTTCCCGGGTGCAGGGTGACCTATGATGTGTGCTCTTAATGAAACCTGAAGCACCTCCTGGCTGCTGTATGGAGATGAGCTCGGGACCGACTTCGAGTTGAGCTCAGAGAAGTGTCTTTTATGTGTGTACTCCTCCAAGATAGATTTCGCAGCTGTTGCTGTGACCATGACTGTGGGTTGGAGATGGGTGTTACAATTTGGAATCCCTTGTGTCTCATTTTTGGGTGTCGTGATGTTGAAATCCCTCTGTACTTGAACTCCTCCAGCAGTCTGTCTAGCTAATGTCTGCTCACTTACAAAGCATCCTGACTGGTCCTTTTTACCCTCTCTTCTCATCTTCACCAAAGCTCACAGGCAGAAAAGGGTAGGAGTCCCCGGACTTCTTTTGTTTAATTATAGTTGATTTACAAAATGCTGTGTTAGTTTCTGGTGTACAGCATAGTGATTAAGTTATACATATATATTCTTTTTCATATTCTTCTTCATTATAGGTTATTATAAGTTATTGAACAGAGTTTCCTGTGCTATACAGCATGACCTTGTTGTTTGTCTATTTTGTATATAGTGTTGTGTATCTGCTAATTGATCCCTCCCCACTCCCTTCCCCCTTTGGTAACCGTAAGTTTGTTTTGTATGTCTGTGAGTCTGTTTCTGTTTTGTTAATGAGTTCATTTCTGTCATCTTTTAGATTCCACATATAAGTAATATCATATGACACTTGTCTTTCTCTGTCTGATTTAACTCAGTTAGTATGATCATCTCTAGGTCCATCCTGACTTCTTAACCTAGTTACAGAAACAAAGAAGACACGCACTAAATATGTGGTTATAAAGGACACTAGGTAAACCTGATGGGCTCCTTTTGATTTTACGGATCCTTCACCACCAATTGCCAAGCATTCAGGGGGACTATTAATTCTGCACAGCTATGGAATATGTAGTGAGTTTAGCCAATATGGATGCTGTCATAAGAAAGAACTCATTAAAGCTGAGAATGTCAGCAATTGCTGTGATTTCCAAGTCTGTTCAAATTTTAACTCAAAACATGGTCTGTGACCTGCAGCATCAGGCATCCTATGGGAGCTTGTTAGAAATGCAAAATCTCCTCACCCCGCACCCCCCGCAGATCTGCTGAATATGTGCATTCAGTAGGATCCTCAGTGACTTAAAGGCACATTAAAATTTAAGCCCACTTTTGTTAAACACTTAAAATGTCAGACATTCTAAGAGGATTATAGAGCTCGGGCTCGAGCATCACACCCCATGGGGTCAGATCCCAGCTCCACCACACACTCCTCACTAGCTGTGCACCACTGAATGAGTTGTTTAAGCTCTCAAAGCTTCGGTTTCCACAAGGGTGAAGTAGAAATAGGAGCCCTTCCCCAAGAAAGGGAGACAAAGTAACTGAGTATGAAACTGTCAAAAACAAATAAACAAAAAAACAAAAACAGAAAAGAAATAGGAGCCCTTCCCTCCTCATCAGGTTGTTGGGAACACTAATGTGAAATAATATAAGGAACTTTCAATAATGTGCCAGTCAGCATTTTTATATTTGTAACAATTATTAATATTCTTTTCATTATAGAATAAGAAATATCACAAATAACTTTTGAGATCAATGTAAGAAAGGGAAGATAAATTCAATAGGATGCCATCATGTTCCTCTTAACAATAACACAACAAACTATACTTTGATTTTGGGCAGATACGATGTTTCTTTCCAACTCCATCTCCCACTATATGTATGTACGTATTTTTAAAATGTAAATGGAGTACATTTTTACATAGTTTCCTACAAAAAATATATATCCCTACTGCCTTGAATGCCTGCATATCTCCCTTAGCTCATGTGCCTTGATCTTATTTAATATTGTACAGCCCTTTGTGTACTTCTGATCTCTACCATTTTCTTTCCCACCTCCTACTCGTTTAATGTTTAATATATGCCATTCATCTTTTATGAGTCTTGTTTCTTCCCTTTGACGAGACTGGAGAGTCTTGCACAGAATAGCCACTCAGTAAATATTAACAGATGTGCTAGATACAAGTTCTAGAGATTGTAGGAACTGAATAATATTGATTAATATTTCTGTAAATAGTAGAAAAATAGAGCTATATATGTTGGAGAGAAATCAGCAAAATGATGAAGTCACTGTGTGAAATGCATGGACATGTCTACAAGTCACAGAACTTGAGAAAATGCATTTTGTTTGGAGTTATTCTTAGTTTCCAGTTGAATCTAGGTAATTGAGAAATAAAGTTCACTTCATCAAGTTCTGTTAAAGGCATTCATTTGATATGCACTATTTTCTATGTTTCTCTGTTTGTTGAATAATATTATAATTGATAAGCCATTGTACTTACCCTTATATATTTGAAAAATAGTATAGTGGTTGACAGAGTTAACTTAGAAACCGAGCTAAGTTCACTCCTCAGTTCTGTCACTTACAGATTGTGTTCACTTTGGCGAAGTTATTTAAGCTCTTTGTGCTTCAGTTTCTTCATGAGCAAAATGAGGGAAATACAATTTTCATGCAGTTGTTGGAAGGATTGAGCTAATGTATGCAAATAGTTCAGCGCTCATCACATGGTAGGTACTGTGTGCACAGTATAAAACTACGCATAATACAGGCATGGTCTTTGCTTTTATGGAATGTACGTGCAGTGCAGTGCAGTGGGGAAAATGGGCGATTACAGTGGACTTACAATGGCTATAATAGAAGACATAATTAGCTATCAAAGAGTGTAGCAGAGTCACCTCATCCAAAGTTGGTGCTTGGAAGAGGGTCAGAGGTGAGGACAATGTTTTTGTTTGTTTTTTCCCAGAGGAAGTGAGGTCAAAGTGAGACCTGACTAATTAGTAAGAGTTATTCTGAAGAAGTGTTTGTTAGGCATTTCTATGTATAGGTAATCAACCTGCTGTATCTGCTACTGAGAATGATTCAAATCATGGTAAAATGTTCACAGGCTCTGAAAGGGATCTGTATGTGAAATAAATTTGGAATTACCTATACTTAAAACAGATAGAAGTAGAAGACTGAGATTCATTCACTGAGAGTGAACGTATTTGAGACAGTGGACGTTTTGGCTCTTGTTGGACTTGTCTGGAATTAGTCAAATTAGTTTTTCAAAACACCTTAGTGTTTGTGTATAAACCAAATGGAGTCCTACAAATATTCTAGAAATGGATGCAACTGCACACTTCACATGAATACTAGAAAAGATCAGTGTATCATATGCTTTAAAATTTAAATATATCATGTAAGAATTTTGACTTATCAGTAAACTACTATATTTTAATCCAGAGTGTATATGTACAGTCTTAACACTAATTTTCACCAGTTAAAATAAGGAATCATAGAAAGGTAGTGAGACTGAGAAGTCAATGTTGGTGTACCAACTTGTTTAAGAAAGCTTAATATATATATATATATATATATATAAAAAAAGAAAGCTTAATATAAAATACATTTGTCTATACTGTTATTGATAATATAAACTTCAAAATTCTATTGCATTATATTAGGCACACTTAAAAACAAAACTCACACAAATGTTTAACAATTCGACCTCTTTTCCTATCTCTAATTCTTTATTAACTTTTTTTGTCTGTAAATTTCTTCTTCTGAAAAATGGGTAAGACAGTTACTCTATACCAATTGGCTTAATTTCATATTGTTTATCATGCATTTTGATACCTTTGAAGAAAACATTTAAAAGTAAAAGCATTGTAGTTTTATATTTATGAAAAATAGAATTGTATAGGGTATATTTCCTGAATATTATGAAAGGATTTTTTTAATAAAATATTTCCTTTGGACATTTCATCAAAAATAGCTTTGCATTTATTTGTCAATACCTAGTATGTTAGCAGGAGCAATGTTGCCTCTTTTACGTAAATATTTAATTTAATCATTTATCACTCCATTTCTCAAAAAAAAGGATGAAAGAGGAAGGTATTTACGGTAGATGAAACTTAAGGTAAATAATATGACTGGAATTATAGTTCCCGAATGTTAACATTTATACTGAGACCTTTCCACTCCAAACTCAGTTATTTTTTTATTCCATACACTGTTATAAAATCTCTTTTTGTTTTAGTTTTTCATGCTTAAACATAAGACTTGTAATCAGGCATTAATCAGTGCTAAAACAGTTGTATAAAAATTCATATCATAGTGAGATTTCTGAGTGGAACGTAGGTAAACACTAGTGCGTTGTAAGTACTTATATGACAATAGTCCTAATTTTCTTATAGCCTCCAAAAAGTAACTTGATTTTTTATTAGAATTTAAAGTCTGTTGGGCTACCATTGTAGGCTGCAGGTGTGCTAGTTAAGAGCACAGCCTCTCAAATCAGTTCAAGTCCATGCTGAGTGACTTTGGACAGCTTATGTAAGTTCTTTTGCTTCTGTTTTATAAAATTATTTGTATAATTGGGATGATAATATTAACATATACCTTATAGGATTGTTATAAAAATCATATATATTACTATATATATGTATTTCTTAATAGATTTTTGATCCATATAACCATACCTTTGAATACTTATTTTATACAAGTAAAAATAAACATTATTAACAAAAAGCTAAATCATGATTCAAAAGCAGATTTAATCAGATAACAATAAGTCGGGCTCCTTGTAAGTTACAGCAATTTCTTAATATTGGTTTTATAAGGCCACGTGGAATATCTGTTTACTGCTGTGAGCTCCAGTAGTAGTTGGAAAAAATACAGAGAACTGTGTTGGTGAGGGATAGTGTTTTATTCATCTTTAGGCATCTGCGACCAGCAAAATTAATTTGGGTAAGACTAATTTTAGAATGGGGAAAAAAGTGTTGTTTTTTTCCCTAAAAATCAATGCCTCTCAGGCATGGAATGTCTGATATATGGTACACAGCCGCATCACAGAAATGATCGATGCCACATAGCATGTCAGCTTCCAGTTCAGAGGAGAGTCTTCTCTGGGCCTGTAGTTAGGTACACTCAGTTGTGTGATGTAAGTGATCAAAAACTAATCAGCCTTCAAACAATGTTTGTTTTTAACCACAACCAGATTCCTCCAAAGGACCTCAGCCATCTTCAGGTGTAAATGGTAGCATGCAGCCCCCCGGCGCGGCTGGGCAGCCCCCTGCCTCCGCCATCCCTTCTCCCAGCACCAGCAAGCCCTGGCGCAGCAAGTCCATGAACGCCAAGCACAGCGCCACCTCCACCATGCTGGCCGTGAAGCAGGCGAGCCCGGCCACCTCCCCCACACCGTCTGCAGACAGACTGAAGCCCGCTGCCTCAGAAGGGGTCAAAACAGCTCCCTCGGGACAGAAATCCATGCTTGAGAAATTCAAGCTGGTCAACGCCCGGACTGCTTTACGCCCCCCACAGTCTCCCAGTTCAGGACTCAGTGATGGTGGGAAGGAGGACGATGCCTTTTCTGAATCTGGTGAGATGGAAGGTTTTAACAGTGGTCTGAACAGCGGTGGCTCAACAAATAGCAGCCCCAAAGTGTCACCTAAATTAACCCCTCCAAAAGCTGGAAGCAAAAATCTCAGCAATAAAAAGTCTTTGCTACAGCCAAAGGAAAAAGAGGAAAAGGGCAGGGACAAAACTAAAGTGTGCACTGAAAAACCAGTCAAGGACGAGAGAGATCAGGTGATGGAGCCAGCTCCAAAAAAGGCCTCTAAAATTGCAAGCTTAATCCCAAAGGGCAGCAAGACGACCGCAGCCAAGAAGGAAAGCTTAATCCCATCCTCCAGTGGGATTCCGAAACCTGGCTCCAAGGTGCCCACGGCGAAGCAGACCATTTCCCCTGGCAGCGCAGCAAGCAAAGAGTCGGAAAAATTCAGGACTACCAAGGGAAGCCCTTCCCTGTCTTCACCTAAGCCCATCACCACTGAGAAAGCAAGCACATCCAATTGCCCTGCTCCTCTGGAAGGAAGGGAGGCCAGCCATGCTTCCCTGGCTGGTTCCTGTGCCGCGCCCGGGGCGCAAGGCAGTGCGCAGGGCGGAAATGGTGCTGTCCAACTCCCTCAACAGCAGCAGCACAGCCACCCCAACACCGCCACGGTGGCTCCCTTCATTTATAGGTAAGGCGGCCCCTGCACTTCCACAGCTGTACACACTGACTCTCAGGGAAGTTGCCGAGTCCTGTTTCACATGGGCATTTTGGAACAGAATTTCATTCTGAAGATAGAGATTTAGAATTGGGTTTTTTCAAGAGAAAGCCTCCTGTATCCTCCAACCTGCTAGTCCCCTCCCCCGCTTCCCCTCCCCCGCTTCCTTTCTCCCTTTCCTCCTCTCCTCCCCTTCTCCCCTTCCTTCCCCTCCCTTCCCCTCCCCTCCACCTAAGAACTAGAATCTGCCTTTGAAAGTTAACCTATTTATTGTCAAAGGCAAAATAGAACCCAGATGCCATGACTTTCTCCTGTGTCTATTACTCTCACTGCTACTACTGTCATGGTTATTGTTAGTCTTTTAAAATAATTCTCATTTTTATAGAGTTTAGAGATATTTTTGTTTTCACTCATGGGAGAAAGTGTACCATAATAGTAAAGAGGAAGAGCTCTGGAACCAGGCAGGTGTAGACTTAATGCCCATCTCTGCCATTTACTATCTATATGACTTTAGAGAAAGAACTTAATTATCTCTTAGTCTCATTATTTTCAGCTGTCAAATAGGAATAGTAGGATCAACCTTGCAGAGTTGGGAAGAATAACAGACATGATGCATATAAGATGCATACTCTATATTCTGGGATTTTGTGCATGTCTTTTAAATGTTATTTATAAGGCATTGCTTTCTCAACATCAAATTTATATTAATTTCCCATAGCATCATATGTTTCTAGGTGAAAATAATAATCTATATAATGATTATATTTATACCTTGTTAACTTTGTTTTTGCATATATTTATTTATATTTTACTTTTCACATATTAAAATATATACCATATGCTGTATTTTTAAATATATATTCTACTAGACAGTTACAAAGAGAACATTTTGCTTGTTGTTCTGGGGCAAGTGTTAATCAATCAGAAACGAATCAGTGTTGCTGTGTCTTCATTTTTATTCACTGTCCTTTCAGTGAGGAGATGGTTAGGGAGGAGGAATGTCTGCACTTTGGGCAAGTGTACGGTTTGACAACAGGAAAAATAGGATGTAGGACCTGCTGCAGTTAGGAAAAGGTCAAGTGTACGTGGTCCAAAAATTTATTAAATGTATGGTTTTTTAAGTAAAGAAAATCATTACAATGATTTATTTTCCCTCAATGAAAAAACCTAAGTGCTTTGTTTAAGTCCTTTTTTCTGGGGCTTTATATACTCATGCAAACAAATGTATAATTATTGTATTTCAGGTCTTGGGCTCCCTCATTTAAGTCTGCTATTCTGACTTAGTAGCAATAATTCATTTAAAGCCTTTGTATTTGGATCACATGGGAGTCTGCAGATATGTCTAACTCCAGAGACCCTCTCTGACAGAGGAGAAATTAAGATGTCAAAATCATAATCCACGTTTCAAAAGTATAAGAACAAATTATAAAGTTTAAAATATGTCATGTGCAGCATACTTGTGGATCTCAGATATATTCTGTAAAAAAAAATCAGTCATGTTGAATCACCACAGATGAATTTCACAGGAAAGTATAAATCTAAGCAGAAAGAATATATCCACTAGTTTACAAGTTTCTTTCTATAAGGAGCAACAAGCTTTTCTGTTTGTTTGTAATAATCTATCCAGTGGATACAGACTTAGTGATTTTCATTTGAAAGTGAGACCTTTGCTATTTAAAAGAGGAAACAGCACAGCTTAGAGGTTAAAATGTGGATCACTGTGTGACCTTGCCAAATTCCCCAGCCTCTTTGAGTTTCCATTTACCCTCTTTAAAATGAAAATTATATAAGTGATGTAACATAGCCAAGCAGCTAGGATTACTGGCCGCAGAGGCCGTTTGCTCTGCCATTGGTCAGAAACAGCACCTTGTGCTGTCAAGACAATGGCCCCAAGAGCCAGGTTACCTGGGTTAGAATCTCGATGATGCCGTTTATTAGTCATGTGACTTTGTATGTCTTTGAAGACTCTGAGCTTCCATTTTGTAATCTGTAAAATGGGGGTGCATATGACAGAAGCTTTCTCATAAGGCTATTTTGAAGATTAAGTGAATTCATATTTATTTAGGGCTTAGAACAGTACCTGAGACATAGTCATATCCTTCCCCTCATAGCCTTCCCCAAACTTCAGTTTCTAATTCTGTAAAGTGAGATAGAATAGCTACCTATTCAGTTGTTTTAAAGTTTAAATAAGGCAATCTTGTGAAAAGACTTTAATACAGAGCCAGATTCAGAGTAAATTGCTTATAAATGTCAGTAATTGTTTGTATTATTATCAGTAATATAAAGTATTTGAAAACAAGCAAAGCCATCTAATAAGATTTCACATCATCATCTGCACATGAGGCAAAGGTTGCTTGAGGTATTTTATAAATTCAGAATAATTTTATAAATGATAATATATATCCTCTCAAGGTAGAGTAGTCAATATTCAAGCTTTTTAGCTGTCAGTGAAAGATCTGTCATAGAGTCATGTCATTTGGCTTATGTGACCCCCAGTAGCCTTTCAACTCTGACCGCTTCAACATCATTTAAGAATTTTTCTTGCAAAATCCCTGACAGAGTTTTCTGGAGCTGCTAACCACTTGCTAAGATAATAGTAATAATTTACTATTTTATAATGGTATTTGTTGAGTACTTTAGTGCACATCTTTGTGTTGCAAGATTTAAGTTTAAATTCTCGCCATAAACCCATGAGAAAGGGATGTTACCCCATTTTGCAGAAATGAAGAAGCAGCGATTTCAAGTCAGAATCATGATAATCTCTTAAAGTCACGAGGCTTGTAGGAGTTAGCCTTGGAACTCATATATACCTGAGTCTGTAGTATGTCCTCCTTTGCTTGTCAGTTCGAATTTCTGTATGTATAGAAGTAAGAGGTATTGTTACCAGGAAAACTCTGGCTGGGAAACTGTCAGTAGCAAATTTACAGATATCTCAATCTGAACTCATTTATAATGGAAATGCTTAACTGCTTTTAAGTAGTATAAATTTAAAAGACATATATATGCATGTATAGGTGTAAACACATACGTTTGATATTTAAAGATAATTAGCCCCTCCATAATGGGAAGATGGATGACTGACAGTGATATTTTCCCCCTCTTCTTTACCCACTTCTGAGTGATGCTGGTGATTAATTATTCCTTCTGGGACCTTAATATATGTTTCATAATACTCTTTCTTGCAAATTGAATGTTCAGAGCCCTATAAATATAATGCTGAGTTCTGGAAGTTAATGAAATTCCTATTAGTCCTATTTCCTGTACAGTGCAAGGATATTCTCTGTAGAGTTTTTGTAACTCATTTATCACTGCCATGTGGTAAAAGGAATTTTGCATTTGGCGTATCTTTATCCATTTAACAAGTAGATAAAACTAAAATAAAAGGTGAAAACTCTAAGAAGATTTTGATGCAGTATAAGAAGTTCCCAACAATTAGACCTATCTGAATGGAATAGTCTGCCTTTGTAAGCATTCAGGTGACTACCAGAGATTTTTAAGAAGTGATGCAGTAACCAGTTGCCATAGTTCAAGTAAAGGGAAATCACCCAATTGTTTTCCTTTATGTACTTATCACTCATTCTGCAAATACTTTGTAATAAGAGTTACAAAGATTTTAAAAACTTCTCTGCTCTCTGGGAGCTTAGTTGATTGGTGATAGTGATAATAATTTACTCAAAAACTTTTGAAAATTATTGCTATTATGGAAGCGTGTGCAACAAATAATGTAGATGGGCTATTCCTGAGTCTTCCCGGAGGGCGGAGTCATCATAGAAGAGATGAGTCTTAAGGATGAGTTCGACTTTGTCAGGTGGGAGGAAGAATGTTATGGTATCATCCAAAATTGACATTCTATAATTTTACAATCCAAGCATGATGGAAAAAAATAGCAAGTGAATTATGAAGTGCTGTGCAAAAATGCTAGTAACTAAAACTGCTACAGAGACTAGAGGTTAGAATGCATGATTACTTAGGAAGAAAATTTGGGAAGAATCCATACTCTGTTCTTCTCTTTCAATCACTCCCTTCCAACCCATCTTATTTTCAGCTTGTTCTATTGGCTCTTCCTCCAAAACATACCCTCAGTTGGGCATTTCTTTCCATTTCCACCCTCCTTCCCCTGGTCCAAGACATGTCACCACCGATTTTCACCCAGTTTCTAGTAAGTCTTCCAGGATCCACTTTTGGCCCTTTGCAATAGCTTTCACACAGCAGAGACTCTAATCTAAAATTGTATATTGTATGTCATTTCAATTCATGAGACATGTATTTGATTAGACTTAAAAATAAAACTGAAGTACCTTGCCAAGCCCTACAGAGTCCCACATAATCTGGCCATCTATCTAGCTCCTAAGCTACACTCGTACCATTCTTCCCCTAGTGCAATGATCCCTGCCTTCATTCTATTTCTCAGCAGACTAACTTGTCCTGCATTTGGGACTTTGTCGTAAATGATCTCTCTGCCTGTAACTGGCACTCCTCCAGATCAGAGCAGGATCCTTCTCATCACATCTCTGCTTGCGTGCTGCTGCTTCACACCAGCTATCTCCAACCACCTAGTCCAAAGGAACACTCACTCCTAGTGCCTCTTGCCAGAATTATACCCCATTGTCATCTTGTATTTTATTCATAGAGTTGAGCACCATCCACTGTTTTTTGTTTCCTGATTAACAAGTGTGATTTCAGCCACCTCCAACTGTAGCATAAACTCTCTTTCTTATTAAGTAGCATAACTGCCCAGGACAGAGTCTACCCACAGTAGGCACCAAATAAAGTTTATTGTGTGAAACACCATTATCGTGGGTTAGACTCACCTGCTATAGGAGAATAGAAAAGGTGCCAAAATGTACAACAGAATCAGAAAAATTCTGAAGTCTTTTAGTTCCTATAAATGGTAGGGTTTCACTGAACTATAAACAGTTTTACAATGTTTACAGAATCAAACTGTATCTTCTCTCCAGGACATTCATTCACTTATTTTTTTTTTCTTCTTTCAACTACCTGCTAAATACCTTTACTGCACAAAGCATCAGGGTTAGAGTGAAATATCACACATCACATGTGTTATTTTCCTTCCACTGTCCACAATGTAATGGGCAAGAGACTGACTGAAACATAAGTACAGAATGAAGCAGGAAACGTGAATCCCACCGGCAGTGAACCAGATTTGGTGCACTCAGACTTCAAAAAATGGAAAATTACTGCTAGCTGTTGGAATCAGAGAAAGTGGCACTTAAGCTGTGTTCTGAGAGAGAAGTGGGATTTGGGCATGCAGAGATGAGAGGGACGGGAAAGGAAATGGGATACTAAAGGAACCACATTAACAAGGTAAACACTAGCTATGTAGGGTAGTTGGCAAATAGATCAGTTTTCCTGGAAAATGAAGACTGATTGGAGCCTGATTGTAGTAGAAATTGTTGAATGTCAAAAAATTGGACTTCGTGTGTGTGTGCGCACACACTCTAGCACTTGAATACGTGTGTGTGCAGTGCAGTCTGGAAAATGACTGTCTTCGTTGTGCAAATGGATTGTTAGTGGGAGAGGTCGGGGTAGGATAATAACCGTATTCAATGACTAGATGAAGGAGAAATTTACTGACTTTCAGAGTTAACTTTGTTAAGACTTGAATTAGAGGTCCTGATAATAGGAAGACAAGAAAGAGGAAGAAGAGGGGCATAGTTAAGAAGAAAAAGTCTACTTGTCATTGTTCGTCTTATTCCTTGGTGTCTACCCTTAATGCTGTATTCTTTGGTTTTCCTTGCCTGGCGTTCAAAAAGTGTTAAGTTAGCTCCTTTGGACCTTCAAAGCTGCCTCCCCTCTTCCCATGTGTCATTTTTTCTTCCATTGCTTTTATGCTTATTATTTTACAGCTATACTCCTTATACTTGCAAAGATACGTGAAGTAAAGGAGTAACGTAATTAATGGAGGAGGAAAGAAAGACCTGCACATTTTCTTTAAACCTCAGTCTTTTTAAAAGCCTCCTGTAAATTTCAAAATAGCTATTAACCAAATTCATAACTTGCCATTTTGAGGTCTCTATGCTCTTTGTTATTTTCTGACCATTTGTAGTAAATGCCAAAAAAAAAAACCCAAAAAAAAACAAAAAACCAGTGCATTGGGTACAAAGCAAACATCTAAAACAAAGAGAGCAGAATCAGGGATGTGGGCATTTCACAAAAGGGGAAAAAAAGAAAGAAAAAACCCAATCTTTAGATAAGGGAAAACATTGTTAAACAGAGAAGAAAATCATCATGCTTCTTACGCCCGTTAATTAAATATAAGTGGACACCCTCTATAGACACTTGATTTGTAAAATTAGGTCAAGAAAGTCTGAATTTAGAGGCTTCCCTTCATTTGTTATAATATGATGTGTCTTATACAACAGTATCAAGGGTTCTCAGGAAAGATTTTTGCGGTGACAAGTTTTTGTGAGATCTCAGATTTGCCTAGAAAGTGACAGAAAATGGATACTTAAATATACTATGTTCTGAAAGGCAAAGGATGCAGAACATTAGTTTTGAAAACGCTTACTCACGCTGTTTTAAGTTTGGTTTATTTGTTGAACCAGCAGATTGAGTAGGAGGAGCTGTGAGTTTACGAAGATTGAAATGTAGAGCATATAACCATCATGCAGATAAAGCTTTCCTAAGCCCTGCAGCTATTCCTACAGATTGCACTGCGATTGGGGTTTTATGTAAACTGGGGATAACTGATCATCAGCACAAACTAAAGCTTATTGAATGCTTGCCTTGCAAGCTTGTCTTTGGCTAAGTTTGATATATACATCTGTGCGACGAGTAGGAGTTTAACCTCCGTCACACAGCAGTGTTTTTCAGATGGAATACGGAGCTCCTGCTGGAGAAGGATCTGTTGTGTAGAATACCGCTATGACTTGGCAATCTCTCCACAGAGAAGCTTGATAAAGTACCCCTTATAAATTTAGCTTCCTAGGTTCAGTGCCAACCTTGCCCAACCAAACCACTACTGTTTCTCTTTTCTATATTCTATCTCCTCTTGGGAAAAAACACAAAACTTACAGAAAATTTGCAAGAATCACACCAAGAACTCCCATATACATTTCACTCACAGCACCCAGAGACCTAGTCAAGTTTCATGAATTGTCCCAGAGATACCACTTTTTTTTTCTCCAATTCAGGATGAACGTTGTACCCAGTTGTCATGCCTTCCTAATATCCCTCCATCTGGAACTGGTCTGTAGTCTTCCCTTGACTTCCATGGCATTGATGTGTTGAAGGCAGGTATTTCATAGAATGTTTCTTAATTTGGATTTGTCTGATATTTTCTCATGGTTAGAGCCGTATTACGTATTTTTGGTCTAGAATGTCACAGAAATGATGCTGTGTTTTTCTGTTGCATTCGTATCAGGTATCAGTGATATTGATACTTCCCATTTCGGTGCTATTGAATTTGATCCCTTGACTGGGATGATGTTTGCCACAATTCTCTCAAGTTACTTTGCCCCATTTATATTTCACAAGTATTTTTTATGGGAAGATCCTTTAAGACTCTGTAAAAATTCTATTTCTTGATCTACTTTCATCCATAAGTTTTAGCATCCACTGAGTTTCTTGACTAAATTCATAATTTACTCCAATGGATATCAAGTGATTCCTAATTACATCATTTCTTCTGCATTTTTGTCTTGCCATTTAACTTTAAGAAAAAGGTATCCCTTCTTATTTTTCTCTCCACCTCCGTTTCTCTCTCCCCTTTCTCTTAAAATTGTGTGGACTAATGGATTCCTATTCCTGTCAATGGATTATAATCTATCAATATGACTATTTATTTCAATGTCTAAATGTTTCCAGATTTGGCTACTGCAATCCCCTTTAAGCTGCCTACTGCTGCATTATTCTTTGAGAACTTTGTTTCTTTTTGGCTCAGGGTGATCTAGGGATCATCTTGTACTCTTACTTACTGCCTTGGCTTCAGCTTTTATCTAAGGTGGCCTGGTTTCTTTTGTGAAGAGTAATATGTAGAAACCAGATCTCATTGCTCCTAGGATTCCTAAATGATGACATATATGTAGGTGTACACACACACACAGATATCTCAGTATCAATGAGATGTCTATGATTGATTGATAGGTAGATAGATAGATAGATAGAGGAAAAAGATAAAAAGGATTAGGTAGATAGAGATATGGATATACATATAACCACAACCATGAATTCACAACACCTCCATTTCCAAATCAACACAAACATTATTCTTGCTTTGTCCCTTCCATACTTGCACCTTCTTTTGTCAACTGAGAAACCTGACTCCCATTATCCTCAACATATTTTTTATTTGCTCAACTCCTCCCCACACACACACACACATACGAATCTAACATGTCTCCCACCCCCCTGGGCTACTCTTTACTCTGACCAATTCCTGGCCTTGACCCTGGCTGTCACCTTTCTGCCTTCCTTCCCACCAAGAAGGAGAGAGCTGGTTTTGGAAAGATACTTGTTCCTCTTTCTTTTATTTGGGGTTTATAAAGCAGGAACTCCAAAACCATTAGTTAGTGTTGCTGACTCAAAGCAGTTCTATTTGTGCCCACATTTGTGACTAGCATATCCATTTTAAAATGAATTCACATGTGGATATATTTTTAATATAAATCAACATGCAGCGCCATATTTATGAAATTGGAAATCTGAAGATCAATAGTATTTAGATTTATTGCTTATTTCCTTTAAATGGCATGTGTAATAGCTTCTTTTTCTTAAGAGTAAAAATTTAAGCCAGGGAAGAGTACAATTAAGGTTAGACCATTGGGTTTTTCTCACATTCAAATACTATTATCAACTTAGTGACTAAGCTGTCTGTCAACTAAGGAGATGTCACATGCATTGAGATACTCAGTGTCCAGGGACATTTGGATGGAGTTGAACTGTAGGGTAGTGGTTAATAGAACACTGTTTAAAAACTGCCAGCTTAGGTATGTGTTAAGTCTTTCTCAGCTTGTTACCCATAGTTCTGGAGTCTGCAAAGTCCAAGATCAAAGCACCAGAAGATTTGGTGTCTAGTGAGAGCCTCCTAGCTGGTTCCTGGAAGACCATCTTCTCACTCTGTCCTCTCATGGCAGAAGGGTGGAGGGAGCTCTCTGAGGTCTCTTTTGGAATGACCCTAATTCCATGCATGAGGAGTCCATTGTCATGACCTAATCACCTCCCAAAGGCTCCACCTCCTACTGCCATCACCCTGGGGGTTAGGTTTCAACACATGAACTTGGGAGGAAACAGACGTTCAGTCCGTGGCAACAAGATCATTGTGAAGTTTGAATCATATGCCCTAGTTAAAACACAAGGCATAGTACTTAGCACAGAGTACATGCATAGGAACAGGAAATAGCTTTTATTGAAATCTAGACCTTTAACGTCTAGGATTCTTAGTGGCAGACATCAGCACTGAATGTCTGGCTTATTAGAACTCTACGTAAATTAAATGGTGTTTTTGCAATGCCCTATGTTACAGTTTCAGCAAGTGCTTGAGACATGTTGCTCCTGTTGTAAATGCACAGTAAGATAGTCTGTGCAGGATTGTGTCTTCTAAATATTTTGGAGGAACGTCATGATACCCATTTTTCCCTTTCCCCGTTAATATGAAGGGAACGGGCCATCACTGTATGTGGGAACAGTGAATGATGCCACCACAGCATGGACCTTTTGATTAGAGAACGCTGTTCATTCTGACGTCTTCTGAAATTGTTTTATGAATCAACCTCGAAACCTTTTATTTTACTGGGATGAAGCTTGCACAGAAATAAAGGACATGGTGAGAGTCTTCAGAGATTTAACTGAACTTCTTTGATCATGTGTATAAAAGCTAAATCTTTCCCAGTTAGTTTTGATTGCTCCTCTAGAGACTGGAGTTAAAATCTGATTCCCCTTTAACAGAAAGGGAGGTGGAAATCCTGGAGAAATGGATGGCTTGTAATATAGAGAGAGCAGGGGATCTGGACCCGTTTACATATGACTACAAACCAAAGATGATTTCTAAGGTCTTTTTATAATTATTTAAAGTTTAACTTCTCCATGTTCCTTCCCTTGATCAAACTGTTTCCCTGTTATTGTTAATGTGGGTAACTCACAGGGGATACTGTGGAACATGCACCAAAGAACTTGAAAATACGGTGTAAATAAGATGTCTCTTGTGACTTAGACTAAGAAAAAAAAAAAGAGCAAATCATTGAAGAAGCTTCGCGTTACCCACTTTTGAACCTGAAAGACCAACTATTCAAATCTAGCTTTGTTGTACTTTACTTTCAAAGAAAGTGCTTGAAAATACACTCTGGGCACATTAACTAGTCTTACACTTTCTTGAATATGGTCCTGTTTATGACGTGACCTACATATGTCTTGTTTTATACCAATCACAGTTGGTAGGATGTTTATGGAATGCTTCAGGTAGAGTCTCCGACCTCCATCCCTAACAACAGCCCATTTCCAGGACGTAGGTTAAAATGGGATTTATTTGTAGGTGATTTTCTGACTGCATTTAAAGTGTGTTCTAAAATCAAGAACTACGGGCTCAGAGGTAAAGCTCTAATTCTAAAAAAAGTTATTTTTTGTATTGAAAACAAAAAAAAAGCAAATCAGCCAGAAATGTGCAACTGCCACCTTAACAAATGAAATGAAACAAAGACTTCTAAGAGAGGTTTGAATACTTTTTATCAAAGAGTGAAGACTTAGCCAGTGGACTTGAGTGCCAGGGCTCGTGCACTGAGGAAGACAGACATACGCTGAGGAATACTTCTTAAAATCTATGTATTTGGAGCAAAGACAAAACTACTCCCAGCAAACATTCTGAGTATTCTTTTGCCCCATAGAGATTGTCCTAGAGGGAGACACTCTGTATCTAAATGCCTTTCCAGACCTTTAGTAATCATAACACTTGAGCTCACAATTATTTTGCAAGGAACGTATTTTTCTTTGCTTTTACACAGAAGCAAATTTAGGTTCAGAGAAACTAAGCACCTTAGCCGGGTCATGTGAGCTAATAACTGTTTAGTGAGAGAGCTGAGTTTTACAGCCAGACCCAGTGAATGCACCATTATACCATACTTCCTTCCGTATGCTTTCTCTGCCAGTGACACTATTTTATGATCACTACTGACAGGATTTATTCATTCAGTTATCAAATATTTGCTGAGTGCAGCATGCATGCTAGACACGGGGTTAGGCGCTGGGGTGAAATGGTGGGCTTAAACATGGGGGATAGACTCTAGTTTGAGAGGTAAACATTCATCAAATAATGACACAAATTTCACACTACAAGGGTGGGAAGTGCTGTCAAGATAAGTACAGGGAGAGATAAGTATTTGTAACTTGGGACTTCAGCTGAAAATTAGGGTTGGTTCTTTAAGAAAGAGTCACTTGAGCTGAGACTTAAAGGGAAAGATTTAATTGGATGATGTGGAAAGGAAAATGTTCAAGGGCAAAGGCCCTGTTGAGGCAGGGAGCTGTAGGAAGTGCGTAAGACTCTTGGGACCACAGGAGAGAGGAATAAGGAGAGTCCTGTGCAAGAACGTACTGGAGAGGCACAGAGGTCAGAACACGCAAAGCCTCCAAGCCCCCCTTAAAGTTTCACCCGGGGGCACCATGAGTGAGGATCAGGGTTGTGGAGAAAAATGTCACAAATTCAGTTCTGTACATGATGGGTTTAATTATCTCTGTGATAACCAGGAAATAATACCAATTAGGCAGTTATGATTCACATGTGGAATTCGAGAACAGTTCTGGGTTAGAGTTTGAATTTGGAATTCATGTGCGGACAGGTTATCATTAATACAGTGGGTGTATTTGAGATCATCTAGAGAGACCATACAGACTGAAGAAGTTTAGGATGTTGCTTTGAGGAGCCCCCAACTGTTGCCCTCTCTATCACCTTTTTAATGCCGAGAATCACAACATTGAATGATTGGGTAAAAAAGAACAAAGAGGAAAAAAGAACAAAGAGGGGGAAAGTAGCATCCAGAGAGAATGGGAAACGAACTGGAGAATTTTTATTGTAGAACCCAAGGTATGAGAGTTTCATAAAGAGGGGAGTGGTCTGCTGTCCTAAATGCTACCAAGATATCAAGGAAGGCAAAGACGGAAAATGTCTGTTGATTTTCACAACATTGAAGACTTCACTGGCCTTAATGTTATATCTTGTCATTTGAACAGCATATTATCTTTCTTAATTTTTCCATGCCTCTTACATTCAGTTTCAAGTTATAGTAAATTAGGAATGTCTGCCAGAAATCACCAGAGGTCAAGACACAACTTTGTATGAATTCTTACAAAGCTCTATCTTTCTTTATTGTATCAATTCCTATACACAGGCAGACAGACAAACAGACAGCATATAGTTTTCCATGATTTATTAAAATCCTCATGAGCTTTTCAGAGTTTTTAGATCTGTCAGATACATAAAAAATATTTCTGGCTTCAATGATTAGACTTTATTTTCTCTCAAACAAAAGCAGAATTTAGAGTAAAAGTAATATATTAATTAAAATTGATTTTTAAAATATGTCAAATTTTTCTTTCACATTTCAGACATTCTCTTTAGATTTTTTTTAAGTAAGAGATTTTTAATGATTGCTTGCCACAGTCCAAACCCAGTACTAGAAGTGGGATTCCAAGGCAAATGAAATAACTGTAAGAACAAAGTCCGGCATACAAGGCTGTATGGTCTTGCCTCCTTCATTCTCTTGTAGTTCATGCTGTGGACTTTTTAAAAATATGGTGGTTTTGACCAATGTAGATTTTGAAGCTGCATAAGGAAAGATAATGCCTCATAAAACATTCGCCTGTGCATAAAAGGAAGAAGCAATGCATGAAGATTGGAATATCAAAACATATGCAGTCCCTCTGCAGAGTGCTTTTTATTTGATTGGACCTACTCTTTACATGTTAACCACACACACAAATACATACCCATGTACATATATATATATATATATATACACACACACACAATTATAAACATAAAAGAGGGTTGTAAGAATGAGAATCTGGTTTTGATTGACTTTAATTTTCCTGAGATCAAGACATTAATAGCCCATAGCAAATTCAATATTTATTTCAACTTCTACTTTGTATTTTAGGATATATTCAATAGAATTTTCATGGAAAAATAATTTTAGAGGTGTTTTAAGGGCTTTTATTAGTTATTCCTCACAAGAACACAATTTAGACAGACTTTCTCTAAGACAGCCAAAAAAAAAAAAAAGAAAGAATATTTTTAAGTCTTTTGCCCCCTCCCAAAAAAAGTCAAATATTGATAATTATAAGATTTTAAACTTAGAAAAGTCTGAGAAAGCTGATTTAATGTCTCACTGCAACTTGGGTTGTATATAAAAAATAAGGAAATTCTCCTGTAGATTGACAGCTTTGAATGTCCCAGTCATAAAGTAATGCTTACTTACCTTGATAGAAAACTTCTGTTGATTTCATATTATGCTAGAGAACTTTGATGAGTCGCTGGTGACAGCAATTGGTATTTCTGTCTTCTTGGTTAATTTCAGAGCACATTCAGAAAATGAAGGTACCTCTTTACCATCTGCCGACTCCTGTACCAGCCCCACTAAGATGGATTTATCATATAGTAAGACAGCTAAGCAGTGCCTAGAGGAGATATCTGGTAAGTGACCTGATGGATGGGTAGGTCAAACTCACAATCTTTGTAATCTCTCCAAAAGTCTTTTTATTAAATCATATTTGTGCTATGCTGTTTTTCCTTAGGCATAAATGGCCTGTGTGCATTTCATGCTTCAGAGACGCTTAGATATGTGGCTACTCTGCTTAGGACGATCTCTTTGTTGCTCTGTAAAGAATTCTATGAAGAAGGGTAGTGCTCTCAGAGGCTGAGATTTTAAGTCATTGTTGCCCTCAGTCAAGTTGAATACAATCAGGGAAAACCTGGAGAGTCTTCTCTTGTTGATAAGGAACTCCTTGAACATATTTGGAGATTTAAAAAATATTAATGATCAGGTGGCAATGTAACATTCCCGTGGCCAATCCAACCCTGCTCTGTCTTCAATTCTGGATGACTTTGAATATTTCTACATGGTGGTTCCAAATGGGGAAAGTCTAATTATGGAAATATTTTATTATATACAAATCATGTAAGAAAAATGACATATACGTACTCCAGATACAATTTTTCAGATTTGTAAGTGTATTAAACAGGATTCTGAGCTGTAGTCCATTGTTTTTCCTAGGACCCAGATAAACATAGGCACATATGGAAGGCCTTTGGTGTCATTTGATTATATATGGGTCCATAAGACCTAAAGAAGGCTCTTAGCACAATATACTGCTCCTAAGGGGAAAGAGAGTTCAAGAACATTATCTGTTTCCAAATATAAGAATGCATAGAAGTAGAGGTTTGTCTGTTATTCCAGTAAATCTCTGGCTCAGCCCTTGTATATTCCTAAGGGAAAAAAAAAACTAAAAGAACTACTTAATATTTAAAAATGACTGTAGTCCTCCAAGGACCCGAAGTGTTGTTCTGACGTTCATAAGAGTAACCATACTGCAAATTTGGAGGTTAAGAAACTTTGTCATTTCCACAGACTTGAAACACTTTGGCAAGTGTTAGCAACTGCTGTAATATCTGCCAGTTGATACTGATAACAGTGACAACACAGCATCCCACGGGCCTTTGGGGATTAACATCAGTGGCATCATTAGGTATCAGAGTTTTCATGTGATTACAGGGGGCCGGTGCAAGGAAGGGGGAGAAATGGTAATGCCAAGGCATAGCTATGGGGATGGTATTTGTAGGTTTTTCAAACTCTTGGTAGGAGTGTTGGTTTTCCATAGCGCCAAATAGTCCCACAGTCAGAATGACGATATATATCTGTATTGTGATTAGATATTATTTAAACATAGTGTGGCATGAAGATGTATGTTTCATACGTTTCTTTACTCATGAATGTCTGCAATTAGCTTTTACCTGTGAAATACCAGATCTCAAATCTGTAGGAGAAAATACATTTAGTAAGCTTTGAAATCTAATTTTTATGTGACTTTCACAAAGAAACCTTGTTTTCTGAATTTATGTATCACTTATTGATTGAATACCCATGTTTGATTTTTTTCCCCAGTTCCTTTTTCTTCCCACCATTTGATCATTTTTTCATACTGCCAGTTACAGATTTACATTTATGTAACTCAAAACATTATGTTGTACACGTTACACTTATACAGTGCTATATGACAATTACATCTCAATAAAACTGGAAATTTCCTTTAAAATTTCCATTTAATGTTCTGATTTTTAATAGAATATTTGGAAGTGAAATATAAAATAGACCTTAAAATAATATAATAGTTTGATGGGTTTATTAGAAGGTATAATATTATTTTGTAGCAATAATTGTTGGTATAGAGCCATAGATTTGTCTATGATTTAGATAGGAATATAGTCAGAGGAAGAAACTAGCAAATAAATGCTGAAATGAGGCTTATCTGATTGTGTCATTCCCAATATCCCTTGTTTATCATTAGCCAATAGTGGGATATTGAAAATTTCTCCCAATGCAAACTTGAGATTTCATGGAAGAAAGATATTGTATCTGATAGGGAAGGTACAAATTGAGTACTGTACTTGGAGAAATCTAGATGAGCGTATTCTGGTAGACCAGTGATGAGAGGATGGCTGTCATTGGGAAGCAGGACAATGACAAGAACATAGGTCATACACCCTGGCCTTTCTTCTAATGATCTTGTCTTCTAATCCCTCTCTTGGTCACGTCCTAGACGTGGCCATCATCAGAATCTGCAAAGTCTCTGTAACCTCATGCACCCCATTCTTGCTGCTAACAACCTCCTGTCTTTTCAGTGTCTGTGCTTTGCTCTGACTCCACCCCTAGTTGTACCAGGATTTCCAGTTCATTGATCTCACCACCTTTTGCTTACCATCACCAAACTCTGCACATCTTTTCTTCCCTCCTTAGTCAGCTGAATTCCTGTAGGGACTGAATGTGATTTCACTCTTGCATACACCATTTACTCCCTCGGCCCTCTCTCACTTCAAAGTACTCTTTGGATGAAATCACAGAGCTAGTTAATTTCAAGTCTCCACCTAGTCCCTACCAGCAATGAAAGATTCTGGTGAAAAACACATCACATGTGTTAGAAGCTCTATATCTAAAACATCATTGCCTTCGCAGTTGGCAGACCTTGGTGTCCTGGTAGAGTTTTGCCTGACCAGCATCCATTGCCCCATCTGCTAATAGCAGCACCTTGATTTGGCTTTTAAGGAACCATAGCCCCATTGACCTCTGCTCATGTGGTTCATGTGAAATTGACCTGAGCAGATCCAATCAGAACAATCCATTCAGTTGACCACAGTGATTCTTTCAGGAGCGGACATGTGACCCAATTCAGCTCAATCAGAACCAGTGAGAATCAGTCTCACAGCTTTTCTAACATTATTAGGGAAGAGATAACTCTATTTTTCCACAAGACCTGAAGCTAATCAAAAGACAGCTTGGAGCTGCTGGCAGTTATCTTCACCCTCAAGTGAACCAAACAGAGAAAACGGAGGCCAAAGCAGGAGAGAACTAGCTCAAGACCAACGTAGGAAATGTCTGAGCCCCTGAACAAGCCATGTCAGGAACTCTCTCTCCCTCCTCCTTTGCACTGTCCTGTTATGTTACCCAGGGAAAATCCCTTTTTGTGCCTCACCGAGTATGAAAAGCATCCCTATTGTGTGACCAGCGAGATGCATGACACATAAAGATTTGTGATGCTGTTAAGGAGCGGACTCGAGTGGTTCACACTGAAAAGCAGCTTTGTTCGAGGGATTCACTAAGTTAGTAGGAAGCTTAGCTCTTTGCCTTTTATCTACGTGGTAGCTCATTTGAACTTATAGAAACAATGTCTCTGTGATTAAATGGTGGCAGAAGTCAAAAATGTAGTTAATTGTGGTGCGTCCAGAAATTAACACAACATTGTAAACTGACTGTATCTCAATAAAAAAAAAAAATTGTGTTGTGAAGATCAGTGTCAGAAAGGAGTGGCACTCAGTAAAATGTCAAGCTGGAGAAGACTCGGGACTCTTACAATTGGAAGACCCTAAATCCCTCCAAAGCCTTTACGTGTATCTCTCAGGTTTCCCGCTGTTTATTATGCTTTTAGGGAGGAAGCTAGTGATATTTACCCAGTCTGATGATGGTGATTCTATTAATTATTACAGTCATGTATTTTATAATTTGTGACAAAGAGTGAGTGAGCCTCTTGCTTCCAGCCTGTCCTTTAAGATTCATGCCATGACCTCAATATTACAAGTCTGGCTGAATTGATGGTTCAGTTTTTTTTACTGCTTTGGCTTGGGTTTTATTCTCTCATTCATTGACAAAAAGAATTTGGCCTCAGAGACCATCCCTTTCATCAAGTGCCAAGAGATCCTGCCAAATGTAAAGTGAGCTTGATTTTTTCATTCCACAGGAATCATTCAGAAAGTTTTTATTTTTTTTCTAATACGTAGGTTCACACTTGCCCCTTGTTTTGCATAAGGCCATCTGCCGACATGGATAACCTTTGTTTAATCCATCTTTTAATCCTCATCTAGAATTTGCATTTAATATAGAATGGTGATAGATGCCAGACTGAATCAGAATCAGCAAAGCCAGTGTGTCATTCTTAAATAAAAATAATTAAATAATTGGATGAATTCAACAAATCCTTTTAGAAGTGAGAATTTAGATTAAAGGGGGAAAATGAATGGTTACATGTTTTGTTCTGTTTTGTTTTTCTGACTTCCCAAACTTTGTATTGAATAATGGGAAATATCTGGCGTTTAAGACTTTTGTAAATGATCACTTAATTTGCCTTTTTCTTGGATGTTTACAAAGATTAAGGTGATCAAGCTCAGGTCATTTAAATCAGTTTAGATCTTTTTCTTAAATAGCTACTTTATAATTGTGTTTACTAGGGAGCTCAAAAACACTTCTTTTCAGAACATTACAGTGGCTATACTTTATGTGAAGTCTTGGCTAAATTAGAGTGACTCGCATTTTTAGCCTTGACTGGGTGTATTCGTCGCTTACGTGCTGAGACGTCCTCCTCCCCCTTGTGTAACATACATTTAAACGGATGAATACAAGTAAGTACAAATACACCCATGTGTGAATGTACAGGCAAAGCCAGCAGAGATAACTGCCTCTAGAGAAGCAGTAATTGGATTCCCCTCTGTTGTTCAAGGTAAACTTAAGGACTGACGTAGCTCCCGGGGGAAAAACGACTACAGCTACAAGTTGACAACTGTATCTTTAAACCAAGAAGCAAACAAAAATGCCCTTTTGATGTTTTTCTCTGTTTAGGGCTATAGCTTCAAAATAAGCAGCCCCTCATTAATGTCTCCTTTGGACTTAGTTCACCCCTTTCTAAATTCACCTCTAACGGAGGAGTATGTTTTTTGCCCCCTTGAATCAGGATGGACCGTGTGATTGGATTTGACCAATGATATGTGAATGGAAAAATGACATGAGCTATTCTTGAGCAGAAACTTGGGTTTCTCCTACCTTTTTCCCTCTGTTGAGTTACCAGCATATCCTGGACTGAAGGATTTGCTCTTCTAGCCTGGGTCTTAGTATAAAGGGTACCTGGATCAGAGCTGCAGCCAACATAGGATGGACATTGATGTGAGCAAAAGTGAATCTTTGTTTCTGTAAGCCACTGGAATTTCTAAATAATTTTGTAAATATAATACAATTTAGTCTAAGCCAGAATTTCTCAACCTTGGCTCTATTGACATGTATTAATTCTGCATAATTGTTTGCTGGGGTTGGGGGGGCTGTCCTCTCATTGTAGGATGTACAGCAGCATCGTTGACCCCTACCTTTGTCAGAAGCACCACACCCTCATTTGCGATGACTTAAATGTCTCTTACTAGTGCTGAATGTCCCTATGGGGGACCAGTTGAAAACCACTAGTCTCAGCCTAGAAGTTCTCAAAGTGGAGGTTCTAGAGCTAGCAGTATCTACCTTACCTGGGAATGTGTTAGAAATGCAAAGCCTCACACCCCTTTCAGACCAACTGCATGAGTAGGGATGGGGTGGGGCCCAGCGAGCTATGTTGTAATAAGCCCTCTGAGAGGTTCTGAACACTGAAGTTCGAGAACCTCTGGTCTCAGCTGAGCTGATTGGTACACAGGTCCCCTTGTATAAAGAAAGCATCATTATTGCTTTCACTTAGAGATGCTCAAGGTTAGCTCCTTTAATGCCTAAAGCACAAGAATTACCTTTTTTTTGAACCTGTAAGACTTTATGCTACATGTGTACTTTAGTGTAATACATGTCAAGCAAATCAAAGTTTTATAACCTCAACAATTTCACTGTAGTCTCGTAATCTGGTGATTCACTGGATCACGATAACTCCAAAGGAAGGAAAAAAATGTTTTTCTTAGGAATCCAAAATGGAGTGGCATTTTAGTCTTTTAAAAAGCACTGTATAAGATAATGTTTTTGGAAGGTTAATTGTCAGTTTCTGTGGTTCAGCCTTTGTACCCTCATTTTGTTTAAGCACATTTTATAGAAACTATTTTTGAAGAGTGAAGAATTGAAAATCAGTATTCATAATTCACATTTGTTTAACTGCAAAAAATATTTCATCACAAATAATTATTCTTTCCATCGAATTCTCTTTTATGTAGCTGTGTAAAATGGATCCCCCTTGAACCTGGGCATAAGGAATAATTAACTTGGCAAAGTAGGTTATCATATGTAAAGGTATAAGCCTTGCACATGAAAATGCTAATTTATACAGTTAGGAGGTTTGGCATTTCCCCTAGTTCAGGTTAGCAATATGAGGTGAAAAAGCAGAATTAATTTGCTCATATTAGCTCAGAAAATGCTAGGGAATTATCTCAATTTGAATGACACAATTAAATTTTTTGATCTATTACTCCACTTCCACCTTTTAGTAAGGAGTGTTTATGGGCAGAAAACCAGAAATTTTTCCCTGTTACTCTTTTCATCACCTCTCAGTGGTGTACATGGTTTCTACTGTACTTGATAACTGTTTTAAAAGTTTTCCTAAAATCAGAATTTCAGGGTGGTGATTACAACCAGTACAAGATAAATACAAGACATTCATCTTCCTGGCTTTCTGCTTTTCATCAAAATATTAAAAAAAATTAAAAGCTGATGATACAGCAATAGGTTTACGGACTGGACCAGGACAAATGCTCAGTGTCAGAAAGCATAATGTACAGTTGATGGTTTTTGTCACATCCTGATCTACACACTTGGCCATCCGCTTTTAACTATGTGCCTTGAGAGAAAATATTCCTTCTCAAAAGAGAAAACAAAAACACCTTCAAGGTTTTTGTTGTTGTTTTACAGGAAGAAATGTTTTGATTTTTATTGTCACATTAGGATTGTACTCATATCTTCAGAATAAAAAGCCCTTGAATTTGTTCTTCAAAGAGGGAGGTGGAGTCTTTCCCTTTAAAGCATTATCTGTCAGCCGGTGGAGAGTGTCATGCTCCGTGTTTTAGGTCCTTTACACTCTTGAATTTGATTTGTGCTTTTGCAGCACAAATCCCAACATTCAGAAGACAGATCTGCCTGCTTCAGCTGCCTGCAGCGATAGAGAATTAGTCTGTCATTCTCAGTGTCGTGGAGTGTGTGTTTAGTATGTGAGAGAGTGAGTGTGTGTGTGTGTGTGTGTGTGTCTGTCCGTATCCGACGCAGGGTGGCCGAGAGTGATTTAAACGTGCATAGGGTTAACAGTGTAGCATCTCATTCAGGCTTGGCTTTGAAACCTGTGGCATTCGAGGCTGGACAGCCGCTTCCGTGCCTCTGTTTTAATTTAGCAGGATGTTTGCTGCCATGGCAGCCAGCAGCCTTCACTGCAGCAGCGAGGAAGAGCCATAGATCTGGGGATGCAGGTGGAATGCTAAAACGCGATAGGCTCGTACAGGGCTGGTTTTGGTGCTTAATCTCTGTTCTTACGGGGCTTGGATGCGGAGGCTATACACGCTGCACTGTCAGTTCCTCTAGAGTAAAGGGCTGCAGACTTAGATCATTGATGGGCTCGTAAGAGGCAGGGAAAAAAAAGAAAAGAAAAGCAAGAGACATCGCTGGTGCTTCACTACCTCACATTTGGGAATATAGAAGCAGTAGAGGGAAATGTGGACCCATAGCCCTGCTGAGACATGTGATTGGATGAAGACTGGAAAACGTAGTTGGTTTCCCGTGCTACTTTTCCTCTGGAGCGGTGTCTTTGGTGAACTCTTCTCTGCTTCCGATATATACAAGCAAAATGTTTGTAAGTACTGCTGAGGAGGGGAGCAGCAGGGCAAGCTGAATTGTGGGCGACTCCTGGTCGTGCTGTTGCTCTAGAATCTGTGTGAATGTTTGAGCCTTGCCTGAGCTTTTATTGAAGTGCGTGTGTCAATTACAACCCAAAGGGCCAGTTGTGCAGTTGCAAAAAGGCAATATGAGTTCCAGTTGAAAAAGGAGAAAAGCCAGGAAGAAGAGCCATGCAGCGGCCGGCCGAACTCTCTGTGTTCCGGAACAAAGAAGGAAGGCGACCGGGAGCTTGCCTTCAGAAGCAAAAGTCGCTGACCAGTCTTTCCCTCAGCAGTGAGGGGGAGAGACGACCTACTGTGCGCATTTCCAACTGGTTTGGAAATGCCGCCAAGGCCAGCCAGAGGGAGTCCAGCTATGCAGAGAGGCGCTCCCTGTCCAGGTTTGTGTCACGGTCCGTGCAGTCCCTGTACCACACCAGCGGCCCCGGGGCCTGGAGCCTTCTGCCTGCCAGCCACTCAGGCAGCGAGGGCTTAGAGGAGTGGACTTGCAGAAAAGGCTTGGAAGGGGAGAGTGACGAAGATAGCCGATCCGAGGACGAAAATGGGTCCTCCAGGCCGGGCAGCATCAGCAGGAGCTGGGCGGAGGAGGAGGGAGAGAGCTGCCTGCGGGAAGGCACTGCTCACCTGGACGAGGATGTGATCCTGACGATGCTGGGCGACCTGGAACAGGCACTTTACGCTGACTTGCTAGGTAAGTCGGGGCTGCTTCTCGGAGGAGGATGGAGTTTTAAGAAGCTGCCCCCTTTGCATGAACCAAATTTCGTCTGTTCTTCTGACTCATATTTTTAAAACTATCGTTATGCAAAACAATTTAAGATTCCTTGTCTCCTGAAATTCTTTTCTTCGTCAAACTGAACCATGAGAACCGCTGTAAAGTAGAAAGTTTTTTTCTCTATGTAGAAAGTCACTAGCAGCAACCCGCCCTTTGAGTTACTGGCCTGCAGTCTAGTGCGCTCCAGACATCCGGAAATAACGGGTAACCTTTTAAAAGTCCAAGTGTGTTTTTCACTTCGTCATTAACGGGGCCTAATTTATTGGACTTCCCTCAAGGTGACCTCAGCACAGATTTGGAATGAAGGATGGACACATTGTTTTGTAGAGCCGAGTTTCTTCTGCTGCCTCAGTGCTGTCTGAGTAGATGGCGTGGCTGGTACGTCAGTGACGAGCACCATGCTTTCTCGTTACTCTTCCAGAAATGCAGAGGCCTCTTCTCAGGGCTTGACTCACTTTTTTTTTTTTTTTTTTTTTTTTTTTTTAGTATTTGGCAAAAAATACTTCTGAGTGTGTATGTGTTACAACTGTTTCTGTTACTGTGGAGATGAGTGTGAGCTGTTGTGGTACTTTACACACTAGGCCTTTTTGACGCCATGATTCTTGGCGGTAACTTCTGGCATACTCTGTGATGGACCAGGCATGACCATGTCTGAAGTAACCCTTCGGTTTTGCTATTTGCCTAAATAGCTAAACCGTAGACATTTTAACAGTTAAGTCTCAATTCAGTGCTCTGCTGAAGCATATTTGTATCAAATGGTGCCTTTTCCCAAAACTCATAAGCATTTAAACCATTGACCACATCCTATTTTATGTCAAGGTGCTATTTCCACAAAGGACTTCACATAGGGCTCCTTAAATTCGAAAGAATTAAACCGGACCAGTGATCTCTTTGTTTCTGATTCATACAACTGATGCCAAATAGCAGGTTTGTTTTTATTCTCTCTGTAGACCCTCCTGTTACAAGGTGCTTTAGGAGATTTTCTGGAATCTTAGTGAACCAGCTTTAGAAGATGAAAGCTTAGAGAGCGAGAGCAGAGGAGAATCTTGCTCAATTTTTCACGTCAGTTTGGCTTTAAAAGAGTAATGTTTGCACAGTTGTGGGAAGAGTGGTTTCTGAATCTGAATACACCAGGTGCTCAGACGCTGAAGATTTACTTCTTCACCATTGTGTGATTTCTGTGATGAACTGCTTCTCGTAAAAAGCCTGCATGCAGTACAAAGGCAAGCGAGAGAGTCTTAATCCTTAAGAATCTTTTTTTCCCTCTTGCTCCTCTGGAACAGTAGAATCAAATAATAGTCATCTTTGCCTTGAAAAGGGTAGCATTTATCTTGTTCTAAGTACCTCTTATGTAAGTATTTTCAAAGATAGGACCAGAGTGAAGTCCCCTGACAGCATGTGTTAGTCGCTCTGCTAAATTATAGCATGCTGTGGGCGGGTGTATATATGACACATACCTTTTTGTGCATAAATAACTTGAAGCATTACTGTCAGAGGGTAATCTCTCAATAGGTGTCTGTGTAGTCCATGGTTTTTAAACTGAGCATCTGCTTGTTGTACTTATGGGATTATTCTCTTTAAGGCTTCCCCCCACACACACACATATGCCAGTATTCAAAAATGCAAGTGAGAAAGTAAGAGAAAGAGATTATTTAAATGGCTCTGATATGAATAATCATATCAGGATAATGAAGCCTTGCAACGCAGTTCCCTAAATAAAGATGCATGTTAAGTTGGTAAATATGGTCACTACATCCAAGCCCACAGCGCACGGGAATTTCAGGATTTCTGCCACGTGCTTGACCAGATTCTGCTTCTGACTCAAAATGGCCTCTTCCAAGTTAGTTTTTAGGCAGGGTTTCTTAAGTTTCACTCTTTAATCTTGGACATCCTAATAAATCAGACTGACTAGGGTCTGTGCTATCACAACATAGAAGAATATTTAAAAGGTAGCTGTAAAGCTATTAGCCATATTTTGCTGTCCCCCCCCCCAAACTGTCTGGTTTAACCAGATGAGTGGAAAATTTTTCTACCCAGCTCACTCACAAAGTTAGGGTGACTTTGCCAAATAAATCAGATAGCCGTAGTCTAAAAAATAACACTTGTAGTGTAGCTGGTGTAGAGGACACAATTCTCTGTGAATCAGGTTCATTCAGATATAATTTGATTTCCTCTTAAAAGATGACAGGGCTGACAGTGTTAATTACGCTGTGTGTAATTAATGCCTAAAACGTAAGAGCAGGACCACACAGATTAAATGGTCTGTCTGTCTGCCACTAAGTGAAAAACGCAGAAGCGCCAAATTGAGCCTGTTCCTCTGAGCCCTGCTCATAGAGAAGACCTTACAAGCAAAAAGAAAGCAGTTTGCACCACTGGTAAAAACTCACAGTGAATTGCAGAAGGTGCCATTCTGGAAAAATGTGTGTAAGCCTTTATTTATTAATTTTTTTTTTCTGACACCTAAGAGGCTTCCTTCAGGAATAATAGCTGGCTTTGAGATGACAAAAGTGAAAGGGGATACAACATTTTTGCGACTACATAAATTTCTCATGTGCATTTTTCTACTAACTTTCATTTGCTCCTAAATATTTAATGTTATTTGTGCTCTCCCATTTGACCTTTTCAGTTGCGATCCCCTCCCCACCCCCAATTCTCTAGACATCATCTGGATACAAATTTACAGGATACTTCAGGCTTGTGCCATTCTTAGGGGGTTTGTGAGTGCATTTGACTTTATCTTGCCTGTTGTGGGTCATTGAGAACATTTCCTGCAGTAAGTTTTGATCTGGTTATTATCTTTCACGACACGAATGAAGCAACAATTATGTTTTACTCCGTTAAGTGCTGGGAGGGAAAAGTCCATTTGTCTGATTGTCCTGAGTGGTGCCGTATCATGAGTGGATGTCCTGAGGAGAAAAACCAAAGGAGGGATGGGGTGGTGGTTCTGAGTCAAGAGGGAAGCTGTATAAACAAACAGTGGCTTCAGTTGGAATGATCCAAGGATCTAAGATGCCTGTTGGATAGGAAGAAGGAACTGTAAAGGGAGATAAAGAAGATGTGAAGAAAACCTTAGTGAAATGGGATGGCTGAAAATACAATGTTCTTAAAGTTATGTAAAAAAAAGACATTGAATGTAATTCAAACATCGGTGTTACTAATATTTTGCAGTTGGAAAGCGATTGAGATACAGCTTGATTGTAATGTGAAAGTTCTCCCAGGGGGAAGGGGCTCAGGGACAGGGGACATGTGATGGTGTATTTTAGGAACTTCTGTAAGGTCAACAGCTTGCATTCCTTCTTAACCTCCAATAAAATTCATCTCAACACTTTCTCCTTTGAGATTTTTCATCTCCTATCATTACTTAGGATCTTTGGCTTCTCTGTGGTATGAAATCTCAGATACACCACTGAATATTAGCTTTAGTGCTTCTCCAGTTTTGTCTCATCCTCACTGTTTCTTTGGCCCACTTTGAGTAAAATCCCTTCTTCACCTCTGCCTTTCCTTTGACTGTAATGATATTTCTTTTTCCTACTCTTTAAGAATTTCCTTACAGAATCTCCCTTTTTCTTCAAGGCTCTACCAGATTATTTAGAGGTAAGAGGTCAACGTCTTTCTAGCCATTTCTCAAATATTCTGTTATATTTATAAGGATGGAAGACTTTCCATAGAAAAAAATGATTAGAGTCTTAAGGGTTATTAACAATTCTGAGTTTTAAAATAAGGTTAATCTGTGAGGTTAAAGATTGTATGACTTGAATTAGGGTAGGGAAAGTCTACAGCATGTGGCTTTTTTAATTCTTAAAAATATATTTACTGAGGGAGGTTTTTTCGATGCTTTGTAAATTTGAAATAATAATGCAGTTATTAAGCAAATGTCAATCATTCAAATAAGTTGTAAATTAAAAGGAAGAGATTTGCTGACTGACAGCAGAGTAGCAACCATCCAGGATGAAGAATGAGGAACACTGTAGTCATGCTTGGCTGCAGAAGGAATTAGCAGTTATCTTTTTGAGAGGCTGTAGGGGGAGGGTGTAACTCAGTGGTAGAGCACGTGCTTAGTGTGAATGAGGTCCTGGGTTCAATCCCCAGTACCTCCATTAAAAAATAGATAGACAGACAGACAGACAGATAGACAGATAAATCTAATTACCCCCACTCCCCAAAAAGAGAAGCTAAAATTAAAGTTGTTCAACTGGTTTCAGAGCCATTGGAATCACTGGGTGGAAGTTAAATGGTGGCAAATGATTGCTCACCCTCAGAAATGTTTTTGTAATTGGACCTAATTAGTCTAATATTGGAAAGAGTCATCTCTTACTGGAGAGGAGGAAGCCTTTTCGATCTTGGAGCCTTTAGGCAGAGACACATGGCCACCTCCCTAGTCAGACCAAGATTTCTTTCCTCACTGGCTGAGAGGTGAGGCAAGACAGTCTCTGAAATCCCTACCAACTCTAGGATTCTATTACAAATGTTAAACGGGTGTGTTTTTGTGTGTGTGTTTTAAAAATGTGGCATGAATATTGTGGAAGAAAAGTGAACAGGTTGAATATCTACCTGTGCTCTTAAAACAGATTGTAGACATGCACCTTGACTTGTCTGTGTGACAGTTTTCATACTGGAATTTAATATATGCTACTTTGACCTTCACTCTTCCTTCTTTTTTCGTTTTCCTTCCACCCCTTTTCCCTTCCTTCCCTTCCCTTCTCTTCCCTTTCTCTTCCTCCTTTTCCATCTCCTATCTTCTCTCCCCTTCATCAGTTTATTTCCCTTCCTTCCTTTTCTTCCTTCTTTCTTTTTATTAAAATTTCTCATCACTGGACATCATCCTGAACCCAAGTTGAACAGAATTAAGACTATGTTTCCTTTCCTCCCTTTCTAGGTGCTTCTTATTACCCGGATTCGCCAGCTTCAATGCCCACTGGCCTGGGAATTTTTACATAGCCATAGACAAATGATTTAATGGCATCTGTGCCCCCAAATGATAGATAGAGATTGTGTAAGGCCAATGTTCGTCACCCTGGCAGAGCTATTTATTTCATGCGTAGACTCATTCCTGGTTTAGATGCCTAGGACCACACTGGAACTCTAGTGTCACATGTGCATGTTTTGATTCCCTGTAGAAAGTGGAGAAATAATTAAAAATTAATCCATCCAGTGACCTGAATATTGGGTCATGAGTTCAATAAAACAAAAGACTATAAAAGATATTACGTCTATAAGAAAAACTTTCTCTATCTTATTCCCCAGAGTCCAAATATATACTTGCTACATAAGTCAAGTTTATCTCAGTTACTGTGAGTACACTTTGAAGCAGATAATTATGGAAATAATTAGGATCCAATTAATTTCAGATTTTTAAATTACGCTCAGAAACATGGAGCACTGTATAGCCTATTTCCAAATGACTCTCATTTCTCAATGACATAGACCTACAAAGTATTATTGCACTCTCATCACTTCAGATTATTACTTGTAACATTACACTATTCACATTTTATTTGTGGGAAAAAATATTATAATTTTCAGATGATAATAATCATTTGGAATTTCCTGCCTATGATTTTACTTTTAAGAAAAGGAACTTGCATTACTTACATATGTATATAATTATCCTCAGGATAGTAAATGACGTGAATAGCAATGTATTATTATGTTATTTTTCTAGGTGAAGACCCTGAAACAAGAAGAATGAGAACAGTTAAAAACATAGCAGATTTGAGGCAGAATTTGGAAGAGACTATGTCTAGTCTTCGTGGGACCCAGATAAGCCACAGGTCTTCCTCATTTCTGCATAACTTTGGGACAAAAAAGGAAAAAAAATTATAATTAAGCACTTAACTTCTTATAATGAGAAATAAGACATTTTTGTTTTCTCTTACTATTTTCTCACTTAAATTTTACATGACAATCAACCAGTGACTTCTCAGCACATACCTAGTGATTTTTTTTCTCCCATTCATCTCTTCTTCAATATGATTTCCCATCCAGTCTGAATTAGCTGCTGCAACCACACCATCACAGCTGAGTGGATTTTTCTGCCTGCCTTATATAACAGTAGCAGAAGTTGTAGTTAAAATGCATCTGAGGAGGGCTGGTAGAGAGTCTTTCAAACCTAAGTTTAGTTAACTTCCAAAATAATACTCAGAAGTCTACAAAGGGTTAAATTAAGTGTTGGTTGAGAACATGGAGCAGGATTTTGTTTTATCTAAAATGTAATGATGCCCTTTCTTTTAAAGCAAAAAAAGAAAATAAAAACAAATCAAAACAAAACAAAACTAAATGATGAATGAATGTCCCTTCCTGCATTTTGATATCTGAAGAGATGTTTAGAATCTCAAAATGAATGTATAATTTGACTTTCATGAAAATGGGCATACTTCTAAGAAGTAACTCTCAAGTGTAGGCTTTCCTGCCTTCATGCATTCATGGCCCCACGTAAACCAGAGTATAGTGATTTCTCTATTTTATTTGACAGCACCCTTGAGACAACATTTGACAGCACCGTGACGACAGAAGTGAATGGAAGGACCATACCCAACTTGACAGGTCGACCCACTCCCATGACCTGGAGGTTGGGCCAGGCGTGTCCTCGACTTCAGGCTGGAGATGCTCCCTCCCTGGGTGCTGGCTACCCCCGCAGCGGTACCAGTCGCTTCATTCACACAGACCCCTCGAGGTTCATGTATACCACGCCTCTCCGTCGAGCTGCTGTCTCTCGGCTGGGAAACATGTCACAGATGGACATGACTGAGAAAGCAAGCAGTGACCTGGACGTGTCTTCTGAAGTTGATGTTGGTGGATATATGAGTGATGGAGATATCCTTGGGAAAAGTCTCAGGACTGATGACATCAACAGTGGGTAAGTGGCCCTGAGCCCTGGTCTCTAACAGAATTGTGTAAACAGAGGTGTCTACAAGGATGCATTAGCTGTAAGAAGGGAATTTGGCTTCATTAATAAAGTTATAAAAAATGTGAGAAACCTGAAGTTATTTGGGGGTATTTTAGCCCTCTCTTCTGCTCATTCATGAGAAGTATACAAAATTTCTGTAAAATCTCTTCATTATAATCCATTAAATTTTCCTATTGTTAGTTTAGAGAAACACTTGGGCCCTGTGTTTTTCAGAGTGATTTTCACATGCTTCTTCAGTAACAGATTTTGTAGTGAAGGACGTGGGAAGGAGACAGGAGGAGTTCTGCTGAGCTGCTTGATTTTTTTTTTTTTTTTGACTTGTCAAAGCTGCCTGTAACTGCTTTGAGGAACACATATTTTCTGGCATTCTTCAATTATGCACCTCCAATCTAACTTGAGGGAAAATCTTTTTAGATTTGAGAGTTTCAATCTATTTATTCTCTTTCGGTGGTATTTAAATTTTTTTTTGTTATCCCCTGTTTGTCTTCAGCTTCCTATTACATTCCAAAAATGTTGTGATTATAAAACTGTTAATCGTGTTTTGGCATTTGGGAATATTTAGTTCAGTCTCAGGATGAGCCCCAATGGAGGAAATAGGATATTCTGTTAAAACCACTTCTCTTAATCACTGTAATTGCCCTTTTGAAAACTTATTACCTACTTCACTCTTGTTAAGTACTTTAAGGACATTAATCCTTTAACCCCAACCCCCCCCACCAACCCTTATGAGGTGAGTATTTTTATACCCGTTTTACAGATGAGGAAACTGATCCCAAATGGCCCCAATCGTAATAAGCTGAAGGAAAGGCTAGACTTACATTACATTAGATGGGTCTGACTTTAAATCCCAGGCTCTGTAATGCAGGAAAAAGCTTCCCAATGAACTTTATCTATACTTTTCATGTGAGTCTGGGTTTGACCTGTTCTTTGCATCTGAGAGGATCAGTGTCAGAAATCATTCTTCTGTACAAGTAACCCTTCCTGACCTCTTTCTTCAAAAGCTTGTCTGAATGATGACAAGGCCTTAAAAAGTACAAAGGAGGTTTTGATCAGACTTACAGCTCTGCTTTGATGTCCTTATTCTCACCCGGTGGCCACCTTCTCTCAGTTTCTAAAGATCTAGCATTAGGGAGACAGGTGATCATTAATTTGGGTAGGAAGTAGTTGAGTTCCCCCTGGAGTCAGAGTGTCTAAATTAAGTCTCTGTCTCTCATTTGCTATCTGCGGACCCCTGGGAGCTTAAGTTACCCACATTCCTTTCTGTAATAAAGACAAAATTGCAGAATCTTCATGAAATTGTTAGGGGTGAAGGAAGTAACCCACAAACTTGTACTTAGCACAAAGCCTGTCACAATGTAAGTGCTCAGTAAATGTATCATCCCCATCATAATGACATTTAATATCATTGGTAATTGTTAACCTAATGATTAATAACTTAACAATCATAGTGTATGATCTCATATAGGAGATAGTAGAAATTGCGGGAGGCGTGAGGAATTCTGGCAAAAGAATAGAGAAGAGGGATCGTGAGCTGAATCATGTATGAATATACGTGTGTATTCAGAAATATTTGGTGAGTTCCAACCATGGGTCAAACAACATTCTAGGCACTGTGTTCAGTGGTGAACAATATAGACACATTGCCTGCCCACTTATCACTCATGTGTTAGTGTTTTTATATTTTTCTAGGTGCTCATTTATTCAACAAATGAATAGTAATATATGTACATATGTATGTAAGTGTGTGTATGTACATTCTTAGATAAGTATTTTTTAAAAGACAATTTAAAAAAAACTGAGTGCTGCTAATGATAATATATTTGACCATCATACCTGTACTCAGGAACATTTTGTATTTTCCAGGACTCTAGCTGTATTAATGAACACTCACTTCTGTAACAGAAAATCTCGGTATCTTAACACCAAGAAGTTAATTCCTCCTTCACATAAAACCCTCCTTGGTGTTTCTGACCCTCATTTGGGCACTGTGTATCATACAGTCTTTCAGAGACTAAGCTGGATGGTAGATAGATAACTGCTATTATCCAGCCAGATTTCTGATGTCACCCTGGGCATTGATTTCAACAGGCAGATGACAAAAGAGAGAAAGAACCGTGGTGTTAAGAGTATTTCATATGCTTCAGGGCTGGAAGTGGTCCTTGTGACTTCTATCTGCCTTTCCATAGCCAGGACAGCTGTGTGGCCACATCTAACTGTCAGCACGGCCAGGAACCACGGTTCAGCTGTGTGCCCAGGAGGAAGAGGAAATTGATTTGATGCGAGCTAGCTGGTCTCTGCTGAACTCACTAATGAGAAATTTTTTAAATATTGTCATGTCCTTTGTTTTTCCTACTTGTTTCCTGCCTCAGAATTCAGATTTCTGTTCTCCATTTTTGTTCCCTGTTGGTCTTTCAAAGGAGGCCTTGGATAGTCCCACAAACGAGTCTGTAAACAAACGTTGGTGGTCTGCATGTTTTCTTTTGACCAACAAAGTTATTAATATTCAATATCAAAAGAAGAAGAAGAAAAGGCATAAGTAAGAACTGCACAAACCCTGTATGAGAACTTCCTCCGGTGATGTTTACCTGCTTGGCCTTCTACATTTTGTCTTTCCCACGGTAGAGTACAGAACACTGAAATTTAAAGAATGACTCAGCATTCTCTTCCCTGGAGGGAGAGTGACCAGATGTGGTCGGTGGACAGTATCACTGGTCTCAGCCCAGGGGTTACTGGGGGTGTGAGGAGGACACCCAGGATGTGCTCTACCTCTTCCTTGCTCATCAGTGAACATGGTATATATACTGTCAGTACCAGGAGGATGCAACCCGATGTCTCAGCCTAGAATTAAAAGTTGGGAAGACATCCTGGGGACATTTTAATTTGATGTTTTCTTTAAGTAAGAAAAAAAAAAAAAGGACATACAAATGTCCGTGCTACGATTCATGAAAAAACTGAGTGACAAAGTTCACCGTCTGTTCCCAATGTTTTCAAGTATGTTTTAGTGATTAAAGGGACAAAAGGCTCAAAAGACACAACGAATGAAGAGGTTTAATTTAGGATTTTTTTTTTTCTCATGTAACCTCAAGGAATGTCATGAAGTAAATGAGAGTGCAGTTTCATTTTTTTGTTTCATGTACTTCAGGTAGAACTCAGAGAATTAGTTAATCAGCATTCTGAGAATTTGAAATTTCTCGAAGCGTGCAAATGCTTATCTCTTTCTTCTCGTCTTAAAACTTGCTTTAAACACTTGGGGATGTGAATCTGCCAGTAATTAGGAATTACTCAGAGGAAGGCCTCTTACTTATAATGAATCTCTTTGAAAAAGTCCCCATGTATGAAGCAAAAATGGAGCACCCTGGGAAACTGGGGAGGAAAGTTACATATTTTAATTGGGTGGAAATTGAAGTTATCTGCAAGTGTCATAGTGATAAATAGTTGGGCCAAGAATATAACCTAAAATTCTGCTTTGTCACTTGGCCCAAACACAGGGAATGTCTAGGGAATGACACTTTTAAAAAGGGAGGTGGATACTTTCATCCCGCTTCTCCCCTGACACTCCATCCGTTCCCCTTCAGTAACCTTTGTGATGACTAAAGCATGCGTGGTCTTCATTGGGAAGGGCAGGGCTACCTGAGTTTACATGCTAAACGCCAGACTCCCAATCATAATGCTACTTGTCATTTCATATTCAAGATATGAGAGTTATTTTTAGGGAATGTAGACATTGTAATGGAAGAATAGCCAGTGACACTAGCCAAAACTTCTATAAAGCACTTACCGTGTGCTAGGCCGTGTTCTATCCATTTTATATATATGAACTCATCTGTATGTCACCATACCTGTAAAAGGTGAGTGTATCGTTACTATCTTCATTTTACAGATGAAACAACTGAGGCATAGATAGGTTAAGTAACTTCAGGTAGAACTCAGAAATTTGTTAATTGGTATTCTGGGAATTCCAAATTTCTTGGTGTTTGCAATGCTGGAGTTGAACTTGAGAACAGTCTGGCTCCAGTCTGCACTCGTAATCATCTTGACATGCCACCCCTGTGAAGTTGTCTATATGACTGTTTGTATGCATTTCTCTCCTAGGAGTTGATCTTTTATAAACAAACGTAACAGGACTTCACAGCAATCACTCATTATTAGGATAGTTGTTGTAGCTAGCATCTCTGATCTCAGGGATAATCCTTAATATTATCTGTGCTCATCTACAGGAAGATGCTGAATTAGAATTCCTTTGAGGTTAAAAAAAAAAAACACTTTAGGTGCCCTGTGTGTTCATGTCATAAAAATAGCTAATTGTTACATACAGTGGCTGAAAGGAGGTATATTGAATGTAAAAAGAGAATTCGAGGGAGATATGGTAGAAGCAGAGGTTTTTGAATCTTTCCAAATCCCCACAAAAGCAGACAAAGCAACTAGATAATAAAGCCATAGAACGTGATCATTGTTTACACAAGAAAGATGATGGCAAGGTATCATCTCAAACCATAAATATAAGGAATTAGCGACAGTCAGGAGCCAAAGGACCCTCATTGCCTCAGTGTCTGTGCACAGAAGAAGAAACAGAGGGTAGTTTTTGGGCCGCTGATAACAGTGAGAACAGAAGAACCCTAAGTAGCCAAGAGAAACTGACTAGGAAACACCCAGGGCAGATGTGAATATAGCAGCTAAGCTGGGAGGGTTTGGACCACTTGACCAGCCAGGGAGAGTGAGGGCTGAAGGTCGCATCTGACAGGAATGGAGCAGTCTAGTTCCCGTGACTTCATTAGACTGTCCAGCCACAGCTCCCTTCCAGGGCAGAGCCCCACACTGGGGGAGAACTTCCAGGAGTAGAAGCAGAATTGAACAGGATGTAGCGAAACGCAAAAATAGGAAAGGTCCAGATAAAACTGGGAGATGGGAACAGACTCCCAAAATCTCAAAAAGCTGCTCACTGCATTTTAAAACACTACACAAAAATAACAGAAACAGTTACTGTGTGACGTTAGGAAGGAATCTGGATCAAGTTTCTTTTTATTCAGAAGAATTCATGTCACATAAAAATAAGCAAGAGAAAGATGTCAGGATAAAACCCTATGTAAGCCACACACATATGCAACACACATAACTCAGAAAGGGTTAGTATCAATGAGGAAAGAAAAAGCCAACAAAAAAAGCAAAGAACCCAATAGAAAAATGAGCAAAAGGCATAAATAGCCATTTCACACATAAATGGCCCATAACAAAATAAAAATATAATCAACATGCTTGGTAATAAGGAACTTGTAAATTAAAAACAGCATGAGAATCCCTATCCACAGAGTTTTATAGGAGGTTATTTTGAAACCTTTTTGAAAACTCTTTGGCATTCACTAGTAAGGTTTGAAGATGTGTATGTATCTCTTATGACCCAATGATTCCCTTCCTATATATAGATCTTAGATAAGCCCTTGCCTGTGAGCACAAGGAAGTGCATGTATACAAATGTTCAGGGCAGAGTTGTTTGTAACAGCAAACAAACAAAACAGAAAACAGCTCAAATGTCCCTAACAGTCAGATGGATTAATAGACTGGAGAGCGTTTGACAAACAAAGCTGTACAACTCTAACATGAATATACATCAAGATAGATGATTGGCAAAAATGTAGTTTTAATTGAAGGAAATAAGTCACAAAAGAATATATATAATTTGGTTCAGTTTATATACAGTTCAAAATCATGAGGTGCTAAACAATGTGTTTTGAAGAATACGTGCCCATATGGTAAAATCACAAAGAAAAGCAAAAGAATGCTTAACACAAAATCTAGGTGGTTGTTAAGATCATGGTTTCTGAACAATAAGAACATTTATTTATTTATTTATCTATTTATTTATTTATTTATTTATTTACTTACTTACTTACTTATTTATTTTTGGCTGGGGGAGGTAATAAGGTTTATTTACTTTTAGAGGAGGTACTGATGATTGAACCCAGGACCTTGTGCATGCTAAGCATGCGCTCTACTGCTTGAGCTAACAGATAAACAACAAGTTCATACTATACAGCACAGGAAACTATATTCAGTATCTTGTAGTAACTCATGGTGAAAAAGAATATGAAAATGAATATATATGTTCATGTGTGACTGAAGCATTATGCTGCACACCAGAAACTGACACAATGTTGTAAACTGGCTAAACTTCAATAGAAAAATATATTACAAAGAAAAGAAAGATCATGGTTTCTGGAGCCGACTTTCTAGATTTATTCTCAATTCTGCTATGACTGGTTGAGTGACCTTGTGAGAGTCCTTAACCTTTTCTTGAAATTTTCAGGTAATGTCAAATAGGTTTAAACAGGTATTAATTGAACCAAAAAGAGTTAGCGGTGTCTAATTCCTGTTTACAGACACTTGTCACATTTGAATGTTGGTAGGGCATTTTCATAATAAAACCATGAGTTTATTATCTGAAAAGTTACATAGCGTCATCACATGGATAAAGCAAATTCCTCATTTACATTTTTCTTAAAAGTTCTTCCTTCTTTTTTTCTGAAGGTTTTAAAAACTTAACATGAATTTCATAGTTCCTCTAGAAAAATTCTGCTGTAGTCTGGGAGCTATAAATGGTAGGAGATCATTTTGAAAGAATAATGTAAAATTTTATTAAAAAATTCCTGATAATGTTATACCTACACTTCTAAACCATTAGCTAAGATGAGTTTAAGAAGTAATAGTCATAGAGAAGATTAGTACAAAAAGTTGCAAAGGAAACTCGCAACAAACAAACAAAAATTAAAATCTCTCCAATGATGAAAGTCTTAGGATAACTTTAGCCATGTTCAAATTCTATAAGCTATAAGATGATCACATTAAAAAAAACCCAATAGTCTCACAAAACATTTCTAAATCTTCCTCCCTTATACTGCTACTCCTCTTCCTTCTGTGTAGAAAAACTTTGCATAGTTATGGCATATTTTCTTCACATCTCTGTTTTCCAGATTACTATTTCCAGGCCATACTGCTCCACCTTGCTCTAGAATGAAATATTAAACTGCTTCCTGTGCGTGGATATGTGGATTTCCCGTAGACACCACAAATACAGCATAGACTGTATTTGTCTTCCCCACTAAAGCTCATGTTCCTTTTTGATGTGCTAAGACAGTTTCACACTCTCCAGCAAATCAACAACCTAGATCTAATGTGACGATAATGATGTATGACATGTAAATTATTTAGAACCGTTCCTGGCAACATCTTAAGCATTTAATACATCTTAGTTATTATTTTACAATAGTGGTCAGTTTTGTACATTTTACTTATCGAATAAATTAATCGAATTTTAACATGACTCCTGTGACCTTCAATGCTTCAAAAATGGTATTTACAAAATGAAATGATCTTGCTCCAGTGTTGCTAGGAGTTACATTATCTATAAGCCTGTTCAAAATATCATTAACAAAAGGGGGAAAGGGATGGCTTTATAATAGGCTATCTACTTATTGCCGTAAGGAAGAATAATTTCCTAATAAACTTGAAAAGCTGTTCTGATACTTCCTGGTGAGTAGAATGTTTATATAGAAAAAAGCTATAAAAGAGCCTATTTGCATAATTAATAAAAATTATAAACACAGTGTATTAAGTTAAATTATACAAATGAGGTCATTTACTTTTCTGTTGATTAATTAGGCATTTATTTTCAGGTACATGACAGATGGAGGGCTGAACCTGTATACTAGAAGTCTGAACCGAATACCAGACACAGCCACTTCCAGGGATGTCATCCAGAGAGGAGTTCATGATGTGACAGTGGATGCAGACAGGTAATGCCATCAGTATATTTGATGGTGGGGGGCAGTGAATAAAGCAGCTTTTTAAATGAAATGGTTGGAGTTTTGCAGTATAAACCAAAAGGCTTTTTATTTTGGTATAATAATTACTTTGGAACATTTTAAAAACTAAGGTGGTTTTGCTTACAAAACTTTTGGCTCTGCATAATGCTGGAAAAAAATTGCTTTGCTGGTGAGAATACTTAACAAATTTTGGGTTACATGGTGACAAATATTAATATCTGTAAATGCCAAATTATAAACCTAGACTTAAGTTCCTTACTTGAAAAGAACCCCGGCTGATAAATACCTTTCAATACAGATGCCCTCAGATCTGCCTGGGTGCTAATGATGGAAAGATTAGAACAATTCTAATCATCAGGTAAAATAAGCTTGATGCTTTTTTTTGAGGGGTTTTTTGAAAGCACACAGCTCTTGCTGCAGGCTAATCTCTTTTAGACTTCAAATTGCTTAAAGGTTTGTGTGTATGTGTGTGTGTGTGTGTGTTTCATATACTAGTTATTATTTTGCTGGGAATTGTTTTGCCAGTTGTATCAGAATCACTGCTATTTGAGAATACCGTCTTTGTGAAATAATGTTGTAAGACATATTTCTGACTTGATTTTGCCCCACTTCACTCAGATTTTTTTTTTACTTTCGTGAGCAGAATGGGATTGCATATTCCTAGAACGACTACTACGTATCAATACCTAGAGTAGTTCTTTAATTCAGCAGTTATGAAGCGGACAAATGGTTCAGACCTAGTGTATCCATATTCTGAAATAAGTGTGTACGATTCATTGCGCATTTTATACAGCCAACTCCAAAGGCTAGATGGTGAATTCTATTGTTAGTCTTCAGTTTCTCCTCACTCAAATGATGCTGATGTTTGGTTGGCCAACAGAACAGTTTTGGCTCTCATCCTGTGTGTATGCTAGCCTTCTAGACTGTGTAAAAGATGTGTGTGAAGCATGTGGTTCTAAAAGGCTTAAGGAAAATGTTGCCCACTCCCAACCCCCACCTGAACTCCTCTTACAGCATTTTCCCTCTGATTCTCGCTGCCTTCAAACACCATGGACGTCTTGCTGCTTTCGAATTGATGCTTCCTCTGCCTATAACGCCCTTTTCTACATTTCTTGTATTATTGCCTCCATCACATTTCTGTCTCATCTTAATGTTCCCTTAGAGAAGCATTTACAGAGTAGCTAAGATGCGTTTCATTTCCAGTCATTTTTTCCCGTTACTTTCTATTATTTTCTTCAATGTACACATCACTTCTAAAATATACCGTACTCATTTGTTTACATGTTTATTTTGCACCTCCCCCATTACAGTGTAAACTCAGGAATGCAAAATTATTGTCATAGTTATTATACGCTGAGCTTTTAATAAATACTTGTGGAGTGAGTGAACCAAGGAATGAATATATCCATCTAGGCTAGCAACAGTCCAGTTGGGTAAAGAGGCAAATAAGACTGCAAAAACAGCCAAGATACTGCAAGGATATGATGTAAGAGAGGGAATGAGTTATGTGGGAAAATACAAAGCAGTGATTGGAGGGAAAGAAATCCAAAGTGTGGCCCACATTTTGAAACTTGTTTGTTGGCTGACAGTGGAAAACATTAGAAGTGAAAAAAACTCTCTTGGTCTTTGGACAATGAGATTTATGATGGCAGAATCTAGAAATCAATACAAAGGTGACTTATTTTGGAGACATGTGGGATAATTAGCTCTCCTTGCTCCCTTAAGGCTCCAGACTGGGGCCTGGCTGAGGAACCCCAGACCAACAGAAAGACCCAGGTATCTGTCTAATAAATTGGGACCTGCAAAAGGCATAGTTCTTAAAGTGTGGCCCCGGGATCAGAAGCATCAGCATCACTTGGGACCTTGTTAGAAACGCAGATTATCATTTCCATCCAGGACTTACTGAATCTGGGGCCCAGTGATCTGAGCTTTAACCAGATGACTCAGATAAACACTAAAACTAGTGAACCACATCTGAAAATGAACAAATAGATGCCAGGCCTATGAAAATATAAACAGTTGATATAAACTTTTAAACATTAAAAAAAAAAAAAACTGGCATTTCGCAGTTCCAACTTCATTAGCTGTGCTTTGTCAAGGGAAAGAGAATATAAAAATAACAATGGCACTAATAATCTGTAAATTAGATCAAACAATGATGTGTTGCACCTGAAATAAATTGTCTCCGATTTTGAGAATTATGTAGAAGGTTTTTGAAAGCATGATGTAATTTAAGGAATACAAAAAAACATTTTGGTCATTTTTACATGTTAAAAAGCAATACAGTTGTAGTGAAAATTCCCACTATGGGAGTCTTAGGTGTTCCTCTTTTATTCTAGACAAATCCGAAGCGATTTAAAAATCTTATATTCAGGAAGTGACTCAGGACGTTTATTGTTTTAAATACATAATCTTAAATAGTAAAGTTGTGACAGTCCTTCTGTTCATTTGTACAGGGTGTTGTTCATAAAATTTTCTTCATTCTGATCTCCATTCCAAATAGGGTAGACAAGCATGGCTCAAAGTACTGAGCCAAAATAAAGCCTGCTTCACTGTATTTAATTCAGTTCTACTTAAGCATTTTCATCACTGATTCTCCCACTTTTTTCTCTATGATAATAATTTGTTCCTGTAATATTTTAAGCAATGCTCATTTAGCCTACTGCCCTCATTTAGTGGATATAATCATGCAAGGAGTTGGGTCTTCTACCTTCTGTATTTCTAGTTTCCCAGCTACCTTAGTCAAGGGTTTTTTTAAATAATATGAAACATATTAGTGATTGGTTCATTTTAGTAAATTGATAAATAATAAGGCTTGCAATAGTTCACTGATAAGAAAGCGTAAATGCCAAAACAGATCAGTAATGTTTTATTAATTTTTCGTATTTCTTAGATCTTCTTTCTAAAAGGTGTATCAGTGAAAATACACTGATGTAATGACAGAGTACCCAGCTGGCTAGCATGGCAAAGGATTTGAGCTGTTTGTGTTGCTATAGTGAAGGTTACAGGTTTTCCTTTGATCAACTTCTGAAGAAAATATGATGGGTGATGGGGAACAGCTGAATTTGTCTTCTCAGAAGCTTGACATGACCCCAAAGAAAAGAAGGGGGCCTCCAACAGCCAGATTTGTTATGTTTTAAGTATTTTATTACTCAAAGATCTTGCAGTTTCTTTACTTTCTATATCAATCCAACACCAACCCCATTTCCTTATTAACCTGACTAAGAAAAGATTACAGAATGGATTTATCCTTGTAGACATGTTGGAGACTTTCTGGGAACTCCACAAATAAATTCATAACAGACAGTTAAAAGGTGCAGGCTTTATCCATTTGACTCTGGTTATAGTGAGGCCAATCCTAACTCATATACACTTATACCATTTTGTTGAGCTGTTTTTAAAAGGTCATTTTGGAGAGAGGGTGGAAAATAATTGTTGTTTTGACTTTCATTAATTCCTCTTACTGTCCTTACATTGGCTTTTGTACTAACATTAACAAGTATTAGTTAATAAATAAATAGTTACTCCTAAGTGCCTGACATCCTAATAGCACCTTGGGTAAAAGTAAAATAAAATAATACAAGTGAAAGGCCCTGAATTTAATGGTCAGAGAAAATACTGTGAACAACATATAAAGTGATAATAAAATTGACCAATTCATAATGGATGTGTATACAAAGTACCTTAGAAGCACCAATGGAGAATAAATATTTCAACTTGAGAGTCTAAGAAAAGGCTTCCAAAAGCAGTATGATTTAAGTCGGGCCATTGAAAAAAAGAAAGAAAAAAAGACTTTTTGACATATAGTCTGGGAGGAATCAGAAGGAATACAGGGGAACATGGAGACGTAAGAGAGTTTAGTTTAAGGAGCTGTTAAAGGAATCTAGAGGCTGACAGGAGTTAAAGCAATGAAAACAGATTCATAAGGAACTATTGCAATTGGGGAAAAGAGACCTCGGTACCAAACTGAGCTCAGTTCTGAATACAACAAGAACAAGTGAGGGTTTATGGCCAATATGCAGAATGAAGGGGGTGAGCAAAAGGGAAATTACTAAAAGTAGGTATGAGAGTTGGGGGATTCTTGCTAAACCCACTCAACAGGATTCTTGTTAAAGTGTTGGCCTGACATGATCGAGTACTGAGGATGGAGGATGAGAAATTTGACCCTATATGGAAGGTAATCTGCTATGAAGGGTGGAGGCTTCTTTCAGAACTGACCTAGCAGGATTTTTAATAAAAGTGGGCGGTGTTGGCCCAGCAGGGGGCCAAGATCAAGGCCAAGTGGCGAAGCAACCTCAGAGCACCCCAGCTAAAGTTTTGTCAAGGAGAGAGTCTTTGTCAGAGCCATGAATAATGCGATCTTGCTCATGCACTGGGGATGTGGGCAAGGGTGGACAGGAGACAGTGGATCTGAATGGGCCCTCTTGAGTGTTTGGGCCTGTAGGTAATAAGGAGCTGTCTGACGTATTTTAATTAGTTTTTTTTTTAATTTCAAAGCAAGAACACATTTAATCATATTTTAAAAAGAACTCTCGAACAGCAAATATTGAAGAGAAAGACACCAACGCAGGTAGATGGCATAGGAAGTGACTGTCAAAGTCCAGGTGAAGGCAGATGAGCACAGAACTGAAGGACAGAAGTAGGACATCATTTCGAGAGGAACTTGGGTTTGGTCCATGTGTCGTACTCTGCTCAGCCTGTCATAACACAGAAGCACAGGCTGGGTGGCTTGAACAGCAGACATTTGTTTTTCTCACAGTTCTGGAGGCTACCAATCCAGGATTAGCATGCTGGAAAATTCATTTTCTTATGAAGGCCTTTTCTTGGTTTGCCAACAGCCACCCTCTCACTGTGTCCTCATGTGGCCTTTTCTCTGTGCTCTCTTGCTGTGAAAGAGAGAGATATTTAGTGTCCGTTCCTCCTCTTATAAGGACACCAGTTGTATTGGAATAGCCCCCACCCCTATTATGACCTCATGTAACCTTAATTTCCTCCATAAAAGTTCTGTCTCCAATATATACACATTGGAAGTCAGAGCTTCAACATATGAATTTGGTGGTGGTCAGGGAGTGGGGAGGGAATGGACCCAATTCAGTCCATAAAACTGTCTAACACCTAGGTGGTTTCATCCTTTGAGATATAGGGTCAGTCGTTCTCTAAGTGCTGGATTAAAGTGGAAAGTATGTGTAGTATGTGCATCGTAAGCTCAAATCCTATAGAGATCAGGAACATCACATGAAATGAGTGCAGCAGAAGGGACATGGATGCCATTCCAAAGCTGGCATCTACCCTCAGCTCTAGAGGAAATGTGGAAAGGATGGCTGAGGATTGCCAAACCATTGGATTTGTTAAGTGTAGTCAAGAATCTAGACTTTTTGGAGAACTCTCCCAATTTTTAAATATTGGCAACTGTCTTTGGAGATCGATGAGATTAATAGATAATTAAAGGTATACACTTTCCTCAGTGTCAGATATTCTGGGAAATCAGAGAGAAGCAAGAAACAATGAACAGACTTACAGATGGTTGTGTAGACTCCCTAGGTCCACTGAAGTTTCCCAAAGAGATGTGCTGGTGGTGGTACCCGCTGGACAGAATGAGGATGCCTCCCTTCATGAGATGCCTGCCCAGCAGGTGCAAGGAATGGTGGCAAAACTATTTTAGCACATTTTAAAGTCTTTTTTTTATAAAAAGTAAGCCAAATCTAAGGTCTGTATCCCAGCCATAGCGTCACTCACTGGATGCTGTGAGTCTTATTATGGCAGTAACTGTAATTAATTTTGTTTAAAAAGCTCTGTGGATTAACACTGTGTGGGCTACAAGCCCATTTGGATCTGTGATGTAGAGTAAGAAGACAAATCTTGAGAATGAACCCTTGACTTTTCAAAAGGAATAAAGGAAGAGTAGCCATTGAAGAGACAAAGAAACCAGCTCTAACACAAAGATGAGACCAAAGAGGGGTCACTGATATTTGTGAAGTGGAGAGAAGAGGGAATAGACACCAGTGTCAAAGTCCGTGGAGAAATGAAGTTAAGTGAAGATGATTCTTGTCAAAAAATAGAATGAAATTTAACATTGGAGAGGTGTCCTGGGTGATTAAGCGAGGTACAAGTCATAGCCTGAGTTGCTAATGTAGAATGGTCCCGAAGTCAGAATTCGGTTCTGTAGATGATTTATCCAGGTGGCCGTTAACTCATTATGATGACAGAACGAGTCTCAAAAGAGAGAAAGACAAAGCTCCAGGTACCAAAGGCTTTATTGAATGTGGACAAAATTCCACAAGCTGTAGTAACAAAGAAACTTTTTCTAGGTCTATTCTGGTTTGTCCATTACATTGTTATCTAAATTTTATTCTTAAATATAGTGATTGTTCATGTCAAATATAAAGGAATCAATTTAATGATATTTTTACTGATTTTTGCATGTTTAATCATGACTTTTTTTTAAATATAAAAGCATAATATATCATATAAATTTTTAATTTTGTATTGTATTAAATGACAGATGGATTTCATTTGTGGCGCTGTAATCTAGATACTAAAATCCCAGCTGATGAAAGAGTTTACAAATAGGCGTTAAGGATTGTCATGATATTACATGCCTCTCAGAGTATCAATCATTAAAACTTAGTATATTGAGGGAAATCTCAGTCCAAACAGGTAGTCATGCCAAATCCCTTACTGGGAGGGAAAATCTTTTTTTCCACCCTGTTAGGTTTAGTGGTTGGGGGCCTGCAAATTACACTGACCAAAAAACATATTATCAAGAGAAAAGACAATTTTTTGTTCACATATGTATGCAGGAGATCACAGAAAGATGTCACTCAAGATGATGTTTAGAATTTGAGACATCTTAACAGGGAAAAGGGGACAGGGAGAAGGATATTTATATGGGAAAACAAATGACTTTTAAGAAAGATAAATGGGACCTTAGAAGAAGAGATGGGAGATATGATAGTTCTGTGACAATGTCTATTGAGGCAATTTCTTCTTCAGTGCCTAAATATTCACATTTGTTTCTGGTGATAGGAATCAATCATCTCGTTGTGAAACTCCCAGGGAAGAGATTTATGACAGTTGCATTCTCTTGGGAGACACTTTTAAAGTTAGACAAGAGGAGTTTAGAAAGGAAGATGAAAAGCTCTCCTCAGTGGCGTATTTTAGATCCCTTCACCCTAAATCTACAGTTTTCATCAATGTGCAGAAAATTGCACTGTCTCTACGTAAGGGCTGATGGAAAATTCTCAAAAAATCAGGTGAAGAGTCATTTCTAAGGGTGGAAGGCCTTTGGTATTTCCATGACATCTCCAAACAAGAGAAGCTAAGGCAACAGAGCTTTCTTCTAAGCTACCAAGCAAATATCTCCAGAGATGGGATTCATGATGCTTGTCACTAGTCTGTGTACACTCTAATAATTCCTTCTATTCTTTGTTGATTTATTCCAGCATAATCACAGAATCAGTATATTTCCATATCGTAAGTATTTCCTTCATTAGCTTACTGGCTTTCCATAGTAATTAAAAGCAAACACAAAAAAAAGATTAATAGGCTGAGATGAAAATAGATAAAGTAAATATAGTTATTTCTTTTATAATTAAATGGCCTGCCATTTTTGCCCTCCTCTAAATAGAGAGAGACCAATGCAGAACGTTGGAGGAGTAGAGAAGATTTTCTTTGCCCCCTCAGCTTTCCTTTGGTACCTTGTTCCTCTTTGCAGGCTTATGAACTGGTCCTAAATTTCTGTCCTGGGTCCTGATTCTCAGCATGACCTGAACTCATTGTGAATAGTCTTATAAACTTCCAATACTTTTACATAATACCCTCATAGGACTAATTCACACTGTACACATATATTGAGAACCTACTCCCTGCCAAGTACTGTGCTCAATTTGGGGGGAACCTGTACTCAAAGGTTTTAAATTAGAAGGGCTTTAAAGTAGGGACTATTAAAGTCCAAAAAACCATCGAAATTCAAAAGCTTCTTGGACAATACAACTAGCCCAAGTTGTAGGTATTTTTTGATTTGGATACCTTTTAATTTCTTTCAAAACATACCTACAGGTGGCTCTAAGATTTACCATCTTTTATAAGACTGCCCCTGGCATTAAACTTGATCAAAGCTAAATTTTACCATTCTAGAGTTAATCTCCCCATGGGAGTGGTGGCCCCCAGCACTCTAATGTATGCAGTAGTTTTACATTATCTCCTTCCAAAACAATTTCTAATGAATCTTATGAACATGGTGATGATGATGTTGAGGACAAGGAGTCATGATTGTTATAGTAAAAACAGCCATAGTTCTGTCAGCATTGAGAATCTTGTATGTGTAGCCAACATACCATCCTACTTAAATACACTATTGTATTTTACGTTTACAACTACCCTATGAAGTGGGCTTTATTACTGCCGTTTTATAAGTGAGGCAAACAGTCATTGGATCAAGTAACTTGCCTATAAACACTATTCAAATAAATGGTAATGGCTGGATTTGAATCCAGTGTCTGTGCTCTTACTATTATTCATAAAATTATTAAATTAGATGAAGGTGTTTATCATGCCTGGATAAAATTTTCTGATTTTTAACATTATTTTAGTTGCCTCTTTTGGTCTAAACGTACCCATAAAATATAAACATCTTTTTTTTATTGAACTTCGTAAATGTCAGTGAGTTCCTTCAGTAGGTAATCATATTCTATTTCTACTGCAGATTGTCAATAAATGTAAAAACACAATTGACAGAACAATATTTTCACATGCATTGGAGCTTCTAAAAGGCTGGCCAGTTTGTTAATATCAGTAAAGCAATTTAGCAGTGTTTTGCTCTTTTATACGTATAAATCCATCATAATCTTGAAACTTAATGGCTGTTGAAATATCTATAACAGGCTCAAGGAAATAAGAGAAAAAAATGTAAAGGGGAGAAATATGTTCAGCTAATACACAGAAAAATACTAAAAGAGCACTTGTATGAAGGGAAAAGCGATGGGGACCTTTTACATTACAGGATTTTTTTTTCCCTACAAAGAGCAATAAAATAGAGGAGATTTTACCAATGAATTTAAACTGTTTAATTTGATTTAGAAAGTTGCATCTATATGTGAAACACTTGTTTTTTTTTCCCTTCAAGAACTATGGATGAATTCTTTTTTTAATAGACTACCTAATGGGGTGAGACATTCAACTTGGGATCATTAAACTGAGCTTCTGGTTGGCAACTGATCAATTCCGCACTTCCTCATTCCAGCTGTATGGAGTCGGGGGCGTGGGCTTATTTATTAGGTCATATGTGCTCCATTTATAATCTTTTCTCTTGCTTGACTTAATTTGTGTTTGAAATGGTTAAAGTTATTTGCAGGGAGTTGGAATTATTTTTAAGTGTTTACAGAGCTGCCATGTGTTTTTTTAGATAAGTTGGAAATAAAAGTGTTTTCATTACAAATGAGTGCTTATTTTCTGAATTAAATAGTTATTTTGTTATTATAAAGCTTTTTCTGAGATTATTGAGGAAAGTTCACAGAATAAATAAAAGTATAAAGAAGAATCTAAAAATAATTCATAATCCTCCCTTTCCCAAAACAACCAGGAACACTGCTTTGATGTGTTCCTCCTAGGGTTGCTAACCCACTCTGCACGGTTTGGGTTATACCATCTATACAGTAAATTATCCTGCTTTCTTCACCTGCTTCCATAATAAGCACCACCCTTGAGTATTAAATATTTTTTAATATGACTTTTGATGATTGGATGCTATTCTATCATATGGCGTAGATTGTATCTAAGGAGTTTGTGTAATCAACCATTACATTTTTAAGACATTTGTCAAATTTCTCATTTTTTGGGCAGATTCATTAGCCACATCTTATCTGACCTGATTGCATGTCTAAATCAGCGTGCTTTTTTCTTAAAAGATAGAATTTTGAATTTACCAGAAGAGGATGTCTCACATATGTGCATGTGCATGTTTCTCTCTCTCTCTCTCTCTCTCTCTCTCTCTCTCTCTGTGTGTGTGTGTGTGTGTGTGTGTGTGTGTGTGTGTGTGTGTACGCATATATACATTGGGAATTTAATTTTATTTCTCCAAGTAAATCTCATTCCTTAAGATTAAGTTTTATAATTTACTCTTATTTTAGACTTTTATAATTCCAGATACATATTGAGGGTTCTGTAAACTGTTAGGATTCATGAGTTTGTTACAATTTTAAAACAGTTTGTCAGCCAGGTTTTCTTAGAAAATAGACGGTATTCAGTATTGACTGAAACTGTGCTTCTTCAAACATAATAAAACTTTCAGAGAGGCTTTATTTGTTGTAGAACCAAACCCTATCTTCTGTTTTTCTACCAGTGTATTCTACTCTGATCCCAGATAGTTTATACAAACCATCCCCACTTGACAACTCAAACATTTACTAGATAAAAACAAAAATAATTATAATAGTAGTTTCTTTATGGAGTGTCTTACTGGTGCCAGACATAACTCATTTTTTTTTCAACTTGGGAGTTGTTAATAGACTTCTTTCAGACACTGATAGAACAAGAAGACCCCCACACACAAAAAAATCAATAAAGATATAAAGATTTGAATCACACAATAAGTTGACCTAATGAACATAAATAGAACACCAGAACCAAAAAGAGCAGAATTCATTCTTTTCAAGTACACACTGGCTAGTTATAAAAAGGTTGTATGTTGGGCCATGAAGTAAGTCCCAAAAAATGGGAAAGAACTGAAATCCTGTAATACAGTACGTCCTTTGACCACAGTGCTATTAAGCTAGAAACCGTTCACCAAAAGATAATTGGACAATCACTGTGTGTTTGAAAATTAGAAAAAGCACTTCCTGATGAAATTTGGGCAAAAGAAGAAATCACAATGGAAATTAGAAAATACGTTGGACTGAATGATAAGAACATATTAGAAACTGTAGGATGTGTCCAAAAATCATGCTTACAGGGAAATTTATAGCCTTAAATACATGTATTTATGAAACAAACAAGAAAGGCTAAAAATCAATGAGCTAAGCATCCAAGAAGTTAGGAATTGTCCAGTTCAAGAAGTTAGGAAAAGAAAAGCAAATTAAACCCAAAGAAATAAGAAAATACACAAAGAAGCAGAAACCAATGAAATAATTTTTAATACCTTACATGTATTAACTAATTTAATCCTCATAACAATCTTCTGTATTTGGTACTGTAATTACCACCTTTTTGCAAATAAGGCATCCACAGCACAAAGAGATGAATAATTTGCTTCATTTCACACCATTAGTAAACGTCAGAGTTGGATTTATTAATTTATTTGTTCAATTGGCTACTGGCTAGAATAGGTTGATCCTAGGAAAAACCAGTAGAAATGCTGCTCAGATTCCAATTAACTACTCTCTTTTTAGAATATGTTGGTGCAGTTGATTTTTAATATTTCAGACATCATACCAGTTTCATTGCTACTGAAACTTTCAAAACTATATTAGTGAAAAGAAATTTTAAAACACATAAAGCCGCTAATGTCAGAGCACAGTCGGCCTTCCAAATCCACGAGTTCCCCATCTGAGGCCATTTTATGTTAGGGACTAGAGCATCCATGAATTTTATTTGTAGCGGAGGCTCCTAGAACCAGTTCCTCTGCAGATACTGACAGCTGACTTTACAGAAGGCAACAACAGCAAGAAAGCTGTGAAAATGGCTAGACGGAGGGAGGGTGGTGACTGATTTAGCAGCCCGGGAAAGCACGGGAGCCCACCGACGGTGAAGTCAAGCAATGCAGTTCACACCACAGGAGCTTCCAAAGGCTTGGGGATTTTAGGATTAGTTACCTTGGGACTTAGGGGTGAATATGAAGTCAAACTAGATGGAATTGTTGGATCAACAGGTTTTTAAGAAGCAGTCAGATCCCCAGATCTCCAACTCAACCGTGAATAACTGGGTGGCCCCCCTTTTCTATCTTAGCAAAATACTGGAGATTATTCTCTGCAGAGGGAAAAGGAGACTGTATCTGTGTGGGACATGGAGTACAGCTGAGGATTGACCACTGGGTAATTAAATGAAGTTTGCATAATAAACATGGAAATTCTCAGCTTTTTCCCTTATTTAGAGCCTATAACCCTGGCTACCACGTGTGAGTCCATCTAATCAGGACTGCCATTTACCTATGACTTTTCCCAAATATCTGCCATGTGCCTACTGATTACAAGTCCTTAAATCAATATAGGCAGTTTACATTTGGAAAATATATATATAATATTGTGAGCTAGAGTTTAATGTAATTGGTTATTAAAAAAGGGTTTTGGAGTTTAGATTCCTGGTTTCTGATCCCAGCTAAACAATGGCTGTTTGTGTGACTTTGGAAAGCTGTGTAACTCTCTTGCCTCATTTTCATACTTACAAGAATGAATGCGCAATTAGTAATGACTAGTTACACGATTAGGCTTCTCTTGATTGTAAGTGACAGAGAGTCACATTAAAGCTGGATTAAGAAAAAAAGCATACATCGTTCCCATAACTGAGAGGTCCGTAGGTAGCTCTGAATTCAGATGTGGCTGCCTGCAACAGGATCTGGTTTGCCTTATCTCTGGGCTTGGCTGTGGTGTTTTGCAGGCATAGGCTAGATTCTCCTCTCGTCACTGCAACTCACTCTAAATCCTACATAATTCAAGGTTCAAGTTCAGTGCAGGAGAAGCAAACTTCTGCGAAGTTCCTAGGAGTTACTAAGATTGGACAGGTTATCGTATGCACATTTTTTAACCAATCACTACAGCCAAGGAAGCATTTTAACTAAGTTCTTACTTATATCTCAACATGCTTAATCTATACAATTACCATCGTACCTTTTTTTTTTTTTTAAATTCCTTCTCTACTTCTATTCTAAGCCTGGGCATCCTAGCATCTGGCTGACAGCTTTACCTTATATCTAGCCTTGCCTGACCTCACAGTTTATACTTTGAGAACTACTGAACTATTTTTTGTCTCCCCCTTCACACACGTATCCATACATATACATGCTAAAATCAGCTGCTCCGTGTCTTTGTTTAGGCCTAGAATTCCACACTCAACCCTTTATCTTCCTTTATAATTCTTATTTGTTCCCTGGGAGTCACTTCATATGGTGTTTCCTTTGTGAACTTCCTTTCTTCTCTGTGCGCTAGGTGTACTTCAATCTGATAATTCACCATATTATTTTGAAGACTCTCTTTATGTGTCTGACTCTCCCAGAAACTTATGACATATCCAAAGATAAGGACCGTGCCCTCTGCATCCCCATACCCCCAGTTTCAAATGCAGTTCTTGTCAATATCCGTCTATTGTCCTGAAACCTCATTTCATCACGTGCATCCTTTATTATATAAGACTCTCCACGTGGTTTCAGAAGTATTTTTTCCATGTTTTATCTAACTTTATATTCTCAGCATCTAGCACAAAGCCTGATACACTGTTGGTACTCAATTAATGTTTATTTAACTGAATGAGTGAGTGAATGAATGAATTGCTTTATTTTGTGGAGAGCTTGTTTTTATCTACAGGTAACAAAAGAATCATGTAGATAAGGATGTTAACGCTGCAGGCATTATGGAAGAGTTTATTATAGTTTATTATGTGTGACTGTCTTTCAAAACCATTATCATCCAGAATATCACTATTTGCTTCTTTTTTTAAAATTAAGATATAATTGACTTTAACATTGTGTAAGTTTAAGATGTAAAATATGTTGATTTGATTCTAGCTGGTGATTGTTTAAAAATACTTTGGCCAAGACTTACAAACCGAAAGTTTATTTATTTATCGAAGTATAGTTGCTGTGCAATGTTATATAAGTTCCAGGTGTACAATAGTATATTCCATTTATAGTTACTGTAAAATATTGGCTATATTTTCCATGTTGTAGATTATATTATTTTATACCTAATTGTACCTCTTGCTTAAATAGCGAAGTATATTATTAGGCTATCCAATGGCAATTTTCTTCAAAAATTCTGTTTTAAATATGTCTTGGTTACATCTAAAAAGCACAGAACTCAACTCTGAGTTTAGAAAATTCATGGGGTAAAACTATAGATTTCTAAACTTTGGTGTATGTATAATTTCTGTTAATATTTCTGGGCCAGAAATTGACACAGCGTTGTAAATTGACTATAACTCAATTAAAAAGTATGTTTCCGGTAAAAAAAAAACAAAAAAACCCTGTATATGTATAGACCTTTTGACATTTCTTAAGTTTTTTCACATTCTTCGTTTTTTGGTTTACTTCTTGATACTAATTCTGTGAAATTGGCAAAGTTGTCAAAAAGCCTTATTCTACAGATAGATAAAAACAGGAAAGCTCCATAAAATTAACTGAGCTTCCAATAATGAAATAGCAAAGTTGGACCTGAAATCAGCCTGATTCTTATCTACGCCAAGGATCAGCAAACTTTTTCCAGAAAGGGTCAGACAGTAAATAGTGTTGGCCTTGCAGGGTAAGAGGCAAAGTCAAGAAGTTGTGTCTGTGCTTAGATACTGAGAGGGAAATAACAGCCACACATTTTTTCCACTGTGTCAAACTATAATAAACGTTCTTAGCTCATGGGGTCCACAACTTGCGTTTGGTCCACGGTCATAATTTGGTGACTCCTGTTCTGGGCCATTCTTGGGCCTGACATTTATTCTCTGTTTAAGGTTGACAGAGCTTGTTATAAACTGCCACAAACTGGGCACCTTAAACACTAGAAATGCGGGGTCCAGGTTCTGGAGGTTAGAAGGAGGAAATGCGGGCCTCTGCAGTTTTCACTCCTTCTGAGGCCCCTGGAGGAAGGACCTTCCTAGGCCTCTCTCCTGGCCTCGTAGATGGCTGTCTTCTCTTTATGTCTTCACATTGTCTTCTTCTGTGTGTGTGTGTGTGTGTGTGTGTGTGTGTGTGTGTGTATGTGTATGTGTGTATGTCCAAATGTCCCCTTTTTGTAAGGACACCGGTCATAATGGATTAGTGCACACCCTAATGACCTCCCTTTAACTTCATTCCTCTGTAAAGACCCTATTTCCAAACCGGGTCCCATGCTGAGTTGCTGGGGGCTTGACTGTGAACTTTGGCTGGGCAAGGGGGGTCGCATGCACTTCATCCCTAACATTCTCATTCTCTTTGTACTGCATCCCGCTCGATGGCTAATAGGAGGTAAAGTAACAAGTGTAAGAGTTGTATTTTACCCTTTCTGTCCTTCTAAATTTCAAGCCATGGCATCTCCCTCAGTAACCCTGCCGCGTGATAACAAAGAAAACTGAACCAAGAAAATGGAAAGATGACCCCGAAAGGCTTGCCACTTCAACTCTACAAATCACCCCGAAGAACACGTGGCATAGAATATTTAACCATTTGAGAACGTGGGCAGCAATATTTAGAAAAATCAAATTATAATGCGATTACTAATTTTGATTATATTTCTAACAAATATTCTGCTGGTTAGGATCCTTAACTCTGTGAGTCCCTAAAAATATCAAGAATAAGCCTCACACAAAGCACACCCTCCCGTGTCCAAGCAGCAGACGGAATTGTCTCTAAAATAAAACCGTCATGTGAAATCCCCAGCTGTGAGTGTGCCTGGGTGTTAGAAAGTGTTGTACCTTTTGTAGCTGAAGCTGTCACAGCAGGCAGAGCCGAGATGCCATTGAGTCATGCAGCCAGGCCACGGACGGGCTAGCACAGAAATTCTAAAGAGGTTTTTTTAAAAAAAAATTTAAGTGAAAAGACTGTATGAGGTTCTTATATATAAAAACTTAGATTTGTAGCTTCCTTACCTGAAACTATCTTTGGCAAAATGACTCCATAGTCATCAATTCTGAAAGAAGTCTGCTTTAAAACAGAACATGGTATTCCACCTCTTTGAAGTCTTATTAGACTTCATGGATCCATGCATCATTTTTGTGACTGGCGGCATTTTTATCTGCAAAAGGAGGCAGTATATTTTGTTATTTGTTGTTTGATATATGACATTTGATACCTGCCCCATCATCCCAAACCTACTTTAATAGGAGAGTTGTCATATTAGGCAGGGCCAGGCACAAGTCTCCTTCTTCCTTCTCATCACAGAAGCAAGTGCTAGTTTAAAAAAAAAAAAAAAAACCCTCTTCTTTAAAAATAAGAAAACAAACATGAGGCTTCTTGAATTAGTAAGATATCCTGGTGTACTGATCACATCCCTAGAATGGAACCATCTTCAAAGAGAACTGGAGAAGTGATTAATCCTATCTGACAAGTGGGGTTTCCATCAGTCCATGCATGATGAATAATGGTTACTCTCTTCCCTATAAATGGCAGTAGAGAAATGGAAGGGGACTTACATCGTTCAACTGTATGGAAGAGCCCATGCCAAGAGTTCTGTATTCATAATCAAAGTACTGTATTCTGCATTTTGCAAATGACAGACCTGAAGCATGGAGCAGGAACAACCCGTTGACCGTACCAAATGCGTTCTGTTTATATATTTTCTTCTTTTTAAAAAATTTACATGTGTATTTTATTAAAGTATAGTCAGTTTGTAATGCTGTGTCAATTTCTGGTGTACAGCACAATTCCCTAGTCATACATGAACAAACGTGTATTCGTTTTCATATTCTTTTTCATAAGTTACTACAAGATATTAAACATAGTTACCCTGTGCTATACAGTATAAACTTGCTGTTTGTCTATTTTATATATATTAGTTAGTATCTGCAGATCTGTTTATATTTTAATACCCCATGAACATGTTCTAGCCCTGACTCCACCACACACAAACATTCTGTTGGCAGCAGAATCTCAAACTATATCCACATACCTAGGCTTTGTTGTCTGATATTTCAGACTAGAATAGGGATTGGATGTGGTTAAGCTTTTTCTAACTTAACAAGTGTCTCTTTCGTAGTAGCTACTCACGTGGTTGAGGTATAACAGGACAGAGAACAGGTCAAAAGTGGAAAAGGAGGCAGTCACACCCCCTTCACAAGCAAGCGGCAGGAGGAGGGCTGGCATCTTTTATTTTCCAAAGATCAATAAGAGCTCTTTTGTAAAATGGAGTTGTCTGGGTGATATATGGAGTTAGGCTCAAATTAACTTTTAAATGTTTTCTGTCTTGAAACATGCATTTAAAATACATTTTCACCTGCATAAATGTTCTCTTTGGATTAAAGGCTTAATCACCACACTTTGAAGAGATACTTTACTTCACCTTCTGATTCCATTGTTATCGTAATGACAGCAACTCATTAACCCAGTGGGTGTCAGTATTGATTATGACTTTCAGATTTTGCTTTTTTCTCATTCTGGTTAAATTTCTGTTTAAAATAGATCACAACTCTTGATCGGCTGCTGCCTTGGAGTTTTTCCAAGGCATTGGATTCATGGTAAGATAATAAGGTTCAAATGGCTATTGATGGTCACTAGGGACCCTGGGTTGTTTTTTTGCCTTCCCCTACTGTGATGCTCTGTTTTGCAGAATACAAATAGTAGGAGTGATCTTCAATGCAGAAATAATCATGAAAGTCAAGTGCATACTGCAGGTACAATCAGCTCTCTAATTAGCTCAAACTTGTTTGTCTAATGACTTTATTTAGCTGAGCACATGCACACAACAATAACAAAGAGGCTCATGCAAAATCCTGTCAACCATGGGCAATTTAGTCCTCGCAAATGCAGTCTGGTGCATTTCAGAGATTGCATCCACATGACAGGTGAGCAGGTAAAAAGAGGAAAAGCAATAAGGCAGGAAATAGAGAAGTCAGAATTAGATTGCTTTTCCTTAGGAGAAAAACCTATCAAGCTACAGAAGTCTTTGATATGTGTTTACATTCAGTTATTTACATTGTTTTAATGTCTCTAATATCTTATGAACTGTATAACATTATAATATGTTAAGAGAGAGTGAAGGTTGGTTTTTCAGACTCCCAGGAATGCTCTTTTCTTGAAAGAATCTCTGTTGGTCAGAGCCAGCAGACACTGTTACTTATGCCTTTTATGATTCTTCATGAGTAGGTGCAACTAATGAGCCTGTTAGTTCATCTGCACGAGGTTCATGCAGATGCACAGCTTCGGGCCCCAAGGTGGTGACTGCAAACCTTGACAGTGTGTGGATGGCAGCGGATGAGTAGGAGAAACGCTCTTTGTCCCTGATCACCTCTCCACTTATGTCGTCTGTCTATCTTGCTGGCAGTCTCTTGCTCACTGTCAACCTTCATTTACTCTCCTTGTCTCTTGCCTCTTTCTCTTTCAAAACCCTGACCTACACCTTTTTATCCACCTGGGAAATCTGATAGGGGCAGATCTAGAGGTGGGAGAGAGGCTTTTCTGATGCTGTTCTTCCTCTGTGGAAATAATGTTGCTCCCAGTCCCAAGAGAAGGGCCACCAGTTACCCTCCTCAGAGTCGGGCATCCCAAGTGCTCAGCCCTCCACGTTCACCAGTCCCTCTTCTTGATAACCTCTGCTGTGTATTTCTGCCTCTGACCTCCCCACAAAGATGACTTTTCATTTTAAAATGCTGAACTTTGTAATGACAAGAATGCTAATTTGTTGTTTCCCTGGGTGCTTTTTAATTTATCTCACTCCCTGGCATATGCACATTTTCATCTATCAACATCCGGGCTGTTGAATTGTTTTACCGTCATTATTTTGTCAAATTAATAACCAATTTTGAAAATATTTGTGCACAAGTTTTAAAGGGAAACATGTTCTCTCAGGTTAGTTAACTTTTTTCTGCTACATTTTAACTTGAGGGTGATAAGTTACACATTGAATACTTTAGACTTGCTCTGTGTGATTTCTGTTCATCTAGTATTAAATGAAAGCATTGTGCAATATAGTTCTTCTACCATTAACGTTTTAACAGAAGGCGGTTGATTTACAGACTGTACTGTTACATGCATCAGACTTTTGACGATATACACTTAATAGGATAATTCAGTTTCTCCCTCATAGTTATACCCCCACAGCTGTATAGTTCTGTAAATCCTCCTTCTGCAAACTCCATTCTCCATACCTTCCCAGTACCTGAAACCCTTTCACGTTGCTTCTTAGAATTCAAAACCACTGTCAGCTAAATTGCCTCTGTCACTCATCTCTTCTTGAGTCACACCTTCACCTTTTTTTCACTGTAAGCCACCTCTCCCTCCAGCTTCTGATTTCCATGTAGTTCTTCCCCCAGGAACCTCCTACTACTGGAGCAGGATGTAGGTAACCACTCCCTCCTCCTTTCTATAAGTTTTGAAGCCCCTACCATCAATCTAGACCCCCTGCTGCCCCTTCTTGGTGTCTCATTCCAAGAACCTTAAGCCACTTTCCCCTAGTTATTCTAGATGTTAACTCATTTTTTGTCACTTTCTCTACCAATCATCATCCATTATCATGTCAGTGTCTGCATACAGTTTCCAAAAGCCTCACTTCTCAGGACCCTGACACCTTACCTCATAGGGATTTTGCCCTCCATTCTGTGTGAGCCATGTGTTCCCACTCTCACATCCTACAACTTGTTAGAAACATCTTCACCCTCTCCATTGGAACAAGCTTGAACATCATAGCAATCCCTCTGACTTCTCCACTTTACTCCTTTTATTATCCCAGCTCCAAGAATAATACAATTCTATGGGAATCTTCAGTTCCTTAATCCAAACTTGTCAGAATCCCATACCTACATTGTGCCCTCAGAGTCATCTTTGGGCAAGTTAGATTCCATGATCCCTTTTAAAAATCGCTTTATGGGCCACAGATATCCCTTCTACTCCACTGCCCTCTTCTCCCTTTGCTTATTTTACTAGCAAAACTTCCACCTTTAGTTGAACCCAACATTTCATCTGTTCTGCATCTGCCCAGCTGAATGTGGCAAGAAAATTTAAAAAGGCATGCAGACTAATTTCATAGCAAATGCATGACTAGTAATCTCAGCTGGACTCCCAACGTGCCCAGGAATCCTGCCTTTCCCTGGTTTACTCACTCTTCTGTTCACTTAACAAATAATTCACACCTATTCTTTCTCCTCATACTTCTAATCTTTCCTTCCCATTCTGACTCCCAGTCAGCATGCCTACCATTTCCCTGAGAAAACGGAAGCAATTCAAATACAATCCTTATCATCCTAGCTCCTTCCTTATTTACAGCTCACTTATATCATTTCCTATTACTCTGTAAGAACTGTCTCTGCTACTGAACAGAGCCAAACACTCCAGTTAGGTACTGGATTCCATCCCCTATCTTTGTTCAGACTTTTAGCTCCATTATTTCTATGCTGCCTGCATCTTCAGTATTTTTGTGTGTTTGTTTCCACTGGGTTATTCCTATCAGCACACAGACATGTTGACATAGCTCTCTCGCCATAAACACAGTAAGACAAAACCCTCTCCCCAAATTCCATTATTCCTTTGAGCCACTGCCCTCTTTCTCTGATCTTCTTTGCACCTTGAAAAATATTTTTCTTTTTTTTTTTTTTAATTCCCTTGCTATCTCATTATCTCTCTTCCTGTTGTCTCTTGACTCTGCTCTTCCAAATCTTTTCTTACTGAGGTAATGAATGACTTTCTTTTTAGGGTTAACAATGACTTTCATTGACATCAGATACATGTTGCTAAATACCAGTAGTCAATTCCCATATCTCTTCTGGCTTGAACTATCAACACTTTTTGATAAATTGATTAGTTAGTCTTCTGTGAGGCCTTTCCTCCCCCTGCCCCTTGGAGGATCCTTTATGATGTTTGAATAAGGGATTAAAGTTCACTCGACAAAGAGCATCTTGACAGACCAGAAGCTAGAGAAAAAGACAGGCATGACGGGATGGTAAAGATCAATGTAATTAGGATAGTGAGGGTGTGAAAATAGAGAAGAGGATAGAAGATACCTCACAAATGTAGAACTCATGGAAATTGCAGTGGATTTGATGTCAAGGTGAAAGTAAAACAAAAATGTGTATTTGCCATTACAAGAAATAATCTCCTAATACCAGTGGCTTACAATAACCAGTATTTATTCCCTGTGTACAAAACATACCACAGCTATGGCTTGACTACTATGGCTTGGCTTGGCTTGGCTTTTTTTTTTTTTTTTTTTTTTTTCTCATTCCTAAACCCAGGCTGAAGGGGTAGCCCCTATTTGGGATACCTTTGCTTAAGAGAGAAAGGAAGAACAAGAAAGCCAGTAGAAACTTGTACTACTTAAAGGCTGTGGTACATGTCATATCTACTGAAATTCCATTGACCGAAGAACATACCATGGCCAAGGTCAAAGTCAGTGAGATAGACATGTATGAGCCACAAAAAGAGAAGGGAGATAAAATATCCATGAACAATAATACCATTTACTAGTGGGGTAATTCAAACTACTAGTTTCTGTCCTCCTAAGCGATTGTGGAAAGGATGAGTAGAAATAGAAGATCTAGTAGAAAGGATGGATTTGAGAAGGACAAAAATGAATTCAGTAAGAAACATATTTTGTGTGGGCTGAACATCCAGGAGCAGATGTCAGACAGGCAGTTTGAAATGGAAAACTGGCACTTAGGGAAAAGGTCAGGGCTGGAGATTTTGAACAGAGCCAAGAACAGATCATTTGGAAACACCTACATTTTGGCAAAAGGAAGTGAAGGATTTAACTCTAAGAAATAGAGTAGCTTGTTCCCAAGTGACAAAAATCCAAGCTCAAAGTAAAATGCATCCTGATAGAAGTGTGGATTGGTGATCTACAATTAACTGACCTAGACTCACTCAGCAAGTAGGTTCTGAGTTTTGTGAATTTATCACAGAGACAATATGGCATAGAAATTAGACACATAAACTCAGGAGTTCAAGATATGGGTTTACCACTCAAGCATTTTGTAACTCGTTCAGTTTGGGCAAATTAACTTCACTTCCCTAAACCTGTCCTCGGCAAAATGGTAACAATACCATTTACCTTCTAGGATTGTTGAGAAGCTTAAATGAGATTGTGCTTGCAAAATGATGAGATAGCTCCTGACTTATTTGAAATATTGAACTGGTAATAGTAATACTGCTAACAAAATTGCAAAGAGAAAACATTAACATTAGCTTTATTTACCTTTGCTTTTCTTGAAGTCTTTTCCTGTAGCATTTTTTTTACGTACATGTGTTAAAATTTCTTTTGACAACAAGAATGCCTAGGATATGTCGTATTAGCCCATTCTATGAAAAAATGCAAGTGAGATTAAATTCAATTGTAAGACGCATGCAGCACTTTGAGTAATAACGTTTATTTTTAGGTTCTTTGCGCCCAAATGCTCACTTCTAGTTCCTTGCAAGACTATGGCTATGCCCTGTGCATATTTACTGCTACCAGTATTTTTATCACATTGAACCTATGAAAGGCTATTTGGACAGTGTTAGTACTTAAGCTCTTATGCTTAATTAGAAGTCATATGGTAATGAAAAAATTGGGAGGCATGGAACATTGCTGGAGGACTCTTCCATTTAGCTTGAAGAAATAAATGAAGCAACTCTTGAAAGCTGGCTAGAATTAAAAACTTGGAAAGGTGTATCTATTACTGTCAGCCCCCTTGTGGTCCAGATTCACCTTGCGTTTCATTCTGTACGGTCCCTTCTTTCTGTTGAGGTATGAATTCCACTGGGATCTATCTGTGGGTTGGGGTTATCGTGGTTTCATTGGCCATCTTTCATATTAGTGAAAATAATTAAATCCTCTTTAATGAAGAAGATCCCCTTTATGACATTCACACTTTTTCCTATTTTTGAATTAACTGCCTATGAAGTCTTAACAGTTGTCAGTGGAACAATATGTATTCTAGGGCCTGTAACCCAGATTGCTCTTTTATACTATCCTGTGGTTTTCCTGTGAAATGATTTTCAGTATTTATTTTTTCTAAGCACTGCTGGCCATTTGTTCGACTGCAGGGCTAATTAAAACCCAGACTCCCATATGAGGCTTACAGATGTTACAGAATTAAAGGAAATTAGCTTCAGGTCTGGCAGTGATTTTCTAAAAATGGTTCTGTTGATCTCAGTGAAATCGAGGATTTCTTTGCTAAGCTGCCAAGATACATAAATCTTCTATGAGAGCTGATTTTGTAACAGACCTTGACATCTATGATCTAATTCTGGAAATCAAACTTTCAACTGAAAATCAACAGCCTCAGGGAGGATTGAAGTTTGTACTGGTATCCACATGTGTATTCTGTCTAGTATTGTGTAGATGAGTTTGGAAGTTTTTGTTATATTCAGAAGGAATCCAAAAGAATCTATACGTTATCAATGTAACCTCCCTGTCCCAAATTGCAATTCACAGCCAAGAAATGGGTATTTAGAAGATGGAGTTGTGACCTGGGTAGGATTTAAAGTGCAGTTTTATATTGTTTTACTTCTTTTTTTTAATTTAATGACAGCAGTGTTGGTGGGTGGTAAAGTAATCTAGCAATGGTCAAGTAGATTTATCATTAAGTATTAGGTCTCACTTTCTTGTCTGCTTCTAGAAAGAATAGTTTATAAAATGCAACCTCTAAACTGAATTGTTCTCTTTTAAATGTTTTCCCTATACATTATGCAAAGACTGTTTTAGAATTAAAATAGCCAGCTAATTATTCTTGTAGTCTTAGAGCGACTTTATATTTAATTAAGGATGTATTTGCCCTAGTTTTGCATATGAACTCCTAATAGAAGATCAATTTGAATATTCACTTGTAGATCAACATGATTAATATGAACTATTATTTTTTATTGAAGAAGCAATATGGCATCTTAGGAAGCTTTTGCTAAACAGAAAAAATTCCCACCTCTTGTCTAAACACAGTTGATGTTACCATTTTTCTTTTCCAGTCTTTTTTCGTATGCATATTTGTATCTACCTACTTGCTAACATGTAAGATTCATTTAGTTTTATATGCTGCTTACTCACTTAACATATAAGCTTCTTTTGTTGATACTTAGCAATGATCTTTATTTTTACAGCCATGCAATTCATGTTATATATAAAATACATTAAAATCAATCAGTGATTCTGAGATGCTTATGAAGAAAAATAAATCTATATATATATAGCATATTATAAACAAAATATGATGGGATAAAATATAAAATTCATTCAAACACTGTCTTTTCTCTCCAAAAATCTTTCCAGCAAAGAATAAAATACTATTATTATAGAATGTGTGAATGGATTATCACTACAAACAATATTATCTCAACTAGGCAAACAAAGAGGGGAGACCCAATGATCAAATTACCTTTGCAATTTTTATTTTAAAGTTCAGTGCTGTGTGTGAAATGCACTGTCAAGCAAAACTACAGGCGGTGCTCAGTGTCCTCTCTAGAAGAGAAAATCAAAAGTTCTTCATCCCATTTCTTTCTTTTTTTGTTCTCCTCTCAAAAGAGAAACTCAGGAAGCAATAAAATAAGCCCTCTTATCCAGAACTCTGCATAGATGCGACTGCCCTTGCAAACTCTGCAACTCTCTAGGTCTTGCTTCTCCTAGGCGGCAACTGCTTGCTTTTACAGGGGTCCCTGGAGGATTTGAAGGTGGGGTGGCTCCCCAGAATCTGAGCCCATGAGCTGGAAGATGGCTGTGTGTCCCAGATCACCACATGGCGGAATCCAAGACAGACACGCTATACTAGCAGAGATGGGCTCCAAGAAAACATTTATCTTATAACCCCCAAACAGCTTCTCTTATTGGCATTTGGATTAAGTGTTTTAGCTTTTGACCTTTCATAAGAAACTGTGTAGTTCATAATTAGGAACTGTGCTTTGATCTCTTAGAACTTGAGATTATGAATGCATTCTATTCCTCATACATTTTGAGATGAGCATGATAGATAGCATGTTTGTGTGTTGCACTCTCTTTGCAAATATGGCAGGTCTGGTCATTTAAATTTGTGATTTGGTCAACTAGCTTATTCTTCTTCCACTACCACTCTCTTCCCCCACCCCTCCCCCCAAAAACCCTTACAGAGTTCAACCTGTTTATAAGCTCAGATTTCTTCCCTCTGAGGTTTAATTCAGGCGGACAGATTAAGCTAATATAGGGGTAATATATTGGAAAGAGATAAATGCTAAACCATATGGGGAGGCCACAATTATTAGTAAAATATTCAGCTGAACATGTTAGCATAGCTGACAAACTCCAATTTTATTTAGCATATTAAAAGAACCAAGGCACTTGGCCTTGGTTAAACAGTCATACTGGCGTTGCTGATTTGTCAAAAAATAAGCTATAAATATCCAGAGTACTTAGCCTTTTCAAAGATATACTACATTTGGTTTTCCAAAAGTTTCCTTTCTCTAGTTTCCTTCACTTACTTTTAAGATGAAATAAGCTTCATCTCAGTTGTTTTATAAGCTTAGATAATGGTTTTTAGGTTTAGCATGGTGAATGGCTTTTGAAATTTTAATCCCCTTTGAATGCACAGTTAGTGATAGGCTCAAGAGTGCAAATTAGGACTCGAGTTATGAGGAGAGATACTCGTTTTATGGGAAGCTGGTTCCCTTCTCCTTCCTCGCTATATGTAGGTTGGTACATGTGGTCACCAGTATGTGTCCATCCTACTTGGCAAAACTTGCATAGCCATTTTATGAGTCTAACTCATTTAATAAAAAATAATTTCAGATCCCAAATGCTTCAGTGTATCTATCTAACCTTCACCTCCCATTCTTCTTTAGCTTTGGCCTTGATTTCCTGCCTGACCAGGATCTTCAGTCTCTCTGCGCCTCTGCTCTATCTTCAATATCTATTGAAAATTACCCATCTCTCAAACTCTGGTTTAAGTTCTCTACCTTCTGCTTTGCACTGCTTGACTTTTATGTGATTTTGTTTACTTATTTTATGAATTCAACTCTATCACCTTTTTGCAAAATCAGAATCATTATCTAGATGTTTCCTTCTCTTGGATCTCCATGGTCTCCATATCAAGCAGTGACTACTGTACTGTATACACAGGCCCCTCCAAAAAATATTTTGGAAGTTGAATTCAATTGCAAGTGTTCCTACATCCATATGTCTTTAGTTTCAGTACCGCAAATAAATGTGGATGGTATAATATTAAGCAATGGAAAATTCAAAGGTGTTAAGAAATTTATCCAAGATTCTAATTTAAGCTTATCTGAATTTTAACATTCTGCTACTAACGGCAACCACATTGCCTGAAGATGCCTGTTAGATCTCACTACAGGAACTGTGCCTTCAGTGATCTCTAACTGTTAGATTAATATAAAGTATATGATGAGTGAGCTTTCTGGAATATTTTCCAATGATCTTGACACTATTGACATTAAATAGAGCTTTGTTGTCAGTCTATTGTGAACTTCATTACATAGTAACCCTGGGCACTTCTTTTATAGTTCTTCTTAAAATTACCACTACATATGTTTTTAAATTTTGTCCAAAACAAAAACTGCTGTGGTTGATACCCCTGATCACTGTCTTTATGACATATCTTTAAAATGATAAAGAAGATTCTTTAATAATTGCTTTCACATTTCTAAAACTCATTGATTTCAGAGATGAAAGTTAAAAAGATGTGAAAATATCTCTTCATGGGATCCATCCTTTCACTTCCAAACTCTCACAATAAGAGTGAAAGATAAATGGTATCTTGGCAAGTGTCGGAGCTGGTTCTGTGTTTTGTGTGGAGGTGTGTGTGACTGTGAACATATCCAAAGAAATACTAATTTAGCTTTTTACTCAAGTGGCTATTATATTGTAAACTGACATAATATAATTGAAGTGTGCAGTTTACATTTTAAGATGCCTTTTGAAATACAGCAGATTACTAACCTAGCTAATTAAAGAGCGCCTTCCTGAGAAATGTGCTTGAAGTGTTACAGATCATAGAAATAATACCCAGTGATCCTTATTGATGTTTTGATATATAAAAGTTCATCTGAAGTTATAACCTTAATTTGTAAACAATGTTAGCTTCAGAAGAAGATTCCTATAGGTTCTTTGGAGATGCATTTTTGGCCCTTTCTTGTTAAAATGCATTTCTCTGATTAATTTTGATAGCTTTTAAATTGTTGAAAAGTAGTAATTCAGAGATGATCCTATGATAGTCCCCATCACTTAGCAGGTTCAACAGATGAAAAACTTAACTCAAAATGTTAAGTGAAAACAGTGTTTAATTTTAATTAGAGTCTTGCAAGTCATTCATCTGCTCATTGGCTGTATTTCTTATTATTCCTCCTTTTCTTCCTTTTTGAGTTTTCCTTTTAAAACCTGGACAAAATACAAAGAATCAGTATTTTGCTTAGTCCATTCTCAAAATACCACTTCCTTATTCTAAGTTAAAGAGCAGTCATAAGGTAAGAAAGAAAATGGTAATTTAATTTTCTTAATATTTTTCAGCCTGCAACATTCATTCATTATTATTCCAGCAAATATCCAAACCTAATATATACAAAACACTGGGGATATAATAAAGCAGGGCACAGATTCCAAATTGCCTGGGTTTTTGCCAAATTTCTTGAATTTGTCGAAAGTTCACATTCATCTTCAAGGCTATTTTAAGTAACATTGCAAATCGGTATCTGTGTAAATTGGAAGTCAGGGAGGCATGGAGAGGTCAATCCCATATGAAATAGTTGGCTTATACTGAGGGACTGTTATAGTGTATGAAATAATACATCTTTACACACGTGCTCATGCTTGGTATCGTAATATTTTTCTAATGCTAGAGAAAACTCATTTCACCCTTTGAAAGTATTTATTATTTTCCTAATTGTTTCATCCATTTTCACTTGGGCCTTAAACCATTCTAGGGAGAGCAGACATTTTGTTTCTTCCTGTTACATAGCACAGAGTAAGATATATATTTGGCTTTCATATACTGATTAAGTTTTAGCTGGTTAGTTGGTCAAATCCCCAGAGAAACTTGTCAAGTCATGTCTACTTCCCACAGTTAATTTCCATTTGGTCAAACCCCAGGGGCCTGGATTTTGCTCCTTTCATCTTTCTAGACTGAGTAAGCACCTAGAAAATCCTTGGAGGATGAATGAATAAATGAAAGTAGAAATTATTTCATAAACAATAAGTATGATTCATTGAATAGCATTTTCACGTTTCTGTGGCTAAATCTATGACTGCCTATTGTGGGAACAAACACATTCAGGGGTAGGTTTAACATAATGCATTCTTAGTTTTCTGTTGTTTGACTAAAAATAAGCTAAAATTCAGGTTCTCAGTTACAGATATTTACCCATCTATCTTTTCTATGCATCCTATCTGCTTATTGAGAACACAATCTAATTTTTTTTTATTATTTTATAACAGCAGTTAGTATGAAGCCTGGAATATAGAAGGTGTTCAGTAAACCAAGAATGGAATAAAAGAACAGAGGAGGCATTTTATGTTTTGATTAAGAAATTGGAAGTACTCTTAAATCTCATGGTATATGAAGGTGTGATGGAAGTAATACAATAAATCCAAATATAATGTTTAGAAATAAAACACCCACCACTATGGTATGAAGATTTGCAGAGCACTGTGAAAGCTGTACTGACTGGAGGCCGTAAGTTCTCTGTGTCAGTTTGGCAAAACACAGGGACTCTAGGGATTAACAAAACAAAATAAAAAGCAGCAGAGCACTGAGCAGGAAAATAGATAAGCTTCTTCTTTCCCAGTAAACATTATTTCCTACCCCAAATTATCTTTCCTTTGGAAAAGGAGATATATTTATTCCAGAGCATATTCAAAAGACTGTTGTTTCCTGAGACGAGTCTTAAAAATAGTAACAGTTGTTTTATTTTATTTCTATCTATATTTTAAGGAGAAATTCTAAACCAATTTTAAATTCAATTGGAAGATCAGATGTTCATGCTATGTCCATTCATTTAAGAGTTTATCTAAAAACATTGTGAAGATAAATGTTGGTGAAGTCTTGAGCCAGGTGGGAATTTTCTTCTAATGCAGTGAGGCAGTCTGCTTGTCCTTTATCCCTGAAGCAGTCTGGAAAATATGAACTTCAAATGTATAACATTATGTCCAGGTTGTTAAGTAATGGGCTGTTTATTTTTCATTGAAGTGATTCAATGAATATAATGGTATAGCATTTCAATGAGAAGAAGGAAATTCCCCAAATCAAAAAACTGTATTTGAGAAAGTACCAACAATTAGTGAGACGATTGGAAATTACATATTTAAACTTTGAGGATGACATTAACCCTATCATATCACTGTGAACATCCTAAATCGTCTGATCCTTCAAGGTCATAATTATAACACTTTGTAAATATACAATTATAAATGTGTACTATTTTCATTATTGTTTTTAGAAATCCCCCAAGAATATGATGAAGAGTAAAGAAAAAGTATTTTTTTGTAATTACCAGATTATAAATCAGAAGCATGTAACACGTACAATGTCTTGCACATGAAATATATTTTACAAGTGTTTTTTTTTTCCTTTGGTGGGGGAAGGTAATTAGATTTATTTATTTATTTCTGGAGGAGGTACTGGGGACTGAACCCAGGACCTTATGCATGCTATGCATGCACTCTACCACTTGAGCTATACCCTCCCCTCCTTACAAGTGTTTCTTGATATGATACATACATAATTGTTGTGTTTCATACTGTGCATCTACTCTGTCAATACTTCAGTCCCAGAGAGCCTTGCAAGTTCAGGAGGCTCCAGAGGAAGATATTCTAGTTGCTGAAAGTGACTTCTATAAACTCCCTCGGTCGATTCAAACTCAAGTAATAAAGGAAGAGTATGGATAAAAGAAAATATGAATGCATATGTTTATAAACACAACTGAAGGATTCCTGATGTTCTTAATTCACTACTCCACTCAAAGAGCCCTGGCCCCAGGGCCGGCACAGATGGGAGAGTTCTGTTTGTGGTTCCCTTAGTCTTATTCCCACTTGACTTTTGTAGAGTGGGACAAGAAATGACTCTAGGAGATTTCTTTCATATATTTTGGCCCCTCAGTAAAACCTAGCTACTTCATATTGGGCTGAAGTGAAGAAATTGCGATGTGTCGTAATGAGGCTGAATGAGATCACCTAGGGAGTAAGTATGGTTTAAAAAAAAAAAAAAAAAGATTAGTGGAAAGACTTGGCTTAGGAATGCCAAAATCTGCATCTTTTGCCTCATGTGCATTCTTCCTGGACTCAAACCAGTCTTTTATGTGTTAACATATGAAAAGGAAAAAAATTAACCAAGTTGCTGCATTTTATTTTTCAGAAGTATTGTCTAAAAGACAAAGAGAGACTGAGGGCTTGTAATTTTTTTAGCTTTCTGAGAATGAAGTCCCCCAATCTTGTTTAAATCTATTGATATTGTAACCTATGATATTTGTACATATTTACAGAATTTATTATACATGTAACCAGAAATCTGTCCATAACTACCTTCAAGGAGATCACATCCCAGTGGAAAACATAGGTAAATGAAATAAGCAATATGGGTTTGGTGACAGAAGTGTGATAATGAGGATTATAAGTATTTGAATTGGATACTCACAGAATATAGAGGAAGGTTATTTAAGAACCTTGAGTGAAAAGATTTTTGAGAAGGGGTATAGTTTAACAGAAGACATTCATTCATAACAGTCTGGGAAGAATATATGTATAGAGAAATACACTAAAGAATGCTTGAATTCATGACATTGAGAGGACACTTTAGAAAGTTCAAGGTAGCCCCACATGGCTGTATGTAGAGAAGCAGTGTGAAACGAGGCCAAACACAAAGATCAGACCTTGAAGAGTCTTTGAATCATGCTAAGTTCTTGGTAATTTATTCTGGCCTTTTGGAGGATGTGTTGGAAACCCAGTCAGAGGCAGAGATAATAATTAGGAGATAGCAGTACTAGTCTCCTGGGAAGTGATGAAATCTTTAATTAAGACAATGACCATGAGGGTGAAGAGATGTAAATGGAGAGAATATAGATCAGGTTGAGCTTGGTGACCAACTGGATATAGGTTGAGGTTATCAAGATGGAGAAATCCAGGTTTTTGTCTTGGGCGAGTGTTCCATGTCAGTATTCAGGATGGTCATATATGATTACATAGGTTGTATGCTATCCAAGTACACACAGCTGAGTGACTGTGGAGCTAAACTCCAGACCACACTCTGCTTTCAAAGCCATGCTCCTTTGGAACTATAGAAAGATACTTGCTATGGAGGATTCTGACAGTCCTAGAAGTAACTCAGATGGAATATTGGAAATGCAGTAGATTTGGTTTAAACACTACTGAAAAAATTCATTTTCTGATCCTAACATTTTAACTCATATTGCCCTGAGAAGAGTATTCCATATATCTATCTTATTGCTGTAGCTCAGACAAGACAGTATTAAATCCACTATGTAGAAAAGAGAAATACAATTCTCAAGATCAGTCTCATGAATCGGCACCACAGAGGACACACCCCAACCACTTATCTGACTTCCTCCAAGCTCATAGACTAAAATCTAGTTCTCCTATCTTGAGAGGAGCCAGGAGTAACATCATAACCTGCATCCCAGACTGCCTGGAAAGGACTTGCTTTTCTCCACATCTTTACATCATTCTGTCAGTCAGACCTTTCTAGTTGCCCTCACCACATCCTGGGAAATTGACTTCTGCTCAAGTGATATAAATGCTCTCTATTTGAGATGAAAGACTGACCTGTTTGCTAAAAATTTTTTTTTTACGGAGTATCACATTTTTTCTCCTGTTTATGTTCTGAGCCTTTTGAACTCCTGTAAATCCACTAACTCCCAACTGTGCTGGGACTCAGTGACCTTGCTCTTGCTCCTGTTCTGCTCTGACTCCTTCTCTTTGAGTCTGCCCCAACTTCCCTTTGCCTGCCTGAGGTGAGAGATGGTCTGTTTACCAACCACTGTCTCATCTTTTAAGTGTCACCTTTTCTGAATCCTCCATTCCTGCTGGGTGGGACGAAAGATAAATCTGCTCGTATTTTATGATCCAGGGTTAGCAACGAGAATCTATGGACTGAAATCTTCATCCGAAAGGAAACAGACATCAAATAGAAGTTACTAAGCAGGGCTCAGAAACACAGAGACCAGGGTGTAGGAAGTGAGAGAGTAGGCTAGGAGCAGCTGGTAATGTTTCAGACCTGGACATGGTTTAAGAAAAGCATCAGCGATGAGTTGGTGCCTGGGAACTCTCAGGAGATGGAGACACCTGTCCAGGGTCCTGTTGTCGCCACAGCCTTGCTTTTAAGGTCCTTTTCCTGTCAAGGCAATTCCTGTCATTCTTGTACTTTTTGTTCTTCTATACCCATGCATTCGACACAAGGAGACAGCGGTTGGCTGTTAGTGATGGGAAATAAAAACGGCCATTTTGAAAGTGAGCCAGGCAGATCTGCTGCAAGTTTTCATTGTTACTGCTGCCATCTGTTGTCCTTCAGTGCTGGGATGTGAATTTCCTGGCAAACGTCTCTCTAATTCTGAACTATCTTTTACCCCTTCTTAAAGATACTCACTCACTGGAGTGGCTTTTAAAGGAATGTTCTTTTCCAAGGCAGCGTTCTGAACGTTTTCAGATGGAAGAATCAGGAGTGTTTTTATGTAACATATCTTATGTATCTCAGAGCAAAAATATTTCTTCATTGTTAATAGTATTTCTCTCTTAAAAATATTTTATTGAATTCTTATTACTTGAAGGTATGCTATTTCAAGCAAGATAATACAAAACAGATTTCTGTTTTCAACCTTGTTTGTGGCTAGGTCTGTAGCTAAATTGTTGGGTTTTATCTAAGTTCTTTTACTTCCACTACGTTTCTCTTTTCACTCAACCTTGGAATTATAGTAACTTGGAGGCTTCTGTTCTTATGAAAGAAATAGCTAATGCCAAAAGTATTTCAAGTGATAAAGGGGGTTTTTGAGAGGAGAGAGAATTTATCTGAGTAATAGTAGTTATTAGTAATATATTAGTAATAATAGTTGATTAAGTAAACTGCCTATAACTGAGTGTTCAGATATTGAAAATTAAGTGTGAATTTCCAAAAGTGAGAATTCCACATTTTCTACATTAGAGCAAAATTTACATCTCTACAATATCTTATTGATTTCTGTATTCTCAGTATCTGCCATAATGATACCATTCAATAAATGTTTCATGCACTAATCAGTGAATAAAGCTATGCATGGTAATAATTTTTAGAATAATAGCTAATTACTGTAATTTTGAGAAGTTTTTTTCAAAGGCTTGAATTTTATTTAAATATATTTTTTAAGTTGTAGTCTTTAGTCTTAAAAAAAAAAAAAAAAAAACCCTGAACCTCACTGTAATAGAACAGTTTTCAGTATCACTGCAATAAAAAGTAGGTTAGTGGAGCACATCTGATGATCATTTAAAAAATAGTGTATATTAAGACTTAAAGTGAACCATAATAATAAACAGAAAAGAATAGTTATCAATAAATGATCTCTATGAAATTCACTAGCTGTTTGTTAAGAAAAATAGTTTCTTACTTTATCATAACAGTGGAATATAAAAAGAAAGGAGGAAAAATCAAATTATATGTGCAAAATTTCCTGGGAGAAAATGTAGAAGAAAAGACCAAAGATTGATCTTTTTGAACCCTATACATTAAAAATGTAATTAGTAAAAGTGAAAACCAAGAAATAGATTGGGAAAATATATGAAACAATTTTAATATGTAAAAATCTAATACAAACAAGTTATTTAAACTCTATTAGAAAATTATGCAAAGGACATAGCTTATGGGTATAAACATAGCTAATAAACCTATAGAAAAAAATGTAATCTCACTTTCAATTTGATCAGTTTAATTAAAACTATAGTAAGCAAGTATTTCACATTTCAAAATGTTTGAATTACTGACGGAAGCCACATACCTGAAAGTATCCAAGGTTTTCTAAGATTGGTACTCAGATGACTGGCAGGAGTATAAAGGGATGTGTTCTTTAATTTTTATATTGTATCTGCTGTGTATCAAATGTTCATATCTTGTGAATCACAAATTCTCTTTATAGGCATTTATCCTAAGAAAATAATCGCAAATGTAACCTGAATATTTATGTGCAAACTATTCATTGCAGTATTATTTAAAACAATAAGAAAATCGTAAAGTATTTCATATATCCGAAAACAGAAATGGTAAAATATATAATAATTTATATATTATCATGTCAAAGAAATTTTAAGGATATTAAAAATCATTATAAAATAATACAAAATAAATGAATAAGGTACCAGCAGATATACAATATGGCATAATCAGCAAGGTCTCAACCAGGTAAATTTACATATATATGTGTAGTACCTCCAGAAAATGACTGGACAGAAATCACAAAATGTTACTGGTGACTACCTCTAGGGAGAATTACAGATGAATTACTTTGTCTCTTTTATATATTTCTGGACTTGCAAGTTTTCAACAATGAACACATGTTGGTTTTTTAATTAATATAAGATATAAAAGACACCAGATGGACCGTAATGAATCCAGAGTTAGCTTTCATATGAGTTATATGTTATATTCTCAGCTTATCGCTAATAGAAAACCTTTAAATAAACTTGTACATATATCAACCATATTACAGCATCTTGAAAATGGGCTTTGAAATAAACTAGCAAGACTATAATAAGCATCGTCCCAGTAATCTGTTTCAGCAAAATAAATTTCAATAAGATTATTTTATCTCTTGTGATCAGCCCATGTAACAATAGAAACAAAAGTAGATGTTTCTTATCTGCCTCAGATATCATTAAAACATAAAAATCTGCCTGACCGCATAAATTCATTTCAAGCTAACATCATTCATCACATTTAACCAAATCTACCTAGGGCTTTCTTTTATAAAGAACAAGAGATTTTTATCTTTTGTTTCTCTTACCCTGACTGATGCCACGACAGAATAACTAAATAGTCATTATTTGGTTTCTAGAGAAAAGAAAAAGGAATGAGAAGGTCAGTGCATAGAGGTTATTGATTGCTCTTAACCCAAAACCCACACACTATTAATGGCAGTCTCTATAAATATTTCACAGATAAATATATAGCATTCTATGTACACTAAAAATAATGACAATGGAAAGACTTTAAACCTTATGTTTACATGAAGTGCCAGTTTTGTCAAGAGTTATACACGTAAACTTTGATATAGTAATCTCATAGAAGTTTCTCATAATATAGAAAAATGGTGGTACTGCGTACAAACAGAACTTAGAATTAAAATTATGTTGTGTGTCCTGTTGATGAATTCTTTACTTTCCAAAATTTGTTCATGCCTCTATTGACAGTAGAAACTACACAAGAAATCTAGATTCTCTTTTTTTTCTCTTTTACCACATTCCAACTACAAGAAAAACTTCTGTATTCTATCCTGCCTACTCACTGAATTCTTCTGACACCAAATGTTTGGGGTTTTCCCCCCACACTAAACAATTCTTCAACACAGCTGAATGTCCTTTAATTCAGTTTAGCTCAATGCTGTCACTGTATACTTGGAGTCTGCATCAGATCTCATAAAATTAAGGACTCAGTCCCATTACACTGCCCCCCAGTTTAGGTGCTAATTGCAAATCCAGGCCTCCAGTTCCCATGACCCCCTTCACAGGTTCAGTAATTTGCTAGAATGGCTCACAAAACTCAGGGAAACATTTACTTTATTTGCTGGTTTATTATAAAGATATGACAAAGGATACAGCCAGTTAAGAGTTAACCTAGGGCAAGGTATAGAGAAGTGACTTGGAACATCCAAGCCCTCTCTTGGGGTGCCACCCTCCCAGCACCTCCATGTGTTTACCAGTCTGGAAGCTCTCTGAACCCCATAATCTGTGGTGGGGTTTTTTTTGTTTTTTTTTTTTTTTTGAAGGCTTCATCACGTCGGCGTGATACAGTAACTCAATCTTCGGCCTCTCTCCCTCCCAGAGGATGGAGATGTGCTGGGGTAAATCAATAAATGATCTACTCTTACACAGTCGCATACTGAGGGCTTTATCTGTGATACATTCACTCACTACAGCACGTAAATGTGCAAAGAGTTATAAATTGTGGTTAAAAAAAAAAAAAAAGATGACTGGGCTGGGCTGTCCAGGAGCCAACCAAGTGTTGCCTTATCAGAACAAAAGATGCTCCTATCCCCCAGGAAATTCCAAGGGATTTGGGAGGTCTGTGTTAGGAACTGGAATCAAAGACCAAATATTAGAGCAAAAGGTGATCCTAGCATGCCCATCACTCAAGAAATTATAAGAGTTTTAGGAACTCAGTATCAGGAACTGGGGGCAGAGACCAAATATGTTTCTCATTATCTCACATCAACCAACAGCAAATCCTGTCATTTCTACGTCCATCTATATCTTGAAACTGCCTTCTTTTAATGTACTTGTAAGCCCCTCCTCAGACACTGAAGGATGTTGCAATAGCCTCTCCCCTGAGCTTCCCACATCTACTCTCTCTTGCCTCTGAAATAGTCATAACACTAAAATAGTACTTTTTTAAACGTGTGTCTGCTCGTGGTATGTGACTGCTTAAAACGATGTGATGCATTTATATTGTACTTTTCAGGAGCTCTAATTTCTTAACATTGTCTAGACGATCCTTAAAGGGCTGGCCCCGCCTACCCTCCCAGTCTCAGAACTGACACTTTCCCTGACCTGCTGCTGTGCTCATCCCACTGCCCCTTGACCTTTGTTCCTCCTAGGTCTTCACACTAGCTGTCTTCCCTTCCTGTATTCCTGTCTTCTCCACCCCTTTCACAGATGGCTTTCCTTTACCCTTCAGTTGTCTACTTAATGACTGTTAAGTCATTTGTGACTGTGTAAGAGTAGATCATTTATTGATTTACCCCAGCACATCTCCATCCTCCTCAAAGAGGCCATTCTTTATTCACTCAGACTTAGTAGGTCCTTCTCATTGGTCTTTCCCCTCATATAATCGCATTGATTTTTTTAACCACAATTCATAATTATGTGCATATGTGTTAGAATGAGTGGATGAATCACCAATTAAGGCTGGAGTTTGTGACTGTAGGACTAGATCATTATTAATTTATTCCACAAACATTTAAGAACCTGTCATGGGCCAGATGCTGACCTGAACACTGAAACTACAAGAAAGAAGGCACTCTGCTCTCAACCACAATCCTGTGGCTGAACCCCCTTTGTAAGCAGATAAACTACAAGACTATGGAAGCAAACTCGCAGTAAATGCAGATATGGAGGCGTTAACACCTCCTCGGAAATCATGGAAGGATTCATAGAGGAAATGACCTTTCAACTGGATTCTAAACCAATTACTCAAACTCCACTGTTGCACAGTTAACGAGCAGTGAAAGGACAAAACACCTTTGAAAGTAGAAGGGAAGTTTTTTTTTTTTTTCAACTACAGTCAAAGCCATATTCATTTTATAGATTGAAAGGACTATTTTTAACATAAAATCATTTTTTGTATATTGATGTTGCTATATACTTAGGTTTTTCCAATTCTAAAGCCTCTTTTAATGACTTACTCTTTTTTCCTCGGTAATAAAATATTTTTCCGGGGAAATGCTGAATAAATCGTTGTTGAAATGACTCCATTGCTTTCTGTCAATGACCCTGAAGTAATGTAGAATTTACACTTCAGTGGTTACAGTGCTCAAACTTGGCAGGTAGTGTATTGTGTTTGCTGATAAAAAAAAAAAAATGTATGGCATAGGTCTAAGTGGTTTGTGCTCATTTAGTTTGGAGGAAAAGATCATTGACTTAACATATTGGTACCAAAGCCTAGACAGTTGATTCTCAGTATTTTTTTAAAATATTAATTGCAAAGGTGATTACATCTAAATAATATTTGTAAAGACACCTCTATCTCCTTATGTGTATTATTTAAATTGGCATAAACAATGGAAATGGAAAACAAAGCTACCCTGGAATGTGATAGGATTTTTTTAAAGTGGTGCATTAATTTTCTTAGGCAAATGTTATTTACTTTTCCCTTAGAAACAGAAAGCAGCACATCCGGAAGTTTCTACCTGTAGTCTTATGGACAGCTATGGAGGCTTCATTTTTCTTTTCATGAAATAATTATTTGCCTTAAGAAATATTTAGTAAAATTCTTAGAACTTGTACTTTATCATGTATTAATATGTTTGCCAAGTTTTAGGTTGGGAGAGAACAGATTATTTTTCTCACTATGACTCTCAGATTTTTAACGTTGGCCTCTGACTTACCAATGAAATGTTAGGAGTTTGTAGCTCCTTTCCTTCCAGTCTCTAGATTTTTTTTTCTGAGTCTGCTACTTCACTTATACCTTAAAAAAATCCCCTGTTACAATAGACACTTGTGGAGTAAATGGAAATCCCCACACTCGTCTAAGAATCAGCTGTGTCTAAATATATCCAGTGTATCATCCTCTGTATGTGTTCAAAGTCCATAGGTCTCAAGTACTGGAATGAACAGTTTAATTACACTATCTACATTATTTCCTAAGGGCAAGCTCAACTCCAGAATTTGCATTGAAATTATATTTTAAAAATGTTGAATTTGCTTAACATTTTTAAACTTTCTATCATCTTAAAGTTCTTGAAATTGGAACCAAGGATAGATGAGCTTTAATTTAGAATTCAGAATGGGGGTGTTGTGGGAAAGCATTTAGGACTTGACTCAAGACCTGTCCAAAAATTCTAAGTCATCTCTAGAGACATAAATGGGAGTGACATCCACAAATCTAAAGCAGTGTAAAATCATCTATTCACGGTTGGTGAGATAGAGTCCAACTAGGCGATTACTGTCAGCCTTAAGAACTGGGTGGAGCTTTTGGCTTTTGGCTTGGAGGAGGCCAAGGTACAGCTTTCTTTCGTCATCCCAAATCTGGGTTCATCCAACACCAGCCTCCTCCCCCATGCTGCCAAAATGCAACCCCAACAAGATCAAAGTCATATACTTGAGATGCATTCATTGGTGGGGAGGTCTGTGCCACTTCTGCCCTGGCCCCCAGGATTGGCCCTCTGAGTCTGTCTCCAAAAATAATTGGTGATAACATCACTAAGGCAATTAGTGATTGGAAGGGTCTGAGGATTGCAGTGAAACTGACCATTCAGAACAGACAGACCCTGATTGAGGTGGTACCTTCTGCCTCTGCCCTGATCATCAAAGCCCTCAAGGAACCACCAGAGACAGAAAGAAGCATAAAAACATTAAGCACAGTGGAAACATCACTTTTTGATGAGATTGTCGACCTTGCCCAACAGATTCAGCACCAATCTTTAGCTAGAGAACTCTCTTGAAACATTAAAGAGATCCTGGGGATTGCCCAGTCTGTGCGCAGCCATGTTGATGGCCACCACCTTCACAACATCATAGATGACATCGAGAGTGATGAGGTGGAATGCCCAGCTAGTTAAGAACTACAAAGGAAAATGATTTAACAAAGGGTTATTTGACAACCAGTAGGGAAAAAAAAGAATTGGGTGGATATTACAAGGATCATGGTGAATGAAAGAATGAAGTCAGCTGGGACCCTGGGGGAAGATGTGATGCTGTTTGAATACAATGACAGACGTCAGAAACTTGGTCCCTAGTGCTCAGCAGCACTGGCCTAAGAACACTCAGATACTGACAAACGTTAAATATCCATAGTTACGTTTTCTAAATAACAGCACAACATATAATCAAATAATTCAAAAAGATACATGAACATTATTTATATGGCTATTTCTTATTTTTACTTTTAATAAAACAAGCTAATTAAATAATATATTGTTAAAAGTTTAGGACTAAGAAGGTGTTTTTTATAGAAATCAGATAGTATCACCTGAGTAGACAGCATTTTTCATGATTGTGGTTGAAGTAGGGTTGGAACAGAGTACACCTAAAGTGAGCATGTTTGTTTCTTTCATGGAATATATAATGAATTTGAGATTGAGATTATTGTTGAATGCCTGAAGTGTAGGAATTAGTATTTATTGAAAGAAAATCTCTCTGTTTTATATATATATAAATATACACACATCAGTAGCACAGTTGACCTGGCAATGTAAACTGTCAAAGAGCCTGATTGAATACTTGCTATATGAAGTATGACTATGCCAAAAAATAGGAGTGACTTGATAAATTACCTACAAATGGGACTAGCATTTTCCTCTGGAATTAGTTTTAAATCTGTAAACTTATTTTAATAATTATTGGCTTAAAATTTCAGAATTCTTCAACAGAAAAGGCATAAAAAATTACTTAGAATATATAACACATTTGTTTTTAAGTAGGTCTGCTTCTAAGTGTAACCCCAGGTGTGAAGATGGGGGTCAGAGCCACAAATGCACTACCAGAGAAATAAAATAGATCTCTGGCCACACTGAGTTATTAAATATTAAAATATAAATAGTAAAGGCATGGCAAGACAATCCTTTTCTTCTTAGAATAATTAATAATCTAGTGTAAATCCAAATTGTACTTTCCAGTAGGTTCACTGGCTACATGTTTTTCCTTTTAACTTTACATACAATGATTTTTCCCCCCTACGGTTCTGAGTTTTGACATACGCCTCAAGTCATGTAATAGCCACCACAAATCTTCCAACAATCTTAGCCACTGGCAGTCACTGATCAATCCTACATATCTATAGTTTTGTCTTTTCTAAAATGCCACATAAATGGAATGTATGTGAATATACTTAACAGCTTTATTCATAGTATTTCAAAACTGGACACAATCCAATGTGTAAATGTGAGTTATGTGGATAAGATGCTCAGATTTGTACATTTTTAGCTGTCCTAGATTGTTGAGAAAAATTTAGCAGAGTAATAGATCTGTACCCTGGAGGCAATCAAGACTTGTTGTTTTATAAAAAGTATATATATAATCAAGAATTCTTAGTATATCTTAATGAAATCAAAAGTGAAAGGATGAAGAAAATACATTGAAGAGGTTGAGACATACTACTCAGAGCTCATTATGTGAGTAAATTAACATTTTTGTCAGTTTAAAAAAACTGTTTTCTATAAAGCTTTTTTAACCTAATTAACTGTGTCATAATAAACAAGATTAATTGCATCCTAGCTAGAGAGAATCTACAAAACCATAGATGAAAGTCAAAATCACAGAACCTTAGGATGAGGAAAATTATATTGTCACCAATCAAAATTATTCCTTTAAGATTGCTTAGCAAAGAAATATGTTGAACAAATTTTTCTCAAATTCTACATTGATTATTTTGTCCAATTTCATTTATCATTACTGCAAAGAACCAGTATTTTTAAAAGTAAAACTACTTCGATCATTTAGCAAATATCTACTAGTCATCCATTAAATAATAGACACCATGTTATATGCTAGAGTCTTAAAGATAAATGTAACTCAGTCTCTGACTTCAGGTAATTCAGATTCTGACCAAGAAGATAGAAAAACACCAAAATAATGGTTAAACAGATGACTCTATTATATGCTCTAATACAGTGATTAACATTTACTTCCTCTGATCACTCTGCAGTTTCCCTGTTGTGAAGAAATTCTTGAACTCTTCAAACAAGTGGTAGTAGCTCTGTCCTGCCATGCATTTAACATTCACCTATTCATCTTTTAACATTCATCATTCATCTATTACAACACCATTTCATGTTATAATAATTTGTTTAAAATTTTGCTCTTCATAGTAAATAGTCCTTCAAAGGAGAGGAGCTATAATTTATTCAGCATTTAATGAATAAGAGCAGATTCTTACTAATAGCTTTTATGGAAGGAGGTAAGGATTTTCATCATCAAGGAAATGAATTTTCCAGGATTAGAGACAACTTGACTAACAGTGGAACCAAGTGAGAGAAGAGAGGTAATAGCACTCATGTTTTGTGACAGATGGATAACCAGGTAATGGCAGTGATTGAAAGGGAGAAGAAATTTTAAAGAGAAATGATGGAATCTAGGCAGTGAATTTGAGAAGGCGGTGACAGGACATCCTTGAGAAAGTATTCAGTAGAAGGATCGAAATGCTGATCAATTAATCAGGGAAGAAGTCTGGATTAGAAATGCGAATTTGAGTGTCATGATCATGAAGGTGATATTGAAGTTGTGAAAGACAAGGAAATTTCCAAGAAAGGATATCTAAGGTAAGTTAAGATTAAGTTCTGAACATTGAGAAATTTGAAGGAATCTCAAAGAGGAAAAAACGTAAAGCGTTCTGAGGACCAGCAAAGTTTTTACAAAGAGACTGTAAAAGCTCATCATTAGTGTATTTCAAGATCAAAGGGGTGAGAAAATGGGAAGGAAGCAGAGTGCTGACCAAGCTTTAGGGCATCATTCCTGGGTTCAAATCGTAGCTGCATCATGGAAACTTGGGCACATCTTTCCACCTGCCTGAACCTCTTTACCTTTATAATGCCTGTCTTACCCATTTGTTGGAGGATTATATATAATATATTAAGTATTTGAAGTAATAATATATAGTAAGCACTCAATTCATGAATTTATTGACCTTAGTGAAGCATTTTCATTAAGGTATTAGGAGGAAGATCTTGGAATCCAGAGGAAGAAGACAGAAACAGGCTATATCTTTGGAATATGAATTAAACCACTGTTGTGTTAAGCAGAATTTCTAAGTAGCCATGAGAAATCACCTGAGGTTGAATAACCTGAACCTATGTGCATTCAGTCATTGTAATTATTAGATATTAATATAAACATATTATTAAATTAGTCATTCTAATTAGTTGACTTAGTCACCATTTTCCAAAATGATGATGGGGAAAACATGTTCAATTAACACAGAGTCAGGACAGATATGGAAGACCATTAGGGTGGCAAGTACTTAGACTAGTTAGACTGTCTGTCACTCTAGTGATCCTTTTGTTCCAGCATCTTTGACTCTTGCATCATTTGTAAAGAGCTCAGTGGAGTAAAACAACACAGAAAGCCCTGAAAAATAGATGATAGAGAGTAGCTATAAACCAGACACAGAGCTTAGGAATCAGTAGATTTTAGAGCCCTGGAAATACAGAAGGTTGTGGTCAAAAACGAGATTGCAGAATTTGCGGTCTTAGAGGAGATGGAAAACTGTAAGCATTATACAATGGTTCATGTAAGTGATGGAATTGCTTCCCACACGACCCTGTGAGACAGGGAAATGAGCAGAGCAAGTTTAAGTGGACAGTTTAGCTCTGCAGTCTCGAAAGGAGGCTCCAATGAAAGACTTTAATTTTATGAATCCATTGTTCTTTGCATTACAACAAGCTATATTTGGACGTCTGCTCTTCATGTCTGTGACATTATATTTGTTGCTTTGTTGTATTTTTATTTTTCTATTGAGAGATTAAAACTTTATATCTTATTTTGGATTCTTTCATTTATGTCATTTTAACCAAAGTCCTTGTGTTCATTTGAGACTTTAAATGCTTTTAAAGCATAAGCAATTTTTTTTTAATTCCCAGTAAGAGTTGTTGCATTTAACTTTTAGTTGTTAATGCTAGGATTTACATTGGTAAAAGCTACAACTAAAAATATTGTTTCTGTCCTCCTTGCCAGAGAAATAGTTACTTTAAAAATACTCATTAGAGATTTTAACTTTTTGTTAAGTTTTACTCTTTGAGTACTGAATATATTGTGCTAAACATTCCTTAAAAATTCATTTTATGTGAGTATGAAAGGATACTTCCATAATTGCTTTCCTCTGAATCTCAGTAAAACATTTGACCTCTATTCAACATTTATGTGTTGGTCATTACCATAAATAGTAGAAATCCGAAGAAAAATAACACACAGTTCTGTACTCAGAAAACTCACAGGCTAATGGTCCATTTAGACACCTTTTTTATAGATTTATAAAACTGTGTGCTAAATCCAGTCCTGTAAGTCTGTGCAGAGTATTGTGGCCATGCAGACGGGGAGCTTCCTAAGGCTTCCTGACAGCAGCGAGTAAAAGGGGCTTCCCAGAAGATGGGATGCTGGAACCACTTCGTAAGTGTGGGTTAGTTAAGGTGGCCAAAGGATAGCGTGATCAAGGGCAGAGAATGGATGCTCCTGCCGACGTGTTCTTCCAGTAGCAGAGTGGTGGATCATCCTGTGCCCGGCAAGATGGAACTTGAGGCCATGAGCAGATGCCCCAGCCCAGTGAACCCGGCAGTCTTTCCCCATTTGACTGTGATGCTGTTGGCCACTGGCATGTTCTTCACCACCTGGTTCTTCATATATGAGGTCTCCTCCACCAAGTACACTAGGGATACAAAGAGCTCATCTCGGCGGCCTCACTCTTCATGGGCTTTGGAGTCCTCTTTCTGCTCCTCTGGGTCAGCATTTATGTATGAGCTTCCAAGGGATCCAACCAGGCGGCTCCATTGAATCCCTGCTTTTGTAAATTATTATTATTATTATTATTATTATTAAATTATTATTACTACTACTGCTGCTGCTGGAAGTATCCCACCTGCTGCTCAGAATAAAGACAGACCAAAAAATAACAAAAGGCAGAGGTTGGAAACAATGTGATACTGAAGGGAACTGAATGTAGCTCTAAGTCAAAGTACAGAATGTGAGCCAGGGGCTGTAAAGAATTTAAGGTGAAGCGGTAGACAAAGGCCACCTAATAGAAAGCCCCGATGTCTTTTAAAGGAGCCTGACCTTTGCTTTAGGCTAGTAGTTGCCCAAGAGTGTATAGTTATAATTTTATAATTATATGCATGCCTTCCTGTGAGAGGATAATATATGTATTATATAACATATACAAACATGAAATTTAAAGGATCTATTAAAGAATTTTTTTTTAATTATGAACGTATTGATAGAGGTTCTTAGTTGCAAACTACAGAATCTACTTCGTCTCATTTAAGGAATGCAATTATATAAGAAGGCTCTCTGAATAACTGGGGTGATTGGAGAACCAGGCTCTATGAAGGCTCTTAGCCAGTCATGGCTCCAGGGTGTCACTGCCTCCTCTACTGGGCTTCTGTGACCCTTGGAACTAGAGACAGATATCTGTCTGCCAGTGCTGACAAGAAATTGAATGACTCTGCTACTGTGTTTGCCTGAGGGTTGTTTTTCTCATTTGTGATTCTCTGGGTGCACACGATAGGCCCTATGTTATATGCCATATCTGTCTACAAGGGAGTCTGGAAATGAGAGTTTTTTGCAGTCTGTCATGGAAAGGTAAGACTCATAATGTGGGAAATTATCAAAATCAGATGTAGGGAAGTATTCAAAAGATTGGAACAATCACAAATGACAGATATTTGCTGCAGTGGTACAAAAACCCTTTTGCTTTCATTAAAATGTAATCACTATTGATAATATGATTTATAAATGTGTTTGGTAATCATGCTTTATGCTCTCAGTAGCTAATAGCTCAAGCAAGATACACACCCAGGGAGGGATCGTCATTAACAATATTTTCTATAAATTCAAATTTCAGATTTTCTTCTTGATAATTACTTCTCTACTTGGTTTGCTGTCTGATCTCTGTACCTCACTATTATTTTTAATTTACGATGTGACTCATGAAGGACATGTATCGGAGTCAGAAAAGTGTCAGTCCACCATCCTCTGTGCTCAGCTTGTGCTTCCATCACGGGTCATCTCGTCAGAGTGTGGATTATTTGCAGGAGGTTTTCTTAGTCCACTTGTCTGTTTTATGAGACTTCATTGTTTTCTGTATCTAGTATCTATATCCAGTGTGCATGAATTCAATTAATGGAGTGCAGGCAAGGCAGCAATACACCACAAGAGACTGAGAACCAGCCAGTAAGTAAGAGACTGGTGGTTCCCCCTTCCCTCTGTGGAGCGCCCATTCTCATTCAGGTCACCCCGTTCATTCTGTTACTTCTGAGTTACCTCACACACGGACTAGATGGGGGTACCCGTGTTAGCCTGCGTGTGAATATTAATATAACCTGTTTTATTAGTTCTCCTTTAGGTTAAGAACAGATATATTCAAAAATTTACATAGTTTTCTTATGCCCCCAGTGGATTGCTTTGTGTACCTCACAGGGCAGGTGCATTCCATTTTGGAAATCCACTACTTTGGTAAAGAGAAGTCTTTGAAGAGTAGTCTGCAAAAGAGTGGCATGGCCAGATGTGAATTTTTGATCATCGACTCACATTTAGCAGATGCAGTTGTATTGAGAAAGACTGCAGGCAGTAAGGCCAATAAGAGGATATTACATGTTGTCCAGGCCAGAAATTGTGGGGTGGGTGGCAGGAGGGGTGATATGATAGAATGAGCCTCAGTCTTCAAGATTCGGTGAATAATTGGAAGCAGTTACTCAGGTAGGAGAAAAGAATGAGGAATGGCTTTCTGTTTCCTAACTAAAGCACCATTTTGTTTTTGTTTTTGTTTTGTTTTAATTTTTAGCACAAAGGGTGAATTCTTACATGCTCTGTGACTCCTGGTTGCTTTCTCAGGAGAAAAAAAAATGTTATGGGTTATGTTATTCTTTCCTGATGCCAGGCAGTATTTGTAGTGATATTTTTATTCATTCTATAAACATCCCCCTGGATCTCCTCTAGACGCTGATTCTTTGCAAACTTTCAATAAGGTTATTCTCAGATTTGCACTCAGCTCTTAATAGTATGATTTTCCAAATAGGAACAGTGAATATTTTTCTTCAAAAGACTAAAAAAACAAGAATTCTGCATAATGACTGCACCTAACTACATTCCTGCCAACTGTGTAGGAGGGTTCCCTTTTCTCCACAGCCTCTCCAGCATTTATCATTCATGGACTTTTGAATGATGGCCATTCTGACTGGTGTAAGGTGATACCTCATTGTAGTTTTGATTTGCGTTTCTCTGATAATTAGCAACACTGAGCATTTTTTTCATGTGCCTTTGGCCATCTGTATGTCTTCATTGGAGACATGCTTGTTTAGGTCTTCTGCCCATTTTTGGATTACACTTCAATGAAAGAAGAAAAAAACAAGAATTCTCTCCCCAGTGCCTGGTACGTGTTAAGTGGAAATATGGGTGACTTGCATTGTGCATCCTGTGTTTAGTTCATCGCTGCTGTGTGTCTTGTCTTTAGCTGGGATGACAGCAGTTCGGTGAGCAGTGGTCTCAGTGACACCCTGGATAACATCAGCACCGATGACTTGAACACCACTTCCTCGGTCAGCTCTTACTCCAACATCACAGTCCCTTCCCGGAAGAACACTCAGGTGAGAATCACCTTCTTCCTCTTTCCAGTGCTTCTGCCAGATTTTTCCAAAAATTATGGTACATTGCACTGACATATAGCACAACCTCTGCATAAAATGAAGCAGCTTATGTATACATTTTTTTCAGTTGATTACAATCTAATCCAGAGTGTCTTGTGTTGCCATATGTTTGTTTATAATATTGATATATTTGTTTATAAATCTAAAACTGATTTTAATAGTCTAATTTTGGACTTTACTTGATTAATTTTATATTGATCTCTGAGATGCCTTGCTGGACCTCTTGAGAATGATGAATCGAGAATGGATATTACATAATTAAGTTTTATCTTGTCTTACTTCTCCTTGTTAGATTTGACATAGAAAATGCCTCCCTCTCTGGAGTGCTTAATTGGGATTTTCTGCACACATTTCTCCTGACATTTCTCTAATATGTGCAAGTGAGAATTATACAGCTAAAGTTAATGAAACTTAAATGAAGACAGAGATAAAAATAGAGGAGTCTCTGGAATTCTTTTGAAATATAAATCACTGCTCCTCTTTTTTTTTTTTTAACCAGTCATCTGAAAGTACATTCCAGTGCTTGATAGATTTTTCTACACAAAGTTTTTCTGTCACCTTTTTTTCTTCGTAGCTGAAGACCGATTCAGAAAAACGATCTGCAGCAGAGGAGCCCTGGGATAGTACAGAGGAACTGAAAAAAACCGAGGAGGACTTTGGTAGCCAGGGGGATGGGGGTGGCAAGTGGAAGGGCGTTTCCACCGGACTTCCTGAAGACCCCGAGAAGGCGGGGCAGAAAGCCTCCCTGTCTGTTTCACAGACAGGTTCCTGGAGGAGGGGCATGTCTGCCCAAGGAGGAACGCCATCTAGGCAGAAAGCTGGGACCAGTGCGCTCAAGACCCCTGGTAGGCTTGTCTCTGGCAGCTGTTATGCCAGATTATTTTCATTTATTGCTTCCATTCAATCTTTGTTGTCTTTATAGTAGCTTTTCTTAATTAAATCAGATTCTTCATACTGTTTAATATTTTCTGTCTAAATTTCATATGCTTTATCATGGAAGTCCACATAAACTTAGCCTTCCAGGCATTCTCCACAGAGCACCATCCTAATTTGGTGAGGGTCTTTATTTTGCCAGAGTCATTTCTGGTGACATGGAAGTCCAATAAGCCTACTTATTCAAAAAATAATAATAATAAAATTGCTTTCATTCTGACTTTCTTATGAAAGTTTGGAATATTTATTTTAACTATGCACCTGCATTTCACTTCCAACTCTGAGAAGCAAGAGCAATCACATTCCAGGATTGGAATGCTGGAGATATGAAACATCTTTTTTTTTCACTTTCTTTTTTTTTTTATTGAAGTATAGTCAGTTTACAATGTGTTAATTTCTAGTGTACAGCATAGTGATTCAGTTATACATATATACATTCCCTTTCATATTCTTTTTCATTATAGGCCATTACAAGATATTGAATATAGTTCTCTATGCTATACAGTAGGACCTTGTTGTTTATCTATTTTGTATATAGTAGTTAATATCTGCAAATCCTGAACTTCTAATTTATCCCTTCCCACCCCCTTTCCTTCTCTGGTAACCATAAGTTTGTTTTCTGTCTGTGAGTCTGTTTCTGTTTTGTAAATAAGTTCATTTGTGCCATTGTTTTTAGATTCCACATAGAAGTGATATCATACAGTATTAGTCCTTCTCTTCATTTAGTATGACAATCTCCAGGTCCATCCATGTTGCTGCAAATGGCATTATTTTATTCTTTTTATGGCTGAGTAGTATTCCATTGTATATATGTACCACAACTTTTTAAACATCATGTCTGAATTAGACTTGATGAAAAAAGAGAGTGTTAATGCGCAGGCATATGAATTTGTGTATTTCTCCTTAATTAGGAAAAACCGATGATGCCAAAGCTTCTGAGAAAGGGAAAACTCCCCTGAAAGGATCGTCTCTACAGAGGTCTCCTTCGGATGCAGGAAAAAGCAGTGGGGATGAGGGGAAAAAGCCGCCCTCGGGCATTGGAAGATCAACGGCCACTGGCTCTTTCGGGTTTAAGAAACCAAGCGGGGTGGGGTCATCTCCGATGGTCACAAGCAGTGGAGCCGCCATAACGAGCGGTTCTGCGACGCTGGGTAAAATCCCCAAATCTGCCGCCATCGGTGGGAAGGCCGGTGCGGGGAGGAAAACCAGTTTGGATGGCTCCCAGAATCAGGATGACGTGGCGCTGCATGGTAGCTCCAAGACTTCCCTCCAGTACCGCAGCTTGCCCCGCCCTTCGAAATCCAGCCCCAGCGGCATCCCGGGCAGAGGTGGCCACAGATCCAGCACCAGCAGCATTGATTCCAACGTCAGCAGCAAGTCAGCCGGGGCCACCACCTCGAAACTCAGAGAACCCACCAAGATTGGGTCGGGGCGTTCCAGTCCTGTCACTGTCAACCAGACAGACAAGGAGAAGGAAAAAGTAGCAGTCTCAGATTCAGAGAGTGTTTCTCTGTCAGGTTCCCCCAAATCCAGCCCCACATCTGCTAGTGCCTGTGGGACCCAAGGGCTCCGGCAGCCAGGATCCAAGTATCCTGACATTGCCTCTCCGACATTTCGAAGGTAAGAATGCGTCAGATGATGCTGGGAAAATACAAAATGCTGTACCTCAGGGTATAGATGTATCCTATATACTATCCTATAAAAGATAAGTATATATCCTAAATATATGTCATATATATATATATACACATACACACACACACATACACACTATGATACATATATCTTAGAATCTTATTTAGTTTCTGAGTACGAGTTTTAAGAAGCTGATGATATCAATAGCTTAATGAAAAAATACGGCTCATGGTGAGAAATGCTCAGACTTTGCAGTCTTGCTATCGTTGCAGTATTAGCACCAGAAACAACATTCATGAGAGACTTGAAAGCAGATGGCAGTACCTAGGGGAAGTGATAAAATAAAGCAGTAGCTTGTAAAATTTCCATAGATTTTCATCTTTCCACAGTTAAAAATCAAATCAAACCAAATAAGTCTTCATGGCTGTTGGTATTCATTCTAGTGTTTATTATGTTGCTGGCTCTTAATGAGCTGATGATCGCGACGGTGGATAAAATTGTGTCCCTTGCACAGTACCAGGTCACAGTGGACAGATTTATACAGTATTGTGTCTTGACATGTTAATGAAAATCACGGCATAGTATGACTGACAGAACTTGAAAACATTTGGATGTTTGGTACAAGATTATAACTAAGGAATGGGCTAGGTTTTCTAATTCTTCGTCATGTTTCTTTGCTATGACTCTGACAAACCAAGCAGGGCTTGGTTTCTGCACAGAAATTGTCTTTGTTATTGAACGTGCAGAATTCTGCCGTGAGATAGCCCTGTTTTTAAATACTGATGTGTTTTAAGTGGCAGGAAAATACATACTGTTAAAACTTGGGACAAATAGTTAAATCTCTCTAGGTCTGTTTCCCCATCTATGAAATGATAGAGTATAATTTATAGTCTGTTACATGTTAAATATTTTTAATGTTTGCTTTTATTATGCTGACTAAATCAAGAGCCTTGATACCTGGGAAATAGAGGGTCTTGAAACATTTACTTTTACATTTCAAGCAATCTCAATACATGATTGTTTGAAAAACCTAGAGGTTTTATATTCCTCAGTAGAAATATTAATGCTGAAGAGCTGACTTTTTGAAATGTTGATTCTCACTGGAAAGAATAATCTTTGTTGTGAGAATAACTGTTTCTGTTGCTTAAGTAAAAGCCAATAGTGCCCTCCAGTGGCCCATTACCTATGAAACAATTTCTCATATTCGTCATAAAATATTTTGCTATAGGAAATACAGATTTCATTGCAGCTTAATTAGTAATCATTATGCCATTACATCATATCACTTTATTTCCACATTTACATAAATTCAATTATATCATCTGCTTCATTTGCAAAACTAAAATGTTTTCTGAACTAAACTCCAACATCTAACTTAGCACCAACTGTGTTTCAAATCACTCTTAAAAGTAAATATTTGAGGCGGGGAGGGTACACTCAGTGGTAGAGTGCATGGTTAGCATGCATGAGGTCCTGGCTTCAATTCTCAGTACCTCCATTAAAAAAAATAACTAAATAAACCTAATTACCTCCCTCTACCCCCCCCCCAAAAAAAGGAAAAGCAGATATGTATTTGACTAGCAGTGGCAACTGACATAAAACCCTTTGGTCTTTCTTGGGGAAAATACAGACAAACCAATATGTTGCCAACAACGTCCAATGTTGTTTCTAACCAACTAGTCTCTGACAACCACTCAGGTCACCAGCTACACAACATAACCTCCAAAACCTTGCCTTAAGCATTCCTTTGACATTTTGGAAAAACTGTTAAAATGAAAAAAAGAAAGAAAGAAAAATCATTTCAGTGTCATATACCGAATGCGTAGAAGTTGTTTCATTATAATGGTTCTCTAAATAGGTAACAACAAATGTGGTCAAACGATTTCATCTTTGCAAAAAAAGTCTCATGAACACTTAATTGTGCAAACCAGGGATTTCCACTTTTGAGCTCCGCTTCCTTTTGTTTGGCCTGTGTCCTCCCACCATCGGGGGGTACAGCCCAGTACCGACTGACTTACCCTTACGGTGACAGGAGAGATTTGGGGCACTGGATAAAGAAGTTCAAGTTTCTCAAGTTCATTAACACAGAGACAGGAAGCGCTCGGTGGCTGGGTCCACTGAAGCGCACCTGGCTCTGTGTACTGTAACCCGAAATATGAAATGTGGCTGTTAGTGTCTCGGAACAACTGAAGTTGTTATTTGTTTTTCTTTTAGGTTGTTTGGGGCCAAGGCAGGTGGCAAATCTGCCTCCGCACCTAGCACGGAGGGTGTGAAATCCTCCCCAGTAATGCCCAGTCCTAGTACCACATTAGCGCGGCAAGGCAGTCTGGAGTCGCCGTCGTCCGGCACGGGCAGCCTGGGCAGTGCTGGCGGGCTCAGTGGCAGCAGTAGCCCTCTCTTCAATAAGCCCTCAGACCTAACTACAGATGTCATAAGCTTAAGTCACTCGTTGGCTTCCAGCCCCGCGTCGGTTCACTCTTTCGCCTCAGGTGGTCTCGTGTGGGCTGCCAACCTGAGCAGTTCCTCTGCTGGCAGCAAGGACACTCCGAGCTACCAGTCCATGACTAGCCTCCACACGAGCTCGGAGTCCATTGACCTCCCCCTCAGCCACCATGGCTCCCTGTCTGGACTGACCACAGGCACCCACGAGGTGCAGAGCCTGCTCGTGAGAACGGGTAGTGTGAGATCTACTCTCTCAGAAAGGTGAGCTTTCCCGGAGGCATCCGTGAAGCCCTCACCCCCTCTTCCCTGCACGGCGCCTCCCCTCCTCCCCTGTGACGTTCCCTTGATTTCAGTGGGAGTGCCACTTTGCAAAGGGACGTAGGATGGATGCGACTGGGCCCTTTGTATGGGCTTCCTACCGAGATTGCAGAAGGAAGTAACCTTTAAGGATAAGAAAATGGGATAATTAGTTTCTTAATGTGAATGCACATATATACACACTCAATAGGCAATTTGAATACAATTCAAAGCATGTATTTGTGTATTGAATGTTTTCTCGAGACATATCAGTGATTTGGCCTCAGCTCCAGGACAGCACATCTCCTCCAGATAATTTCAGCATTTTCAAGTCCAAATTAAAATGGTGCTCTGAGTGAAATGTTAAATTTTCTATATTAGCATTTCTGTGGAAAAATAGCAAAGGGGTCACTGGGAATCCTAGTTGAACTAGCAAACAGATCTGTTGTCAGATATGCAATCTTAGAGAAAATTACACCAGTGACACTTTAATAGGCCTTTGAAAAGACACCACTTTCTGAGATGTTTCCCATTCATTTAATGAATTACTATTTTCTTTTAAACTTAAAGTGAAGAACATAGTGAGGCATTCCTTACCTAGCCGACTTATCAGAAAGCATCAAAGATGGCTCCAGATTCTCTTCCCCCCAAAACTATTTCTCAGATATTTTGGTACTCTTCCCCTAAGAGCATGTCTTAAAACTGCCCCTTTTTCCCTGATGAACTTAATTGTTTTTGTTTCCTGCCACACCTAAAGCTTTCAGAAATGGTCTTGGCTATGTATCTTTATTGTGTTATTTGTAAAAGTACCATTGGTCACTGAAAGTGCCTGATACCTTTCCCAAACTTTTGTTCAGCCTATGACTGATACTGGCATGTCACCTCAGACTAAGCATGCTGCAAATAGGTTATGATCTGTTAACCAGAATCACCCTCCAAAATGCTAATGATTTTTTAATCATAAATGTAACTGCAGCAAGTTGACCATTTAGCCATCAACCTATTTCTTTGACATTCATACATTAAAAACAGAGAGAAATGGTCAGGTAACTATTTGTAAGCAAGTAACCCTCAAATAAAACTGGGTGATAAGACTGATGAGTTTTATAGCTATAATATAAATGCAATGTTAATAGTTTACTTTGATCTATATTTTAGCAAAAATCAGTATATATTTTCACTATAGAAACACACTGGAAAGTATACAGTTACCTATTCTCTTTAGGCAATTTTTTTTTAATTTTTATTTTTCAATCTTTGAAATAGACCAGTTTTACAAATGGGAGGGTTCTAGTATTGTAAGTAGCCAGATCAACAATTTTTCTAAAATAAACTTTAAATAAACTAATCTTGAATAAATGAATGCTTTAAACTTGATTCTTAGTAAAACATATTGATGAATATTAAACTGTGAAAAGCAAATTACCTCCAGAGGTATATTATATAAGATAGAACAGTAACTAGTTTCTTCCAATCAATTACTGGATTGAAATAATTTTTAATATAAGATGCTGCACTTTTTCCTTTCCTGGGAACAAAATTGCAAGCCAAAGCAATTTATTCTAATCCTTTAAAGTACCCCCGAGAACTTTATGATCTGTTGAAGAGAAAAATAGATTGTATCAAAGATCCTGGCTTTACTATAATTAAGTCCGCAGAATATTGGGAACACTACAAAGACCAGAGAGCCATACTTGAGGGAATCTGTGCTAAAGAGTAAATATTTAAGACAAAATAATTAGAAAGATGCAATAGAGATGTAGGCAGATTCATGACTTACCTGTTTATCTACAATTTCAGAATACTTTATTGATATTCAAGGTTCTAGTACTAGTAAATCAATAATTTTTCATAAAAATTTTAATTATGGTTTAAATTTCCCCCCATTAAAATATCATAAATAAACAAACAAATGAATTCTTTAACGATATTCTCTCTAGCTACTCTAGATTATTGGTGGTGTTGGCTATCACTAGTTCTCATTTATTTTGTTTGTTTTGTTCTTTGTGACCAAATCGAACCTTAAAAGTAATTTTTTTGTTTTTCGGTTTTAAATTTAAAAGTAATTTATAGTTGTAGCCAACTTTACAAATTTCTGGCTTGTTTTTAAATATCAGATCTAGCTGCCCCACCTTTACAGTCCTGCACAGCATCTCCTGGCTTTAGGCAAACAGCATCTTCAGACTGTTGGTTAAAATTCCTTCTCCACACATTCCCACTGCCTTTTTGACTCCTGCAGGGATGTACATTTTTGACCTTTTAGGGTTTGACCTTTTAGGGTATCTGTATTATAAAATTATTAATATGCAGATTCAAACACATATTTCTACTTAAAGTTTTAACTTATATAGGTAAACAGTTTTTTCCTGATTTTTCTTTGATTAAATTCTCTGCCTCATACGAACATATAATGTTTATCCAATTAATAGCACAGCCAAAACAATGCCTATTTTCAATGTCCTCTGTAAGGTTAAATTTTAAAAAATTTTCACACGGGAACAATACCATCTTTAAAGTGGCCTATGACTTTATTAATGCTTCAGCATAATGTAGTTGATATTTAAAGGTCTCGTATTTATTCAGTATGATTCCTTTCTGTTTGCTGGTTTATCCACACTACTAAAAACAGTTCTATCATCAAGATACATACCAGAACTGGCCTCTACACAATATACCTTATGTGGACATTTCTGATACATAAAAGTTGTAGGGTGCTTTTGGATGCTTTCTGTTGAAGTGCTAAATAACGGAGCACGCATAGAAGAAAACATTTTAGCTTTGATTTTTGAGTGATTACATTTCAAGTCAGTATGTCTGCATTCATGTTATGTCATCCCCATTATGCATATCCTGTGTTTTTAATTTTGATTGTTTGAGGTTCTAATGGAAGAGAGCTATCATTCTGCAAATGCAAATTAATTGTGCTCTTTGGTGACCCACATGCCAGAGATTATGACAGAACTCCCTAGACTTGTTCCACTTAGTTATTGCCACCCTCTTCCTCTATTTTTAGAGGCCATTTCTCATTTTCTCCAGACACATTCTTTCATCCCTTTCTAGGACCAATGGAAACTTCTTTAAAATAGAGACTGAAAACTTACAGCCTTTTAAACATCTAATTTATAATTTCTAAAAGATGACGTAGTTTAATTTCATGAGAATATTTAAATAAATGGTACCAGAAGCAAGCTTATACTTCAAGCAGATATGTATTATCTTTATTCTCTTATAGGTAAATGGCAATACGTCTGCCTTTATTTTTATTAAAGATCACTTAAATACAAAAAATAAGTATTAACATTTTTTCCTTCTCTGTCCATTGGAACTTGTCACTAACTTAGGCAGAGAAGGTCTTCCTCATTTCCACCCCTGTGATTCTCCTGCCCATGCAGTCACAGCAGAGGTCTAGTGATTGGCACGGGGAAGGAAAGACTGCCAAAGCCCTGGGTGTATAGAATCTCGAGGAGAATTATGTTAACATGTAATTCAATCTATCTTCTGATAGTCCTGTCACTACATAATCATTGAATGTATGACAACAATGGACATCTGGTCTCTTTTGGTTGGCCTTTTCCAATGAGTTGAGCGTTAAATATGTGTTACCAAAAAAACCTTTTTTTGTGTAATTCAGAGAACTATTTATGTTGGATGTGTAATTTGGAAGTTCTGTTTACATTATGTCCTTAGGGATTTTCTTTGTTTTAACAGCATGCAGCTTGACAGAAATACACTACCCAAAAAGGGACTAAGGTATATATTTCTCTCAGCACCATTGCTGCCTTTCTCTGTTGTTACGTAAATTTTGTGTGCTGTCTCTTTACTTCTTTCTTTCTTTGTTTGCAAAGAAGCACCTGACATCGAGGATGAAATCTCTTTTAATCCTAATGTTTTCTCTGGCCTGAGGAGTTGGTGAGATAGCCCTCAGGTAGAGATTTTGATTGAGGCCAAAAGTCAAGAAATTAAATCTAATGTAAAAGCCATTATTCTGGGGGCAGCAACTTTTCATAGAATTTAGAACTCACTTCTGAAAATTAAAATAAAGTGAATTTTTCTAACGTTTACACATTGGAGGCATATGCTTATAAAACCTCAACCCACATAGTCTACATATGTGGCCTGTGAATGTTGAAACGTTGAAGGATGCTCTAATTTGAATCAAAGAATATTTTCATCATCAGAGGACAAATATGGTAACTGAGGTATGAATTTTTAAAGAATCCTTTTGGTAAAAACTCAAAAGAGTTTTGTTTTCTATTTTTCTGGAGTGCTGGTATCTTATCAGATCAATTTAGACATGAATTAGTCTAATATCACATCATAATCTCAAAATAACTATTCAGTTCATCATAAAAAAGGAAATGCAAACTGAATGCGTGGCCATCCTTTACTGTACACTTTTATCTGATTAGAAAATACGGAATGAACTACTAATAGAGATTTAACACCATATGAACACAATAAGTTGACTGCTCTTTAGTACCAAGAATTTACTTACTCTGGTAAAATTGAATGCTGGCCAAATAGGTCTTTCTCTGTTATCCTTCTTCTCTCCAGTTCCTTAGCAATAGCAAAGAGCTTGCAATTATTCCATTTTAAAATTTTGTTCCAGAAATTTCTTTTTTAATAAAGTAAGCCCATTTTTCTCTCCATTTTTTTTTAAATCCAGACATGGTGTCGAGTGTCATTTTAACCAAGTAAATGTTTTCACTTTCTTTTAAAAAAGATCTGTCAGTTTGTGTTCTGTTTCCTCTGTCTTGCTGTGGCCATCACTCCCGTTGCCTTGGCTTCCAGCCTACTCCTGTCCACCATATTGAGCCTGTGTCTTCACCCTCTTCACATCCTTCTAAACACTGCGCTTTTGAGCTCCTCTCAATTAACCTGGCTGTCTGCTCATTGCTCATGATTTTCAACTACATATCTCACAGAAGCATAATTTTCTTTTCAAAATCCTTTATTTTTTTTTTCCCTGTGAGATTCAAACAGATGGTGTCAAATCATCTGGAAGAACTAAGCAATTATAATTAGATTCAATCTGTCTGAGAATGTTGTTCAGTCTGAATAGTCAGCTCCTCTCTATTGTGTTCTTGTCCTGATACTACCTTGCCCTTGCAGATGTGCTTAAGCGTCTTAGCTTGGTGTTTTGCAGATACACCCCGTCATCTCGGCAGGCCAACCAAGAAGAGGGCAAAGAGTGGTTACGCTCGCATTCCACTGGAGGGCTGCAGGACACCGGCAGTCAGTCGCCCCTGGTCTCCCCTTCTGCCATGTCGTCTTCTGCAACAGGAAAATACCACTTTTCCAACTTGGGTAAAATATTCATCCATTTCATCTTGTTCCTTTCATCACCTGCTCTCCCAGGGCCCCTGACATCTCTCTATGAAAATCGTTCATTTGAAGAGGAGATAAAAGAAACCATAACAGTACCTTTTGTTTGTATGATGCTTACTATCCACTAAATAATTTCAAAACATGTTGCAGTTTACTGCTCATGACAACAAGATGACATAGGTAAGACCGTTATTATTTTATAGTCTGGGATCCAGAGACACAAAGAGATTATTTGACTTAAAAAAAAAAGGCTCTCTGATGCCAGAACACCTGACGCTAAACCTAGGGGTTTTCTCAGAGTCCTCTTAAAAACCAGGAAAACATCTCCTTATTTTCTGTTTAAATTTTTTTCATCTTTATAAGAAAGTGAATTACCTTTTCGTAGAAAAATAGAAATAATTAAGAAGAAGAAAAAGCACGTGATTCCATGGCTTCACAATTACTTCTTTTACTGTTTGAAAATTAAAACTCTCCTTAAGATGCATATGAGAAATCCTATTAAGGTAGTACCCTGTAAACATTTTTGGATAAATGCAGTGGAAAAAAAATGACTATTTCAGCCATCGGGTTACTTTGTGCTTAGCATAATTTGTATGAAATATAAAATCATTTGTAAAAATGTCATAGAAAACACAGGGAAGAGAGTGATGAAATAATGAAAGCCTAAACATGCCAGTTATCCTTTAATAGATCCAATGCTTTTAAAAATAGATTTCTTTTCTGCAAAGTCACATATAAAGTAGTCCCAATATTTATTCTCTTTTCACTTGAAAAAAATTTTTTGTAATCATGGATCAACAGATTGTCCAAATTCTTTACTAATTTGAACTTTTCAACTTTTTGCCCCGTTGGGACAGTCAGGGTATTTCTCTTCCATTGTAACTATTTCTGCTGTACAGAAGAGAGTTTTGGGCAATGAAAAAACAGTTATTTTGTTCATGTTCATATGTACTAGTGAAGATACATCAGGCACCAAGTTTTTGTTGCTAAACTTACACAGAGATAAGACTTCTTTGCCTCATAATGGTAAAGGATGCTGTAGCTTTTCCTTTGAGTTGCAGTTATAAAACACAGCAGGAAGCTAAAAAGTTTGACTTCACAAAATGAATTTAAAATGTTTTATAGAGTCATAGGGTTATAAAACAAAATCTAATTTTATACAACGTTAGAATCAAACCCATGTCATCTAGTTTGCTAAGTTAGCTGGCTATCTCATGTCACCTGTCAGTCTTTTGATTCATTGACATTAACTTGAATATTTGACTCTTTACCCCATTATTCCTCTATTGCTATTATTCTGATTCAATCTATCTAATCTATTTTTTTTTTGTGAAGAAAAAACTCACTGCTTACTATGTCTGATCATTTACCCTCAATGTTCTCATCTGTGGAATGGGTACATAATACCTAGATTACATAGTGAGGAATGACTCATCTAATGTGACCAAGACTCAGGAGAGCATGAGTCTTGTTAGCCTCTGCTATATCATCGTTTTTATTGGAATGAAATGTCTTACACTGTCAGGGACAACTGTGGCAGATTTCAAACTGTTCTTACTGCCTCTAATCTTACGTCTCTCAACATTTCATCCAGTGGGTCTTATGAAGAAAGTCCTTCCCATACGTATCAGCACACTCTCGTGTGCCTACCCACATTTTATAAGCATATGTGGATTCAAATCAGATGTTCTGAGATCTCAATGATGTATGATTTTACAAGAGAAAAAAATGACTAATGTGAAAAACATGAAAAATATTATTTAAGAGTTTGGGCTGTATTTCCAGATCACCTGAACTTATCCTTATTAGACAAGAAAGCTGACATTGTTAAAATGCTGCCGTACGTAAAAGTCACTTTATTATTAAACGTAAAAATACATCAAATGCAGCTGTCAGATGTAACTCGAATATGGGTAGCATCCTCCTACAGGTTCCTTTGGTCGTCACTTGTTTCTAATTTATCATTATTTTTTCTGAATGATCAGTAAGGTCAGTGATTATTACTAATGTTCAAGAGATGCAGTGTTCATGTTTTTTATCCTTACCTATTAAAATACATCCATACATAAACTTTTTAGAAATATAACTGTAAAAATTATATATAACAAACATTAGAAATTTAAGATCACTACTATCATGTCATTATTAGTAGATTACTGTGAGCTACTGCCGAAGTTAACTGTGGTTTGTATCCAGTTTCTTACATGAAAGCTATCATAGAAACCATCTCTACCCAAGAAAGCACATCGACCTATAACTTATGTAAAAAAAATTAAGTTTTGGATAAAATTTCACTTACTATTGGTCACAGTCCTTTCGAGACGTCTCGGAACCTAGTGAGACTCACTGTCATGTTCTCATGAGTGATGACAGCTGCTCACACTCATTTTTCACCTTGCTCCAAGGGTTACCATGTAGAAGCATTACTATCAACCTGTCACTTTCAAATGCTGTGTATTTGATGAACCTTTTGTATACAGAGTGATGTTTAAGCACTGTTGTATGGGAAATTCATATGCTGTTACTCCCAAGTGTCCCTCCACCTTAAATGCCTTTCTACTCCCCTCTCCAAATTCACCCTTCACACTGTTCAGAATTAAGCCCTCACTTCTATCTTCATGGATGCACAGAATCCCAGAGTTGGAACAGACCTGTATCTCGGTCATTCCTCTGTTATGTCAATTCTTCTGACAGCTCTAGCGTCTTCTCTAAACCTACCAATGAGAGAAACTGCCTAAATCTAGATATATATTACATTTTTTGAAGTTCTTTAAATGATCAAATAAAAACTTCCTGAATCTCCACCTAGTTCCTAGTTATATTCCCAAATTCCACAAAATAAGTTAAAATGAGATTCCACATGACGACTCTTCTTAAAACAATACCATGAACTCCCAAATATGTCTAGATATGGTAGCAAAATCAGGGAGTGACCTGGAGGTATTTAAAAACACACTTCTTATTTCTTTCAGTCCCTGTTCTCCTCAAAGCGCCACAGATAAACATATAATTTAATGAAAACCGTGGCTGTGGTATGCGATATAATTTAAGACAAAGTCAGTAGCCCTCTTTTCCCTAATAGATTGTCACACATCTCTCTCTCTTGTTAAGACATTTTTATGTATCTTCTGGCTTTGAATGGATCTTAGAGGCCATTGATTCTGCTATTGTTTCTTAATTCATGAAGAAATTGAAGGGTAGAGCTTGGGATATTTGCCTAAAGCAAATAGAAAGCAAAGCCACCACCAGGAGCCCTGTACTAATTTGTGTCCCATTACAGAAATTTTCTTTGTCATATTATGACAAAGTTTTGTCTTCTATTACATAACTTTTCTTGGTCTATTTTGCATTATTAACTTCACCTTTCAATCATCTCCCCTAGAGGCCATTCTTGAAGCCAGAGATCTTGCTATATCTATCTTTCTATTCAACCACAATACCAAAAAAGCAAACCTGTCATAGATTTTAGCTAACTGATCATTCTTAAATAGTATGCGTATATTTCCAATGGAGAAACTATCAGAAGTGCTTATAAATGCAAACTGCTCCCTTTAAAATCCACCCTAATCCTCACTACTATTTCACTTTGAACGAGCTGAGTGCTATGTTTTAAAATTACAGAAAGACATTTTACTTGGATGTCTCTGCAATTATTTTAGTAAGAATTGTGCAAAGCCAAACAGTGAATGAATTGTCCTTCTAACCTCTAAATACATATATTAAAATGATGTGCTTGCAAATGTGTTAGACACTTCATTCGTTTGGCAAAAAGTCAGTTCATACTGCGGACCTGGAATGGTTGAATGACTTCAATCCAGGTACCGTAAGCGTAAATATTCAAGTCCAGAATGTCCTTCAGTGTATCCATGAGCCGTCCTCAGCCATCATGAACTGGTCACTGCCGGCTCAAGGAAGGTGCCTGAAAGATCTCTCTCTAACTCTTTCTCTCTTGCTCTCCCTTCTTTCCTTCTTTCTCTCCTGTTTTCCCTGCTTCCAGTGGATTGCAGACTTTGCAAATCCACAGTTTCTCTCTCTTTTTTTTTTATTATATGTCACAATATACACACATGGATACAATTCTTAGTCTTTTGTTTCTTTTCTTGCTCTTCCTTTACTCCAGTTTTTAACTAGCTCTATCAGAGAGTTATTCTGTGCATTAATTCATTCATACCCGTGAAATAGCCAGCAGAGTGCCTGGCAATTAGGAGATACTCTCCTTAAGTTGTCTCATAGTATATATTCCTCCTATTTTACGTTGTTCTGAGATCCAGTAATTACATTAAGAAATGAAGTGCCTGTGTCAAAGAAAAAAATACCATTATTTTGAAATGATGTCAGACTGATTCTAAGCCAAAGACATGAATTCCCCAAGGTTTTGAAAGAACCCACCAGTTATCTTCATATCTTAAGAGATTCCTGGCTGCGTCCTCATGTACCTGTACCAACTTGCTTTTCTTAAACATAGCACTTACGATAAATCTGTTTCTTTCATTTTCTGCTTTGCTTTTATTCCTAATTTTTAACCAGTATTGTGTTCCAATGGGATAGCACATTCAGTCAGCTGCATCTTTCTTTGAATTGATGATTATCAGTTGGCCTAAAAAGCTGAGTGTCATCAGAACTATTTGTAAATAGGCACTAGGTAAATAAATTCATATTTCAAATTACAGACTCAAGGTACCACTTTGGAAACACAGGTTTGTGACTCTTGACAGTCTCACCACAGCTTTCTGATCTTAGACACAGTAGAAAGTAGTTTTATGTGATTAACCTTATGATGAGTTACAGATACCATGTACACAACATTGTAGTTCATTTAAAGATAATTTTTATTTTTCTCTATTATAACCTAACTCTGATAATGATGGTAGTAACCATGAACTGACAAAAATTTAGAACTCAAAACGACTGAAAGTCATAGCCTGGAAGCTGCAGAAGTTTCTTCCTGGGAAATTTAGATTTCTTGTATTTCATGTCCCTTTCTCTTTTGCTTTTCCCTTTAAATTGATGTATTTTCCTGGAAATAAAGAAATGTGCAGACTCCAGGAAGACAAATCTTTTCTTCATAATGGCCAGAGGGAATACCATGTTATTTCTAGCAAAATCAGTAGAGGTGATTTGATGGTTTTGTTCACTGTTGCTTTAGAAATTGACATACTGGTTGCCGTGAAAGTGCTAGGGGGAAAATAAAGGGGTGGGACTCCGTGATAACTGCTATTGAAAATTTCAGAGCCCTGAACTAACGGGCTGTGTGTGCTTTGTTTTCCAGTGAGCCCAACCAGTCTGTCTCAGTTTAACCTTCCGGGGCCCAGCATGATGCGTTCCAACAGCATCCCAGCCCAGGATTCCTCCTTCGATCTCTATGACGACGCCCAGCTCTGTGGGAGTGCCACATCTCTGGAGGAGAGGCCACGGGCCATCAGCCATTCGGGCTCATTCAGGGACAGCATGGAAGAAGGTAGGTGTGGGGTGGGGGAGAATAAAGTTGCTTCTGTTAACTCAGACGTGAAAACTACCACATCATTCACACCACAGAGATTCCCTCGAGAGTAAATGAGTGAGTGAATAGAACTTGCATCTGGGGAGCCCTGAAGCTTGAAGAAGTTTTAGTCTGCATTACCTTTTGTTTCCTTCTGCATTTGGAAATACGCCCGACAGTATTTAAAGTAATACCTAGCTGTAGAATAGCTCAGAATAAATCCAGCGTTCTCATACAGAAATCTGCGTAACTTTACAGGTGTGCCAAATACCAGAGTGAATGTTTTGTTTGACACTTCAGTTAAGAAACCATGATACATAAACCAGGAAGAATTCTCTTATGAGACAACCACATGCTGCCGACTTTTATTCTCAGAAACCCTCTCTGGTCTTAGCTTTTATGATCATATCATTTTAGAATTCATATGGTGCTACTTTTTGATTTCCAAGTTACATTTCCTTATCCATTACGATAAAATTCTCACCTGGCCTAATAAATACTTTTGTGGTTGTAAAGGTCTATGTGAAAAGTCTGTAATAAAAACTCTTTGAAAAATTTTGGAGGCTTAATGGATTTTCAAATATATATAATTTTCTGAACAGTATAACTTCACATGTCGAATAGAAATATTTGAGAGATTTTTTGTCTTTGATTTAATGAATGATTTCCAAGTACCCACAAAGGAAAACTGTAGTACACATATTATAGAGCCTGTCAGCCAAGGATAAAATAAAAGTAAACATAGAAGTTTGAATAGATGAGAATAAAAATCAGATATGTGATAAACCGTTCTTTCCTAGTCCTTCATAAGTTTGTATAAAAGAAAGAACTCTAGATCTTGAAACATACCAGAGTTTAAACCTCTAGTCATCCGTTTATTTGTGATATGAACTTGAACAGGTTTCGTAACTGTATGAGCCCTGCTTTCTGTATCTGTAATTTCAAAGGTTGAAAAGAGTAGGTCTGTTCCTTTCTCTTCCCTCTTCCTACCTTCTTATTTAAAGTACCTTCTGACTAGAATTTAGGCAGCTGCGAAAGTTGACTCCTGGTCTTCAGGTCACCACTGTATATTTAACATGCTTGGCCCTAAATCCGTTGACTAGAGTTGCCACTGCCTTTTGGGATATTAACCAAACCACTGAATTCACTGTGACAGATGGTGAGAGCCTGCTGATTGCTGCAAGTGTAGGCAAGATATAACTCATCTGAAATGTAACGTTGTTGCTTTTCTGAAATGTTTCTAGCATTTTCTTCAAACAGGGTTCTTATAATACTGGAGAAATTATTTGTTCAGCATACTGATGGCTTTCTAGAGTGCCTCATTTGCAGAGATAATGCTTTTAATATGCTGGGAGATTCTTGCCTTCCATGTATTAAGATTAAATCATCTGAGCTGTTGAGAGCCAGCCTCCGTGGGCGAGATGGCTTTTTGATGTCTATGCATTGAATGCTGAACTATTGTGATGCTTAAATGATGGTCTAAAATCAAGGCATTACTGGGCAGAGAGATAGAAGGAACTTTATTGATGCCCTGCCAGGTGCTCATAGTGACAGGTTAGGAGCCTGAACCATAAACGTTAAGGTTATAGACCTATAAATAGTAAGTAGCAGAAAAAGACTGAAAATAGGATCTACTGATTCATCCACCACCTTCCTTCCGGTACACCACGCTGACACTCAGCGTTCACACCGGTGTTATTAGAGGTTAAAGAATGTGCTTTTTTTTTTTTTAAGTACAACTAACATTTTCCACATCTCACAGAGAGATTTGCTCAAGCTAGGAAGCTGGGAGTCATACAAACCTCATTCCTCTTTTGACCCACATCCCTTTTAAAGAGGTTCTTCCTGATGGGTCTCAAATTCACCCCTTTGTTTTCATTGACGCTACATGACCCTCCCCAGCTTCCCGAGGCCTCTCCAGACCGGGTCATAAGCACTCCCTCCCCCATGTTCTCTTGTCGTGCCCAGTACATTGCTCTTGATGCCATTTATATGGTCCTTTTGTGATTATCTTTTTAGTTATGTACCTTTCTACTTCTTTTTGAGCTCCTAGGATTATGACGTTCAATTTTATACTCCCGGGATCTAGCAAGGGCCTGTCACACTGTGTGCACTCACATGATGTTTATTTAATGGATGAATAAGCAGAAATAACTGTATTACCCCTCAAAGAAAAGAGGAAGAACTGTTCTGGACCTTTGTTGTATAAAAATGAAATTAAATAAATCAATACTTGAAGTTTTTTAAAAGTTTAAACTCTCATGGCAACTTTAGGTGTCCCTGACTTTCTGATTATTTTGTGTGTGGGAGTTGACTCTGGTTTTCAGTATGCACAGAGCATGCTGCAAGGACTTGGACTTGTCAACTCTCTGTAACACAATGCAGGAGGTGTTTTAGGGGACAGGTGTGGGACCTTCCCATGTCTCAATATCTGAGTCTGTAAAAAGTGACAGTGGGCTTGTTCTCAGATGCATATATCTCGCTGTCATTTTATCTCCTTAGCCACCTGTTCTTCAGGCCTGGTGGTTCTGAGCAGACTTCATTATTTCAACTCTTGTTCTTTTTTTTGCCTTTCTTCAGTTCACGGCTCTTCATTATCACTGGTCTCCAGCACATCTTCTCTTTACTCTACGGTAAGTGTTGGCTGCTAAGAAAAACTGCTTTTGCCAAGCACGCACATGGTTAGATAGGTTGACATTAGCACAGCAGATGCACAGTGAGACGAGGGTGTGCTCCAAGCTACTGCAGCCCTGATAAGACGGGAGATGCTCTACCAGCCCTTCTATTGCTCATTCATATGTGCTTCCACTTGACTTGTATGTGCTCATTATAATCAGTGAGTGGATGGGGAACTGAACTTCATAAATTGATGGGGTATGACTCAGAATCCCTGAAATCATGTACTGTGCTCCACTGTAATCTTATAATGTTGACCACTTTTCTGTGTTGGCTTCTCTGAGCCATGACTGATGATTGTTGTATGCTGCTTTCTCCATTTTATTTTTTATTTTTTAAATTTTTTATTATTGAAGTATAGTCAATTTACAGTGTGTTAATTTCTGGTATATAACATAATGATTCAGTCATACATATGTTTGTGTATATGTGTGTGTGTGTGTGTGTGTGTGTGTGTGTGTGTGTGTATTCCTTTTCATATTCTTTTTCATTATAGGCCGTTACAAGATATTGAATGTAGCTCTCTGTGCTATACAGTAGGACCTTGTTGTTTATCTATTTTATATACAGTAGTTATTATCTATAAATCCTGAATTCCCAATTTATCCCTCCCTATCCCCTTTCCCCTCTGGTAAACATAAGTTTGTTTTCTATGTCTGTGAGTCTAAGTTTTGTAAATAAGTTCATTTGTGTCTTTTTTTTGTAGATTCCACATGTAAGTGATATCATGTGGTATTTTTCTTTCTCTTTCTGGCTGTATCAGCTTATTTTCCCATGTGTGAAGTTATATTTTGTTTTTACCAAAGTGACTTTTCTGTGCACTTATTATAATTTCATCTTTTTCCAAAAAAAAATCTATAGGAAGTTATGTTTTATAAGAGGGTTCCTTCATCCTAGGTAAGAGTGAAGAACATTTTAGTTTATGACTCTCACTGAGGCTTGAGTACTGTGAGTAATCCTTGACCCTGTATTGAAAAGTTCATGAAAAATTTAAAGCCTCAGTTATCACTGATTAATAAAGCATTAAGGGCAATCATTATTTTTTGGCTCATTTTCATTAAGTTAAAAATAAATCAGCCCTCTTTTTATATTTATTGCTTTAGACAATAAAAATGCCTTAGAGAGTTACTCAAGATCATACTGTCATTGGTAGAGGCAGTATTTTTCTTGTCATTTCTCCTTTTAATGATTAAGATTGCCATCCAAATCTATAAAATTACCAGTAAAGTCTATATATCACTGTTAGTATTTAAATAAATCTACTGTTTTAGGCAAATGGATAAAGACATGAGAAATGTAAAAATGTGCTGGGAAAACACACACACACAAAAAAAAAAAACTGTGTGGAGGCATAATATTCCTCCTGTTGGTCCAGGGCCACTGCTTGTGGGGAGATGTAGTCTGGCTTAAACCCCTGTCATTGAAGTCTCTATATAACATCAAAAGATGCAGCACTGTTATAATCATATTTTAAATATATACAGAAACAACATTCGGATAAAAAACTACCTTCATGAAGCCTGAGAAAAACTCAAGAAGAAAAAGAGCATGGGTTGAGGAAAAGCAGGTGGCTAATTAGTATATACCAGAGTCCAATAGACCTTTCTGTGATAATAAAAATATACCTGTACTATCGAATACAGTAACCACCAGCCACATGTGGTTGAGTATTTGTAGTGTGAATGGTATGAAAGAGGAACTAATTTTAATTAATTTAAATTTAAGTAGACACATGTGCCTAGTGGCTACTATATTGGATATTGCAGGGTTATAGGAAACAAAGTAAATTTTAAAAATTACTGGTTTATAGGAGCAGATGTCAAAATGATAAGGACAATTAGAAAGCCTCAGTGGTAAGTATTGTGTTGAGTACAATATGAGATGTGAACAGAGATTAAAATAAAGAGACTGTATACACATAGTTATAGGCCAACATTTATATAATGACACAGACCCTAATGTTAAGTGTAAAAGAATGAATTAGGTGATCAAAATACATGCAGAGGGGATATTATTAGGAAATTAGGAAATTTAAATAGTGATACTGGAAATGATGTGAATTACATGCTTGAACTGACAGCCTGTGGTGAGACAATTCAAATAAATGCATATTTGTAGGCATAATCAAGAGAAAAATCAAAGATGAGGAGTGATTCTCTCTCCAGTCCCCTGTTATCGTGCACTGATTCAAATGGCAATGAAAAGGTATCTGTGAAAGTGCTTTTTAAACCATGAAGTGAAAAATCAGTTTATCATTTTTTTCATTCCTCCTTAAGGACTCCAGATAAAGATTCACTTGATTTACGTCTTTGCCTGACTCTCTCAGTAATTATTGTGTGACATCAGGCTAGTTGGTGAATTTCTTTCAACTATACCTGTGACGTAAAGTTGGTGAACAGCTCAGACCTATCCTATCTGTCCCAAGGGATTTCTGCAATAATTAAAGAAGATCAGGGTCGTTATGTTCCGTAAATTACAGAACATTGTAAATTGTGTGGTTCTAGGGAGTACCATTTATATCATAGTCTTTGTGAATTTCCCCTTTGGGAATTACGTGATGTACGCCTAACACAATTGTGCATGGTATTCCTTCATCAAAAAATTAAAGGGTTTAGGAAAAATAAGATTCTTTTTATAGAGGACTTTTAGACCCTATGTACCATCATTAGGCAAAATATTGCTCGTGCTAACCATGGGTATAAACAGTATTTAACACCATCATTTATGCAACTTATGGGATCGTAAGTTTTGATTAAAAATATTGAACTAACAAAGATGACTTGTTGCAAAGAACATTTACCTGCAACATTACCAATCTAGCAAAGCCACTTGAAAGGACCCTTTCAACTTTTGAAATCTCTACCAATTGTAACTTTTGAAATCTGTACCAGTTATAATTTGGTAGAATTTTTTAAAGTGTCTTGTTATAAAGCTAAGTAAATCACCTTATAGGATTTTTGAGCAGAAAGATTGAGAAAAGTTACAAACTGGTTGGAAATCACAGACCCAATCTGACATGCCGCGATGTTACCTTTGGCAAATTTAGAGTTTGTAGGCCAACATTTATGTAATGATACAGACCCTAAATCCAAGCCAACACTGTGAAATCTGAAGTTTTACCTAAAAATTCAAATTTCCATGTTCCTTTTTAAAGTAATCGGAATGTCTAACAACAGGGAAGTGAGATTCCTGCAGGTTTCTAGTCACCTGGCATCACCTCTTTTAGGTGGTGTGTCATCTCAGGCCAGTATCCACCAATTCTTCTCTCCCTGACACTGAAGCCAGTTTGTTGTTAGTTATTATTGTTGTTGTTAGTTATTATTGTGCTGTTGCATTTCTTGTAGAAGAGAAATCCTCCTCGTTATTTTTATGAAAAGTGGGGAAATAAAATAAAGCCTAAGAAGGCTGTGTGATTTTTTTTTTAGGGCTCTTTCTATTTTTTATATGTCTACTCCTGTGAAACATATAAATTTTTGATCCTTGCAATAAATGTTTTCTGATTTGCTGTATATTAAAATTTTTATTGAACCAGTTTCATACGTGGTCTCTATTTTGTATTGGTTTAATAAGAACAAGGACCATGGTTAGTTCGCTGGGGATCCTTTTAGCATATTTCCTAACACATAGGTAACGCTAAAGTAAATTTTTTTAATTAGTGAGTTTGGGTGAATGAATGGCTGAGTAACAGCTTGCAGAATAAAGAATATCTAATATATTTTTATTTAGGCAAAGGGTTTTATATTGTTTACCATCCTTGAAGATATTGAGCCAACTTCAAAATCAACATTTAAAAATGGCAAGTAATCATATGCCATCATGACGTCATCAATCCCATGCCTAACCCACTGAAAGAAATAGACTGTTAACATTCTGGCTCATTGCTTCAACTTTATAGTAACACCTACCCAGTGTTGCTAACCTCAGGGTATGAAAGAAGGCAAAGGTTAAAGAAAAAGATAGTTCTGAAAAAATCAGCAAAAAGAACGTCATTCTACATAGTACATAGTATATATAGAATTAACATGTAGTAGTTATGCATATGACTAGTGCCTGTAACTTATTCAGGGTTTTTAATGAAAAAATGTGATGAATGTCTTTCTTGACTATTTTTTTTAAATAGCATACATTGCTTTTTAAAAATACAGAAATTACTTATTGAATATCAATTTTATATCATCCCAGCAAGCCTACCAGCAGGATTTGGACAGAATAAACTGGCAGCAAATACGCAAAATTTTCGGGAAACCAAATACTCTTAGTTAATCTTGCCATATGTCTCAAGGCAAACGACCTCCAGCTTTCTTTTGGTCTATGAAATCTGTATCTTAAAATTCCTTTGCTATGTCTGATTCAGAAAGTAAACTTTATATGAAACCTTGAAATTATTATAATTTTAAAATAGTAAATCTTCACTTACAAAAGGAAAGTTGAGATGTAAAACATTAAAGTTTTATGTTAGCATTTATTTTTAAGACATAGTTTTCTCATAAAGGCTATTGGGATTCTGCTAGTTGACCATGCTATTCTTTAACCACTGTTTTACTAACTATATATATATTTTTAAGAATAGAGGAAATATAGGAAAGACAAATTCAGTTTAAAAGAGATGCTTATGCATAAAAAAATATCCTGAGAGTTATTTTACTTTGTTTTATGTTATGTTTCCTAGAGGATAAGAAGAGATAGGAAGTGGTTCATGTACTTCTGCATCAATTAATAAGGAAATGTCCCAAAAGGAGAGATAGGAGATTGTTTTTCAGCATTGGATCTGCTCAAGGCAATGAGCAGGCTTCTAATGTTCAGCAATATTATGCATTCTTCAGCTTTTTCCAGAATGAGGGAGCTTCCCAAATGTAATGGCACACATAACTCATTTTCTGGCATTTTGCAACCCAATGCAAAGAAGAAAACCAGAGCTAGGAGTTTTCTGCAACTGAAGCCAAAACATCCCTTGAGGTCCTACCACGGTCCTCATTTCCATAATCTGCATATCCTGTCAGCCACTATTGCCACCTGGGTGTTTTAGTGTTTTGCTGACTCACAGCCCAATAAACTTATTTAATAATCATTAGGAAAAGTAAACATAGAAACTAATAAGGGGATTTTCTGTGCTTATCAGTACAGTCCAATATTTTTCTCTAGTTTTATTTGGCATTCCTTGTGATCTTAAATCACAGAATAAAGTCTGACTCCTACGTCTTGGCTAAACATCTCTGTAATTTTATGGAGTACATTCCTTAGGTCTACATGAAAAAAAATCCACTCTTTTATTGTTTTCTGCACTCACCTTGTTTTAGAGTATACTTTTATAATTATTTTGTTTTTGTTGTTTATGTTCTGGATCTGAGAGTCACTTTTAATTCTATACTTTGCTTTTAAGACATATTATATCTCCATAAATCAAATAACCTATATTTTTAAAATACATGGTTTGTATATAAAGAAATATTCATTTACCACTCTAAAGGTTTCTGTTTTTACTATTTTAATTTGATAATGTCATGTATTTTACTATATTCTTATGTTAGACCAAAATAACATTTTAAATACACAATATAATTTTATTCATTTAAACTTGTGGAACGAATTGACACTTAATTGTTTATAGTTCAATTCTTTTTCCTTTTTTTATTTTACAGGCTGAAGAAAAGGCTCATTCAGAGGTAAAAACCTTGTAACATTTTTACATTTGACTATTTTATTTACATTTATGATGAAATGAGTGTCTTCTGCCACTAGAGGGCTCTGTGATACAACAGCGTCACTCTCCAGCAGCCAGTTGATAAATGGTCTTGGGTACTCCCTCCTAAAAGAATATGGAAGGAAGGTTTTTAGAAGCAAACTCTCTTCTCGCGTTCTAGACTGGAATGGTACCTCCACAGCTAATAAATTGTCTTTAGTAGTGAACACTTCCAAATTTCTGATGAATGAATGACTGTGGTATATTTTGTTATAGTCTCTACCCCTCCACCCCCCAAACCCAAGAGACTAAGTGCATAGGATTAACAAAACTGTTGAATTTTAGGCACTAGACCTTCACAACACAAACTCCCAGCATCTCAGCCCATCTATTATGTGGTGCCAGGACTTTGCTGCTTCTAACCCCTTGATGTCTGGAGTGGTGTGTTGTTCTAATGATACACATTTCGCAAAGACACACTTCATCGCAATCACATACAAATTAGATTGCAACCTGGAGAGATCATTCTCTTCCTTTCCCTTTGTATAAATTTGTCCTGGCCAAGGAGAGCAGGAGGGCTATAATTAGGCCTTTAGTCAAGGTGTGCTAATGACTATTTGATTGGTTTTACACTGAGCAAAGAAAATGCATGCATTGGCAACAGCCTCTGCAAAGGAATTCTTCCCTTTGAAGTTTTATTCTATCAACCTTTTAAAGTAAAATGTGTATTGTGTTTAAAAATATATTGAAAAGGTATAGATCATATCAATTTTATCTGTATAATTGCTAGACTAAAGAGTGAATATGATTTTGAAAGACCTAAGCTGTTTCCATCCATGGACATGGAAAAACATCTAACGTTGGGTATAATACATGTAGCCACTGCAGTATAGCAATGCTACATCTATTTGCCGTATTAGTAGTTACACAACCCCCTATCATTATTTGTGCCCCATAATGGGTCTCGGTTTTTTAAAAAACAATTTACGTTACTTGAAGATTTTCTGGATTATATTTTAATAGAAATGGGATCATGGAATAGAGACTATTAATCTGAGAAAGGCTCTTTGAATTTGCATTGGTTTAAGAATAAAATAGATATCCTGCTCTCTGGAAATATTCATGGTCATCTGCATTTGAATATAACCCAGATACTCTTTGGGGCTGGGTGAAATGAAAGCACACTTGTTGAAATTATAAACATACACCGTGTTGCTACTTCCAGCTTAAAGTTCACTTCTTTCTTAGAGTCTCTCAATATTGGCCACCATTTCTTCTCCACAAAAATCTAATGTGGAAAAAAAAAATACAGTTAATGGATTATGTCAAGAATGCTCTTTCCAACTAAGACAGTATTTCAAAAGTCAAACTGCAACAATAGCAGACTTGTTTTTTACGAAATGAGAATCATCAAAGTAAAATGTCTGCATCTCAGTAACTTGTCTTATTAATCACTTAATATTTCATGGGAACATAAGACATGTATATTAAATTATAATAAAGTGCTTAAATTAAAATTTTAAATACACAATACGATATATTCTCACCTTTTTCTGGGTCACTTCGAGTGTGAACTTAACCAAAAAGGAAAAAAAAATGGTATATTAATAGTATACTTATCTTGCTGGGGTGTGTAGTTATTTGCACAGTATTATTGATCCCCTCCCTTTTTTTTTTTAAATCTTTATGAAGCATTTCTGTCTGGAGCTCATAGTAACTCACTGAAAAAGGACAGTTTAATAAAGATTTGGGAAGGCTTCCTCTTCTCCAGCCAATAAAATTATTTTTTATAGAATCATTAAATTTTGGATTAAAGCCAGTTTTCAGTGACTGCAGGATACTCTTCAGCTTCTGAGAAGTTGCCAAATTAAAGAGAATAAAAATAAATACACAAAAACTGAGAGAAAAATAACATGGGGTACTTTATGCTACAAATACCCAGAAAAAATATGTATATGTATATTTAATTTTAAAAAAGAAAAGATCATACCACCTGAGTTTTATTACCACAAATTTCTAGAGATGCAAGGGGCAGAGAGAAAGTTAACCGGTTCCTGAGTCAGGCAGGGATGGCAGATTGAACAAGTGAGCATCCTTTAACTTGCAGATCTGAGTCTCAGTTTTGAACATAGACACTTACCCCTCTTCTTCCAAGTGACACGTAATTGTTACTGGGCGGCCATTATTCACATTCAATTTTTAGGAGTCAGTGCTGATACCACGGGAGTAGAATGAGCTAACTATAGTATTTGCTTTCTTGGATTGAATTGTTGGTTTTAAGTAAAAATCTCCTAGCATATTGAATGTTTTTTTTTTTAATTACACTCAGCAAATCCATAAACTACGGAGAGAGCTTGTTGCATCACAAGAAAAAGTTGCTACCCTCACATCTCAACTTTCAGCAAATGTAAGTCACTTTTAATTTTTTTTTAATCTATTTAAACAGACGTTTATGTAGTTTGTGGGATAATTCTAGTAAAACACTTACAAACTTTAACTGTCCAAAATGATACAAACTTAAGTCACTCAATCACAGGACTTGATTCTTAAGGGTAAACCTTCTTGCTCCCTGGGTAATAAAGTGTAAACCCAAGTTGATGCGCCATCGCAATGTGGTTAATATGGCTTTTTATCTCTTGTAGAGTCGGAAATGTTAATAACAGCTTCAAGAGTTATTTCTTTTCTTATTTCTGACTTGTTTCACTCTCTATTTATAAGACAATCTTAAGCCACGAGACAATGAGGGGTTGGTAGTGATTAACTTTGGAAGGTGAAAAATTCATGTGCCCTGCCTCCTTCAGCACAATTTATTGGGCAATTAGTTAAGCATCCAATTAATTCTAAAAAATTGAATTAGTCTGAATTGGGGTATCTTAGTTATATGATAAATGAGCTATAGTTTTCTCCAAAACCTTGGCAGCCTTCTCCTAGCAATTCAAGCAGCTGACGATGGCCAAAATGATGATGGAGAACATCAATTATATTAACACTTATTGAAGATCTCTCAGTGAGCCAGGGAGTGCTGGGAGTCGATGCAGAAATAAAGGGGCGCAGGTGGCATTTTGTCTGGTCCTGAGGAACAGTCGTGGTAGGAGCAGAGTGACGGGTGAGGGAGCTCCCGCCACTTTGCCAGATGTCCTGCCATCCTCACTCGACGTCAATCAGCTCCCTTCGCCGGGTAGCTTTGGGCCGGTTCCCTGCCTCACCGCTCTCCACTCTCCATGATGTTTTTCTGTCTCCTCCACAATGCTTGGTGTAGCCAGACTGAGCAGGTGGGGCCCCCGGGCAAGAGATTTTAAGAATAAAAAGTATTGTGTACTCTAATTCCCGCAGTATATAAGTAAATTATTTCACTCACAATGGGTTCATCTTAGTGCTGTCTCTGAATTTTTTACCTCTTCAACTTCAGGAGAGTCAAATTCACTTTGGCTTGGGTATATTTTTTTTTAATAGAGGTTATAAGTGGATTCTCAAAATAATAGCACATTTTAGAGCATTGTTGAGGCAATACTGGAAGAGAACAGTATTATTTAACCTATATTTTGCATCTTAGAATAACACCTAAATACTTTGAGGCAACTGTAAATTTTATACTATAGGCTAGATGTATAGCAACATAAAACACTCCTAAGTTCCTGACTTTGTCCCCAGAGGATGTATTACAGTGTAAGAGCCAGACACACTGGATTGTGTTTACCTGAAATGAGGGAGGCTCAGTGACAGACCCTGTGCACTGGATTGTAAAGATACAAATGTCTTGGAACAATTACTCAGAGCTTTGTTTTTATTTTTGGAAACGTCTCTTGGACGGTTATATATATTCAGCTATTGGATTAACAAATGGCTGTTATACATAATGGAATTTGGGTGTTTACACAGTAATGTTTAATCTGTTTCCATACCATGGACGAGTACTACTCAGCAGTAAAAATAAAAAACTATTAGTACACAAAACTTGGATGGATTTTAAGTGCTTTAAGCAGACTGAAAAAAGGCCAGTTTCAAAAGGTTACATACTACAATAATTTCATTCATACAACATTCTAGAATGATGACTTTAGAGAAGTTAGCGGTTGCCAGAGGTTAGGGCTGGTGGACACCTCTCTCCCTGAGAGGTGGGTGTAGCTGTAAAAGGGTAGCAATAGGGAGAGCTTTGTGGTGATGAAAGGTGGTTATTTCCATGTCTGAATCTACATATAGGTACCGATATTGAATTCCCGATTTCATATTATACTATAATTATGTGAGACATAAATTGCGGCAAACTGGGTAAAGGGGTCCAAGGGTCCTCTCTGTTCCCTCTTTTAATTGGTGATTATTTCACTTATTTAACAATATCATTATAATTACTAGGGATGGAGTCTTGTATATGTATGTCCGTTTGTACTTAAAGGATAAAATCTCCTTTACACATTTAGAAATTTGAATTATGCATGAAGGTACAAACCATCTTGAACTCATACTCTTCAGCATTTATTTTAAAATGTCACCTTAGATTCAATGCACCATAATCAGTCATCAAAGGATTTACTTGAGGAAACACTTGTTTTTTCCTCAGTTCTGAGAAATACTGCATCTAAATTTCATTCAGAGTATGTTTTACTTCATTGTCCTGGAGTTAATATCTGTTGATGTATGTAATATATGCATATATTTTAGTACACAGTATAGAAATTAAATTAATCATAAAATTGAAAAAATTTTGTATAGAATTTCTTCAATATAAGTCAAATTTTTAAAAAAATCTTATACATTTCCTGTTCGGAAGTAGAGATAAGTCTTTTATTTATTTTTTTACTTAGACCTCAAGTAAACTTTATACTTTTTGATGAAATGGGATCACTACAATGCCCATTGTTGTACAGAAGTGTAATAGCCATGATTTATAAAAATGAATTACAATGTTTGGTTCTATATATTATTGTGTTATTATTTTTTATTTAGTGATCATTTTAAGATACAGATATTCATTTAAAATTTTTATTTGTATTTTTAATTGAATGAGAGAGCTTAAATTCTATAGTACTTTACAATTTTCAAAAATTTCACACTTTTTTTATAATCCCATAATAGGCACTTTTTTAATCACCTACCCCTATATTGCCCCTCCCCTTCTCCTCTCCCCTCCCCACTGGTAACCAATAATTTGTGTTCTGTATCTGTTAGTCTGCTTCTTTTTTGTTTTATTCACTAGTTTGTTTTAGATTTCACATATAAATGATATCACACTGTATTTGTCTTTCTCTGGCTTATTTCACTTAGCATAATGCCCTCCAAGTCCATCTATGTTGCTACAGCAAAATTTCATTTTTAATGGCTGAGTAGACTTCCACTGTATACATGCACATCTTCATTATCCATTCATCTGTTGATAAACACTTAGGTTGCTTCCATACCTTGGCAATTGTAAATAATGGATGCTATGAACATTGGGGTGCATGTATCTTTTCAAATTAGTGGGGTTTTTTTTCAGATATGTGCCCAGGAGTGGAATTGTGGGTCATGTGGTAGTTCTGTTTTTCATTTTCTGAGGAACCTCCGTTCTGTCTTCCACAGTGGCTGCACCAATTTACATCCCCACAGTGTACAAGGGTTCCCTTTTCTCCACATCCTCTCCAGCATTTGTTATGTGTGTTCTTTTTGATGATAGCATTTCTGACAGATGTGAGGTGATATCTCACCGTGGTTTTGATTTGCATTTCCCTGATGTTTAGAGATGATGAGCATCTTTTTATGTGCCTGTTGGCCATCTGCATTTCCTCTTTGGAAAAATATCTATTCAGTTCTTCTGCCTATTTTTTAATTGGGTTTTTTTTTTTGATGTTGAGCTGTAAGGCCTGATTATGTATGTTGAATATTAACCCCTTATCGGTCTTTTATTTATTCAGGGTCTTTGTCTTTCCATATAAATTTTAAAATTATTTGTTCTATTTCTGCAAAAAATTGTCAATGGTAATTTGATAGGGATTGCACTGAATCTGTAGACTGCCTTGAGTAACATGGTCATTTTAACAACATTAATTCTTCCAACCCAAGAACATGGTATATCTTTCCATCTGTTTGTGTCTTCTTCAATTTCTTCCATCAGTGTCCTATAGTTTTCCAAGTACAAGTCTTTAACCTCCTTAGGTAGGTTTATTCCTAAGTATTTTATTCTTTTCAATGCAATGGTAAATGGGATCATTTCATTTTCTCTTTCTGATAGTTCATTTTTAGTGTATAGAAAAGCAACAGATTTCTGTGTCTCAATTTTGTATCCTGCAGCTTTACCAAATTCACGATGAGCTCTAATAGTTTTCTGGTGGCGTCTTTAGGGTTTTCTATGTATACTATAATGTCATCTGCAAACATTGGCATTTTTACTTCTTCTTTTCCAATCTGGATTCCTTTTATTTCTTTTTATTCTCTCGTTGCTATGGCTAGGACTTCCAAATCTATGTTGAATACAAGTAGCAAGAGTGGACATCCTTGTCTTATTCCTGATGTTACTGGAAATGCTTTTCACCATTGAGTATGATGTTAGCTATGGGTTTGTCATATATGGCCTTTATTATGTTCAGGTATGTTCCTTCTATGCCCACTTCCTGGAGCATTTTTATCATAAATGGATGTTAACTTTACCAAAAGCTTTTTCTACATCTATTGAGAAGATCATATGGTTTTTATTCTTTAATTTGTAAATGCGGTGTATTACATTGATTGATTTGCAGATATTGGAAAATCCTTGCATCCTTGGGATAAATCCCACTTGATCATGGTGTATATCTGATGCTTTTAATGTGTTGTTGGAGTTAGTTTGCTAGTATTTTGTTGAAGATTTTTACATCTATGTTCATGAGTGATATTGACCTATAGTTTTCTCTTTTTTTGTGGTATCTTTGTCTGATTTTTGTATCAGGGTGATGCTAGCCTCATAGAATGAGTTTGGAAATCTTCCTTCCTCTGCAGTTTTTGGAATAGTTTAAGGAGGATAGTATTAACTCTTTGAATGTTTGATAGAATTCACCTGTAAAGCCATCTGGTCCTGAACTTCTGTTTGTTGGGAGTTTTTAAATTACTGATCTAATTTCATTATTGGTAGTTGGTCTGTTCACATCTTCTGTTTCGTTCTGGTTCAGTCTTGTAAGATGATACATTTCTAAGAATTTGTCCATTTCTTCTAAGTTGTCTATTTTATTGGTATAGTTGTTCATAGCAGTCTCTTATAATCGTTTGTATTTCTGTCATGCTAGTTGTAACTTCTTTTTCATTTCTGACTTTATTGATTTGGTTTGGTTTTAGAGAAAATATTAACTGTTATTATTTTTATTTAGTAATCATATTAAGATCCAGCTATTCATTTTTACTCAGTATATTAATAATTCTATTAGGACTTAAATGGTTTTCCTCATTTGGGGGTTTTTTTTTAATTGATGTGTCTCGTGTTTGGACCTGTCATGATTATATTTATATGGAGCCCACACAATAATAATCTGCAATAATAATAATAATAATCTGTATTTTAATATTTAAATTTGAAACATCTGCTTCTCTACTAAAATGCTTTTTTCCCCTTTGTTAAAAGGGGCATTGGTAAGTCAGGAAGGTATTCAGTCAGCTCACCTTTCATCTGACTGGCAGAGCATAACCTCCATTCAGTAGAATGGGCACTGGGCCTTCCCTGCTGCTTATGAAGTTGTCTGAGCAGATCTGTGGAAAGCCCTGGGAAGCCTCTTTGTAGAGCTGTTTCCACTAGGATGTATGTAGAAAGGAGAAAGGGCATGTTGGCAAGGGCTATTGCCTGGACTTCTTCAAGTCTATACCCCACCGACAGGAAGAAAACAGGAGCCCCACCAGCCAAGGCAACAGTGGATGTACAGTCACATAAGACAGTCAGCCAGGTGCCCTCTGGCCTCTCGCCCACAGCTTCATGCAGCCAGACCAGGGGGATGCATTTGTTTGTGTCTTAATATATTTCCTTATGAGTCTCAGCCATCAGATAATCCAGAAATGGGCACTAAGGCTAGTTATTACTACCAGTTTTCAAATTTCAGAGACATCACTGAATGAATTTGTAATGAAACCAAAGTTTCTGGTTTTTTGTTATGTTTTGTTTTTTGTGGGTTTTGTTTTTGGCGGGGGTTTGGGGGGGTTGCCTTTAAGCACATAAGTCTTTTAACAAAAAATCTCTCAAGTGTCATTTGCTTGGGATTGTGTCCTACTCCTTTGCTCTATTTAATATTTTTATATAATCTGGAAGTTTACTCTTGTTTTTCTGTATCTCCTTTAAGAAAAAAACAATTTTGCACATAATTAACAATGAAAACATTGAAGAGGCAATGGTATACAGTCAAAGAAATATGAAATCTTATTTATGATACTTTCAGAGTCATTTTCATTTCATCTGTTGATTTTCAAATGTAAAGTCATCTTTTTATCCATCTATCTAACTAGCTATATCCCCATCTAAATCTCTGTATCGAGGTTTTGTTATTTGATTGATGGACTGTCACTGACTTCTGAATGAACCAATGGAATGCAGGCATTTTTCATAATGATATTCCATCATATTGTTTATTTTCTTTACAATAATTTTCTTTGCATGTCCTTGCAGATTATGTTATGTTGATTCTAAAACTAAAGACATTATGTATTACAAATACGTTCCTTTAATTAGTATCCTGTCTTGTCTATTTCATTACCTTTGCAGACTTCACCCAGTACAAGGAGGGAATATTCATCAACCCGCTGATACAATTTCTGGCTTGAAAATTTTGCAACTGCTAAGAAAAAAGTCAGAACCAAGTTAAACTATGATTAACAATCCCTGTGAAAAACCCATGATTTTTTAAAAAGTCATCATTTTATAAGGTTTTTCAAACAAGATATATTTTCCTATAGTTTTACTTGGTTTTACATTCCATTTTCTCTCCAGCGAAGTGATGGAGATTTTCACTGATAGAAATGCCTTCCTTTATTTGCTTCTTGTACTCCTTTTCCATTAGTCCAGTTGGTGAGAAATTTCATTGTTTCTTACCTTCAGAGTAACAAAGCTAGTATGATTAAACTAAGCCAAGGGGACATAGACTTAAAGCAGCATTTCACTAACATAACTTTCCATTGAGAACAATGTGACTCAAATTTAAATGTTCTCTTTTGTAATCAGTTACATGTTCTTGTGAATAATTAATAAAGAGCAATTTTCCAAAGATTGGAAACTGACATTATAATGGTGAATAGTTTGTATTTACTCAATAGCTACAACATTTTCTTCACAGTTCTGCTTTCTTTGTCATATTTTAACTCCTATTAAACTGATAAAATATGTACAGATGGTAAAATGAAGTAATTGCCTGTAAGTTTATACCTTCAAGGACTCATTATCCAACAAATTAGCTTTATAGTTATTTGGGAGAATTAAAACTTTGCCACATTGTGTAGACTCTCATATTTTTTTTCAGTGAATATTAGCAAAGTTTTTCTATTTTAAAAGAAAACAAGCAATTTTAGCTTTGTAAAGTCATAGCAGGATTATGTTTAATAGTCTAAACTGGAATCAGTTACTAATGGGCAAATCGATTATAAATCACGTAGAGCAGTGCTTTACAGCAAAATCTAACCCCTGCTACACACCCCATGAGTGAATCTTAAAACACAGTGTTAAGCAAAAGGACACAAAAAATCATGCGATGTGATTCCACTTGGATAGTTTTAAAAATAGGCCAAGCTAAAACACAGTGTCTAGAAATGAAAGCTTAGGTGGCCCAACTATAAAGAGAAGCAAGAAAATAGCTACCCCCCCAGGTCACCGCAGTGGTTCTCTTCAGGGAAGGGAGAGGGAACAGTAGTGAGGAAGGGGCAGGGGAGGACTTCCAGGGTCTAGAAATGTCCTATTTCTTGACTTGGCAGGGGGAGTGCATGAATGTTCATGATGAGAAACCAGTGAGCTGTGCGTTTTCATTTTGTTCACTTTTAATAGTGGGAAGGTTAATATAAGACAGATTGGCACCTAACCTTATGCTCATTTCTGAAGGTACTAAGTCTGATGTAGTGACATTCCTTGTCACTGAAAACATTTTCAACTATATGATACTGTTCTTTTTTTTTTAGGAGTGTTATTTGTCCAATTAAATCTGCTAACAAACCTTTGAGAATAGTTCTCAAGATTGTTTGTATGTGAGTGTTTATGAGAGGGAAAAGGGGAAGGACAGAGGAGGGACTGGGGAAAGAATAGAGTTGTACTGATGGACTGATGATGAATAGCATTCTCCACAAAACGTCTTTCTCTGTATTGCAGCGTCAGGGGGAGAAAGGCATCCCGGGATCAGCTCAGAGCTAGGAACAAAGACGCCTTTGTATCATGATGCTAATGGAAGGGACTTGTACATTCTAGCTGTTGCCAATAATGGAATAAACTTCCAGTGCCCCAATTCTTAGGACTCCTGAGATCCATTTGATAATAGGTGCCTCAGCTTTTCAGCTCTGCTAGAGTCACAAAGCAATGAACGGCGAGTCCTCTTACTCCCTTCCTTCCCTCAAAAAATTCATCTTTTGCCAAGGATTGCCAGATTTCCCTCCCACACATAGTTTATTATAGATATAGGTTGTAGAATATTCTATACTCATATCCTTTTAAGTGTGCAGTAATATTAGATCACGTTGAGATTATACACCTGGAGTTCTATCTCAAGCCACGGTGCGAGATCGAAGCATTTTTTCATGCTTAATACTCTGCGGATCAAGCTGTTGCATAATGGTGTATCAATAGTAACTGGTCTGTTTTAGAGCTATAGTAAGATTGTCAAATACTTCTTAATCATAAGAGTTAGGGTGATGTACAGCAATATGTATAATTCTCTGAGATGTAAAATAAAACCCCAAAGCGACAAAGACATAAATAAGATATAAGTGAATATTATTTCTAGCTGGCCTACCAACACGTCCTTAGTTGAAGGGAATAGAGTAGAAATAAAAGCCTTTTTATTGAAAAGAGTTTGGAAAGTGAAGACAACTCTTTTCGTTCCAATTCTTTGCAAGTAGAAAGAGAGGAAAGATGCTGCTATAGCTGTCAGCAGATGTCTGACACTTGAAGGAGAGCTTCCTTTCCATAGGGGAGCTAACAATATCTTCAAAGGTCACCGTGTAGGTATCAAAATGAGGAACATTCATCCATTGAACTATTGTAGTGACCTTCTCTTGGGCTTTGAGTCAAAAAACTTGGCAACGCAGAACTTTGTCCAGTTTCTTGGGTGTCAAATCCTCCATGATGAGCAAGTTAGAAGGTGTTATTATTTGCAAAATACAGTTCCCTTCCAGAAGTGGAACTCACATTAAATGTCAAGAGACTGAAGCAGTGATCTTTTTTAAGGGAAAGTTTAAAAATAATAGATGAAAATGTGTGTCAAGTCATCATTGGAAACTAACCATGATGGTCATAGTACTGAAACAGTTAGAATTTTTTTCTGAAATGAAGGGTTTTCATCCATCCGCATAAGGTTCTGACACTTAAGACATGTTCCTTCCATTTTGTTCACAGGCTCATCTCGTAGCAGCTTTTGAAAAGAGTTTAGGGAATATGACTGGCCGACTGCAAAGTCTGACCATGACAGCGGAACAGAAGGTATGTTCACGAGTTGCCACTGGGGCTTGCAGTAAGACAGCAGGCTGGATAGGATGTTTAAACAATGCTCAAGGATGTTTAAGGAGATGCAGCTCCTTAGAAATAATACTCAGGATCTACTCTACAGTAAACTGGAACAACGATGAGATAATACCTTTTCTTTTCAGATTTTAATTTAAAGACGTGATTTAGATTAACTCATGCTGGCACGCACACACACAAGTTCTTGCTAGGCAGTGTATTATTTTACTTCTGACTAGAACTATTAAAAGAAGACCAAATGTTACAAAAGAGAAGCAGTGGTACAGGAGAGGCATTAGCATATCCGAGGAAGAATTTGTTACGCAGTTGACAAGGGTTGCACTCTGATAAGATTTTTCACAAATCCATGGTCTGTAAGCCCATTTATAGACCGTGGCTGTGGTCCGAGGTACTCATGAAGAAGGCCTGGAACAGAGGCTGGGGATCTATGAAGTAAAGGGCCTTAGGTTACAGTGTCCATGGGACAAGGGACAGTCCAACCTGATGGATTTTTATGGAGTGGAGGAAGGAATACTTAAAAGAAAGAAACAGAGACTTTGGCTCACAAAGGCAGAAGTATCAAAAAGGTCTGCGCTGCCTAGAAAGAATCTGGACACTTTCCATATGATGACCAGCAGCTTACCTCCCTGCCATTAGTTTGGTGGCCCTAACCTGAGTTCTTGGATGAGTGTCAGAGACAGAGGAAGTCTCTAAAATGGGATGGAAATATTTGTAAGAAATGGCATATGTGCATAATAGGAGCAGATGTCCACAGTGTTCATCTAATTTTCAAAGAGATCCATAATCTAGGAAATTTTTGATAATTGCAGAATCAGTATATATACCCTTAGGGAAGGCTTCAGTTTGGGCTTTAGTTCTGTGAAGTATGGCAGTGAAGTTAAAGAACCAGCCGGCTTTCCCGAGTTTTGTCAGCTTATCATTTTTTTACAGTTAAAAAAAGACAGAACAGTCCAATTAAACCAAAAGAGAAAATTGCATATCCCTCTAATTGCCTGTATAATTAGAAGACTGTATTCTGTGCGCCCTTATCTCTCATTCTCCTATTTCATAGCCCTCTCGGACCCATGTAAGCAAACACTGTCCTTCCCTGTCAAACCTGTTCTGAAAGGGGGGATAAACTCCTTTTGAGCACATACATTTTATCTTAATCTTTTGAGGGCATACAGTTTACCATTGCACTATGTAACATAAGAATTCAGCAAATAAGAACACAGGGCCTTTTTTAGGGCAGCCAATTCAAAAAGAATATAAATGTTGGAGTCTGATAGCCTTGAGTTTGAATCTCAGTGAGGTCTCTCAAGAGCTTTGGAATCTCCCTTCCTAACCCTCAGCTTTGTCATTTGAGAAGTGGGAGTTACAATAACAACCTTGTAGAATCATTATGATGAATAAGTGAGATACTATCCTATGTCACATGTAGTGGATAATCAACAAATATTGCCTTCTTTAAATTGCTCTCCTTTTGTCGCTTAAAAAATGTGACCTGAACCAAATTCATCATTGGCCACACGCTGCATATTACTGTAATCACAGGTAGCATTGAAGTCTCCATTTCTTTAAGATGTCAAAATTAATATGTATCGCCCCTCCCTATTTCCTTCAACTCTTTTATATTTGTAGGCAAAATTTCTCATGGAAATTGGAAATATACACTTGTTAATTTATAATACCTATGAGTAATCCCTGAATATGTTAAATACATCTCCTTAATAGAAAGAATTGTCTTATTATTTGCACATTATCCTTGAAGTAGTATGGCTGAGATTATAAAGTTTTTTCAGGTCTCATGATGTCTGCAATTGCCCTTTGCCATTTATTAGCTGAAAACACAATGATTGCTCTTTTGATTGAAAGCTATAAACACACACAACCATGTTTATTTTGTTTTATTAACATTGATTTTTATAACAATGACATTAGCATTATATTTTATTAACATTGTTTTAACATATTTTATTAACAATGTTTATTTTATCAGCTATTTAACAATGTGTGGTTTATTTTATTATCTGAGATTTATAACGTGCCTCTTTCCAAAGTGGTTTTGAGAATATTATATAGTTTATTGAGTTACATGGCACAATTCAATGACAGAGTCTAGTGAAAACCAAGCATCTAGAACAAGATGCTTGAGCCTGGGTAATTACTGCCTCAGAGCACTGAGCAGAATTCATGTCTAGGAAGTTGAGACACAAACAGAGATTGCTTAGTATATTTAGCTCTCATTTTCTGAACAGAAGAGCATAACTTAGATTGAAAAGACAAAGTTACGGGCACTGAATTCAAGGACAAATTTATTGTAAAGTTTCTTAAATTGAGGTCATGGAATGAAAAAAAAAAAAGACAAAACACTGTTCAAATAGACATTTCTCTAAAAGCTGAGGGCATAACATTTAATCATATTTCAGTAAAGTCATTTCTTCAGGGAGCTGAGATAAAAGGGCATATTGCTCTCTGGTGATCCAACAATCCTGGGAAGAAAGAACAGAGAATTTAGAGCGGAGATTTTGAAACTGTTCTGGAGTTCCAAGGTTCATTGCTCCATTTAGTCAGTCGCCAGAGTTATATTGACTGTCTTTTGTGAATAAGGTACTGTTGTAGCTCCTGAGAATTCAGCAGTGAAATACACACACACACACACACACACACACACACACACACAGAGTACACACATTGTACTTTATAACTAGTTATAATATAAAATAGAGTTTATATTCTAGTGGGTGACAGACTCTGGTAAAATTACAATTAAAACATGTAGGATTTCAGGTGAAGATAAGCGCCACTGAAGAACTTAAAGCTGAGAATGAGGATGTTAGGAAGCAAGTTAGGTCGCTAACACGTGAAGAACCAAAAGCGAAGGTGGTTACATGGGCTTGGTTACCGACTTGAGAAATAGATAAACTGAACTCGGACTCAAATCCAAGTCTCCTGCTTCAGTGTGTGATTTTTCAACAGTCCTATGGCATTAATAGCCTGAAAACTGTATCAAAGCTTTTGTATGATTTGTGGACCAAAATCACTCCCTTAAATAGCGTTCTAATTTTTTTTCTCATTTCTAGATGCCAGGTCATGCTGATTTTCTTGCTAAATGTATGAGCCAAAACACTGCTTTTATATACTTGTAGCCGGGTAAAAAAAAAAAAAAGAAGAAGAAGAAAAAACGCATATGAATAACTAAGGAGGCAGAAAGAACATTTGGGCTACAATTAGAAATATAACAGAACAGTATCCTGAGTGTTCTCACAGAGAATCACCGCATCTTCATACTTGTTTTAGAGAGGTGGCACAGAGGAGCCTCCCTGGGCTCTGGGAGGATGGAGGAGATTAATTCGGGGGAAATGGAGTTGTATGTGTTGTAGAGGAAGAAACACCATGAGCGTGAGCAGCAAGGCAGGAAATGATGGGAGACGATGGGGAAAAAGAAGGAATGTGGAGGGAAATGTGGAACTAAGGCTTGAAAGATGTCTAAAGAATCTGGTCTTTGGAAACAAGGAGCCATTCAAAGGTTTTTGATACTCGACTAGCATGATAAAAATTAGTTAATGAAGATCAATTTAGCAGTATTTCCCCATCGTTTAACAGCATTCCCAATACCTGCCAAAAGACCACATGTTATATAATTGTAAGTCTATAAGTAGGAGTAATTAAGATAATTGTCAGTAATGCTGCCTGGAGGGTGACATTATTCCCAGGTATTGCCCTCTGCCTAAGGCTCAACAGAATGTCTTAGTGTCATAGTTTGATCAAGAATTCTACCTGGATTTCACGTCCTTGTCCCTTTACTAGCTCTTCTCCACCAAGATTCTTGAAAAGAATTAAGACCTAATGTCCTGAAGCATCAATTCTATGTAAGGAAATAATTTCTTTTTTCACTGCATCTTGAGTGGTACTGGCTATGTACCATCTTTGTCAGAATTGAAAAAAAAATTGTCACTCAGATTATTGTTCAAGGTTTTATTTTCTTACAGATTGCCAGATGAGAAAGGCTGCAATAAAGGTCATCAAAATGGCAAGAATTCTAAAAATCTGTATCTTTATAAACGAAATTTTTATAGAACTACTGCCAAATCCTTGCAAAGTTATTAAAGCTGTCCTCACTGACTTTCAAATCAATTCCTCATAGTTGTCCTACTAAAGGCAATTAGAATGTATATGAAGGAATGCTAGGTTAGTCTTGTTAGAAGATCAGAGCAGAGAGTATCTTTTTTGTCTGAGTGGTGGAGCTCAGATATTGACCCTGATGCTTACTATAAAGTCAAGGGTTTGTTCATTCTTACCTCCGTGAAACTACTTTTTTGGATGCCTAGATGAATAGAAACTTAAACATTAAGACTGAGAAGTTTCAAAGCCAACACTCTGGAAATAGATCACGTAGAAGCTAAACATTTAGTTGAATTGGGTCTTTAAATTCACTCTTCCTGGTTCAGGTTAAAATATTTATCATCTAGAAGTGTTTTTAAAAATTGATCACTAGACTCAGAAAATGCATTCATCAGCCTTTTAGGGCATGAGATAATTTGAACCCGTTAAGTTACAGACTTAAGTTACTTATGCTCTGGGGATTTGATGAATTCAGTTTATTTGGTTAGAACTAGAGCTGGCCAGGTCCTTTCAGCAGAAAAACTTACAAGATTTTGAGATACATGCAAAGGGTTAGGAAGAAGGATGTGTTCAAGGAAACTACAGCTAGATAATGTAGATAATGAGAGAGTAACTGTGTCAATGTGGGGAAGCAAAAGACAGGTTCAGTGGAAACATTTTAAGAAACTTGCCTGGAAAATTAAGTTAGTTGATGAGATTTGGTGCCAAACTGTGGGATTCTCAACAAGACCTGTGTCCAGGAGAAACTGGAAAACAGGTCAGATGTAGATAGGAAATTAGGTTGGAAAAACACCAAGCAACGCTAGTATTAGGACACAATATTTGATCATTTTATTTTGAAGCATTTCAAGCCTGACCTTGATCACTTGTTTAGCCTCAGAGACTTGTACAAAAGAGTTAGAAGAGATCTTGACTCCATCCAGCTTCTTTTAGGCAAGACACTGTTACAGAACCCTGGACGTTTCCATGACCAGCCTGTGTTTGGGCATCATTACCTTGAAGGGCTCATTCTAGGCAAATGAAATTTTAGTTCATTTCCCAAGTTTTAAAGTATCATTTTTGAAAAATGAGAAATATCAACAAAATATTACCTGATCGACTTATTCCCAAGACCCTTTTCAGAATTATTCCAGCCTCAGTCTTCTCTTTGGTACCTAATGAGAATAGGAAACTGAAAACTACTGAATTAAAGGAATGGACTGCAAATTCTCGATGGCATGTACGTGTTTCAGATTCTTTCTGCAGGTGTCATAGGGATTCTCAAAACTTAAGTATCTTAGGTCATCTTTAAAATAAAAAGGCTATGTGAAAATATTTCAGATTATCAAGCCATTTTATAATTGGCTGTCTCTGGAACTCACTTCTAACTGTTTTTCTGATTCACACTCTCCACTATGGCCAAAAAAAGGGGATCTGCAACTGTACTTGGAGGCAGCACTGCAATTTTCATGCATTATAGGCATCTTAGGAAATACATAGCTTAAAAAATAAAATAAATGTGAACAACCAACTATAATTATGAAGGGGGAAAAAGACTAGAAATAGACTATGAAAAAGTTCTATGGCTCGGTCAAGTTTTCATTTTAAAAGGCTTTATATTCATGTCTATACACTGTTGGAAAAGAGAGAAAGGAAAACCCACTTTGTTGCCATGCAAAGGAAATGATTCCACTGATTTAGCCATACTGAGACTTTGGGTTTATAACGCATAATAAAGTTATTGACAATTTTAGTATATAACACTCTAAGTGACCAGACCCCCCCTCTTGTTAAAATATGTAGTAGAATTGAAGTTTTACATTATTCTTGGAAGGGGAAAAACACTTGTTTATCATAGGCCAGAAGATTTGAACACAATCATCCCAACATTTACTGAAATCATAAATCAAGTGAAAAGATAAACTCTTCAACAACTGAATAAGGTGAATGTATTAGATGGTCTGGGAACACCAAGGAGGGACCTTTTCATTTTCCCTGAAAGGAAAACTCAGAGGTGTCACATGTATAGAGACATTTCACCATGGCCTTAAGGGTGAGGCAGGACATTCAAAGCCAAGGGGGACATCATATTAAAAGACAGAGAAAGACATGGTTCTAGTTTGAGTGATGGTGAGGGTAGATCTTATTAACTGAAGTAAGAAAAAAGGAAGAGAATTTTGCAGATATGAAGAGATAACTAGTTCAAGTTTAAACAGATCATCAACGGAAAGTTTAACTATCTTTTTAAAGACTGTAGAATGTTTTATAGATGCTTGCAAAAGATTAAGATATAAGATTTTATACTTATAAAAATCTCCTAAAGAAATACTAATATGAATTTGAGTAGACTGATTTGTCATAGATGTGATTTTTCCCACATTATATAATGAATGTATTTCTTACCTAGTTTTTCTTCCTTTGGGTTCACTGTGCCACACAGAGTAACAACCACCCTGGTAGTATCTGTTGTTTTTAAAATGATGCTTAATTTTAGAAAGTGATCACCTTCTGTTTCATGTTAAATACAATTTTGGGGAAAAAATCAATATTACCTGAACATTTCACTTCTAGTTTTTTAAAACAGTTTCTAGAAAAGATTTCTGCAAAAAAGAATAAAGTTTTGACATGACATAAGTCAGCTAACCCATAAAATTAAACTAAATTTTTACCCATTTGCGTGAGATTTTATTTTCATTTTTCCTCTTTAAACCTAAAACCAAATTTTTTAGCAGATTTTTCATCTATAGTACAAGAACTATTGATTTTAAATTCAAGGGTGAAAAATCAGACTTCAAACTTTGGCATTCATCCTAGTCTATATATTGTGAAATTACTACTTAAATTATATGATTCATTAAGTATGCACTATAGGTATCCTTTTGTGAGTAAATTTCTGGTAAAAGCAGAGTGAATTTCCAGTAAATATTTTATCACTAGGGAGATTTATTTTAAATAGAAAGTATATTAATTTTTGGTAAACTTACCTATTACTGGTTGAGCAAGGGATAGACTATAGCTAGAACTTGCAGAAACTGAGAAATTATGAGGAATTGTGCCAGAACTTTATGTCATAATATTGACAGTTTTCCAACACCATGTACTTTTTTTCCTTCATGATAAATAGATGCAAATGAAATTGCAGTCAAGCATTTGAAGATCAATGTATGAAAACAGGAGGTCACAGCTGATTTTCCATTATGAGATTCTTTGACTTATAAGCTGTCAAAAGTCTATAAGAGGGTTTTTTTTTTTTAATAGTTAACTGTCCTCTACCAGGAATATATCAGATACCCAACAAAAATAGATAAATGAGGTGCCGGGTACCTATTCCAAACTTGGATATCATTTCAATTAGCACCATCTCTCTGTTTTTTAGAAAAAAAAAAAAAAAGTGTCTAAGGTTAGAATAGTCATTGGACATTCCCATGTATGAAGTGGTTCCCTGCAGAGAGTTGTCATAACCCTGCCTTTTTTCCTATATTCTGGGAGACATGGCACAGGCATCAACTACTTACCATGGAATGAAGAACCCAAGCTTGGTTCTTCAGCTTTCTACCAAAGATGATGGAGAAAATGATGAGTGACAAGTTACACTACTGGGGAATTCTCCCCTAAGAGGCTGACAAGGATTCTAATTTTTAGGATTGCTATCACTGCCGAGAAGGACACTCCTTGTTTTTGATCTTGGAAATATTGCTTCTGCTGAAACAGCACTCCAGTTCCTTTCTGTTGTTGTTATTTTATCTCCCTCATAGTGAGTTCTCTACTTCTGGTAAAAATACTCACTTAAATTACTCTGGAAGATCAGATTTATACAAGAATTTTTCACTGAGACACATCTTAAAATTACCCTAAATTCAATAAGAAAATAGATGTTTTTATAAAAATTTGATTTGTGAACTTTCAAGAATAATTGAACTAGTCTTAAAGACTACATATTACATACATTTCTATTCACTTGAAAAAAATTCCTGTATTCTCTGACATGGTGAAACTGGGTCTTAATAAAGGGTATTTTACTGGAAAAAAGAAAAGTACTAGAATTTGAGATTGATGACCTTGATGTGCCAGCAGAATTTAATAATGTGACATTTAATAGGAGTGAGTTAGAAATGAGTTCCAGGTTGGTTTTATATTTGAATACAAAGAACCTATTCCCCAAGTGCAAAATAAATGAGATAAAATCTGAAATCACTCATCTGACAAAAACTCAGGGTTTCCAGTGAACAATAAATGCAATAGGATGTACCAGCACAGTGCTGGCATTTAACTGTGTAGTATAACCTCTAGATAGTATTCGTAAGTTTGGTATATAAAGTGAGCAGTGTGGTATCTTGCTTTAGGTTGTACTGGTCAGCCTTGGGTACTACCCTTTTAAAGGAATAAAGGCAATTCAGATCATGTTTATAACAGACTAACCAAGACATCTTTTTAAAATTCTCCATTACATTTAGCTTCTTACATTTACAAGTAAGAAGTTGTAAGATACAACTTAAAAGGTCAGCCACGCATCCAAATCTCCCAGGGATGTGAGCACTCCATAAAATCAAACTCATCTGGTGGTGAACTAGGAGTAAGAACATTGTGCTTTTCTCTCTAAGTATTAAAGCTTCTAAATTGTGTTTGTTTCACAGGAATCTGAACTGATAGAACTAAGAGAAACCATTGAAATGCTCAAGGCCCAGAACTCTGCTGCCCAGGCGGCCATTCAAGGGGCGCTGAACGGTCCAGACCACCCTCCCAAAGGTACATTTAGAAATATTGCCATTTCTCATCCAGTATTATGAACATCTGTTTTGTTTATTAATTAGAGCAAAGCTGCTTTTACTCAGTGGCACTGCCTTTTATGAGTACCGAGTAAGCTGGTGTTGATGCAGTCAGAATCCTAGAATTTAAGAACCATAGCTTTCAGTAGTAGCTTTCAGTATCAAATAATTTTTAAACTGATCTGAAGGAATTTGCTTCTGTGGTTGTACATGTTTCTCTGCAATTGATTTGGTGAAGGTGGGTATGGGGAGGTTGGTTAATACATTCATATCTGACTTCAAACAAAACAAACCCAGCAAGGAGTATGAAAATCTAGATCTAGATACAAAAATAAAATAATCTATATGGTGATGTGATGGGTATTGGGAGCAACTCGTCCTGGGTGGGGGCAGTAAAAAGACAGATTTCTTGCAGGGGACTTAAAAACAGGAAGACAGCGGACTAGAAGTTGGCGTGTTTTTTTTTGTTATGACTAGGCTTCAGTGATTCTAAACAATGATAAAATAATCTTCTCTGCCACCACCCACACCTTAGTTTGCCACTGCAGAAATACTCTGTGATAATGTCATGTCATTTTTCTCTTTACATTGGTTCTACTTATTCTTGCTCTAACTCTTTTTGGTAGCTCAACTCTTTACCTGCTGAAAAATGCTCTCCTAAATCTTGAATGCTCTACCTTCTCTCTTCTCATTTCCAGATGAATTTTGGGAAAGCTTTATGGACTCTTTCAGTGTCTTCAACAGCCAGTCACACTTCAGACCGATAGAGTGTGGTTCCTCTTCCCACCACGCCACCAAAACTGTTCTCTCCCGCATCAGTATTGACTTATAGGACCCTAAATACAGTTCACCATTTAAAACTCTTATTGTATGTGTCATGGAGATAGCATTTAATACTGATGTCCATTCCATCCGACTTGAAACTTTCACTTCTTTTCATGCTCATGACATCCACTTTCTTAGTTTCTCTTCTGCTCCTTTGAAATCTCTTTCAAAGTTCCTCTTGTAGGTTCAGTCATATGTATGCACTTGTTAAATGTTGATATTTCTTAGAACCTGGTCGTAAGCTCTCTTCCATTATGAGTTTATACATTGTGATTCTCTTCACCCTATCTAAAAATCTGTACTCTAGCTATAATTATTACTTATTTGTTGATAACTGTCAAATATATCTCCGCAGACCAGGCTCATCTCTTGAGTTAAAGATCTGTATATCCAGCTGCTGAAGAGAGACCTCCATCCGGTTATCTTTGGATGTCTGTTTGTCACCTGAAACTCAACATCTCCAAATTTGAACTCATCATCTTCCTTCTCAGACCTGCTCTGCCTTAGTAAATGGCATCACCATTCTTCCATATTGCCAGAAATCCTCTGCTCCTCACCCAATAAATCACCAAGTTCTGTTGATTCGACCCCTGAAATAGCTCTCGTTCCCTTTTCTCTGATCCTATCACTATCCCTCATCTCTCCCATGAACTCTGGCCACAGACTCATAAATAACATTCCTGCTCTTCATCTTTCACCTCTTTGTACCATTCTTCACACTAAGACCAGAGCAGGTGTCTAACAGCATATGTCTGACAGGTTTCCCCATTCCTTTAAATGAAATACTAACTCCTTAACATGACATAATCTCTCTTCTCCACCCTCATTCATTCAACAAGTATTTATCAATTAGCAATTACGTGCTAGACACTGTTTAGACCTTGTGTCTTGCTTTTTTTTTTTTATCATGTTGTATATTTCAGCAACCCAGAATGTCTTCCAATTCTTTAGAGTCTTTATTCGCCCTGGAACTGTCTACCCTGTTTGTTCAGCATAAACACTTTTTAAGATCTTGCAAGAGTTAGCCTAAATATGCTTCCTTGACTCTTAAAACAAAGTGAGGTCCTCTTGTGATATGCTTCTGGAAATAACTATACTCCCCCATCAAAATTTGCATTATACTTTGGTGCCTTAATTTATTTAAAGGCCACCTTTCCTGGTTGATGGTAATTTGGTTTGTTTTTTAAATCCTAGTGGCCATTGCACATAAAAGGGCTTATTCAAATTTTATGGGAAAAAAATTTTTTAACTTGAATTTAAATTTTAGGAAAAAAATTACATAAAATGAGATATACTGAAATCGAAGGACAAACTAGTTCTCTAGGGGCTACTTCTGTTAAGAATTTAGCAACTTTCCATGTGGGGGAGTTAATTTATATGCAGCATGGAAAATTACCGCATATTTAAAGCTTATCTCAGAGCTATAATAAAGCAGCTTATGTTCTAAATCTTCATGTCGTAAATAGGTCCAGAAGGGATTTAAAAAGGCTTAATCCTTTCTTTACCCCAGTACAAGTCACTGAAGTAAAACTTTCTGGAAAGATTCCTTTTATCTCTGGCAACAGGTGGCTTAATACATCTACTGGGATTGAAAAATAGGAATTCCTGTGCCCGGAAATGTGGGAAGGGTGCCTCAAATGAACAAAATGGTAACACATAATATTCAAATTGGTCAAGAAAGATTTAAAAAATAATTTTACAAGATTTAAAACTAACAAAAACAAATAGTTTTAAAGGCTGGGGTATATATTGGATATTCAGATTGTGTTTCTGTAATAGTAAAACTCACTATTGCATTGAAGGAATAATAATAATATATTCAATAAGGACTTATTGATTATCTACCACATGTACAATTCCCTGACTACATCATGGTAAAGGAACTAGACATAGTCTTTGGCTCCATTAAACCTTTACTGTTAAGGGAGAGCAGAAATAAACAATTGTTGTGATTGGTGGTGTAGCTGAATCTGCATATCAGTGCAGTTATAAGTTCTAAAATGAGTAAGTGTAAGTGTCATAGAGGACAAAGGTACCAGGGAACCTATTCCAGTTGCATAGTCAAGAAAGGCCATTACAGATAGCAATGTATAAGGGGAGATCCAAGAAATAATTATCAAGCCATATTGCAAATATTGAGAGAAGAGCATTCCAGGAGGGTCTTGAAACAGAAAGGAGATTAGTGCCCTTATGGAACTGATACAAGGAAGATAATGACCAAAGGAAATAGGCAGAACCAGGTTGGAGAGAGAAGACCAGATTACTGAGGGGTTCTCGGGCCATATTTAAGAGTTGCAAAGTTTTCTATTCATAGTGAAATGGGAATCTATTGAAAGGTCTTAAGGAAGGAGGTGATGCTGAGATTTTTTTCTTTAAAAAGATTTCTCTAGCTACTTTTTGTAGAGTGGTTTGAAGGTGCATTGGACAGCTGTTCCTTCTTAGAGCAAGTAGGTGATGGTGGCAGCTTGAATTGGAGCAGTGGTGGTGCAGAGTGGGAAGTGGAAAATGAATAAATGAATATATATATATTGAATATAACTGAAATATAGATATATATTTAAATACGCTTCTCCATTCATTCAGATTGTTGATATTCATTTGGTCAACCATTCTTTCCTGAGCTCTGTGATGCTGCATGTACTTAACCAAATACTTACAAAAACTAGAAAAGAATTGTTAGAGAAAAGTAAAATGCATTCCCTTCATTCGATGATATGATTGAAATTATGCCCTTGCCAATCGTTATTGGAAAGCAGTCATAGTTTAACTGAATTAATACCCCCAAGAACTGCTCTTGACCTATGATGATGACTTCACCTATCTTTTTAAGATCTGGGATTAATTGAAGTCAAACATAAGTTACTAGTTCTGAGTATAGTGAAAAAAAAAAAAAAACTCTGGAATACTTTTAACACTTACTACATCTACTCTATTTGTAAAATTCAATTATTAAGGGAAAACTAGCAAATACTAATCTTGTTCAGAAAAGCTTATAGCCAACTGTAGCAGAAATTTAAAACACAAATAAATACCTACACGTATCCTTTTGTTACTTATTCGTATCATTTTCCTGTTAGTTGTTTAGGGGCACCATCCTCCTTACTATTGAATCAAAACAGCACACAAAAACACCTTGATTTAGATTTTGGCACTGGTAATGTTTCTGGCAGGCAAAAACAGTAAATGTTGTTTTGTCATCATTAAAAAAAAAATAATGCTTTTAGACTAAACTCTAGAGATTCTTAAAAACAGCTCTGGTTTTTTTCCCCTCATTAACATTCTTCAGCATGGTTATTCTTTTAACAGAAAAAAATAAAGGACTTATTGACACGTATGTATATGAGTTTAAGGATGGAGATATATGTGTGTATATTACACACCCATGCATAAACTTTTTTATTGTATGTTTTGAAAGCCACCAGTTAGTGTTCCATTGCCATCAGTCATTCTACAGTTAAATTAGTCAACTGGAAACCTTTGATTATATACCATTATTTTTATGGAAGCTTTTTGAAAGCTATATAGTAATTTCTGACATCTTATAAGTTCCACTGTGATCTTTTATTGGGCTAATCTACATTGATGCCAATTAAATATAGTAATAGAAATGGTCTAAAAGCATATTTGACCTTATAAATAATTTTATAAATTGTTAGTGTCTCCACTAACACTTAAGATCAGTTCACTGTAAGTAGAAATAATTTCAATTTTAATTTTAATAACTATAAATAAATCTTATAAGCTGATTATATGAAGTGAGTGAATATCTTCACAAAGTGATTTCTGTCAAATGGTATCCTGTTCAAAGCATCTGATTAACTAGAGAAGCAGTGCATGCTTTTTAGGAGTAGAGAAAGGCCGTATTACCTGGCAGTTAGCGCAATGGACAGGAGGATGTGTCTAAGTCTCAAGTTGGTTCCCCTGTTTCTCAGCTGTGTGACTGTGGGGAAATTATATTTAGTAATTACACTCATTTAAGTGTAATAAGAATAAAGTTAGAATTTAAGTGCTTTAAGAATAAAATTAGATACTCCCAGAGCAGAGTAAGCACATAGTAAATGCTAGCTTTGTTATTACCTGTTGTTATTATCGTTACTATTATTATTATTTCAAGTCATGGGCCAGGATTAGGGGCATGATGGAAGAATTGTACTGTCTTAAATATGATTTCTGTTTAATTCATAAATGCAGAATCTACCCAGAGTCTCTCTTGAGGCTCTTCGCCTCATTGGCTCTCTGACCTTGGTCAAGTTACTTCTTTGCATTTCAGTTGCCCCATCTGTGAGATGAGCTACTTAGATGACTTGCAAGGTTTGTTTTGGCTCTAACATGGTATGATTCTGTGAAATGGAAAGTTAATATATTTGGCTTCGGTGACTTTATTCAAAGGACAAATATTAAAAAGACACAATTAATTCCCATGCCATTATGAGTTTCCATTTACTCCCCAGAACACATCCTTTGGAATAAATCATTTTGGAAGCGCTGTTTGATTCAGGTATTCAGCAAAAATCACTAGCATAACATTTCATTTTGGAACAAAACTCAGAATTCATTAAAAGACCAGTGCTACAGACTTATTTGAGATTCCCATTGAATCTTAATACAGATAACCCGGTTAATTAAAGCAAATATGGTTGTACTTTATTAAGCTTATAAAACCAAAGCTGCATTGAAATGATCCATACAAAGTCGTGTTGACTTTTATTAGAGGACTTCCTCTCAGAAAGGCTAAAAGGCTTGTTTGTTCAGACTGAAAGTGTTTATGAGTAAATGTGCTGCTCTTTATCTGTTGCTAGATCTCCGCATCAGAAGACAGCATTCCTCTGAAAGTGTTTCTAGCATCAACAGTGCCACAAGCCATTCCAGCATTGGCAGTGGTAATGATGCTGACTCCAAGAAGAAGAAAAAGAAAAACTGGGTAAGCTGTTATCATTCATCTAATTTTGAAGCTTATTACTGCACAGTGAGTCAGGCTTTTTCCTTTTGGGCTTTAGAGATACACAGCTGTTTTCAGAAGGTCTGATTCAAGTGACTGACACCTCAAATGCTGCATTCATCACCAGGATTTGGGGAGCATGGAGCTGAAAAGCATGCCTTTTGGAGTTGAAACTAACTAAACTTGGGTTTGAACCCCTGCTCTAATGCTTACTATTTGGATATTAGGGAAACTACTTCACCTTTAAGGGAGCCTAAATTTTCTCATCTGTAAAAGTTGGATAATTAATACTGACTAAATTGATAGAGTCAATGTAAAGAAAACTAGAGTAACATTTGTAAATAAATGGCTCAGGACAGGGGTTAATTGTGGAGGTGGAGATGAAGAAGAAAAAGGTGGTGGTGGCAGTGATGATGGTGATGGTGGTGATGATAGTGATGGTGGTGGTGATGGTGATGGTGGTGGTGATGGTGGTGGTGATGATAGTGATGGTGGTGGTGGTGATAGTGATGGTGGTGGTGGTGATAGTGATGGTGGTGGTGGTAATAGTGATGGTGGTGGTGATGATAGTGATGGTGGTGATGATAGTGGTGATGGTGATGGTGGTGGTGATAGTGGTGGTGGTGATGGTGGTGGTGATGGTGGTGATGGTGGTGGTGATGATAGTGATGGTGGTGGTGGTGATGATAATAATGGTGGTGGTGGTGGTGGTGATAGTGATGGTGGTGGTGATGATAGTGATGGTGGTGGTGATGGTGGTGGTGATGGCGATAATGCTAATGGAGGAAGAGTAGAAAAAATGGAATTGGTAAAAGGGAAAGAAGAGACCTTGAAGGCCCCTCTACCCCTTGCATCATCAGGGCTTATCGTGTGAAATGTCACCATATAGGAAATCAACTATATATATAAGATATATATATTTACCAAAAGAATGTAGTAGAAATATAGAAATGTACTTTAACAGAACTATGCCTTAAGTTTGCTAGAAATATAATTTATGATGTTAAGTAGTTGCTGGAAAACTGAGGGGAAGATGCTATCACTACAGAATGTTTAAAAACAACGAAATAAAGGATTCCTTTTAATGCCATGAAAGAAAAGTACAACTCTTGAAGAAATCCAAAATATAACTAGCAGAGGATTTTACTGGAATGCCTTCTATAAATAATGAAAGAAATATCTTTTTTGTTTTAAAAAAATGTTTATGCAGGTAATATTTTAAAATACTGATCAGCCTTCATTCCCTTGATTTGTAATTCCACACTCTTTCATGTTTCTGCAAGGTGAACTCTAGAGGAAGTGAGGTGAATATAAACCGTGGACAATTTGGCATGCATCTCTAAAAATACCCACCCTTGGCATGAATGCTATTCATTTTGGCAGGGGGCTTTTATACCTTTTAAAAACAGATTACCTTGTATGTCTTTCCTTTGCGTCTTTTCATTTTAATCTCAAATTTTCAAGAGATGTAAAACTACTTTCCGAAGAGCTCTGTAGGGGATACCGATTCTGGTCTTGCATAGTCCGGGAACTGAAAATTTGAATAGAAAAAAATCACAATTAATGAAGTGTTCGGTGAATCTGATTTCATTTTGCTTTTTAAGTTTATCCTGTCAGCAGGCCATGACTTGATTGTAGCGCTAAAGTGGCCATTTAAAACCAATTGCCTTGAAGAGAGGGGCACTGGGAATGGAGATCCCTTCAAGGTACTTAGTTTTAAATGAGTGCTCTGACAGCCATGCCCTTGACCCTGCACTTTTGAAAAGCCTTCCATGTTTGCGCTGCGCTGGATTAATACAAGAATCAAACAAAAACACAAAACACGGTATCTTTTTTTTTTTTTTTAGAGATACTGTGCTGCAGCTGTTAATCCTCTGCTTATACATACTGACCCCAGGCAGTGGCTAGGATGGCGCCTGCAAACTAACGGCCCAAAGCAAAATTCCCCATGTGCAAATAGACAGGAAAGGTAATTTCTGCTCTTCTTGCAGCTGAGAAGCTCATTCAAACAAGCCTTTGGGAAGAAAAAGTCCACCAAGCCTCCTTCCTCACACTCGGACATTGAGGAGCTGACGGACTCTTCCCTGCCGGCCTCCCCCAAGTTGCCCCACGGTGCCGGTGACTGTGGCTCAACCTCCATGAAGCCCTCACAGTCCGCCTCCGCGTAAGTCTCTCCCTCCGCAGGATGCCTAAGTGTTTGCTGAAAACAGCAAGCCCGGACCCGTGCTCTGAACAGACCCAGGTTGTCCCTTCACAGCTGCAGTGCCCTCTCTGTGCCAGCCATTTCCAGATCTTCCTTAGAATGGCAGACACAGCATTTGTTTCTCCTTCATTTTCCTTATATTAGAACTTGAGTGTTTCTTGATCTCAGGCTCAGCTCTTCTCAGTTATCCTCCCGTCTTTTCACTTGCATTGGTCCGTGCATCTGTCTAACTGTGCGTTAAATGCAGGTCACCCCTTGCCTGGCCACCAAAGAAACGGCAAAATGGCCCTGTGATCTACAAGCATAGATCCCGGTAAAATGGAGTGTGTTGCATGCAAATTGCCAAGACTCAGGTTCTAACCTAAGCACTGCTCCTCGCTTTTGCTTTTTCTAAAATCACTTGCATGCATTTCAACCATGAAAACCTCTTCTGTCCTCCTCTTTTGGAAGTAAAATTTGGTTTCCTCCAGACAAACTGCAAGCCATTTTTCTTTAATTGCGTTAGACAATCTAATATAACTTTTTTTTATTGTGTCCCACTAACTGATGTCACAAGAAAGGATAAAACATTTAGACTGTAGAAACATGTGCTCCAGTGATTATCTTTGTTCTTGGGTACTATTTATTTTTTTTAAATTTTGGAGGGGAGGTAATTAGGTTTATTTGTTTATGTATTTGTTTGTCTGTTTATGTATGTATGTATGTATGTATGTATTTTTAGAGGAGGTACAGGGGATTAAACCCAGGACCTCATGCATGTTAGGCATGCACTCTACCACTGAGCTATACCCTCCCCGCTCTGGGTACTATTTAAATCAGATTTCCTCACGTGCCCATGACAATGGCTAGCCTAGACCTGTCATAGGGCCAAGGCCCCTGGTAGGACGCTGTAAGACCCTTGTGCACCCCATATAACTTCCTGACTTATGCAAGGAGGAAGAACGTAGCACCATCAGCCTGTGACCAGCAACTCAATCCTTACATTTTCAATGGAAAAGATACTTGTTTATATAAAACAAATCCTTTTGACGTATTTCCTACAAAGCTGTCTACCAAACAGCAATAAAACAACCAAAAGGATGTAATGTGTATGACCTTCACACAGCCCCCAGCTAGCCGGCTTGTTTGGGTTGAAACCTGTGATTCAGCTTCATTAGCTAATCTCCTCAATCAACTGAGCCTCCTGGGAGGATTATGCAACCCTCATCCATTATTTAAATGTCCAAAACTAATCTCCCTGATTTATTTTCTGCAATGTGTGTATTGAGGTTTCATGGTAACCTGAAGACAGCATTGTGGCAAATCAGGTCATCCTTTGCAAAATTTGGCAAAACAAGAGATCAACATTTTAAGGACGTCATAACTTTGCTTTGAAGAAAGATTTCAGTTGTTGTAAATAGAGACTTATGTCCCCGGAAAACTGGTAGAATGAGATGGAGTAATACCATGACTCTTCAGCTTCCTGAATGTTAGCAACAGGGGAGTTTTGAGAATCACTTTATATACAGCAATGGTAGATTGTTTTTAAGCTTCAGAAAAGAGGAAGAAAAGATTCAAAGAAAGAGACAGCTACTCTTGGCAGTTTTGAACCTGTGAATGTATTACTGTTTGTAAAACTCCTTCTCCTTTTCTCTAGGTTTTGCCAGCAGCAAATAATTGCTGTATCTGCTGGCTAATATTGCAGTTCAGCTTTTTAAAGAAGCCTTGCATCTCCTAATCCTCTGGCTTCCCCCTAACCACTGAATTCGTGCTTATTTCTGTCTTCAGGATCTGTGAATGCACAGAGGCTGAGGCAGAGATAATTCTGCAGCTGAAGAGTGAGCTCAGAGAAAAGGAATTAAAATTAACGGATATTCGGCTGGAAGCCCTCAGCTCTGCTCATCATCTTGATCAGATCCGGGAAGCCATGAACCGGATGCAGGTCAGTCCAAAAGCATCTTCAGGGAACAAACAGGAGAGACTTAAAATGCCACTTATTTTCTTCTCTTAGACAACTCTTCCTTTTAAATCCTTTTTTTTTTTTTTTTTTTTTTTTTTTTTGGAAATGTCCTCAGTTTATTCAGTCTTTGCAGCTCATCTCTCGAGACGGAATGGAGAATTTTGTCAAATCCAGGTTTTCCCAAACCTGGCCAGTTGCACTCAAGGACTGTTGAAAGACACTTGTACTAGTGATTGAACTCACTGAGAGCTAAGTTTTTAGAGAAACTTCCACAGCCCTCACTTCTTCACTTTTCCAGGGTTTACCTTTATGTTAACTTTTTTTCTATTCCTTTGAAATTTGACTCTAAAATACCTTTACCTATTTTGTATTGAAAAACAAATGCAACAAGGAAACTCCAGAAATAGAGCACGAGCTTTCTAAATATGAAAGTAAAAGTGATGGAGAATGCCATCTGTAAAAGTCAAGCTTTTGTGTTTCTTGGAAGCCTCTGAAGCCTAAATTCAGAACCAGTCTGCACTCAGACCAAGTTTTCATTTCTTACTGTGAACCAATAACCACTGGGTACCACAGGTGACTGAAACAGGAAAAGCTCATTGCTGACTAGATTCATCTACCACCATGTATATTCATCAAAAGGTTTTTGTTGTTTTTATGAGCTTAGTGCCCCATTTTGAAGGAACAGAAACCTTTTCAAACGTTAGCTGGGATGCTGAAGTAAGCATTTTCAATCACCTTCTTTATATTTCTTTTGTTCTGCTCTTGGCTTTCAACTCTCCTTAAATTCAGAGTATTACAAATGGCATTGTTTGCTAGGATGAGATTTTAACAGCACTTTTAAAATGAGAAGTGTTATGAACTCTTCAGTTGTTAGCCTTAATTCAAATGAGACCTCGTCCTGGAAAACTCCTCAAATATATGATAGAGTCAGAAAAATTATTAAAAAATTCTAACAGTGTGTCTATGTTTGTGAATACCTGAGTAAGTGGATGTGAGCGACAGAGAAAAGGATTACTTTTCCTTCTTTGGAAGAAAATCCTGTTTTCCTAATGTGTATTTGTTTATTGAACGTATCACCATGTGCTTTATTTAATGAACAAACTCATTAGCTCTGTCAAAAGAGTCGGTACCTTTCTCTCAGTCAGGCTGCCTTCATCTTTTTCATGTTCTCCATCTTCCCAACAGAACGAGATTGAAATCCTGAAGGCTGAAAATGACCGGCTGAAGGCGGAAACCGGAAACGCAGTGAAGCCTGCTCGGCCCCCGTCGGAGTCCTCGAGCAGCACCTCCTCCTCATCGTCCCGACAGTCGCTGGGGCTTTCTCTGAACAATCTGAACATCACGGAGTCTGTTACCTCAGGTGAATTTGTGCACATACCTGCCTGTGACTTAACAAGGGGGGAGATCTGGAATTTGGAGAGCCTGACCCACCGCAGCTCTCACCCGTGCCCTCTTCAAACCGTTAACGCCGTCATCCTCAGAAATAGTCCTGTTTTTCCCCTTATAAATTTACTCTGCAGCGTTATAATTTTAAAAGAACGTTGTGCACGCAAGAGGGGAATACTGAGAAATGTGATTTTCATATCATCCTTGTAAAAAGTTACCCGTGCTTGAAAAGCACTTCCGCCATGCTTACAAGTAGGATGAAGACATAATATGCTTAGCGATGATTGTTAGTACTCGTGAATAGAATACTTATAACCCCATGCAATTTTACAGTATTTTAAGTGCTCGAAGCCCATTTACAAGTGTATCAGGACCTCTTCCTAAATTCGACTAGATGATCGTGCATGATAGTTCCCGGAGAGAACATAATGCTACTCCATCACTCAGACTGCAGCTCTGTTAAATTTTTGACAAACAGAAAGAACACACTGGATTCTATTATTGTATTCAGCAGTGGTACTAATGATGGAACAGGGATACAATTTTATTCAATTGAAAAGAGAATCGCATGGCATAATGTTGTCTTAACAGCTGATGAACTGTTCAATAATAAAGCAGAACTGCTCCTATGGCATTGAATCATTGTATGTATATAAGACAGTTTAGGAACGATTTACAGGAGGATCTGTGGTCATTGCAAAGTACAGCCGCTAGATGGCGCTTGGAAACCACATATACATGTTCCCGGGCAATTTTTAGATTCCATTATGGAACAGAAATTTCACAGCTTGCCTTAAATTATTCTAAAATACAGAAAAAGAAGATGAAAATGAAGAAGAGAAACAGAGATACAACATGCTGATATTGATGCTATTTTTAACAAATAGTATCTCCTGCTTCTAAAGAGTCAGAATTTTTTAAAAATTCTATTTTATCTGCCCTTCATGATATAAAATGAATGGCCCAAATGTATACTTGCTTTCTTCTTATAAAAGGCAAGTAGGAATTTCCTGAAATTCATAAAAACAGTGTTTATACCATTTGGCAGGCATTTGGGGCAGGGAAATGAATTCTGAGAATAAACACCAAGGAAAACAAGTATTAGTAGCTAAGAAACAACAGAGATGTCATAATGAAATGAACTTATGAATCATTAGGTAAAATACAACTGAAAAAATGATAGTAACTTGAATGTGTAAATTGTCTATTGTCCACACTCTTCAAAAGATGGTAGAAAAAGACAGAACAAAAACTTTAAATGCAGAGAATCTGAGAGTCCAGAATAGCATCCTGTTGGTTGGCTTGTCTGTTGGTGATGAGCCTGAGAGGTAAAGTAGGAGCCACACCTAGTGGCAGTCAGTGTCTGCCTGTGTCCTGGGGCTTCACTTCTAAGGAAAGACAAAGGCTGTTATCTCACAGGACAGCTTAATGACGCTTGGAAACCAAATATACATGTTCTTGGCGATTTCAGATTCCGTTATAGAACTGAGAAACTTCACAGCTTGCCTTAAATTATGCTAAAATATAGATTTCACTGCCTGTTAACATGATTTTGTTTTAGCCTATGGAAATAAGATAAGGTTTGAATGAGGCAAATTTAGTACAGAAAGTAGTTTAGGAGAAACAACCATATAAAAATGAAACTAAAATTCATGTCTAGGAAAGACTAGAACTCATAAAGATAAATATAAAATCAAAGAAATTAAATTTACAATTTCTGTGTACATTGAACTAAACATACTGATGGCCATGACTCCAGAATTTGGGGCAGTTTGGTTGGGGGGAGGATTTTTTTTTTTTTGAAAATGTGCTTTTTAATTGTCCATTTCATCATTTATTTTTCAGTCCTATATTATTTTATTTCCTCAATTACTTTTCAATCATGGTACTTGTGTCTAAACTAAAAAACTTTTAATCACATGATGAGGATACTGTTTTCATTGCCTTCACTCTTGTTTAGTGGGCTCACAATTGGAAATCAAAGTGCCTTTATGCTGGAGCTGTTTAACAGAAAAACTTTCTAGAGTTCATGATTAATTTTTTAAAAAATGAAGTAGGCAAGAGAGAGGATAATTGACAAATGTCCAGTTCCTGACATGCAGGTACCATACCCCCAGTGAAGACAGAAGTTTGAAAAGCCTTCAGTTTTTTGTCCAAATTTCACTTTTAAGCATACCCGGAATGGCAGCTCTTTTTTATTCTTTTTTCAAAATGTTGACAGAGGACTGTAACTTATTTTCCATGAAAAAAAATCCACAGAGGACCCTTACCTCAAACTTGCTTATTTGGTTTACCTCGGAGTTGTTATTTCGGGTGACCATCCCATCAGTGTACTGGGATCAGGGGGAGACCCAGAGTGAGTCTGATGTGTTCCCCCTACTGTCAATAGAGCGAGTTAGAATAAACACCCAGAGAAAAGGAATAAAGTCAGAACAGCTGAACTTACTAAACGCTGAGGATAAAGTGCTTTAAGCCCATTGTCTAGCCCGCTCTCAATAACTCCATGGAGCAGATGCTGTTTGAGCCCCATTTTACAGATGGGGAAACCAAGACTTGGGAAAGCGACTATAATAATTTGCTCATGGGCATGCATCGAATAAGTGGCAGAGTTAATATTTGAACCCAGGCAGGTGTGGATGATTCCAATGCCTGGCCTTTTAACTACTATATTCATTTTGCTATATTCGCCTACGCAAGAATCCAGGACAGGCATTCACTCATTTTGGGGTAAATATTTACCCCACTGCTGTCAGAAGATATTTTATATTTTAAGCATAGTTCTTAAGAGTAAGCACGACATGAAATGAATAACATATTCTAAGGCAAACTTGAACAGATAAGTGGATCAGAAATCAAATTAAACTGCTGCTCTGGATACCAAGCTGTACAGATCTGGCCCTTACCCACCTCAGGATCATTTCACACCTCCCCAACTCCCCTGGGTCTCTGCGCTCCCAGTGCCAACTGTCTGTCTGTTCTTTGGGCACACTCACCTCTTTCATCAAAGCTTTTGCCTTTGTTCTTGTTGACTGACCTCTTCCTAGGTCTTCACTTGCTTAGCACTTCTCAGCCTCCTGGTCTTATCCCCAAACACCACCTCCTCAAGGAAGCCTTCCAGGATGGCCTGTCTACCTAGAGCAGGCTCCCTTCAGCTCCCCTGTTCACTGCCCTGTGCCCTTTATCTCTTGCACTTAAAACATTCTGAGAGTACCTTGTTGAGAGTGTATATTCCAAAGGGGCATGGAATTCATCTCCCTTCTCGCCATAGTATTTATTCCCAATGCCCAGCACAGTTCCAGATTTCTTTTATGCTTAATAAATTATTATTTAAAATAAATATTTTTAAATATTTATGAACATCTAAAAATAATTGAGCAAAGTACTAAAGTGGTAATTCGATCATGAACTACTAGATATTTAGATGTGAATGATAAGCCGCTCTAAACTTTTGAGAAAAAGAGCAAGAAGAGAATTTGACCCTTAAGGAAGAATTTTGAGTGGCACTGGCAAAAAGGTGAGAGACTGAGAGGATGCTCATCTAGCAAAATAAGTAAGTTCCAGTAAAGGAGATTGTCTTTGATGATTTAAAAATTTCTAGCAAAACTCTCCATATTCCTCAAACTCTAAGTGTGTTTTCTGATGGTTATGATGTTAAGATTTTTTTTTTTTACTTTTTCCTTTGTGAAACTGCATATTCTTTGTTATTAAAATAATGAAACTATTTCATTTTCTGAAGCCATTCGATTAAATTGTTGTTTCTATAATGGTACAGTCACAGTCCTTGTCTCTATAAGTGTACAATTTGAGCAGTTGAATCCTCTGTCACCAGGCACATGTGCTCTTAAACACGTAACTAAGCTTCCTTTGTCTGCAGAATATTATCTTCATATTAAACACGGCTCTAAATAGCTTTCTTGTCAAAGGAAAACATACATGTGGGATAGTTTGCCACAATAATTCTCCAAACTGTATATTAAGCTCATATAATGTATTTTGAAACTTAATCTTTAGCCACATTTAAAGGTTGGTGGTTTAAAGGTCAGCTAGCTTTATCATGTTTCCATAACTCTTAGCTCATTACTGGAAATACTGTTTTGGTTTTGAAACTATAAGCATAAAGGGGGCAGGAGAGTAGGACAATTAATATACTTCTGTAGGGAAGTAGAATGGTGTGGTTGAAAGTCAGTAACATTACCTAATAATTATAGATACAAGGCACACAGTGATATAGCTGCATATGTGCCAAATGCTTGAGAATGCTTTCAGTTGACAGTCAGTCTCAGCACCTTTGCATTCATAATTACATGGGTACCGAGCTTGGGAATTTTCGGTTGGATAGAAAAATCAGATTGCTTTTCAGTTTGTCAGTTATAACGGCAACTGAATATTGCTTTGGTATTACTCAGACCCGTGTGTAATAGAAAAACAAACCCCTGATTTCCTCATCTATAGGCAATGGCCCAAAACTTGGGTGACGCTACTGAAAGCAGAAACACAGTCTTAGATAGAAACTTTCACCCAACCATAGTCATTCACCTTCTCGAAAGCTGAGATTTTTCCAACCAGTTAGATTGGAATTAACAGCAGGAAAGCTCAATATTCCCACCAAAAGATATAAAACTAGGAGGGAGAAAATGGTGACAGTCAGCAGCTCCAGGCTAACATGACTCTGTTGTGTGTGTGTGTTTTCTTTGAAAATTTGGTAGATATTCTGCTCGATGATGCCGGTGATGCAACGGGACATAAAGATGGTCGCAGTGTGAAAATTGTAGTTTCCATAAGCAAGGGCTACGGTCGAGCAAAGGTATTTCTCTGCTGTTACATTCTTTGTTACTAAAAGATGAGAATGACCATGAATCAAACACATTTAAATATGTATACTTGCCCTGGCCAATATGCTATCAGCAGCGTCTCAGTCTTTTTTTTTTCTCTTTAATTTTTTTGGGGGGGTAATTAGATTGATGGATGGATTGGATTGATTGATTGATTTTTATGTTTAACAGAGGTACTGGGAATTGAACCCAGGACCTCGTGCATATTAAGCATGCGCTCTACCACTGAGCTATACCCTCCTCCCATGGCATCAGCAGTGTTTTGTCTTGCATTGGCTTTAATATATTATAAAAGTATGAAAAGTTAGGGACTCAAGAAATGACATCATTGTCTACATAGATGTGTCTTTGTACATCATGTTCCTTCACTGAAAATGATATTGTTGATCAGCCACTCTCATTTCTAAAACTTAAAAAAAAACACATTGCTTGCTCTGACATAAACATCTTGTCTACCTTACTCCTTCAATGCCACTTAAAGAACACAGTTCATATTTATAATGTGTTAGTAACATGTCGCTGAAGCTGTCAGTACAGTCTTCGCACAAAGACAAGACCACAAGCTATGTGGGTGGTCTAGAGCTGGGAAAGATATATTTTCTTGAACTCAGTGTGACGAATTCCATTGATGCTACTTGTGTGTATCATTTTTAAGGAAATTCTTAGCTGATAAGGCAAGTATTCTAATTTTTCTGGAGTTAAATATCACCTTCAAATTGACAAGGGCATTCTGACTCCAGCCTCTTCTTAAAACTAAAAGATTTCAAGTTCAGATTGTAGTTGAGTAGACAAAAGTGAAAATTTCTAAGTATCCACGATTTGTCTTTATCAAAAAGAAAAACAGAAAATTACTTAGAATTTTGAAATAATTGAAGTATTTAAGTTTGAAAAATGAGAATTTTCACACTGAACAAATACTCCAAGAATTCTAGTGTCACAAACTTTCTGCTTGAGCTGCAAATCTGTGCCTGAATTTCTCAAGTGGGTCTTTATGCAAAGGACTATAATAGCCTTGGTGAAGCTTAAATTATCTCTAATTTAAAAGCAGCTACTTTAAAGCACTGTATGAGTGTCCATTTTGAGTCAGTTATAATAATACTGGAAAACAAGTTTTCTTTTTCAAAATAATTCTAAAAGGCAATATTTTTGAACATGAGAAAGTAGTTATCTTAGTTTTCTTGGGTTATGGTAAAAATATTATAGATTGGGTGACCTGAACGACAGAAATTTATTTTCTCACAGTCATGAAGTCCAAGATCAAGGTATTGGCTGATTTTGTTTCTGGTGAGGGCTCTGTCCTTGGGGTGCAGATGGCCGCCTCCTTACTATGTTCTCAAATGGTCTTTCCTCAGTGCATGTACTTGGGGGGAGGGAGAGAGATCTCCACCCTACGTCACCTACTTGGAAGGCCACTAGTCCCATGACGAGAGAGCCACTCTAATGGCCTAATCTAACTTGTTACCTCTTGCTGGCTGCATTTCCAAATACTATCCCATCGAGGGTTATGAATTTGGGGGAGACACAAATGTTGTCTATAACAGTAGTTAAAATCATAACAATGGTTTTGCTGTGAATTTCTCAACTTTTTTCTGTAAAAAATATTGGCTTCTAGTCAGGTTATATCTAAACAATGGTGATAATCATTTACCCTTATAGAGTTAAATGTTACAGATGAAGAAATTGAGGCTCTGAGTCGGCTAAGTGACTTAACCTAATGTCACATTTCTTAGTTACATGGTAGATGTTGTGTGTTGTAGAATCCATGTCTTCTAACACCTGGCTCATTTATTTTTCTGCCACCTCTTAAGGACAATGCAAGTTGGTTCCTTGAGCCAGAGTTGTGATACATCAACTATCTAGTTACATCTGCTGGTATCATGATCACTGTCTCATGTCACCATTCCAGTCAACATAAAAGAGGCTTCAGTTAGTCTATAAATCTTGAGTTGTTTATTTTTCTGTACCTTGTAGCAATTCCTCAAAATCTCATCCTACAAGAAAGATAAATTTGGGACCGTTATTAATATAAATAAAGGAATTCTTAATATTAATATAAGTAAAGGATTTCTTTGCTTGGCAAAGTAAGTCCAGTAGGATTCTTTGGCAAGTCCTTTTAAATATTAAATTTTCCTGGACATTCAAAATGGGACCTGTCTTGTAAATATGTGAATGCCATACTACCGTGGATAACTTGTTTTCCAAAGCTGGATTGGATTTTAGAGATAATCTAAAAAAAAAAAAAAAAAACAAAACCCTGAGATTTAGACTTAACAAAGATAAGATCACAACAATAGTGAGATGAAGTCTTAGGATTTATGGTGTAGTTGTATTCCATCTCTGTCACCGTTTCTCTCCTACCAAGCTGCTGCTTCTCCGGATGCACCCACTGCATTAAAAGGGCAGACCCTTCTCCCCTGGTCCTTTTCCCTTCTGCTGAACAGGTCATGCATGAATCCGTTTTCCTTGACCATACCACTTTTCTTCTTGTTTTTGTTGCTATTACTGTTACTTTGTTTCTTTGGTTGACTGGTTTGTTGGTTGATTGGGGTATTTTGTATTTTATATAACCCACTGTGTATATTTGTTATTATAAACCCCATAGGCTTCATACATATTTTAGTGTTAATTACCACTCTATTAATATGACTTAGTAGAAGATGTAGTAATAAGACAGGGCACACGGCTGGGTTTTATCTTGTTTTATTTTGTTCTCCTTTAGGACCAGAAGTCTCAGGCCTATTTGATAGGATCCATTGGTGTTAGTGGAAAAACCAAGTGGGATGTCTTAGACGGTGTGATTAGACGTCTCTTTAAGGTAAGCTGTGCAAAGTATCCTGATATGAGTTTTCAAATGTGTTTCGCTTTGGACACTTTCCTCAGCTTCAACGGCATTGATAAATCTGTTTTCCCGCTCCTCTATTCCGAACACTAAGGGAAGCTTTCTCTCCTATGCCGTTTGATATTCATAGTTCTGATTTTACCTGTTTCTAAAATTCTTGACTGCTAGCTTCACATCTCCATGAATTTTGTATTTGTCGTAGAGGAGCTGGAACTCTGTTTTGACTTTCCTTTTCTGTGTACACCATTTTAGGAATATGTGTTCCGAATTGATACATCCACTAGCCTTGGTCTCAGTTCTGACTGCATTGCCAGCTACTGTATAGGAGATTTAATCAGATCTCACAGCCTAGAAGTGCCTGAACTCCTGCCTTGTGGATACCTTGTTGGCGATAATAATATTATCACTGTGAATCTGAAAGGTAAAAGTAGAAAGAAAAGCACAACTGTGTTTTTTTTTTTTTTACCAATATTTCTTTTTTTTTCTTTTTTGCAGTTTTCCTTCCAATGTTCATATTTGAAAACTAATTAACCACTTTTCAATGTTGGTAGGAAATGAACCATCTTTATACTTAAAACACTAAAATCCTACTAAAAACACACAAATCCAAGTAAATGGAACTCTTTGAGTTTTGAGGTGTAATTTTGAAGATTCTCCAAGACTCACAAAAAAGAATGTGATTTAGCAAATTTCTAGGTTTTCTTCACTGTCATCTTTCATTTAGGGAAGATTCAGAAAGTTTATGGCATGTTCCTTGGTAACATATTCACCACTGTATCTTTAATTTTAAAATACGTATAACCAATAAATACCCACTGGGGAAGGAGAATGGAAGTTAAGCACCAGGGATGAGATTCTCTTTGCTTTGGATAATGTGCTTAATTCTAGGCAAGTGGAATATCTAAAGTATGCTTGTCTATGTAATTCCTTGTTCATGTATGTCAGAGTCAGAATACGTCTATATAAACTGCATATTAATAGACAGGTTGGTCAATATTTGATTTCATGATTCAGGTGATTGGGTTCATAAAAGGAGATACTGTTGCTTTCCTTCTTAATCCCTTGCCAAATATCACAATTCATATTCTTCAAAAGTTTAAGGGGCTGTGCAACTGGGATGTGTAATGAGAGAAAGAGAGAAATCAAGAGGAAGGAGAAAAGAGGAAGAAAAAGAGAAGACCATGACACACATTTATATGTTTCATTTTAATCTTTGCACTTATTCTTAACAAAACTGCCACCTTCAAAGGGAAGGAAGGTTGTGTTGATAGAATTCATAGTAATGCTTCCATTTCTCTCTGGAAACCTCAGTGAGAAACATGAAGTAGACAGTGGAGGGAAACCCGAACAAAAGGGAAGGGCTGGCTTTCACTGGGACGTTCGCTCTGCTTCATTACTGATGTTTTGTGTCTTAAAATAGTAGCACATGTTTGTGGGCTAGAAATATCAAAGAAAGTGTTTTGCAAGGACTGCCTTCCTCCGGCTAACAAAGCCCTGTTGCCAGTTGACGCTACATTTTTTAATTCTAGTGTATGTAGGACATTAAGTCACGCTCTCCCCTTTGTTTCTCCCTCAGGGGTAGAAGACAACAGTTTGGACAGTTTTGTTTTTGATACGCTGATTCCTAAGCCAATTACCCAAAGGTACTTTAACTTGTTGATGGAGCATCACAGAATTATACTCTCGGGACCTAGTGGTACTGGAAAGACCTATTTAGCTAACAAACTTGCCGAATATGTAATAACCAAATCCGGAAGGAAAAAGATGGAGGATGCAATTGCCACTTTTAATGTGGACCACAAGTCTAGCAAGGTAAGTCACAGACTCCTCAGAGAACTACTGCTGCTGGTCAGTAAGGGTCTTAAGCAACTAGGCTTCAAGATTATAGAAGCCTTCCATATCGTCCGTGGAAACATCATCTCTTTGACTTAAATGGGAATCTGGTGAATTACGAAACCCTGTTTCATGAATTCGAACAAGAGTGCACACTGACATTTCAGTTATCAGGCACTTCACGAGCTTTGGGAATGGACAGAAGAAAATGACAATCTCTTTTGTCTGATCGCTCTTAGACATCCATTTAGGAAGGGTGAGAGCAGAAAGAGAGCCATGCAAATGCTTCTAGAAGCAAGAGGCCAGGATAGCTCTTGCTGGAGGAATCAGAGGTTTATACAAAGTCAGTACTCGATCTGGGTCAAAATAAAGAAGGAGGAATTAACTCGGGCATTGCAGCCATGGGGATTTGGGTATAATTAATATATTCTAGGCAGAAATTCTGAGAGCAGCAGTTTGTTTATGTTGTGTTTCTACCGGATTTCTGCTTAGGAACCTTGGGAAACTGAACAATATTCCATTTTACCTTTAGCAAAGGTCTAATGTACCATCATAATCATCCTGAACATTTTTAGCTCTTAAACAAGCATGAGGGGCTGTAAAACCAGCCAGTACTTCCGTAGATTCTGAGTGACATAAAGAATCCTAAAAAGGAGATAGTCAGTGCCTCACACATTCCTCACACTGGCCTATTTTTGCCAATAATTATTCATTACATTCTCAGTCAGTGCAACCTAAGGTCCTCTTAGGAAACTGCACTTCTTATAAGCAATACGTCCCATAGTCCAGGCGATACTGGGTCGTGTTATATGTCCAAAGATAACCTGGCTAGAGGATCCAGACTGGTCCAGCCTTCTGAAAACCTCAGGCCTGCACATTTTTAGAAAAGAAATATATCTCCTAAAAGCAACCCAGATCCACTGGATTCTTGAAATAAACAAGACAGTTTAGCGAACAAAAAAATTGTTAAAGGAGGAGTTTATTAAGTCCATCCAGTGACCAGTTATCAGACCTGGGGCCGACTGTTGCATTTCCTTGTGCTCTAGTTTTCCCAGCTGTAAAATGGGAAAAATAGTGGGGTTGTGGCAAAGACTAAATCAGTGTGTGTGTGTCTGTGTTGGGGGGTGGGGGGGACAGAGAGAGAGAAGCAGGGAGACGAGAGAACAGTATATAGTTGCAGGTACAGTGTAAGTGTTGCCTGCAGTTAGCAATTACAGCCCTTGACCCAGTGAGGGTTTCTTACACAAACACACACAGACCCATATAGACCACCTAACCCCATCACACACAGAGACCCTTGTTCAAGTGTCTTACCTGTATGTTTCAAGGAGAACAAATATGTATATGAAGCCCAATGGGATCTCCTGCTGTTAAATGAATACAGCTCGTGCATTCTGAACATTTCCCTGGAACTCAGCACTATTCAGATTGCGGTTGAATCCCCCATTCTCATTTCAACTGAGAGAGACATGGCCCCTGAGGCAGAATATTTAACTCTCTTCTCAGTAGAGGTAGAAAGAGCCCAATTGTTTGCTTCAGCCTACGGCCTGTTTAGTGCTGCCGGTGCATGCTGGGTCTCCTCATATCTTTATGTAAAAGTTTTTAACATGTTTTGTTTTATGTTCATCCAAAATGATAAAAGGATTGACATCTCTTCATTGCCCTTGGGGTTCTCTTTGGTTTTTTTCCTTAATGTTGATAGAACTCTTTAGAAGTGACTTCCTTTATGATAGGAAAAAAAAAAAGTGGTTGGAAAAATAGAAGAACAGATTTATCAGAGGCAACAAGCATTTTGATAAAGTTGGAGAATCGCTTAAAGTGAAGTTTTGAATCAAACAGATTGATTTGGACTTCATCAGGTGTAATTTGACATGCTAAAATTAAGTAGATTAACTTACATTAATTATAAAATTTGCCTCACCCCAAAATCCACTGTTATATATTATTTATTCTTGTTTCAGTGAAAATGCTTAGTGCTTGGAGATGTTATTAATCGATACTATATGTGTCCTTTAAAATTTGACCAAATATTTTCAGCACTCCTGTTTTCTGCTTTTTCTGAATAAAGTCACATGTGCCATTATTAGGTCTGTTTAATTTTTGTTACTACAGAGTAATGAAAAATAAGGCAGGCCAAGAGCGTTTGAACAAAACGAATAATGCTAGCAAACAGTAGTAGAAAGACGTCCATGGACAAATCACCTGACATTCATCACCAAGGAAGCGCAAAATACAACCAACAAATATTTATGGTTTCTTTATGTTTGTTGGATATGGATGAATGGTCAGTAATGCTGAATACTGAGTCGTGGCCAGAGAATTTGGCCAATTCTTGCCAAATTGTCAGAGAATCCACACTTTTTGGAGGGAGGGGTGGGTGTGGTGCATGAGAGCGGTGTAGAGCAAGAGGGATGAGAAGCTGCATTGTGGGAGGGATAGCAGCTAACCGTAGACTTACTAACGCAAAGTGTGAATGAAATAATAAATTCTTTCCCTGAGAACTGTAGCTGGGTAACTGTTGACGTTCTTTATGCTGTGCCGTAGATGGCTCTGAAGGAACCGAGCCACATAGCGCTCATCGATTCCAAAAAAAAATTGAACAATAAACCATCAAAGAGAAAAACATCTTTTCACGTGTCTGGTGCCTTCTGCATTTTACGTTCTGAACCTCTTCCCACTCTTCAAGCCCTCTCTTGAGCTGCCAGCTGGAATATGTTGATTGAGAGCAAGACACATAAACAGTTACACTTTGTGACATTTGATATAGCGGGCCCAGAAGGCTCGAGATGGATTTAGCAAAGACGATGTGGCCAGCAGAAGCCACTTGGAATGTTAGGTGGGGAAAGATCAGAATACTGGACTTGGCAGATTCATTTTGAGGGTGTCTAGAGTCAAAACCAGAGAAAGCAGTGATCAACAGGTTTTATATAACTGCTGTGTTCTGTGTATATTTTCAAAGTGTGGGTTTCATCTCATTATCTGTGACCATCTGGTAGATATACCTGTTTTCTGCTGCCTGAGTAGATCCTGGACATGAAACTTTTAATGCTAATGAATCAATGTGTCAATCTAAGATTTTACCCCAGTTAGGCTAGAGTGGGGAGCAGGAAGTGATTTCAAAAGAGTTTGGGAAAAAAACTCAGGTTATGTGAGTAAATTCTTTGTGTATGCCTGTTTCTACTTGGGACTGGTCCATAGCTTTCATTAGATTCCCAAAGGGGTCTACTACCCTTCTCAAGATCAGAGAGAACCATAACAGAATCTAATGGCCCTGTTTTTCCAGAATCATCCAGTGATTTCTTTATTGCCAAATTCAGTGCCCTTTGTGGCCACTGCTTCCTCTCTCCCGCTTCCTTCCTCCCTCTCCCCTTCCTTTTACTTCTCCTCATTTTCCTCCTCTTCCTCCTCCTCCTCCTCTTCTTCATCTTCTTCCTTATCATCTTCTTCCTTATCATCTTCTTCTCTCTTTCTTCTGATCTAGACATAGCAAATTACTATAATTAGTCTCCCCTTTCCGGAGATGGTTCTGATTTTCCTGATTACTATTCTGCTGCTTTCCTTCTCACCTTTCCTTCTCAGTCTCTTTCACTGACCACTCTTCCTTCACCTGCCAGTAACTGAAAATATCCCCCAGCATTCTGTTGTCTCTCAATTCTGTTCTCATCTGGATGACTCCCCCTCACCCTCTACCCCGTTCCAACTTGTACTGACTCCAGTTGGACACTGTTAGCCATGCCCACTCTCCCATATGGTAGACATTTGTATTAGCTTACAAATATGTTTCCCTTAGCATGCTAAATATACATGTTTAGAAATGCCAATTTCAACTCTGAAAATATTACCATCCATGCATCTCCTTCCATCCATCTCCACTACCACCACCCTCCTACCCAAATAAACATCCCACCACTTCAGCTACTGCAGTTGTGTACTAACTGCCCTATTTACAAATTCTGTTCAATTCTCTTCTCTCTCCCTACTTAATCCTTTCACTCCATGGAAATAGGGTGTCTTTTCATAATTAAAATCTCACCACTTTAATAAAATCCTGCAGTGTTCCCCCTTGCTTTCTGCACTAGGTCAAAAATCTACCCATGCTTCTGTTACCCCTCTTGAGTCCCACAGTGTCTCTTGGCTTCAGCAACTTTGTTATTCTCTTGACCGGTTTGTCTTCCTCCTCCACAGTGTACTTACCATACTTGGAAATCACGATTCTGACTGCATTACTCAGATCTCCCAGCCAGTGTTTCTTCACTGTCAGCAGGAAAAGTCCAGTAATCTTACAATCATTCAAGGCTGCAGACTTTCCTTTCCAACTTGCTTACCACTATTTACATCTACAAAGCATATATTACTAGTTCTTTCCTGCATGGGTATCATAGTTTTGTGTTTCTGTCTTTGGTTGTTCTTCCTCCATGTGGAAAGCTCTTCTTCTATGTTTAACCATTAAAATATTACCTAATCTTAAAAATAAAGGGTTCATAGGAAGCAATACTGCCACCAGAAAGTCATTCCCAGCAGCTACAGGTAATCTCTCCATGCTCTGAACAAAAATCTTTGGTGTGCACTCTTTTGAGGTAGTGCGTTACTTTTCACTGTGAACTGTGGTTATCCGTATGCACGCCTCACCTTCTGTTCTGGGCAATAAGCTTCTAGAATGCCTTTTGCATTTCTGATTAATCATCATATCCGTCATGTTTATGTTTCCTTTGATGAATAATTTTTTTTTTTTTTACCTGCTGAAAACAACAACAGCAACATGTCAGTGGTCCACAGTTATTTATATAGTAAAATCCACATTCCTCTGCATGGATTCAGTCTTTTCTGATTTTTCTTTCATTGCAAGCACTGCCACCATGTACCATTTCTTTTGCAAAAGTAGAACACTGTTATTTCTCCAAACACATCAAACACTCGTATCTTCTAGCTTTTTTTTTTTCCCCTTTATTCTTCAGTCATACCGCCATCCCCATCCTCTGTTGTCCTCTGAGCCTTCAATCTCGGTTGGATGCTGTCTTTAGTTTTTCTGTAGTTTTTGTGCATTTCACTTATCCCACTGCATTGTGATTTACTTGTTGACCTGCCTTTCTGTTTATCAACTCTAAAGCCTGAAATAGAGGAGTAATCTCTAAATCCTTGGTGCCAGAGTACCTGGCACCTAGTAGGTGCTTGCTAAAGCTGTGTTGAGAGAAAAAAAAAATGGCATGCTTATCACTTGGGATTCTATTCGTTACTCAAGATCCATAATGAAATTGTTTTCTTAACCCTGAGCAAGATTTACAAATTGAAAATGTCATTGTAAATATGCAAATATTATGGAAATGCTCTTACTGATTAGGATAATTCTAAGAAACCTAATTATAGTCCTGGCCTACCCATCTGTGAGAGCAATCAGTGAACTGGTTACCATATTTAGATTAAAAGCTATTAGAGAGGAATAATACCTGTAAAGAACCAAGAAGCTTAATAAATGCTAAGTGCTAATGTCAAGTGACCCTGTGAAATATAAAAAAAATTGTCTTTGTTTAAAATTACAGCAGTTGCATGCGGATAATAAATAAATAACCAACCAACCACAGTTTTACTTAAGTCCCAGGTGTATATTTTCAGATGCACCTCATCAAAATGAATTAAAATATTTAAAGTATTAGTGGTAATTTGGGGGTGCCATTTAGTCTACACTTGAAATTATAAAGTTTTCTAAAATCCATTTTTGTCATTGTGAAGTCAAAAACAAAACTGAAGTCTCAGCGTTTGCGGTTTATCGTAAGAGCTCATATCCAGAAATCTTATTTTTTTGGCTTTTCTTCTGGGATGAAAACAACTGAGAAATATGTCCTTGTGTTTACAGTTTTATATTTGCTTCAGGTGTTCTGTACTGGCTTTTCTCCTTTAAAAAATATATATATATATTTATATATATGTATATATATATATATTTCTTTTTTTTTTTTGCTTTGTAAAATAAGGTTTTGTATCAATGGAATGATTTATGGGTTTTAATCAAAGAACCTGGATGGAACACAAAATGTGCTATTCCTATGAATTGCTTGCCATTGGTATAAATTTATCATTGATATATTTGTTTTTGTAATTTTTTTAAAGGAATTGCAACAGTACCTAGCTAACCTGGCCGAACAGTGCAGTGCTGATAATAACGGTGCAGAGCTTCCTGTTGTAATAATTCTTGATAATCTTCACCACGTGGGCTCTCTGAGTGATATCTTCAATGGTTTCCTCAACTGTAAATACAACAAATGGTATGCTTGTAAAATACTCTGAATGATGAAATATGAAAAAGTGGTGAGCTGTATTGCATTCTGGTGCCTTTATACCTTTTAAGACCTATAGCAAATGCCATTAATTTGAGAAACCTTCATTACTATTATACTATATTTCCAAAGAATCTCTGTGTTTTCATTTGAACAGCTATTTATTCATTCAACAACTATGTCCCCAGGCCCTTTTATGGAAACATTATTCACTGGATGATGTTAACTACTGCAGATATGCTGACTGTCTGGGAGACTAATTATCAGTAATGGAATGTTTGAATCAGGAAATTAAGAACTAGAAGGGGGCTGCAGAGCTCTGGTTTCATTCTTAGTTCATATTAAAGTTTAAATTCAACCTTCCTACAGAGATAAATTTAATGCATTCAGATATACCGCTCTCCATCAGTGAGTCTGATTTTTAACTCTTTACGTGACAGACAAGGTTAAAGTGGGGTATAAAAAAATCTGCAAACCCACTTAAGATTCACTGTAGTATGGCCTCTGAGAAAGGACATTTAAGAGCAGCAATGTAAAGATTAGTTTTAATGGTGTACGTATCCCATTTACTCTCTGGTGAAGACTTTTTAAGTGCTAAAAGTTAATCACCATAAAATAGATATTGAATCAAAATATTGAACTAAAAATTCTTTCATGTTATTAAGGACCTTTGAAATAATTATGAAATAATAAAAGAAAAATTAGTGAATTGGATTATAAGCATAGGAATCAGAAGATGTTAGAGTGGAGAGAGACCAGTATGATTATTCTGTCTAAACTTTCTATTTTATAGACAAATAAATGTGAATTTAGAGATGAAAAAATGATTAAAATGATTTGCCTAGGACGCCAGAGCTGAAAATGAACCCCAAATCTTAATAAATTTCGGTTCAGTGATCTTTGTCATTTTCCAACCTAACATCACAAAGTTACCCTTTTACAGCCAAATGTTAAAATGGAATAATCCATGTTTACCTAAATTGTTATCTGAGACCATTTTAATATAATAATCTCTTTTACCTTTAGTACATGTTTGCTTTCTGTGTTTTCGCAGTCCGTATATCATTGGGACGATGAATCAGGGAGTTTCTTCATCACCAAATTTAGAGCTGCATCACAATTTCAGGTAAAGATCAATTGAATATGTTTTTCTCTTTTTGAGTATTGTCCCTTTCTGTTTGCTTTTGGCCGGTGTTTTTCCATTTGTACATTGACAAATCCTGCCAGTGGTGACCTGGGGGTGTGAAAATAATTCTCACTTCCTCTGACAGTCTTTCTCAAGCAGACGTTTTGTGATCCTCATCCTGTAATCAGAAGTGTTTCTTTAAAAAAAAGAAGAAAAAAGAAATGTCTTTCCTGCTCACTATGTCACCGGTTAAAGTGGAGCACTTTTCTTCTACGTGTGAGAAATGTGAAGAGAGTTCCTATTTCAGGAGTTGTGATTTTCCTACAGAAGAGGGCTCAGCGTGTACACACCCACTCACTGCTGATGCACACGAGCTTGTCTTTAGCTCAGAAAGAAAAGTTAGTTACATTACAGCTCTAGTGCTAATAGACTTTCTAACCCCTTTGATCATTAAAACCTAGCCACCAACTGAAATAGGAATGTTACTACTTTGTATTGGAAAGAGAATCACTGTGGATTTAAAGATTAATTTATATAAAGGTTTCTGGATTTTTTTTTCTTTCTGTAGGTGGGTACTATGTGCAAACCACACAGAACCAGTGAAGGGCTTTTTAGGCAGGTATCTCCGCAGGAAACTGATAGAGATGGAAATTGAAAGTAACGTACGCAATAATGACCTAGTCAAAATTATAGATTGGATACCCAAGACGTGGCATCATCTCAACAGTTTTTTGGAAACACACAGTTCTTCTGATGTTACCATTGGTGAGTTCCAAAATTGCAATATGCCATTCTCCAGGAACTAAGAGTACGTGGAAAAGATAGCCAGATTGGATGGCAGAAAATAACATGGGAAGCTAATGTTTTTCAAGTTTCCATTTTTCTCTCTTCTGAAAGTTTGCCTTCTTCTAAGCTTTGTGTCTCTAATTAGATTCATTTTGTCTGACTATTACCATTTACTAAGATTTTACTGACATTAAATAAGTTTAAGAGAGAAAAATATCTAAAAATCAAAAAACCATTTGAAATAAATTGTGTCTGTTTAGAGTAACCTTTTAATGCTAAAAGCAAATTTTAGCTGATGACTCATATCAAATATAGTTGTGAGAGAGGATTTTAGTTAGAGATAATGTGTTTTGTGTTTTGCATAAAGACAAAATTGTTTGAGTTATTTGTCTTGAGTTGGCATATAATTGTTTATTTTTGTTTTCCTTCTTAAATTGCACACACAAAAGAAGTCCCCTTCCCACTGCTTTGGATCATAAAGATGTCATACTCACTAAAAACACAGTGTAAAGTAGAAAGAAAAATTCTATATTTGGGATCAGAAGACCAAGGTGGAGGCTGACTCCTAAAAATAATGACATATTTTATGTTTGGCAGTTTGTTTCAGCTTAGTTTTGTCATTTGTAAAATGAGGCGGATTGACTGGATTATGACCTTTAAGGTTTCTTCTAATGCTGCAATGTTATGTTTTAGATTAAGATTTTAGTACATAAAGAAAGGAGAGTCCTGAAGACTGGGTCTTCAGTAAAACCCACTTTTATAATAATCAAGCTGGCCAGGACTACAATTTTCTAAGAATCCTGCAAGAAATAAATTAATTCCCCCCAAATGGTGTCTAAATGTAACAGACTGTTAAACATAACAGCTCTCAAAAATGTTGTGTCATCTGTGTCGTCTCAGGTCCTCGACTTTTCCTTCCGTGCCCCATGGATGTGGAAGGTTCTAGAGTATGGTTCATGGATCTCTGGAACTATTCTTTGGTACCTTATATTCTGGAGGCAGTGAGAGAAGGTCTTCAGGTATTGTACTCAATTTTCTTTACTGTTTAAGAAACTAAGTGGAAAAAAATTAGCCTTATTTTAAATGCAAAAAAAAAAAAACCATTCATTTCTCTGGGTATTTCTGTAGAAAACTAAAGGCATGAACTATATAATTATAGTGGTAAAAATTTAAAGAGCAAATAGTATGCAAATTTTTTTTTCCGTTCTGAGAATAAATATGTAGGAGAAAGAGAAAGCCAATTTTTGCAAGAACTACACATTGAAAGCCAAATTTATTGCCATAAATATTTACAGACTGTTCTTATTAGATACCCAGTTAATTGCCCAGAGGCATGTTTATATGGGCCTTGATCATTAATTCCCTTATCATATAATCTGCAGCAAGTAATTTTTGCTTATGGATTCCCTGCTTTACTCTATTTCATTGTGTGAAGCCCTTTAATGTCACTTGCAAGATCCATTATTATTTCTGAGAGTACTTGAAAATCTAAGGCATTTGACTTAAAAAAAAAAATCTCGAACAGGTGGGCTTAGCAGCATCCCTGCTGTTTCTCTCATTTACCTTAAATCATGAGGCCCTGCAGCCATCCCTTCTTTACTCTTAACTAAGAAGTCAAAATATATCACTAATAAAACTCTTTTCTTCAATAAAATATTCTATCCCTTTTCCATCATTCTTGATTTTTCACTTATATTGAAGTAGAAATTTCATGAAATTGTAGAATTGTGACCCTTAAGTCTGACTTTCAGATTTGCATTGCATAATCACCCAGCTTGTAGAAAAATCCAGTCTTCTTTTCAAGAACTCAACCAAGGTTTAGGCAGTTTTGGCTCAGGCATCTCTAGTCCTGGTTATCACAACTGCTACTAGAATTAAGCCATACTTCATGCTTTTCACATTTTGTCATCTGAAACACTGTGTTAAGTCTTTATTTTACTGTCTAAAAAAGTTGGTTATCTATTTTCCTTCATTTCACTTCCTTTTGCCATCACGCTTTCCTCACCTAGTAGAATGGCATGGCAGTGATTCAGAACTATCACGATGGTTCTGCTGAACATGATGAATATTATGAGGATGTTCTGAACCCTCAGAGGTGATGATCCTAGAGAGTGATGTCACCTGGTCCTACTCCAGATTTAAATAATTCGATTTCATATTTTTAAGGGTATGAGCCAAACTAGCCCCAGAAAATGTCTTCAACAAAGTAAGAGACTATCCCAAAGATTTTTCTTTTTCAAGTATAGCATATCACATGCCAGGATTCCTTTAAAACTATTTTGCTGCCTCATTTGTGAGTTAGGTCTCTTGATTTCAATCATTTGTACCAAAAAAGAGTCAAAAATGACTAAAACTCCTTAGATTTTGTTTTTTGACATATAGGAGTTTTTTAATATTTAAATCAATATTATTTATAAAACACTTTGCTTAGAATTGTAATTCTATAAAGCTTCCATTTAGGCAAACGCATAATCACTAAAGTAATACCAGTATCCCATTGAAATATACTTCAAAAAACTTTTTTGAAGAAGGATAAAAATGTCTCAAGTTCTTTGCTGTGGTTCTGGATGTTTAGTAGTAGGTTAGTGTGAAAACTGAATCAACCATGATGTAGGGCATGGTTGGGGCTGGGGATGGGTAGCAGGGGCAGGGTGGTGGAGAGAGACTTAGCACTTGGAGAAATGAATGAAAACCCTTTGGTGAGTAGACAGTTCTCATTGCTACGGAAGGATCTGCTGCACTGGAAGTCCATTGGCAGATGACATTCTTCAGATGGTCCGTATGTGACTTCTGGAAGAGCAGGAAGAAAAGGAATCACATATGTCATGAACCGTTTCATTGGATCTACTGGCAACAAAGAACCGTGAATTGGAGCAAGAGGTGGAAAAACAAAGCATGGTTGCAAAGATGAAGATACAAGTTGAGAGGAATAGAAAAATCTCTTTTCAAATGAAGGCTGATGCTTTGGTGGGGAACCATATGGGGAATACTCTTTGCCAGATGTTCTCGTTGGACAAAACACTGGTGATACAGTGGATTCTGATTTTCATTCTGATGATTCAGTCTTTCTTGGAATAACAATCAGTTCATGTCATTCTGAATGTTTAAATTTCTCTTCTTTCAGTTCTTTTTCTATGACATCTATTTTACTCTGAAATACAGAATTAAGCCTGTTTAGCTTTTTATTGGTCACTTCCAATTTTGGTATTCTTGGTGATTCTTCAAAAGGCTAGCATCAATTGATTCTTTTATATTCTTTTTCTAACATTTGCTTTCCAAGAGTTATACTTTCCTTCAACTATTTTATGTTGTATAGCAAGCTATGTTTTACATCCTCTATAAAGTAGGTTTTTAACTGAGAAAATTTCTGCTCCAAAACAAGAGAACTATAAATAGAATCTAATGATTGCTGCCTCTACCATCATCTCCTGAAGAAATGCACAGGTATCAGGACTTGAACTTTTTTTTTTAAGGCAAGGTTGCCACAACCTCATACAACTTCTCCAGGAAAAACCTGGAAAAAAGACAATTTCAAGGCAGTCCATCAGCATTTTATGGCTTCACTCTCTACCATTTTGCTCTGAACCACAACAAGCCACATGGAACACCTCACAGTGGTGTTCCGTGCCATCCGGAATCAAGTATACACCTGGTACCCAGAACTTCCCTCAGTGGAATAGGACAATCCATTAAAGAACTAGTGTACCCATGTGGCAGCCCTTTTCTCTTAATTTTAACTTTCTTTCTATGCCCCTGTGGTCTTACACGTTTTTACAAAGTCCCATCAACCTCTGTTTTCTCAGTTTGCCCTTTCCAGTTTGGTTTTGGCTTTGTGTCCAGCTTAAAAATTCTTAAACATCTCTCAGATTCATCTTCTGCCCTCTGCTCCACTGCCAGTACCTTACCGAGGCTTTATCATCTTTTTCTTCTTGACTTTCTCCCTCCATCTGAGTTCCGACAAAGCTTTCATTTCCCATGATTTCCTTCTTTTACCAGTGACCTTACAAGTAAACATCTAAAAAGAGTTATAACAGGAAGCATTGAGATTATCAGAGGAAGTTAATCTGAGGAAAATGGTTAGCAGAGAAAGTATTCTTATTTCCAAGGAAAGTTTGAGTAGAAAGACGTAGACAGAGAAAAGAAGTCTCTTTTATTCATCATCTTTCCAAAGTGCACTTTCATAGAGAACTCTGTTTAGGGTCTAGCATGGCTCTTTTCAGTTCTCCAGTACTGGAACTTTCCTTTCTCAATGTTGAGCTTTCTTTTTCTTTTTTCACTTTTTTTCTTTCAGTTTGTAAAACTACTAACGAAAAATAAATGTGGGCAGTCATTTCTATGTATATTTAAAATAAACCTCCTTCATGCTCTCCCCTGAAAGCTGACCATCGAGCCCAGGTGTTCAGCTTTATTTTGTCTAGACTTCAAGTTTAAAGTGAACTATATACACAGATAAATGTTCAAAATCTGGAAAATTGTATAGGGACACCTCATTCCCCTGAAAGTCCCATGGGGACTCAAAGGAATCACTCAGTTAGCAGTCACCTTTTGTACTGAATAGAAGTGCATTTCGTCTTTGCTGAATGTGTGATCACTTTTTAGATGTATGGGAAACGTGCACCCTGGGAGGATCCCTCAAAGTGGGTGCTTGACACATACCCGTGGAGCTCGGCGTCTTTGCCTCAGGAGGGCCCAGCGTTACTTCAGCTGCGACCAGAAGATGTTGGGTATGAGGGCTGCGTATCCACGAAGGAAGCTACAACCTCAAAGCACATTCCACAAACAGACACAGAGGGGGATCCCCTGGTAAGAGGCTGAGGTTTGATTCTTTCTGTATAATCTCAGCTACAGTGTGTGGTCATTAGAATTTAGTCATCTGCATCAAAGACATAAGTTATTCTTGGTAATATTTGAGACTGTCCTGATTTTGGTACTCGTTTCAACATTTTTACCTTTGGCCTACTTTAATTGGGTGAAATTCTTAAAAGTGAAAGACCAAATTTGGATGCTTAAAAATAATCAAGAAACACTGAAACCAGGCTGAGCTCTGTAACCATAGTTTTTTCTTTTATTAGGCAGGGAATTGTGTATGCAAATAAATAAATTTTAAACATTGCATGACTCAACTTATAAGGTAGGTAAGAGAAAACTGAATTTTGTTTGAAAATGAAAAAAAAAGACCCAAAAGAATATATTCTAGTGTATATTTGAAAAACCAAAGAATATTTTACATATATCAACTAGTCTGACTAAATTTAGAATTAGTCTGTTGACAACAGTAGAGAAGAAACAGACATGGAAATCAAAGGGGTGTTACCCCCTGCCTTTCTCAGTTTGCAGTCCTGTGAGGCTTAATATAAGTCAGTAAAACTCCAAAGTATGAATACTCTGGAAGTATTAAGTGCATGGAGTTCTTAGTAAAATGACCTTTTTAAATGTATTTTTTTAATTTTTATTGATGACTTCCTATAGATCGGTATCCACTGTAATATGTTTTGTTAGCTTACCATTTCATGACTAAAGAGATTATTGGACAACCAATGCAGAAGGAAGACATGCTGAAATGAAGGTCATTGTGTTACTAAAAACAAACGAACAGAAAGGAGATGATGAAAATCGTTACCTATGATCATACCTGAGGACATAAACTGACTGGGTATTTTGTGTACCTGACATGTGTGCATCAGCCTCATTCCAGCTGATCATTCTTAACGTTTTGGGAGTTCCAGG